>NC_086319.1:395356195-395968695 GCF_036172605.1 Pelobates fuscus | reverse complement strand
CCTCTTTCAAGTGAGAAGAAAGATGTTAAATTCTCTTCCTAAAGAAAGTGTTTTATGGAAATCAGTAGATGTATTTGAGGATGGCCTCGATGTTCTTGTGGCAAAGCTGGAAACTATGCCACTTTAGTATCTAAAGTGGGTATTGTAACACAGCTTGTTGATGCAAGGAGAAATCGGAATGCACATATGGAGTTCTAAAGGAATCCTGCTGCCCAATTTGGGGCACAATTGAAAATGACTTCAGGTCTTTCTTTTTTTCCTTTCTCCTTCTTTTGGAACAACAAGGGGAAGAAGGGTGGGTGAAATGTTGAAGCTGAGTCTTCTTTTCATCCTGCATTACTTTTCTAACTTTCTGTGTTACTGTTCCATTTTCAAAGATCAAATGAGTATGAAACAAGTGCATTTCCATGTCCACATAAGTTGCACGTTGTGGCAAATAAGGAAGCGGTATTTAAACGGCGTGATACGTTTATTCATCCAAAGAAGGCTGGAAGAAAAAAAGAGCCTGATGGCAGCGGTGGGATTCGAACCCACGCCCCCGAAGAGACTGGAGCCTTAATCCAGCGCCTTAGACCGCTCGGCCACGCTACCTGCGCAAAATCCCTGTGGCTGCGTACTCAAAACACGCACGCCATTTGGGAGCGTTCTGATCATTTCATTTTCTTTCTTGTCAAAAGGTTGCAAGTCCCGACAATATCTTTCCACACTCATGCAGCACTGCTGGCGGCATAGGTCATTTAGAACGCCTTCACCTCTACAAGACCACAAAAACACAAGAAAACTAGATCAATGCTAAAATATTACACATCCCCCTCTATTTATTCTCACACAGAAAGAGTTTAAAGCGCAAGTTCCTCATGTTACATTCAGGTGAAATCTGCTAGCGTGTCAAATGACCACCAACAGGTGCAAACAAAAGATAACAATTCAACACCAGCATAGGGAAAGTGCTGTCCTCCAGTATTCAGCATTCAAATGCTGCCTCTAGGAAATCGATTCATTAACCTGTTTTGGCAAAAAGGGAGTAAAGCAAAAAAAAGGAGGAACCCATAAAATGACACGCTAAAGGAACAAGGGGACTCTATTTTTGGTTCCCGACTCCTAGTTTAAAATCCACAGGATTCATTTGAAACAATCAGGAATCCTGCAGCATGTCAAATCTACCTACTGTAGATGAGCAGGACTTTTCCCGTTTTGACCATCAACATAATGAAATAACGCAAGTACGGGATATATGGATTATATATGCTAAGCCTGCTTTTCATCCAACTCTGGTATGACAAGAGATCTGTGCTTACTCTTCTTCAAAGCAAAAGCAGCATGACCCCGACGTGATTGGAACACTCAACCTTCTGATCTGGAGTCAGACACGCTACCGTTGTGCCACGAGGTCTCATTGTGAAGGTTGACGTGGTCGTCAACAGAGTAGCCAACAAAAGTAGGTTTTTTTTCCCCCACCGACATAAAATTAGATCGATTCTGACAAATTAAATATTCAGCCTAAAGAGGAATGAAAATAAGTACTTTTCTTTTCAGCACAATACCACTGTAATTGAAGGCAAAGCCAAACAGAAAGGCACCGCACCAGCTAGCCAGTTTCTGTGTTTGTGGCCATGTGAAGCCATACCGGTTTAGTACATTACAATGGAACATGCAAATGCTGGGGGGAATCGTGCATGGTGTGGAATTCTCCACGTGACTTACTCTTTGCTAGCTTTATATTTAGGACAATTTATGGCCTCTTTCAAGTGAGAAGAAAGATGTTAAATTCTCTTCCTAAAGAAGGTGTTTTATGGAATTCAGTAGATGTATTTGAGGATGGCCTCGATGTTCTTGTGGCAAAGCTGGAAACTATGCCACTTTAGTATCTAAAGTGGGTATTGTAGCACAGCTTGTTGATCCAAGGAGAAATCGGGATGCACATATGGAGTTCTAAAGGAATCCTGCTGCCCAATTTGGGGCACAATTGAAAATGACTTCAGGTCTTTCTTTTTTTCCTTTCTCCTTCTTTTGGAACAACAAGGGGAAGAAGGGTGGGTGAAATGTTGAAGCTGAGTCTTCTTTTCATCCTGCATTACTTTTCTAACTTTCTGTGTTACTGTTCCATATTCAAAGATCAAATGAGTATGAAACAAGTGCATTTCCATGTCCACATAAGTTGCACGCTGTGGCAAATAAGGAAGCGGTATTTAAACGGCGTGATACGTTTATTCATCCACAGAAGGCTGGAAGAAAAAAAAGAGCCTGATGGCAGCGGTGGGATTCGAACACACGCCCCCGAAGAGACTGGAGCCTTATTCCAGCGCCTTAGACCGCTCGGCCACGCTACCTGCGCAAAATTCCTTTGACTGCGTACTCAAAACACGCACGCCATTTGGGAGCGTTCTGATCATTTCCTTTTCTTTCTTGTCAAAAGGTTGCAAGTCCCGACAATATCTTTCCACACTCATGCAGCACTGCTGGCGGCATAGGTCATTTAGAACGCCTTCACCTCTACAAGACCGCAAAAACACAAGAAAACTAGATCAATGCTAAAATATTACACATCCCCCTCTATTTATTCTCACACAGAAAGAGTTTAAAGCGCAAGTTCCTCATGTTACATTCAGGTGAAATCTGCTAGCGTGTCAAATGACCACCAACAGGTGCAAACAAAAGATAACAATTCAACACCAGCATAGGGAAAGTGCTGTCCTCCAGTATTCAGCATTCAAATGCTGCCTCTAGGAAATCGATTCATTAACCTGTTTTGACAAAAAGTTAGTAAAGCAAAAAAAAAGGAGGAACCCATAAAATGACACGCTAAAGGAACAGGGGGACTCTATTTTTGGTTCCCGACTCCTATTTTAAATCCACAGGATTCATTTGAAACAATCAGGAATCCTGGAGCATGTCAAATCTACCTACTGTAGATGAGCAGGACTTTTCCCGTTTTGACCATCAACATAATGAAATAACGCAAGTACAGGATATATGGATTATATATGCTAAGCCTGCTTTTTATCCAACTCTGGTATGACAAGAGATCTGTGCTTACTCTTCTCCAAAGCAAAAGCAGCATGACCCCGACGTGATTTGAACAAGCAACCTTCTGATCTGGAGTCAGACACGCTACCGTTGCGCCACGAGGTCTCATTGCGAAGGATGACGTGGTCGTCAACAGAGTAGCCAACAAAGGTAGTTTTTTTTTCCCCCCACCGACATAAAATTAGATCGATTCTGACAAATTAAATATTCAGCCTAAAGAGGAATGAAAATAAGTACTTTTCTTTTCAGCACAATACCACTGTAATTGAAGGCAAAGCCAAACAGAAAGGCACCGCACCAGCTAGCCAGTTTCTGTGTTTGTGGCCATGTGAAGCCATACCGGTTTAATTACATTACAATGGAACATGCAAATGCTGGGGTGAATCGTGCATGGTGTGGAATTCTCCACGTGACTTACTCTTTGCTAGCTTTATATTTAGGACCATTTATGGCCTCTTTCAAGTGAGAAGAAAGATGTTAAATTCTCTTCCTAAAGAAGGTGTTTTATGGAATTCAGTAGATGTATTTGAGGATGGCCTCGATGTTCTTGTGGCAAAGCTGGAAACTATGCCACTTTAGTATCTAAAGTGGGTATTGTAACACAGCTTGTTGATGCAAGGAGAAATCGGAATGCACATATGGAGTTCTAAAGGAATCCTGCTGCCCAATTTGGGGCACAATTGAAAATGACTTCAGGTCTTTCTTTTTTTCCTTTCTCCTTCTTTTGGAACAACAAGGGGAAGAAGGGTGGGTGAAATGTTGAAGCTGAGTCTTCTTTTCATCCTGCATTACTTTTCTAACTTTCTGTGTTACTATTCCATTTTCAAAGATCAAATGAGTATGAAACAAGTGCATTTCCATGTCCACATAAGTTGCACGCTGTGGCAAATAAGGAAGCGGTATTTAAACGGCGTGATACGTTTATTCATCCACAGAAGGCTTGAAGAAAAAAAGAGCCTGATGGCAGCGGTGGGATTCGAACCCACGCCCCCGAAGAGACTGGAGCCTTAATCCAGCGCCTTAGACCACTCGGCCACGCTACCTGCGCAAAATCCCTGTGGCTGCGTACTCAAAACACGCACGCCATTTGGGAGCGTTCTGATCATTTCCTTTTCTTTCTTGTCAAAAGGTTGCAAGTCCCGACAATATCTTTCCACACTCATGCAGCACTGCTGGCGGCATAGGTCATTTAGAACGCCTTCACCTCTACAAGACCGCAAAAACACAAGAAAACTAGATCAATGCTAAAATATTACACATCCCGCTCTATTTATTCTCACACAGAAAGAGTTTAAAGCGCAAGTTCCTCATGTTACATTCAGGTGATATCTGCTAGCGTGTCAAATGACCACCAACAGGTGCAAACAAAAGATAACAATTCAACACCAGCATAGGGAAAGTGCTGTCCTCCAGTATTCAGCATTCAAATGCTGCCTCTAGGAAATCGATTCATTAACCTGTTTTGACAAAAAGGGAGTAAAGCAAAAAAAAGGAGGAACCCATAAAATGACACACTAAAGGAACAGGGGGACTCTATTTTTGGCTCCCGACTCCTAGTTTAAAATCCACAGGATTCATTTGAAACAATCAGGAATCCTGCAGCATGTCAAATCTACCTACTGTAGATGAGCAGGACTTTTCCCGTTTTGACCATCAACATAATGAAATAACGCAAGTACGGGATATATGGATTATATATGTTACGGTTACCCTTAGGCTTGCTGAGAGCTGGACCGTTTAGTCGTCTGGATTCCTAGTTGCTGAAGAGGGGAGAGCTGATTTCCATAGTATTCCATACGAGTCCTGTAAGTGTAGAATCATCCCACTAGCTATAGCATAGCTAGGATACCTTTCTGCCCACAAAACGAGTCAAAGCAGCGATTTGAGGGTCAAGTAAGAACTGAGGTCTGGAACACCCAGCCTGCTTTTTATTACAGTCAGGTACACACAGACCCCTCCCAGGGGGAGGTATAAAATAACCAATAACAGCATAGTACAGCCCCCTGATGCCCTCCCCTCTGCTTGGGAGATAATTGAGTTTCCTACTGTATCTACTCAATTATCTCCAAGCTAAAACTTATACATTTTTATACATTTTTATAACTTTTTATTTTACCTAGCACATTAATAAAACTTGTATTTTTGTGAACAACATACAGTGGGGAACAACATACTCAAATTTCGTGCGAATCCGTCCAGTAGTTCAAAAGATATTAAAAAGTCCTTTTTGGACCGACCACACGCCTGTTTGCAAGTCCAGAACCAGTTCCACAGATTCAGGCTCTGTGGTCGGTTGATGTTCGGACGGAAAATCGGTAAAGTTCCATCCGAAGCCGGTGTTCGAATATTCGAACGTACTTCGGCTCGTGTCGAAGTGTCGGAGAAGACACTGGTTACCGATGACCGCATTCGACTGCATTAAAATGGCCACCGCCACGTGTTCGACTGTAATTGCGGCCGCTTCGACTACCTCAGGGACTTCGACGGCTTCGGCACTTCAGCGGTATTCGAAGTGCCAGTTCAAATATTGCAATGCTGTTCCCAAGTAATTTAAAGGTACATAATTAGAACTAGTGTTTCTGTAACAGTGCTCCCTTTTTGTGGAACACTCTGGCAGACACCGTCTGACCCCTTTTCGGGGCAGACTAAGGCTGTCCAGACCGCTGGTTATGCTGGGCTGAGGTCCGTTTGCCTGGACAACCCGTCCGCATTGACATTCTGTTTCCCGGGTCGGTAGGAAATGGTGAAATTGAAGGGTTGCAATGATAAACTCCAACGTAATAACCTGCCGTTATCTCCAGAGACCCGGTTTAGCCACACCAACGGGTTATGATCGGTGACCAGCGTGAACTCTTGTCCATATAAATAGGGAGTCAATTTCTTTAATGCCCACACCAAGGCCAAACACTCCTTTTCGACCACTGCATAACTGACTTCGCGGGGCAGGAGCTTCCGGCTGATGTAGGCCACTGGATGCTCCCCTCCATCTTCACCTACTTGGCTGAGGACGGCTCCCAGCCCGAACATGGAAGCGTCTGTATGGACGATAAAACGTTTATTAGGGGCTGGGGCCGCCAAGACAGGAGCATTAACCAACGCATTTTTGAGGGCCTGGAAAGCCGTTTTTCTCTACGATCCTTTTCTCTACGATCTGGTATGGGCCCTGCCATGATGCTTGTAATTTGTCTGTCTTCACCGGCTTAAGTACTAACACCTTTTGTCCTACGGTAAAGATTCTCCTTCGGGCCCCCCTATCGTACCATACTTTCTGTCTTCTCTGGGCCGACTGGAGGTTAGCCTGCACTGATTTGGCTAGCTGCTCCATGCGGTCTCTGAGTTCCAACACGTATGGCACAATGGGGACACCGTCCGTTTCCGTCTCTCCCTCCCAGTGCTCCCGGATCAGGTTTAGGGGGCCCCGTACCTTTCGTCCGTAGAGCAACTCAAAAGGAGAGAACCCTGTCGTTTCCTGGGGCACCTCCCGATACGCAAATAGGAGATGCGTCAGGAAACGTTCCCAATCTCGGTATTCCTGCGTGAACGTTTTGAGCATTTGTTTGAGGGTTCCGTTGAACCTCTCACAAAGTCCGTTCATTTGGGGGTGATAGGGGGAGCTCAGGAGGGATTTAATTTTGCAAACCCGCCAGAGTTGTTGGGTCAATTCTGCTGTAAATTGGGTGCCTCGGTCCGACAGAATTTCTTTTGGAAATCCAACCCGGGAGAACACTTGTACCAGTGCATTCGCTACCGTATCCGCTTGGATGTTGGATAGGGCTACTGCCTCGGGGTACCTGGTAGCGTAGTCTACTACGGTAAGGATGTAGCGCTTACCAGAGGGACTAGGGGTGGCCAGGGGTCCTACTAGGTCAATAGCAACCCTGCTAAAGGGTTCCTCTACAATGGGCATATTGACTAGATGGGCTTTAGGGTGATCGCCTCGCCTTCCTACTCGTTGACATACATCGCAAGTATTACAGTAATTCTTAACATCAGCGTGTACTCCTGGCCAGAAGAATGTGTGGGTGATGCGGTGTAGCGTACGTGTTATAGCTAGGTGACCTGCCAAGGGGATGTCGTGTCCAATTTTGAGGATTTCTCGACGGTATTTGTGGGGTACGACCAGCTGTCGCCTACGTTGTCCCTTTTTCTCTGTCAAGCGGTATAGTTTCCCTTTTTCCCATAGAAACGTTTCGTTGTCTGCCCCGCTCCCCCCGGTCTCTGCTCGTTCCCGGTATTTTTGTAACGTCGGGTCAGTCTTAGACTCGGTCTCGAAAGTAACTGGGGTGTCCCAGGGTATGGGGCCTAACAGGTCAAGAGAAGTCGGGGTTGGTCTTACCTGGGTCTCCCGCACTGGTGAGGGTTCTCGGTCCGTCCGGGCTTGTGCTCGGGTAGTCACTGGGTTCGCCTCGTTGTTGTAGGCTGGAGCATAGGCCGAAGTCATGGGGCCCAAATCGTTGCCCAGTAGTACTTCAGCAGGTAAATGGTCCATTATACCCACGTTCACAGCCCCCTTTCCCGCTCCCCAATCAAGATGTACTCTAGCGGTCGGAACTTTGTACACATCCCCCCCCGCCACTCTGACGGCCACGGTCTGCCCTGACCGCTTGTGTTCTGGCACCAAATGACTCTGTACCAGTGTTATGGTAGCCCCTGTGTCTCTCAACCCCTCGGTAGATCGCCCTTCGAGCCAAACCTTCTGCCGATGGTGCTGGCGGTTATCCGAAGCAGCATATACAGGGTCTGCCTCGTGAAGCGGCCCCAAATATTCCTCCATAGAGGCCTCTTGATTAACACAAAGGGCTCGGGCAGGACGGTATGGCCCAGAGGGGTAATTGTAATTCCTGGGCGTCTGGTGGGTGTTAAGAGGGCAGTTAGCCATGAAATGCCCTGGTTGCTTGCATCGGTGGCAAGTGGGTCTGGGACGATCAAAATTGTTATTGTGTGACCCTGAGTGTCTGGGGGGCCCTGCGGGTACCGGGGCTCGGAACTCCGTACGAGGAGGTGCACGGTAAACCTCTCTGGGCTCAACCCGTGCTGGAGCCCGGTAGTTCGTTGACTCGTGAATACGTGAATCATAGTGTTCATCAGCTAATTTGGCCGCTTCTTCTAGGGTGGAAGGTCGCCTGTCTCGCAGCCACTCCTTCCCCTGTTGTTCCATGCCATCATAAAAATGTTCTAAGAGAAACAGTTGTAAAATTTCCTCACCCGTCACAGCTTTACTTCCGCTCATCCAGTGATGTGCCGCTCTTCGCATTCGGTGCGCCCATTCCATATGGGTATCGTTAGGCTTCTTTTTCGTGCCCCGAAACTGCCGGCGATACGTGTCGGGAGTTACCGCGTATCGTCTTAGCAGAGTCTCTTTAACTCGTTCATACTGTGTCACTTCCTCAGCACCCAAGGTACGAAAAGCTTCCAGGGCTCGCCCGGATAGTTTCCCAGACAGGATCGTGGGCCACTCTCTGGTGGGAATCTGGTGCAGGGCGCATTGCCTTTCGAAGTCCGCCAAGTATTCATCAATTCCTGTCTCGCTCTCTAGGAAGGATCGGAATGCCGCAAAGGGTATTTTGGGCTTCCCAGCATTTTCGACAGGAACGATTACCTGCGGGGCTTCAGCATTGCGTTGTGCGTTTGTTAGTTCAATTCTGTAGGCTCGGGCCTTTTGTATATCCTCGTCTGCCTCCGCCATCAATCGCTGTATTAGTTCTATAGATGGGTTTGGCCCGTATAAGGGGAGCCTACCCCGAACAATTCTTGCCTTTTCATCATCATCCGTGATTGGTGTTTCCGCCATTGTGGAGCTTTGATCCAGTTCTGTCAATTCTGCGATTAGTTCCCTCCTTGGCCGGTTGCTGGCGTACCCTCCTCTGCTTTCCAGTAAATCTTTCAGGGTTGTACGCTTCAATTTCGTGTAGGTGCTCTCCATCCGTTCCGTACCTCTCCTAGGACATCCAGAATCATCCCACCGCTGCCACCAAATGTTACGGTTACCCTTAGGCTTGCTGAGAGCTGGACCGTTTAGTCGTCTGGATTCCTAGTTGCTGAAGAGGGGAGAGCTGATTTCCATAGTATTCCATACGAGTCCTGTAAGTGTAGAATCATCCCACTAGCTATAGCATAGCTAGGATACCTTTCTGCCCACAAAACGAGTCAAAGCAGCGATTTGAGGGTCAAGTAAGAACTGAGGTCTGGAACACCCAGCCTGCTTTTTATTACAGTCAGGTACACACAGACCCCTCCCAGGGGGAGGTATAAAATAACCAATAACAGCATAGTACAGCCCCCTGATGCCCTCCCCTCTGCTTGGGAGATAATTGAGTTTCCTACTGTATCTACTCAATTATCTCCAAGCTAAAACTTATACATTTTTATACATTTTTATAACTTTCTTATTTTACCTAGCACATTAATAAAACTTGTATTTTTGTGAACAACATACAGTGGGGAACAACATACTCAAATTTCGTGCGAATCCGTCCAGTAGTTCAAAAGATATTAAAAAGTCCTTTTTGGACCGACCACACGCCTGTTTGCAAGTCCAGAACCAGTTCCACAGATTCAGGCTGTGTGGTCGGTTGATGTTCGGACGGAAAATCGGTAAAGTTCCATCCGAAGCCGGTGTTCGAATATTCGAACGTACTTCGGCTCGTGTCGAAGTGTCGGAGAAGACACTGGTTACCGATGACCGCATTCGACTGCATTAAAATGGCCGCCGCCACGTGTTCGACTGTAATGGCGGCCGCTTCGACTACCTCAGGGACTTCGACGGCTTCGGCACTTCGGCGGTATTCGAAGTGCCAGTTCAAATATTGCAATGCTGTTCCCAAGTAATTTAAAGGTACATAATTAGAACTAGTGTTTCTGTAACAATATATGCTAAGCCTGCTTTTTATCCAACTCTGGTATGACAAGAGATCTGTGCTTACCCTTCTCCAAAGCAAAAGCAGCATGACCCCGACGTGATTTGAACACGCAACCTTCTGATTTGGAATCAGATGCGCTACCGTTGCGCCACGAGGTCTCATTGTAAAGGTGGACATGGTCGTCAACAGAGTAGGCAACAAAGGTAGGTTTTTTCCCCCCACCGACATAAAATTAGATCGATTCTGACAAATTAAATATTCAGCCTAAAGAGGAAAGAAAATAAGTACTTTTCTTTTCAGCACAATACCACTGTAATTGAAGGCAAAGCCAAACAGAAAGGCACCGCACCAGCTAGCCAGTTTCTGTGTTTGTGGCCATGTGAAGCCATACCGGTTTAATTACATTACAATAGAACATGCAAATGCTGGGGTGAATCGTGCATGGTGTGGAATTTTCCACGTGACTTACTCTTTGCTAGCTTTATATTTAGGACAATTTATGGCCTCTTTCAAGTGACAAGAAAGATGTTAAATTCTCTTCCTAAAGAAGGTGTTTTATGGAATTCAGTAGATGTATTTGAGGATGCCTCGATGTTTTAGTGGCAAAGCTGGAAACTATGCCACTTTAGTATCTAAAGTGGGTATTGTAACACAGCTTGTTGATCCAAGGAGAAATCGGAATGCACATATGGAGTTCTAAAGGAATCCTGCTGCCCAATTTGGGGCACAATTTAAAATGACTTCAGGTCTTTCTTTTTTTCCTTTCTCCTTCTTTTGGAACAACAAGGGGAAGAAGAGTGGGTGAAATGTTGAAGCTGAGTCTTCTTTTCATCCTGCATTACTTTTCTAACTTTCTGTGTTACTGTTCCATTTTCAAAGATCAAATGAGTATGAAACAAGTGCATTTCCATGTCCACATAAGTTGCACGCTGTGGCAAATAAGGAAGCGGTATTTAAACGGCGTGATACGTTTATTCATCCACAGAAGGCTGGATGAAAAAAATAGCCTGATGGCAGCGGTGGGATTCGAACCCACGCCCCCGAAGAGACTGGAGCCTTAATCCAGCGCCTTAGACCGCTCGGCCACGCTACCTGCGCAAAACCCCTGTGGCTGCGTACTCAAAACACGCACGCCATTTGGGAGCGTTCTGATCATTTCCTTTTCTTTCTTGTCAAAAGGTTGCAAGTCCCGACAATATCTTTCCACGCTCATGCAGCACTGCTGGCGGCATAGGTCATTTAGAACGCCTTCACCTCTACAAGACCGCAAAAACACAAGAAAACTAGATCAATGCTAAAATATTACACATCCCCCTCTATTTATTCTCACACAGAAAGAGTTTAAAGCGCAAGTTCCTCATGTTACATTCAAGTGAAATCTGCTAGCGTGTCAAATGACCACCAACAGGTGCAAACAAAAGATAACAATTCAACACCAGCATAGGGAAAGTGCTGTCCTCCAGTATTCTGCATTCAAATGCTGCCTCTAGGAAATCGATTCATTAACCTGTTTTGACAAAAAGGGAGTAAAGCAAAAAAAAAATGAGGAACCCATAAAATTATACGCTAAAGGAACATGGGGACTCTATTTTTGGTTCCCGACTCCTAGTTTAAAATCCACAGGATTCATTTGAAACAATCAGGAATCCTGCAGCATGTCAAATCTACCTACTGTAGATGAGCAGGACTTTTCCCGTTTTGACCATCAACATAATGAAATAACGCAAGTACGGATTATATGGATTATATATGCTAAGCCTGCTTTTTATCCAACTCTGGTATGACAAGAGATGACAAAGCAAAAGCAGCATGACCCCAACGTGATTTGAACATGCAACCTTCAGATCTGGAGTCAGACGCGCTACCGTTGCGCCACAAGGTCTCATTGTAAAGGTGGATGTGGTCGTCAACAGAGTAGCCAACAAAGGTAGGTTTTTTTCCCCCCACCGACATAAAATTAGATCGATTCTGACAAATTAAATATTCAGCCTAAAGAGGAAAGAAAATAAGTACTTTTCTTTTCAGCACAATACCACTGTAATTGAAGGCAAAACCAAACAGAAAGGCACCAGCTAGCCAGTTTCTGTGTTTGTGGCCCTGGGAAGCCATACCGGTTTAATTACATTACAATGGAACATGCAAATGCTGGGGTGAATCGTGCATGGTGTGGAATTCTCCACGTGACTTACTCTTTGCTAGCTTTATATTTAGGACAATTTATGGCCTCTTTCAAGTGACAAGAAAGATGTTAAATTCTCTTCCTAAAGAAGGTGTTTTATGGAATTCAGTAGATGTATTTGAGGATGGCCTCGATGTTCTTGTGGCAAAGCTGGAAACTATGCCACTTTAGTATCTAAAGTGGGTATTGTAACACAGCTTGTTGATCCAAGGAGAAATCGGAATGCACATATGGAGTTCTAAAGGAATCCTGCTGCCCAATTTGGGGCACAATTGAAAATGACTTCAGGTCTTTCTTTTTTTCCTTTCTCCTTCTTTTGGAACAACAAGGGGAAGAAGGGTGGGTGAAATGTTGAAGCTGAGTCTTCTTTTCATCCTGCATTACTTTTCTAACTTTCTGTGTTACTGTTCCATTTTCAAAGATCAAATGAGTATGAAACAAGTGCATTTCCATGTCCACATAAGTTGCACGCTGTGGCAAATAAGGAAGCGGTATTTAAACGGCGTGATACGTTTATTCATCCACAGAAGGCTGGAAGAAAAAAAAGAGCCTGATGGCAGCAGTCGGATTCGAACCCAAGCCCCAGAAGAGACTGGAGCCTTAATCCAGCGCCTTAGACCGCTCGGCCACGTCACCTGCGCAAGATCCTTGTGGCTGCGTACTCAAAACACGCACGCCATTTGGGAGCATTCTGATCATTTCCTTTTCTTTCATGTCAAAAGGTTGCAAGTCCTGACAATATCTTTCCACACTCATGCAGCACTGCTGGCGGCATAGGTCATTTGGAATTCCTTCACCTCTACAAGACCGCAAAAACACAAGAAAACTAGATCAATGCTAAAATATTACACATCCCCCTCTATTTATTCTCACACAGAAAGAGTTTGAAGCACAAGTTCCTCATGTTACATTCAAGTGAAAGCTGCTAGCGTGTCAAATGACCACCAACAGGTGCAAACAAAAGATAACAATTCACCACCAGCATAGGGAAAGTGCTGTCCTCCAGTATTCAGCATTCAAATGCTGCCTCTAGGAAATCGATTCATTAACCTGTTTTGACAAAAAGGGAGTAAAGCAAAAAAAAGGAGGAACCCATAGAATGACACGCTAAAGGAACAGGGGGACTCTATTTTTGTGTCCCGACTCCTAGGTTAAAATCCACAGGATTCATTTGAAACATTCAGGAATCCTGCAGCATGTCAAATCTACCTACTGTAGATGAGCAGGACTTTTCCCGTTTTGACCATCAACATAATGAAATAACGCAAGTACGGGATATATGGTGTTGTGGAAATGAAATATTATCCTGATTTCTTGAAACTAGTAAAATGTCTATTTACTTTATATAGTTCTCAATCAGCATTTATCGTTTTATATGATTTATAAAATGGCCGCTAAAGCCGGGGAGTTTCCCCTTAGTCTTCGAATAATACCCTCACTAACAAGATGGCGCTGGAATCTGGGGGAGACCCGCATGATACCAGTGACATCACACCCGGTAGGACGAGCAATAAATCAACCACTTAACCCCTAACCAATTATTAATGCATAAATCAATGTTATCTCTGACCATGCTTATGATGTAATTGTGCTTTATAAGGGGTCGCCTGCCCCTCTGAATAAACATTCCTCAAGTTCTTCATTAATCTGAAACTTGTGTCTGGTGTGAATTACTTCAGGGAGCGTGCACGCATTGTTTCTTAATTTGGCCAGGGGCAGATACACAAAATAATCAATTTATTGATTGATTTCCACTTCATTTGGCGCCCAACGTGGGGCTCCGGAATCCCTGATAGAGGGTTGGGTTTTTGTATTGTTTGTTGGCCGATTTAGGGAGCCGGGTACCACCCTGATAGAGGGTTGTGGTTTTTGTATTGTTTGTTGGCCGATTTAGGGAGCTGGGTACCACCCTGATAGAGGGTTGGGGTTTTTGTATTGTTTGTTGGCCGATTTAGGGAGCTGGGTACCACCCTGATAGAGGGTTGGGTTTTTTGTATTGTTTGTTGGCCGATTTAGGGAGCCGGGTACCACCCTGATAGAGGGTTGGGTTTTTTGTATTGTTTGTTGCCCGATTTAGGGAGCCGGGTACCACCCTGATAGAGGGTTGGGGTTTTTGTATTGTTTGTTGGCCGATTTAGGTAGCCGGGTACCACCCTGATAGAGGGTTTGGGTTTCTATATTATGACAGCCGGTGAAGGTTGGGGACCACCCAGTGGCGGATCCGGGGGGGGTAACGGGGCAATTGCCCCCCCCCGAGATTCTCCCCTGCCGGCTAATGCAGGGCTGGCATTGCCCAAGTGCCAGCCCTGCAATGTGCCTGCGGACCGGGGAGGGTGATCAATGATCTCCCTCCCCGGTCCGCAGGCACTGTGCTGACAGCCGGCAGGGGAGGGAGTGAGAGAGGACCAGGGAGCTCTTACCTGCAGCTCCTCCGGGTCCTCCTCTCGCGAGATTTGGAGCGTTGCCGTGGTAACCACGGCAACGCTCCAAATCTCGCGAGAGTGAACTCTAGCCCTGTAGCTGGGCTAGAGTTCACCTCACCACCAGCGGACCACCAGGGAATCCCCACCGGACCACCAGGGAACGAAATATGTCCCCCCTCCTCATCAATAAAGGTAAGGAGGGAGGGGGGACATAAATATATTAAGTTTAATTAAATTAAATTAAAAAAAAAAGCCTCCTTACACACTGCCCCATACACACACTACCACAGAAACACTGCCCCCCATACACACACTACACACACTGCCCCCTATACACACTACACACACTGCCCCCTATACACACACTACAAACACTGCCCCCATACACACACTACAAACACTGCCCCCCATACACACACTCCCCCATGCACACTACACACACTGCCCCCATACACACACTACACACACTGCCCCACAAACACTGCCCCCATACACACACTACACACACTGCCCCACAAACACTGCCCCCATACACACACCACACACTGCCCCACAAACACTGCCCCCATACACACACTACACACACTGCCCCACAAACACTGCCCCCATACACACACTACACACACTGCCCCACAGACACTGCCCCCATACACACACTACACACATTTCCCCACAAACACTGCCCCCATGCACACACTACACACACTGCCCCACAAACACTGCCCCCATGCACACACTACACACACTGCCCCCATACACACACTGCCCCACAAACACATACTACACACACTGCCCTCATACACACACTGTCCCACAAACACTGCCCCCATACACACACTACACACACAGCCCCACAAACACTGCCCCCATACACACACTGCACACACTGCCCCCCAAACACTGCCCCCATACACACACTACACACACTGCCCCACAAACACTGCCCTCATACACACACTGTCCCACAAACACTGCCCCCATACACACACTACACACACAGCCCCACAAACACTGCCCCACAAACACTGCCCCCATACACACACTGCACACACTGCCCCCATACACACACTACACACACTGCCCCACAACACTGCCCCCCATACACACACTACACACACTGCCCCACAAACACTGCCCCCATACACACACTACACACACTGCCCCACAAACACTGCCCCCCATACACACACCGCCCCAAACACACACACACTGCAACTCTCACACACACTGCCACCCTCACACACACACACACTGCCGCTCTCTCTCACACACCCACTGCCCCACACATACACTGCCCCCTAACACACACACTGCAACCCTGACATACACTGCCGCCCTCACGCACTTGCACACACACTTCACCGCTCACACACACACACACTGCACCTTTCACACACACTTCACCCCTAACACATACCACTGCTCCTATGCCCAATATCCCAGCAGACCCCAGGTAAGTTATCAAACTGTTCTTAAACGGTTTGACTACTTACTCTGGGATGGGATCCTGGCACTACTGGCGCCATAACTACTACACTGAGCTGTAGTGGTTATTGTGCCTGGATTATTTTTTTAAATAATCTACAAGTGCCCCTCCCGAGATCAGGTTCTGGATCCGCCACTGGGACCACCCTAGTAGAGGGTTGGGGTTTTTCTTGTACTGTGATTATTACTATGTTATTGGTTACGACCCAGAGAAGGGTTGGGTGACAGCCTAGAGAAAGGCTGAGATTATTCATGTATTGACCTGACTGGATCAGGGGTTATTTGCTGTGTTTCACTGTTTATATGTGCATCGTTCTAATATGTACATGGCCATATTACTTTCTGCTATCCTGTGGATTTTGTTCAACTGTTGTTATAGTGTGGGTACCCTAGGTGTGTGTGTGTGTGTATCGTGTGGTTCGCTCTAGATTCCGGGGTGTACACACATCTCTACATATGTGATTTCTGTAAATGCCTCTTGCTTAGCCTTGCTATGTTCATCTTCTCCTTTGTGCTATATCTTTCTTCTGTTTGCTGCCCAGAGCTGTGTTAGTCACCCACGCTCATCCACGCTCGTCCGTGATCACCATCTCGGGTGAGCGGACTCCCTGTGACTAGTCTACGTTTGGGGAAGACGCACAGGACCTAGGTCCTTGTGGCAGTCGAGCACTGTAGACACTTCATCCTTTCTTCTCCCTCTTTCTGTCTCTGTCACGGTGCACTGTCTGTTTGGCTAGAATGGGGCAGGAACACGCTAGACCTGCTAAGGGACTTTTAGCTTATGATATTGTAAGAGAGAGAGCAGGAGAGGAGGCGGTGTTGAAGATGAGGAAAATAGCCAAGGTTTGCAATTTTCAAATGTCACCCAGCGGTAGACTACAGCCAGAGTCTTGGAGAAAGCTACTCATTGACAAAGAAGGTTTACTATTAGACCGGGCTGACTAAAATTGTAGAAGCTTGGTATCGAGTCGCTAGAGGACTCAAACGAGAGGGTTGGACGGAGGAAGAACTAGAGTTTGGGGGGCAAACGGTTTATGTGTATCATCGAAATGATTGATGAATGATGTGTCCCCGATAACCCCGCGGCCACCGCCCTATGATGGCGCCCAGAATGCATTGAATGACACATGTCCCGCCTCCACCATTGATACCCAACCATTACCTCCTCCAAGTGTGGGGCCCGCCCCCACTCCCCTGTGTCCAGTTCTCGGAGCTGATGGAGCCTATTATTACCCCGTCCCGCTACAACCTCCCATCCAGCTACCTTTACAGTCCCCTCCAGTGCCCGACCCGATTTTGCCAATATCCCATTCCCCATTCCCCTCTGATATCCCTTCCTCTCCGCCGTCGTCTCCGTGTCCTCTCCCTCCCCTGGGGACTCTACCTGTCCCCACAGCTCCCCGCCAGTCCCCTTGTCCATTGTCCCTGACTCCATCTCCCCACCCCCGGTTCCCGGACTCGTCACTCCTATTCCTCCACCTTCATGTCCTGACCCACTCACTCCTCCTCTTCCCCCTCCCACTGACCTGTCATCTATCCTCTCATCCCTCCTGTGGCGAAACCAACTTCGCCACTGTGAACTGGAGAAGCCTGGTTGCTAGCCTCCTGCCCTGCGACTATGGCCCCTGGACATATTTGGGGCATATTGTATTTTATTGTGCGACTGCTGGCCCTTTAAGTACAGTGAATGGTATTTTATTGTACTGCTGCTGGCCCTTTAAGAACTGTCTGGGGACATATTGAGACTTTGGGTAACAATACCCTTTAAGACTATGGCCCCTGAAAACGTATGGACTTTTATTGGTGTGTATGGCCCTTTAAGAACCGTCTGGGGACATATTGTGACTTTGGTGAACAATGTCCCTTTAAGACTATGTCCCCAGACCTGTAAAATAACTAGTTCCTGCTTAACCCTCAAAATGAAGTGTCGTCTCGTTATTGGGGGGGATTGGATTGTAAGCTGACTGCCAAGAGTGTAAGCGGATTGTATGCTTTTCTTGTTCAGCTGTTCCAGTTCGGAGTGTTATTTCGTATCCAGATCGGGAGTTTGGTGTGCTGCAATAGCTGTGCCTGTCTCTAAGAAAGGGGATTATCGCCTAAACTGGGTTTTATCCTCTTGTAAGTGAAACGGTCCGTTACAATTGGTGGCAGCGGTGGGATCGTTCCTACAACCAGAGGGACAGCTACAGACAACACCATTCCTGGATTACAAAGTAAGGGCAACGCCAGTACTCGTACAGCGTCCCCACCAGCAGTCATGTTCTATCAATATGAAGGCGTAGAGTTTGCTACTGAGGTAATGAGGAGAATAGCTAAATATGGCCCGAATCCCCTGAAGGTGATTGTTGATGCAGCTATACAGCAACTGCTTGAAGAGAACCAGAGGTCACGTGATCTCGAGCACGATTTCATCCTGTTAATGGTGAGTCATGGTCAAGAAGATGAGGTAGCCGATATCCTCCTCCAACACAAACCAGAGAAACCCAAAGTAGAGGACTGCATGGAGTGGTACTGGAAAGGCCCCCAGCAGGCAGGTGGAGATGGGACCGAGGTCTCTCTACCGGCCCTACAGGGATGCTGGGCAGTCGGCCCAGATCCCCAACGGCAGTGTGTACCCCAGGGAGCTGAAGGTGTCGTCCATCCTCCCCAGCGGCAGTGTGTACCCCAGGGAGCTGATGGTGTCGTCCATCCTCCCCAGCGGCAGGCTGAGTTACAGGGGGCAGAGGTAGTTGTTCCTGCCCCCCAGCAGCAAAGTGATATGCCAAGAAGGCAGTGTGAAGTGAAGGGAGAGGAGAGCAGCGTCCTCCCTCCCCAGCGGCAGTGTGTACCCCAGGGAGCTGATGGTGTCGTCCATCCTCCCCAGCGGCCGTGTGTGTCCCAGGGAGCCGAAGGTGCAGTCCTTCCTCCCCAGCGGCAGGCTGAGTTACAGGGGGCAGAGGTAGTTGTTCCTGCCCCCCAGCAGCAAAGTGATATGCCAAGAAGGCAGTGTGAAGTGAAGGGAGAGGAGAGCAGCTTCCTCCATCCCCAGCGGCAGTGTGTACCCCAGGGAGCTGATGGTGTCGTCCATCCTCCCCAGCGGCCGTGTGTGTCCCAGGGAGCCGAAGGTGCAGTCCTTCCTCCCCAGTGGTAGGCTGAGTTACAGGGGGCAGAGGTAGTTGTTCCTGCCCCCCAGCAGCAAAGTGATATGCCAAGAAGGCAGTGTGAAGTGAAGGGAGAGGAGAGCAGCTTCCTCCATCCCCAGCGGCAGTGTGTACCCCAGGGAGCTGATGGTGTCGTCCATCCTCCCCAGCGGCCGTGTGTGTCCCAGGGAGCCGAAGGTGCAGTCCTTCCTCCCCAGTGGTAGGCTGAGTTACAGGGGGCAGAGGTAGTTGTTCCTGCCCCCCAGCAGCAAAGTGATATGCCAAGAAGGCAGTGTGAAGTGAAGGGAGAGGAGAGCAGCGTCCTCCCTCCCCAGCGGCAGTGTGTACCCCAGGGAGCTGATGGTGTCGTCCATCCTCCCCAGCGGCCGTGTGTGTCCCAGGGAGCCGAAGGTGCAGTCCTTCCTCCCCAGCGGCAGGCTGAGTTACAGGGGGCAGAGGTAGTTGTTCCTGCCCCCCAGCAGCAAAGTGATATGCCAAGAAGGCAGTGTGAAGTGAAGGGAGAGGAGAGCAGCTTCCTCCATCCCCAGCGGCAGTGTGTACCCCAGGGAGCTGATGGTGTCGTCCATCCTCCCCAGCGGCCGTGTGTGTCCCAGGGAGCCGAAGGTGCAGTCCTTCCTCCCCAGTGGTAGGCTGAGTTACAGGGGGCAGAGGTAGTTGTTCCTGCCCCCCAGCAGCAAAGTGATATGCCAAGAAGGCAGTGTGAAGTGAAGGGAGAGGAGAGCAGCGTCCTCCCTCCCCAGCGGCAGTGTGTACCCCAGGGAGCTGATGGTGTCGTACATCCTCCCCAGCGGCCGTGTGTGTCCCAGGGAGCCGAAGGTGCAGTCCTTCCTCCCCAGCGGCAGGCTGAGTTACAGGGGGCAGAGGTAGTTGTTCCTGCCCCCCAGCAGCAAAGTGATATGCCAAGAAGGCAGTGTGAAGTGAAGGGAGAGGAGAGCAGCGTCCTCCCTCCCCAGCGGCAGTGTGTACCCCAGGGAGCTGATGGTGTCGTACATCCTCCCCAGCGGCAGTGTGTCCTGCAGGGAGCAGAGACAGTCAGTCTCGCACCCCAGCAGCCGGACAAGAGAATGAAAGGGGAGACAGCTGGTTCCCCTTTCCACCAGCAGAGAGAGTGCCAGGGAGAGGAGCCTGCTAACCCCTCTCCCCAGCGGCAGTTTACCATCCAGAGAGAGGAGCTTGTTACACCCTCTCTCCAGCGACAGCCTAACCCACCAAGGAGAGATGTTAAGCCCCACAGCTGTGCAGATGGGACCGTAGTCTCTGCACTTACAGCACCAGGGGTAGGGATGGTCGGTCCTGTTCCCCAGCCACAGAGCGATATATCCAAAGGGGAGACAGTCGGTCTCCAGCAACCAGGCTCCAACCAGACTACTCCCGTGGTAGTGCTGGCAACAGGACAGAGTACCGCTGGTCTCTGCCCCCTCAGCAACCCACCAAGGCAGCCTACCAGCCCCCCACACAGCCGTGGTGAGGCACCTGAACCCGGACAAGATCCTCCCTCACCCAGGTGTAGTAACTATTTATTGTGGGTGGGCTGCTCTACTATTTCTGTTTTGTGGGTGGGTTGCTGGACTAACCAGGGCACTGACCGGCAGGAGGTCAGATACCCTGTTAGTCTAATTGGTAAAGGGGAGAATTGTGGCGAAACCAACTTCGCCACTGTGAACTGGAGAAGCCTGGTTGCTAGCCTCCTGCCCTGCGACTATGGCCCCTGGACATATTTGGGGCATATTGTATTTTATTGTGCGACTGCTGGCCCTTTAAGTACAGTGAATGGTATTTTATTGTACTGCTGCTGGCCCTTTAAGAACTGTCTGGGGACATATTGAGACTTTGGGTAACAATACCCTTTAAGACTATGGCCCCTGAAAACGTATGGACTTTTATTGGTGTGTATGGCCCTTTAAGAACCGTCTGGGGACATATTGTGACTTTGGTGAACAATGTCCCTTTAAGACTATGTCCCCAGACCTGTAAAATAACTAGTTCCTGCTTAACCCTCAAAATGAAGTGTCGTCTCGTTATTGGGGGGGATTGGATTGTAAGCTGACTGCCAAGAGTGTAAGCGGATTGTATGCTTTTCTTGTTCAGCTGTTCCAGTTCGGAGTGTTATTTCGTATCCAGATCGGGAGTTTGGTGTGCTGCAATAGCTGTGCCTGTCTCTAAGAAAGGGGATTATCGCCTAAACTGGGTTTTATCCTCTTGTAAGTGAAACGGTCCGTTACAATTGGTGGCAGCGGTGGGATCGTTCCTACAACCAGAGGGACAGCTACAGACAACACCATTCCTGGATTACAAAGTAAGGGCAACGCCAGTACTCGTACAGCGTCCCCACCAGCAGTCATGTTCTATCAATATGAAGGCGTAGAGTTTGCTACTGAGGTAATGAGGAGAATAGCTAAATATGGCCCGAATCCCCTGAAGGTGATTGTTGATGCAGCTATACAGCAACTGCTTGAAGAGAACCAGAGGTCACGTGATCTCGAGCACGATTTCATCCTGTTAATGGTGAGTCATGGTCAAGAAGATGAGGTAGCCGATATCCTCCTCCAACACAAACCAGAGAAACCCAAAGTAGAGGACTGCATGGAGTGGTACTGGAAAGGCCCCCAGCAGGCAGGTGGAGATGGGACCGAGGTCTCTCTACCGGCCCTACAGGGATGCTGGGCAGTCGGCCCAGATCCCCAACGGCAGTGTGTACCCCAGGGAGCTGAAGGTGTCGTCCATCCTCCCCAGCGGCAGTGTGTACCCCAGGGAGCTGATGGTGTCGTCCATCCTCCCCAGCGGCAGGCTGAGTTACAGGGGGCAGAGGTAGTTGTTCCTGCCCCCCAGCAGCAAAGTGATATGCCAAGAAGGCAGTGTGAAGTGAAGGGAGAGGAGAGCAGCGTCCTCCCTCCCCAGCGGCAGTGTGTACCCCAGGGAGCTGATGGTGTCGTCCATCCTCCCCAGCGGCCGTGTGTGTCCCAGGGAGCCGAAGGTGCAGTCCTTCCTCCCCAGCGGCAGGCTGAGTTACAGGGGGCAGAGGTAGTTGTTCCTGCCCCCCAGCAGCAAAGTGATATGCCAAGAAGGCAGTGTGAAGTGAAGGGAGAGGAGAGCAGCTTCCTCCATCCCCAGCGGCAGTGTGTACCCCAGGGAGCTGATGGTGTCGTCCATCCTCCCCAGCGGCCGTGTGTGTCCCAGGGAGCCGAAGGTGCAGTCCTTCCTCCCCAGTGGTAGGCTGAGTTACAGGGGGCAGAGGTAGTTGTTCCTGCCCCCCAGCAGCAAAGTGATATGCCAAGAAGGCAGTGTGAAGTGAAGGGAGAGGAGAGCAGCGTCCTCCCTCCCCAGCGGCAGTGTGTACCCCAGGGAGCTGATGGTGTCGTACATCCTCCCCAGCGGCCGTGTGTGTCCCAGGGAGCCGAAGGTGCAGTCCTTCCTCCCCAGCGGCAGGCTGAGTTACAGGGGGCAGAGGTAGTTGTTCCTGCCCCCCAGCAGCAAAGTGATATGCCAAGAAGGCAGTGTGAAGTGAAGGGAGAGGAGAGCAGCGTCCTCCCTCCCCAGCGGCAGTGTGTACCCCAGGGAGCTGATGGTGTCGTACATCCTCCCCAGCGGCAGTGTGTCCTGCAGGGAGCAGAGACAGTCAGTCTCGCACCCCAGCAGCCGGACAAGAGAATGAAAGGGGAGACAGCTGGTTCCCCTTTCCACCAGCAGAGAGAGTGCCAGGGAGAGGAGCCTGCTAACCCCTCTCCCCAGCGGCAGTTTACCATCCAGAGAGAGGAGCTTGTTACACCCTCTCTCCAGCGACAGCCTAACCCACCAAGGAGAGATGTTAAGCCCCACAGCTGTGCAGATGGGACCGTAGTCTCTGCACTTACAGCACCAGGGGTAGGGATGGTCGGTCCTGTTCCCCAGCCACAGAGCGATATATCCAAAGGGGAGACAGTCGGTCTCCAGCAACCAGGCTCCAACCAGACTACTCCCGTGGTAGTGCTGGCAACAGGACAGAGTACCGCTGGTCTCTGCCCCCTCAGCAACCCACCAAGGCAGCCTACCAGCCCCCCACACAGCCGTGGTGAGGCACCTGAACCCGGACAAGATCCTCCCTCACCCAGGTGTAGTAACTATTTATTGTGGGTGGGCTGCTCTACTATTTCTGTTTTGTGGGTGGGTTGCTGGACTAACCAGGGCACTGACCGGCAGGAGGTCAGATACCCTGTTAGTCTAATTGGTAAAGGGGAGAATTGTGGCGAAACCAACTTCGCCACTGTGAACTGGAGAAGCCTGGTTGCTAGCCTCCTGCCCTGCGACTATGGCCCCTGGACATATTTGGGGCATATTGTATTTTATTGTGCGACTGCTGGCCCTTTAAGTACAGTGAATGGTATTTTATTGTACTGCTGCTGGCCCTTTAAGAACTGTCTGGGGACATATTGAGACTTTGGGTAACAATACCCTTTAAGACTATGGCCCCTGAAAACGTATGGACTTTTATTGGTGTGTATGGCCCTTTAAGAACCGTCTGGGGACATATTGTGACTTTGGTGAACAATGTCCCTTTAAGACTATGTCCCCAGACCTGTAAAATAACTAGTTCCTGCTTAACCCTCAAAATGAAGTGTCGTCTCGTTATTGGGGGGGATTGGATTGTAAGCTGACTGCCAAGAGTGTAAGCGGATTGTATGCTTTTCTTGTTCAGCTGTTCCAGTTCGGAGTGTTATTTCGTATCCAGATCGGGAGCTTGGTGTGCTGCAATAGCTGTGCCTGTCTCTAAGAAAGGGGATTATCGCCTAAACTGGGTTTTATCCTCTTGTAAGTGAAACGGTCCGTTACACCTCCTCTCTGCTTCATCCCAACCTACACCTACTCCTCATTCTCCTCCACCTCCTGAATCAAATCTACCTACTGTAGATGAGCAGGACTTTTCCTGTTTTGACCATCAACATAATGAAATAACGCAAGTACGGGATATATGGATTATATATGCTAAGCCTGCTTTTTATCCAACTCTGGTATGGCACGAGATCTGTGCTTACTCTTCTCCAAGGCAAAAGCAGCATGACCCTGACGTGATTTGAACACGCAACCTTCTGATCTGGAGTCAGGCGCACTACTGTTGCGCCACAAGATCTCACTGTACAGGTGGATGTGGTCGTCAACAGAGTAGCCAACAAAGGTAGGTTTTTTTTCCCCCTCCGACATAAAATTAGATCGATTCTGACAAATTAAATATTCAGCCTAAAGAGGAAAGAAAATAAGTACTTTTCTTTTCAGCACAATACCACTGTAATTGAAGGCAAAGTTAAACAGAAAGGCACCAGCTAGCCAGTTTCTGTGTTTGCGGCAATGTGAAGCCATACCGGTTTAATTACATTACAATGGAACATGCAAATGCTGGGGTGAATCGTGCATGGTGTGGAATTCTCCACGTGACTTACTCTTTGCTAGCTTTATATTTAGGACAATTTATGGCCTCTTTCAAGTGAGAAGAAAGATGTTAAATTCTCTTCCTAAAGAAGGTGTTTTATGGAATTCAGTAGATGTATTTGAGGATGGCCTCGATGTTCTTGTGGCAAAGCTGGAAACTATGCCATTATAGTATCTAAAGTGGGTATTGTAACACAGCTTGTTGATCCAAGGAGAAATCGGAATGCACATATGGAGTTCTAAAGGAATCCTGGTGCCCAATTTGGGGCACAATTGAAAATGACTTCAGGTCTTTCTTTTTTTCCTTTCTCCTTCTTTTGGAACAACAAGGGGAAGAAGGGTGGGTGAAACGTTGAAGCTGAGTCTTCTTTTCATCCTGCATTACTTTTCTAACTTTCTGTGTTACTGTTCCATTTTCAAAGATCAAATGAGTATGAAACAAGTGCATTTCCATGTCCACATAAGTTGCACGCTGTGGCAAATAAGGAAGCGGTATTTAAACGGCGTGATACGTTTATTCATCCACAGAAGGCTGGAAGAAAAAAAAGAACCTGATGGCAGCGGTGGGATTCGAACCCACGCCCCCGAAGAGACTGGAGCCTTAATCCAGCACCTTAGAACGCTCGGCCACACCACTTTATTGTAATATAAACATTGGTGTACATTTGTCAAAGAGACATCAGCTAGAGGTGCTTCCTCCTTAAAAAAATTAGAAAATCTAATTCTTCACATATGGTGTCATCACACAGACCATGATGATGATGACAAACACTGTTAATGCATCTCATAGAGAAACAGCTGATTTGGTTGCATGCCCTGTAGGCCCCTCTTGCTTTCCTATGTGACTCATTCGAGTGAGACTGAAATCAAAACTGATGAGATACTTACAGGCAGAGCAGAGGCTGGATTACAGAAACGCTTAAAGGGATGTTTTTTTTTTTTATTTCTACTCTCGAGGGAAGGGCCCAGAGTCTAAAAGAAAGAACAGAATAAGGTTGAAAAGAAATACATTTATTTTAACCTTAGATTGTTGTTTTGAGAATACCTGCCTCTCTCACTCACTGCCCTAGTTTCACTACATTTGTATATATTTTTGATCATTTTCTATTAAACTATTCATGTATGTGTTGCAGATAGTTCTTCTGACATCCTACTATCAGCCTTCCTCCAGTTCTCTACACGATTGACCACTTCCTCTTTCTATAGTTGGTTAGCTGTAATATTGTAGACAGGCAGCTTTACACACACACACTATATTTAAATTTCACGGATGAAGTGTTCACTGACACAGCTGGTACCAACCATTGGGGCACCAAGAATTATGGACCTCATCCTGCTTCTCCTACTCTTCTTCCAAGGTAAGACTAAAGCCTCAAATGATCTAAACCATGGAAGCAATTATAAAACATTGAACTGGGAAGCATTAACATTTAAGTCTTAATTCACAAATGTGTGTTAGCAATATAAATACAGAAAGCAAACAGCTGGTATAAAGAAACAGTACAATAAGAGTAGGAATCATAAACACTTTTAACCCTTAAATAAGAATTTAGCTAATACAGATATCACCTGCTATACAACCAACTCATATAAAGGTGATACTAATAAAATAATGGGGTCAAAAACCAGTGCTATATTAATGAAAAGGCTGAAAGAAATTCAAAAAGCAGTGCAACAATATCTAAACCTAAACCAGCAACGTGTAAACACAGATTGTACTTAACAATGTTTACAAAAATCTACCCAAAGCCATTCAGTTTAAGTTGTTTTAACCCCATTTACTCCTAACTCTGCGTGTAAGGATTATTTTCTTTTTTTTTTTTTTTTATTGTTAATTGGATCTTAAAAAGTTTGAGTCAAGATTTATGTATACACAAAAAAGAAGAAGAAAAGCTGTAAGTGTATGCTTACTACTAATGTATCAATGCAATGTTTTGTAGACCCAGGACATACTTGAAAACGAGAGAAATCTCAATGTATCTTTCCTGGTAAAATATTTTATAAATAACTAAAGGACAGATTAGAGCGGGTAACCCTTCACAAAAGTTCAATATAAAAAGAGAGAGAACATAATCTGTCCTAATTAACTGGAATCCTTAATAAATTAAACACTTAAAATCTAAAGTTTAATCAATATAATTAAAAAAGGTAAAGCAACCATAAATATAAGGGATACAGGGGATAGGGAAAATATATACAAGAAATAATGATATATACAAACAAGATATAATATAAAGTAGTGAATGCCTTTCACAGAGCTAGTTAAACAAAGAGATACTTAGTCATGAAATAATGACTCCAAACAAGACTCTATCTGAAAGTATCTAATGTGATAGTAGCAGTTATAGGAAAGGGCAAGATATCTTTAGTAACAAAGATTTAGATCATAGAGGGAGAAGGGGGAGATCACCTAAATGTCTAGCTCAGTGAAACTGAACTGTAGTGAATTCCTATCTCAAACCTCTAATAGCAAATTAAATAAAGAAAAGTAGTGCCTATAGTTATAGCATAAGATCTGTAGTATATACTTATAGGGTTAAAGTTTAGAGTTATGAGGGTTAGCAAGAGAAAATCACTTGTTCTGATCAGTAGGTGTCATGCAATGAAGCCCCAATCTGTCTAACGGTTGATTGCTTAATACTACAAGGTAGGAGTCGAAGAGGAATAATTGTAGATTATGCTAGCTTTAGTGTACCTATAATCTTAATTTTATTAATGACAGGAGGCGAGTATTTGCTTAAGTCTCTCTTTACTAGAACTCCACAGCAGCACAGAAAACAACCAATCAGAAAAAAGTTAGGTACTATAAAACTCCCCTCCCCATGCATCATTTCCTCTTTCAAGCTGCGACAAAACAGAATAAAAGGCAGAGAACATCATGGGGAAGAAACGAAGTCCTAGGTACGATGAATATAACGATGTCCACCATCCAAGTGTAACCGTCAATCTAGATAGTGTTGATGGACTGTAAACTGAAACGAGAGAAAAACAGAATCGAACAGGTTGATTATCCAATGAAATGTACTCTGAATAAACATGTAGGTACCCAAAGTAGCAACCAAATTAACCTAATATGTAAATATCCCAACCCTACTTATGGAAAAAAACAGACATAAGGAACAAGCGACAGGTAGCAGAGACAACAAACAGAGTTGTATACTTACCTGATAATCTAAACCGTAACATTAAACAAGGGAGGGACAAGAATGGGTGGGAAATACTCGCCTCCTGTCATTAATAAAATTAAGATTATAGGTACACTAAAGCTAGCATAATCTACAATTTTATAACATGACAGGAGGCTTCGTATTTGCTGTTTCAACGCTCAGTTCACCAATCCAACGCTGTTTGTGTCGCTGGTAATTATTCCAGGAAATATCAGAGTAATCCTAATCGGACATTCCAAATACGATAAATGACAGCCGACGGGTCAAAGAAGATGTCAACCGACGAAGTATCTCAAATACGGAAAAAAGCACCCTCCGCCGGTAAATCCATTGTACGTGGTGTAGCAACCTGTTTCCTAGAAGTCGGTCCATGAGCTGGTAAGCTGACCTATTAGCTACCTTCCTGTAGTAGTATAACTTCGAAATCCGATCTAGGACTTAGGGTCGCGAGAAGAAAACTGACACCAAGTCACAACTCATGATCCGTAAGGCGGTTCCTCCGATCGTGCCAGGGCCATTCGGCGATGCGGCCTTGCAGGGAGATCTCCAATCTCCAGGAACGCACCGAAGACCACCACCAAAATCGCAATAGTAACCGAGGAGGAACTTTCGTACCTTCCTGTCCTACCCGGTGGGGTGTCTCAACCAAGCATAAATTCATAATGCAGGCGAGAGTGTGGCCAAACCAGCCGTATACTAAGTGATTCCAACATTCCAAACGGACTGTGTAAACTTCGGACGTCGTAGAGAAAAGGCTCCAAAGGACGTCCATTCAGGGTTCCGAACTGAACTTGAGTGGAGGAACGGTGGTCGACTATTCTGGGGATAGGGAATCCCGGAAATCTTCAAAGGAATGGGAAGTGCAAACAGGAACGCAGATTCCCATCCAGAAATGCCCCCGTCCAAGAGTGAAAGATGTCTGTGTAGGAGTCGGGGTATACCAGGTACCACCATAAGGTCTCGTAGGTCTCCTCGACGATAGTTGAAAAGTAGGGAAGCGCGAATCCAACAAAAACGGCTCCCGTGAGGAATAACTAGAGTATAGACGGGGGTCCTCCATCTCCGAACCCTGATCACCAGGATTCTTATTCGAGAAGCCGGGGCAGTCCTGCCAACTTATCCCAAGATCTGATGACCGTGAAGGTCAAGACAAACCGGGTTATCCGGTCTTACCATGTGAACATACGTACGATTTTTACCCTCAGAGCGGGTAATGGGCCCTCCTAATCCTGTTATCCGAGTTGGGCAGAGCCCGTTTGCTCCATGAAGGTCCCCGTATCTCCTGCCACTCAATTATGGGAGAAACTGCCTGAGCAGTTGTTCACAATGGACTGGATATCCAAAAACAGAAAGCAATCCTCTGTTTTTTTTTTTTTTTTTTTTTTTTTTTTTTTTTTTATGGTGCAGAATATTCCCAAAACCTGCACTCACATAATACCTGAGTTCCATCCGATAGCCGTACCATCTCCAGGAATGTGTATAAATAAGAGGGAGTCACCCCTCGTTATACCTCTGTGAGAATATCCCTCCATTACAGTAGATAGACTAGAGGAATCCAGTCTAAATATGGATATCTCGCATGACCAGGCAGTCCTCTATATCGAAATCAGGAGCACGGACGTCAGATCTACTGGAATGCAGGAGGGACGCCCCTCCATGTAGTCATCGACCTCTGGCACAGGTACAAGTCTGTGTGCTGAACAAATGGATGGCACCGTAGAGCGTCGAGTGTATGAGAGAGCCGCGCTCTCTACTAATGTGATCAAATAACGTGCCAACGTCCGGCTGATAGCCTGAGCGGGCCGCACCCGTAAATAACCAAACAGTAGAGTCTGCATCCGTGACCGTTCCTCTCTATGAAAATGTTTCCTCCAAACATGACCCCTGTATCCAGCTCAGTCTCTGGCTGAGGTTGAGGGAGGGCTGCGCCCTCCAATAACAAATCAGTGTCCGGTTCCGTATCTGAGAGGGTTCGCTCTCTGCTCCAGAAGATAAAATATTCTCGGATCGAAGAGATGGAGGGCCGCACCCTCCTGTGATCCAAGCTAGAGTCCCTAGAGACTCAGGGTGACCAACTATAGGGTACACCAAATACGAGTATCAGCATAAGGCTGAGGGAAATCTAAGGGAAAAACACTGGAAAAACTATCAACTGACCGTCCAGATCCCGTGCGCGCGCGCGGGGTCCAGGCGGACCGTTGGTAGTCTGGGGAAAGCTGGAGACGTTCTCCGCAATCCACGAGTACCCAGGAGGTCGGAGGAGGTCGAGTCCGGCCTCTCGACGACCCGAGCGAAAGGAAAAAGAAGTCACGAAAACAAAAAAGACAACAAAAACGTAGATACGAGAAAAAACGCAAATTCTATCTCAGCTAGAAGGCAAAAAGGCAGGCCAGAAGGCAAGACAAGTAAGCCCCACTGAACAGGGCCAGGAGCTAACCTCGCGCAGGGATAACTACCGATAGCTATCCGGATACCGGGAGGCAGATACGAAGTTAGTTGATAAGACAAGGAAAAAACACTGCGTTCTCCTGTAGGTGTCTGAGTACCGGTCCTTGCCTGTGCAAAGTTCTCCTTGGAGATGTGCCGTCGCCGGATTGGCGCAATCCGCGGATGTGTGTCCGGGGTCTTCATAGGAAAAAACTTGCCCTTCAGGTCTGAGGTTTAGGGCCTTCACCCTACCTGTCATATCCAGATGGCCGTATATTGGTGTCCTCTTGGATAGTATGGCAATGGTGCCTGTCCGGACACCTGCCTATTTCCATGTCACTGGTGGGCACTGGTTTCTCCTCAGTGGTATTCCCCCAGGCCTGCGGCCAAAAGGGATAGAGCAGGCCCAGCGGGCCAACTAATGGACACAGAGTAGTTGGCCAAGGAAATAGGCACCGACATAGTAGGCCATAGAAATAGGCACCGACATAGGAGGCCAATAATTGGGGCACCGGCATAGCAGGCCGTACTTATGGGCACAGAGGCCGTACTTATGGGCACAGACCTAGCAGGTCGTTCTTATGGGCACAGACATAGCAGGCCGTTCTTATGGGCACAGACATAGCAGGCCATTCTTATGGGCACAGACATAGTAGGCCGTTCCTATGGGCACAGACATAGTAGGCCGTTCTTATGGGCACAGACATAGTAGGCCGTTCTTATGGGTATAGACATAGCAGGCCATTCTCATGGGCACAGACATAGCAGGCCGTTCTTGTGGGCACAGACATAGCAGGCCATTCTTGTGGGGCACAGACATAGCAGGCCATTCTTGTGGGCACAGACATGGCAGGCCATTCTTATGGGCACAGACATAGCAGGCCAATCTTATGGGCACAGACAAAGCAGGCCAATCTTATGGGCACAGACAAAGCAGGCCAATCTTATGGGCACAGACATAGCAGGCCAATCAATGGGGCACAGACATAGCAGGCCAATCAATGGGCTGAGTGATACCAATATTATTAATAACATGCATTTATATACAGCGTCTTCCAATTCCGTAGCGCTTTACGGTGGGTATCGAATGAGTAACGAGGACCTCTGAGTTCGGGTAGAGGTCCCCAAAATTGTAGATCCTCAGGGCATCTTGTGACATAGGGCCCTTAGGCAATCAACCCTTTAGGCAGCGTAATGCTGTCTGAGTAACTTGAACCGGGACTGGCAGTCCCTAAATGCCCAGCAGGCAAACAGCGGTATCCCAGCTGTATTGGTATAAGCGGAAGTTGTCACAGTGATTACCATGTCCCTGAAAGTAAGATACATAGAGCGATACTCACCTTAACTGTGAATTGGTATGCACAAGCTCACACAGAACTGTTTGATGACTCAATCGTAAATATAGATACCATCATCGTCATCTCTGAAAATATTGAATAGAATCAGTGTAGACTGGTATTCCAGATCCAGGTCTGTTAACACTATATGTATGCCATGGGCAGTGAGTTCATACCAGAGTAGTCTCCTCAGAGACCCCATAGCTGGACCCGAAAGGCTATCTACTGCGAGGCACACTAATCCAAGCTCACAATACCTGTAACTCACAGGAAACCGCGATATACACTGTCAGCAAAACTACAGTATCCTGAGATATACACAGCAGTCAAACTCACCGCAATATGTGATATACACTGTCCGTAAAAACACGCAGCAATCTGCGATATACACTGTCAGTAAAAAACACCCAGCAATCTGAGATATACACTGTCAGAAAACACCTAGTAATCTGACATACACTGACAGAAAAACATATAATAATCTCACATACCCAGTCAGAAAAACACACAGTAGTCACATATATACTGTCAGAAAACACTTAATAATCTCATATACCCAGTCAGAAAAACACACAGAAATCTCGTATACACAGTCAGAAAAACACCTAGCAACCTCATATACACAGTGAGAAAAACACATAATAATCTGATAAACATAATCAGAAAAACACACAGCTATCATATATACACTGTCAGAAAAACACATAGTAATCTGATATATATAGTCAGAAAAACACACAGCTATCTCATATACACTGTCAGACAAACACATAGTAATCTGATATACACTGTCAGACAAACACATAGTAATCTCACATACACTGATAGAAAAACGCATAGAAATCTCATATACACTGTGAGAAAAACGCATAGCAATCTCATATACACTGTGAGACAAATACACAGCCAGAAAATAAGAACTGTCATAGAAAATCAGAAGTCTGACCTATAAAAAGCCCTAAAGCTCACAGCAAGCTGTGAGATCTACACTAAATAACTATAGTGATATATGTGGAAATGTGGAAAACCCGCTGAGACCCGCCGGGGAATCTCAGCAGGGCAACAAACGCAGAGATCCGACCGTGGAAGGAGGAGGGGCCGTGAGCAGGCACCCCTTTCTCCAGCCGGTCGGATCCACGAGGCTGAGGGAAAACCCGGCCGCGGCGAGGCGGCCACGTGCGTGAGCAGACCCGGTCGCGGGGTGCTCGCGTCTGACCGCGAGGAACCCCGGGCGCCGGCAGTCTCACACCAGAGCTCGGGGAGTCAGAGGAGGCAGACAAACGGCTAGTCTCCTGACACCCCGAGCAGAGCGCCCGCATCCCCACAGGGGAGGGAAACTAGTAGAATGGCGCCAGGGAGTGGAGAGGAGGGGAAAACAAACAACAGGGATCCCCAGGGGCTCCCCCGATACCACAAACATCCCCAATGACACAGGGGAAACGAGCAAAAAAACATGCAGAAATCATGAAGCAGAAATAAAAGCAAAAACGGAAAATAATATAAAAACAATATGTATAATCAATAAAATATGGATTCAAAATAATTATATGACCAAAAAATGTACATAACATAGGTATAACTAAATGCTATAACATAACAATATATATATGAAAATACAATATATATATAAGCAAAACAACATGACTAAAATAACAAATATACACCCTAAATAAATCATAATAAACCCAAAGCCACCAACTAATATTAGCAGGAGGCAGAGGTACTCTGACCTGTACTGGTGCGGAGCAGCAAAGAAAGAGGAAATGATGCATGGGGAGGGGAGTTTTATAGTACCTAACTTTTTTCTGATTGGTTGTTTTCTGTGCTGCTGTGGAGTTCTAGTAAAGAGAGACTTAAGCAAATACGAAGCCTCCTGTCATGTTATAAAATTTAAAGCTAAGGGTGAGTAGTTCAGCTGAGCCCGACACGCATTTCGCCGGTAAGGCGGCTCTTCAAGGCAGCTCTTGGACTCCTACCTTGTCCACATACTTACCTTGGATTTGCTGACGATATTTATTTTTGTGGGGTTAGGCAGGGTTATGCTAGGGTTTTGTTCAGACAGTGCATCTTGGTTATCGGTATTTTTGTTAACTCTTAGTTCAGTTTAGAATTAGGTGCCCTTGAAGGCACAGCTGTAGGGTTATAGCTAATACGGTTAGAATAGAATGTCATAGATTTCTGCTAAACTTATAGTATTAAGCAATCAACCGTTAGACAGATTGGGGCTTCATGACACTTACTGATCAGATCTCCCCCTTCTCCCTCTATGATCTAAATCAGGGGTCCTCAAACTCTGGCCCTCCAGATGTTGCTCCCATGATTCTCTGGCTATCTATGTAATTCAAAGAATCATGAGAGTTGTAGTTCAGCAACATCTGGGGGGCCGGAGTTTGAGGACCCCTGATCTAAATCTTTGTTACTAAAGATATCTTGAACTTTCCTATAACAGCTACTATCACATTAGATACTTTCAGATAGTTACTTGTTTGGAGTCATTACTTCATGACTAAGTATCTCTTCGTTTAACTAGCTCTGTGAAAGGCATTCACTACTTTATATTATCTCTTGTTTGTAAATATCATTATTCCTTGTATATATTTTCCCTATCCCCTGTATCCCTTAGATTTAAGGTTACGTTACCTTTTTTAATTATATCGATTAAACATTAGATTTTAAGTGTTTAATTTATTTAGGAGGACAGATTATGTACTCTCTCTTTTTATATTTACAATTTATGTATTGTTTTATATAATGGGGAATGGAGAACACTTCAATAAATACTATAAGAGTCAAATAAATCTCAAGGCACAGGTAAAGAAAAAATAACACAAATCGTTTTTCAACACAAGGAGAAAAGGGAGTTATCTACTAAACACTGAACTCAACTGATATAATAAAAGAATGACCGGTCAAAGCTATATATCTAAAGGTGAAAAATGTGCAAAAAGACAAACGATTTGCAATATACCAGGAGCTAGTGATTAGAAAAGAAAATAAAGGAGTGGGTTTAAACAGCCTAAAATACTGTGTATAATAGTGTACGTGCAAAAATATGAACAAAATAAACACAGCAGCAATCTATAATAGTATATACACCACAATTGTTTAATCCCCATTGTACTCACTACATTTATAGCTAGTTCAAATCACGTGGTCTTCTAAACTCACCAATCATGTCTAACATCTTCTCCTCACCTGTAACACCTCCATTCCCACGACACAGGCCCGTTAACCCGTCACCCCTCCACGCTCTCCTATGGTCCTAACTGCCCTTATAATTTCCTCATCTATTACAAAACACTACTTAACAATGTTCTCTCTACTATTTGTCAGTTTCACACACACTTCACTCATTACTAAAATCTCTCTATCACTTTCTGCTTACCTGTCCCTACTGACACCATCTTCATTGCTCCTGGTTTACTTCCCTCCTCTCTCTGTTCATCCCTTATTATATTATTATTATTATTATTATTATTATTTTATCATTATTTTTATAGCGCCAGCAAATTCATCAGTGCTGTACAATGGGATACGCAATACACTGTGCTCATACCTATCCACCTTTCTCCTCCAACTCATTCTGAAAAATCAAAATACAAACATTCAAACAAAACATTTAAATCTTACTCCCACCTTTTATTATTGGGTGTCTCTCCAAACCCTGGTTCTGCCTCTACCTACCTACCTTGTGTTCAACCCAGAAACCTCTCTAATCTTATATGCATCCCATGTAACTCTCCTTTAAGTCCTCCTTCCATTCTGCCCTCTGGAATGCAAGCTCTGTGTGCAACATAACTAAATCTACTTCTATCCATGACTTATTCATCTCACACTCCCTTAACTTACTTGCTTTAACTGAAATGTGGCTCTCTCCTTCCCCCATACCCAAAATCCTCAACCTAACCCCCCGCAATTTAGGATGAATCTAAATTCTCTTGACATCCAGAAACTCTCAGCTGATCTCTATTCCAAACTCTCATCCATCCCTACCTTCTCCTGTCCCTCTCTGGCTATCTACTCATGTAATGCTACCCTCACCTCTGCCCTAGATGCTGCAGCCTCACTCCAAGCATGCTCCTCAAGGTGGTCGCGCATCCAACTGTGGCACAACCCGCTACCTGCAGACATGCTCCCGTTCAGCTGAATGCTGCTGGAGGAAGTCTCGCACCTTGTCAGACTTTCTACACTATAAATGTGTCTTGCGCTCATCCAGTGCAGCCCGCACCCTTGCTAAACAGTCCTACTTTTTTTTTTCATTAGTTCTTGCTACCACAATCCTAGGCATCTCTTTAATATTTTTAACACTCTTCTCCGCCCTGCTGTGGCCACCCCAGAAACTAATCTTTCATCTAATAGCTTTGCATGTTACTTTACTGACAAGATTAAACAGTTAAAGAATGAATTCTCCCCCCTTCTCACCTCCCTATTTCAACCTAACTTGGAACATATCAACCCTACCCTCCAAGACTTCCCTCCAGCTACTGAACAGGAGGTGGCTGCACTTTGTGGGGATATTTATGGGATAATAATAGTAAACAGTTGAGAATTGCCCACTATTTCAATTCTCAGATCCCAAAGATCGTTATCGTGTAAGTGAAATGTATTCCATATAAATAAAATCACAATTTGTTATAAAAATAGATACAATTTATTGTGACAAATTAAATAATAATAATATGTAACATGCGTGACAATAATCAATGAATATTTAGTATAACACAGTATGCAATACAATATCGTAATGTAAAAACATCTCCCAATGGCTAACACAGTCTTAATTGTCAAGACAATGATTTATGATGGGCTTCACAGAGAAACAAAAGTGGAACTTACACACAGACACAGAGCTTGCAGCTTAAGGCCATACACCTTTAGCTGACAGTTAGAATAACCCTTTCAATGCTGGCTAGACCTCCTAGGTAATTAAGATCTATTCTCATGTAATTTTAAATAAAATAACATTTATATCAGCTCATTAGTCATTTCCTGGAACCATCCAATAAGAGTAATCTACCATGTTCTATAAGCAGAATTTTAACTTGCCTAAACAGATATTTTATCTTATTTTAGAGCAAATCAATACACCTGGATAAATATCACGATATGCTAACATGTGATAAGTCACATAAATATATATAATTATTACTTCCCATCTGCAGAATAGAATGCTTAATTATATATTCTTTAGTAACTAAGATTTCTAAATATCGAAATCTGATCGTGATTTATCCAGTCATATATCATGCTATAGAAAATTTTAATTAATTTAGATTAATTAAATGAAACAAGTATAATTACCAGTTAAAGAGATGTTCTCATCAGATGTTCTCAGGTATTCTCAGGAATTTGAATGTCATGGGTCTCTTTCTCTGTCTCCTGACTTAGGCTGCTTCCAACTGCTTCCTCTGCATACATCTCTCTTCCCTTTGTCTTAACTTTTAAAGGGAAAAATTATCTGTTTGTCACTAGGTGATAGACCAATAAAAAACTGGAGGTGTGGTTACCTTCCAGATAGCAATTTAAGTATTTGGTCTATAGAGGGCAGTCTCGTCCTACTAAACATACCTATCCAGCAAAGAGTTAACTTTTCCTGGTGGCTATTTTGACGTAATTTAGCTTATCTTTATGGTTATTTATAATTTAAGTTTACTGTCAGATCAAAGAGATTCTTTGGGCTTTCTTCAGACTATATGTCTGGAAAATTCTGCTATAATTTCTAATATGACAGTTATAACTAAGTATGACCCCTAAACTTACAATGGGACGTTATACAATATATAAAGTAAAATTAAATTATTTAATCTTCTCTGTCACAAATGTCTGGGTTTAGAATTGATTATATTCCATTAGCATTTAGACAGTCTGTCCATCCCCCGTTCTCATCTCTTATCAACAGGTTTGTATATACTAAGCATTCCTTTAGCTCTGGCAAAGTGGTTAGTTTTACAGAAAGGATAGAAATCTTGTGTCTTTTGTTAGCTTGAAAATAACAAAATGGAGTCTGCTCTGTTCAGAGTGATTCTGACAATATACACTTTAATTTCTATCATAGCACAAAATGTCTGCCGATATAAATACCCTGACAACTTCTCCTCTCCTCTTGTCCCACCACCTGTCCGCTTGATCCAGTACCTTCCCACCTCATCAGAGCTCTCCCCACTTGTCTTGTACCATCCTTAATACACATCCTAAACTGCTCTCTTTCATCTTGTGTTGTCCCTGCTCCCCTTAAAGATGCTACTGTCGTACCCATCCTAAAAAAGCCATCCCTGGACCCATCTTCCATTTCCAACTATTGTCCCATATCCCTGCTTCCTTTTCCTCAGAGCTTCTAGAAAGACTTGTCTTTACTAGTATGACTCACTTCCTAAATTCCAACTCCTCCTCGATCCTCTTAAATCTGGCTTTTGCCCCTCCACTCTACTGAGACTGCTTTTATTAAAGTTACAAATGACCTAATCACTGCCAAATCCAAATCCAAATCAAGGTTCAGTTCTTGGTCCCCTTTTGTTCTCTCTCTATACTGCCTTTCTTGGCAAACTCATTAATTCATATGGATATCACTTCCACCTGTACGCTGACGACATCCAGATATATCGCTCCTTCCCTGACCTCTCCCCTGCTGTCCTACAACGTGTCACCAATTGTCTTTCTTCTATCTCTAATTGGATGTCCTCCCTCTTTCTGAAGCTCAATCTGTCTAAAACTGAGTTTCTTATTTTTCCTCCTGATAACACTGATCCTCCCCTTCACTCTCCCTGCAGGTTGGCGGTACCTGCCTCACCCCATCCTTTCCAGCTCGCTGTCTTGGTGTCAATTCTAACCCTGGCCTCACCTTTGCGTCTCATGTCCAGTGTGTTGCCAAAATCTGTCGATTCCAATTTAAAAACATTGCCCGCATACACCCTGTAGCGGAGAGCCGATCTTGCACAGCTATTCTCCACTAGAGATTCCAGTGAGGGTCAGGAACAAGGTGATGTTAAGTCCATAGGCAAGGTTTCCAGCAGGTAAAGTAATACAGCAATATCCCCATCGCAATCCCAATAACTGGACGACACACAGTTTCAGGAGTAGACTGACAAGCTTTATTCCACAGTTCCTTATAAAGCCCTCTCCCATGCAAGGGAGGAGGTTCTATCACTTAAGACATTATCCAATCTCTAAGTAGTAACCTCCCACATATCTCCTCCCCTCCTCTAGCATCATAATCCCCTTATTGTGTACACAGTTTTCCCCGAGTTTTGGATGTACCCTAAATACTTGGGTTACATCCACAAATCCAACATCCCCAGATAGCTCTATTCTGGGGGACCAACATACTTAAAAATTAGCCCATTCGGATGAATGGTTCGTGAGATATGGGGTTCCAAAGATTTGACCGACCGCATGGGTAAAGTATCCGAAAACAGTTCCATGCATTTTGGCCCTGCGGTCGGTCACAAACAAGGGAATGAAAACAGACGAATTGCCTGTGTTATAGAGCCTGGAGAGGGTTTGAATGAATTCCCTTGTTTGTGGGGTTCTTTCTACCGAACGGCGGGTCATTCGGTAGTTTCCATACGAATTTCTGGAAGTATGGAGGTCTCAGCGGTGTTTGCCTAGTCAAGTGTCCGATTTTAGTTCCAGACACTCGACGGCAAAACACCGCTGTTCGGTAGTTTAAGATGGCCGCCGCCACGTGTTTGTTTCCCGAATGGCGGCCACCCAGAGGACAAAGACCACACTGCACTGATTGCCAATTACCTGTTTGCAACATTGTTGCAAACGGTAATTGGAGGCACACTCATTCCTGGGTGGTCTGGTTGTTCGGTAGTTTCATTCCCTTGTTTTATTTGAATGATTCTACCGAACAACTAGAGGAATACAATTCTTTACATACATTTAACTGTCATTATACCCGGATACCATGCTTTCTATACATGTACATACACATTAAACCAGCCATATGACCAAATACACTTATTCTCATACATGTCATGGGACAGCCCGGTACCAATCCGCTACACTGCTCCCCCTTGCCCACAAGCCGGCATACACAGTCTGATCCAACACGGATCGGCTTGGGGATGTCCGGGGGCTCACGGATCATTTCTCTAAGTCAGTTTGTCTTGACAACCCGTCAGCATTTCCATTCTGCTTACCCGGCCGGTACTGGATATTAAAGTCAAAAGGCTGTAGCGCCAAACTCCAGCGCAGCAGCCTGGCGTTGTCTCCAGCCACCCGGTTCAGCCAGACTAACGGGTTGTGATCCGTGAGCAAGGAAAAGGGCTGTCCATATAAATAGGGTTGTAGCTTCTTTAGGGCCCACACCACAGCCAGGCATTCCTTTTCGATGGCGGCGTAGCTTACTTCTCGAGGTAACAGTTTGCGACTGATGTAAGCCACTGGATGTTCCCCGCCATCGGCCCCGACTTGACTCAGTACTGCCCCCAATCCAAACATAGAAGCGTCTGTGTGAACAAGAAAACGTTTAGTTGGATTGGGAGCTGCCAAGACAGGGGCATTTATCAGTGCATTTTTCAATTGTTGGAATGCCTGCTCACACTCCGGGGTCCAGTTTACTTGGCGGGGAAGGTTCTTACGGGTCAGGTCAGTGAGGGGTTTGGCCAGGGCGCTATAATTGGGAACAAACTTCCGGTAATACCCTGCTGTCCCTAGAAACGCTAAAACCTGGGTCTTAGTCCTAGGGGTGGGCCACTGGGCTACAGCCTCTACTTTGGCGGGTTCGGGTTTTTGTTTACCGCACCCTACTCTATGTCCCAGGTATTGTACCTCAGCCATGCCGATACTACACTTGGCCGGCTTCAAGGTCAGACCTGCTTCCCTTATCCTATCTAGTACAGCTCCGATGTGAGCTAAGTGTTCCTGCCACGTATTGCTAAAAATAGCAATATCGTCCAGGTAGGCACATGTATAGTCCTGGAATCCATCTAGGAGTCGATCCACCATCCTTTGGAAGGTGGCTGGGGCGTTTTTCATCCCAAATGGCATGACCTTAAACTGGTACAAGCCAAATGGGGTGACAAAGGCCGACTTCGGGATGGCGTCTGGGGCCAGGGGGATTTGCCAATACCCTTTACACAAGTCAATAGTGGTGAGGTATTGGCCCCTGGCCATTCTGTCCAGTAACTCGTCTATCCGGGGCATCGGATAGGCGTCAGATACAGTCTTCTCGTTCAATCTCCTATAGTCCACGCAGAAGCGGGTCGTACCGTCTCGCTTTGGTACGAGGACTACAGGAGATGCCCAAAGACTGTCTGAGGGTTCAATCACCCCCAGTTGGAGCATTTCGTCGATCTCCTTACGCATGTTTGCCCGTACCGCTTCTGGAATGCGGTATGGCGTCTGGCGCATGGGTAGTTGCCCTGGGGTCTCGACCCGGTGAGTTGCCAGAGGCGTGTATCCAGGTACATTAGAGAACGTGTCGCGTTTCTCTTCCAATAGTTGCTGTACCTCGATCCGCTCCTGTGGGCTCAGCCGATCTCCCAGCGTAACCTCCCCTAAATCTCCGGACAGCTGCCCATCCCCCAGCAAATCAGGGAGGGGTAAGCTGTCAAACTCTTCCGTGTTAGGGGCACAGATGGCGGTTACCTCCTCAGTACGCTCGTGGTAGGGCTTCAGCATGTTCACATGGAGCATGCGTCGCCCCCCAGTCCCTGTGCAGGGGCCGATAATATAGGTGGTATCGCATCTTTGCTCCACCACCTTATATGGGCCCTGCCAGGCGGCCTGTAACTTATCATGTCGGACAGGTTTTAAAATTAGTACCTTCTGCCCGACCTGAAAGCTACGGTCCCTGGCTCCCCGATCATACCATGTACGCTGGCGGGTCTGGGCCTCCTGAAGGTTTTCCCGTACCGTCTTGGTCAACGCTTCTAGGCGGTCCCGAAAGGCCAACACATATGGTAGGATGGGAGTGCCATCTGTGCTCCGGTCTCCCTCCCAATGCTCTCTAATAAGATCCAATGGGCCTCGGACCCTCCTTCCAAACAATAATTCAAACGGGGAGAACCCTGTGGATTCCTGCGGCACCTCCCGGTATGCAAATAGGAGGTGCGGCAGGAATCGTTCCCAGTCCTTGTGGGTCTCTGCGAAGGTTCGGAGCATCTGCTTCAAGGTACCATTGAATCGTTCGCAGAGCCCGTTCGTCTGGGGGTGGTAAGGGGCGCTGATAATAGGCTTAATGCCACAGATCCTCCAGAGGTGTTGGGTGAATTCTGCGGTAAACTGGGTACCCTGATCCGAGATAATCTCCCTGGGTAATCCCATCCGGGAGAATATCCGCATGAGGGCATCCGCGACCGTCTCAGCGTGGATGTTGGTCAGAGCCACTGCTTCTGAATACCTGGTGGCATAATCTACGACCGTTAAAATATACCGTTTTCCTGACGGGCTAACTTTATTGAGGGGGCCTATCAGATCCACCGCTATTCGGCTAAAAGGTTCCTCTATTATGGGTAAGGGGTGAAGTTTAGCCTTCCTGCGATCCCCCCTTTTTCCCACTCTCTGGCAGGTATCGCAAGTCGTGCAATATCTGCGTACTTCCTGGCTAATCCCTGGCCAGAAGAAACTCTGGGTTAGTCTGTACCTGGTGCGACTAACCCCTAGATGTCCGGATAGCGGAATATCATGCGCTATCCGGAGTAATTCAGCCCGGTACCGCTGTGGTACCACTAATTGTCTCCTCGCTATCGGGTCTAACCCCGTAATCTGTTTAGTTGTTTCCCTGTATAAAAGTTGTTTATCCCAGATAAACTTCTCTCCCTCCGCCCCGGGGGAACCCGTGCCAACCTTGTCCCTATACACCTGAAGCGTGGGGTCTGTTGCGACTTCAGCTACAAATTCATTAGGTGGAGCCCAGGGGACACATTCTAGAGGGGGGGTAGGGTTGCTTACCTGGACCTCCGGCAGTGTGTTGTGGTCCTGGGTGCGGGCCTGTTGTCGGGTGACTACAGGGTTGACCTCTCCTGTGGTGGGTGACTGGGGCTCAAAAGCAGAAGTGAGCCTCCCCAGATCGTTCCCCAATAAAACCTCCGCCGGTAAATGTGGCATCAACCCCACCTCCACTTCCCCTGCCCCCGCTCCCCAATGTAAATGTACCCTTGCTGTAGGTAGCCGGTACACTGCTCCCCCAGCTACCCGGACGGCAACAGTTTTGTTCAGTTTTTCCTGATCTGAAATCAGGTGGCTCTGTACCAAAGTGATGGTGGCTCCCGAATCTCGTAATCCCCGGACTGCTGTACCATTCAGATATACCGTCTGTCGATGGTGCCGTAGATTATCCACATTGGCCTGGACCGGATCTGCCTCGTGCAGTACCTCCCATTGTTCCACAGTAGTAATGGGGACTGCGGAACCATATGGGGTGGTGACTAGGTCCTGGTAGTGGTGGGCTGTGGCCGCCCTGGGTGGAGGTGGGCCTGGACGAATCCAGGTGGAACGGTCCCGTAGCTGTGGGCATTCCCTTTTATAATGTCCCCACTTCTGGCAGTGATGACAGGGGCCAGCGGTGGGTTGTCGGAACCGGGGCTGTGCAGCGGGTGGTGGAGGTGGTGGTAGCAGTCTCGGTGGAGCTGGGGTGTAGTTGTTTCCCCCGAATGTTTTAAAGGTTGCTTTTGGAGCTGCAGGTTTTTGTGACCTGCGTGCATCCAGGTAGTCATCCGCTTTCCTAGCCGCCTCGGTAAGGGAAGTAGGGTTTCTGTCCCTTACCCATTCCTGGACCTCATTGGTTACTCCCTCATAGAACTGCTCCATCAGCAACATTTGTATTACATCCTCCATAGAACGTGCCTTGCTAGCTTGCACCCACCCGAGCGCTGCCCCCTGTAATCGGCATGCCCACTCTGCGTGCGAGTCCTTCTCTGTTTTCTTTAGATCCCGGAACCTCCGCCGGTATGCCTCGGGTGTTATAGCATACCTGGCGAGTATAATTTCTTTCACTTTACTGTAATTCCTTATTTCGTCATTAGGTACAGTCCGATATGCCTCTGCTGCCCTCCCGGTTAACCTTCCGGCCAAAATAGGTACCCAGTCCTCTGCGTTAATTTTATGCAGTGCACACAGTCTTTCAAAGTCTTGCAGGAAAGCGTCTATATCTTCCTCTGCCTCCACATATGTTTTAAAAGCCTGGTATGGTATTTTAGGCTTACCTTCCTTTGGCACATTAATTGCAGAGCTTTGTTCTGGTGCCTGTGTCCTTAGGATGAATTCTTGTACCTCGGCCATTGTCCTGGTAACAATTTCTGTTGGGGGGTTTTCCCCATAAAAGGATAGCCTGAACTGAACCTGCCTCTGGAATTCCGATCCTTGTGGTGTTCCTCCCGGCTCCCTCTGTGCCGGAACTGAATCGCCCTCCATTCTGTACTCTGCCATGAGTTCTGTAACAAGTACTGCTTTCTTCTTATTGCTGGCTTGTATACCCCTTGCCTCTAGGAGGTCCTTTAGCGTGGAGCGTTTTAGCGCAGAAAAATCAATCTCCATCCGTACTCCATTTACGCTTGTTCCTCTGTGAGTTTGGATCCCAGCGCTGCCAACCAATGTAGCGGAGAGCCGATCTTGCACAGCTATTCTCCACTAGAGATTCCAGTGAGGCTCAGGAACAAGGTGATGTTAAGTCCATAGGCAAGGTTTCCAGCAGGTAAAGTAATACAGCAATATCCCCATCGCAATCCCAATAACTGGACGACACACAGTTTCAGGAGTAGACTGACAAGCTTTATTCCACAGTTCCTTATAAAGCCCTCTCCCATGCAAGGGAGGAGGTTCTATCACTTAAGACATTATCCAATCTCTAAGTAGTAACCTCCCACAGATCTCCTCCCCTCCTCTAGCATCATAATCCCCTTATTGTGTACACAGTTTTCCCCGAGTTTTGGATGTACCCTAAATACTTGGGGTACATCCACAAATCCAACATTCCCAGATAGCTCTATTCTGGGGGACCAACATACTTAAAAATTAGCCCATTCGGATGAATGGTTCGTGAGATATGGGGTTCCAAAGATTTGACCGACCGCATGGGTAAAGTATCCGAAAACAGTTCCATGCATTTTGGCCCTGCGGTCGGTCACAAACAAGGGAATGAAAACAGACGAATTGCCTGTGTTATAGAGCCTGGAGAGGGTTTGAATGAATTCCCTTGTTTGTGGGGTTCTTTCTACCGAACGGCGGGTCATTCGGTAGTTTCCATACGAATTTCTGGAAGTATGGAGGTCTCAGCGGTGTTTGCCTAGTCAAGTGTCCGATTTTAGTTCCAGACACTCGACGGCAAAACACCGCTGTTCGGTAGTTTAAGATGGCCGCCGCCACGTGTTTGTTTCCCGAATGGCGGCCACCCAGAGGACAAAGACCACACTGCACTGATTGCCAATTACCTGTTTGCAACATTGTTGCAAACGGTAATTGGAGGCACACTCATTCCTGGGTGGTCTGGTTGTTCGGTAGTTTCATTCCCTTGTTTTATTTGAATGATTCTACCGAACAACTAGAGGAATACAATTCTTTACATACATTTAACTGTCATTATACCCGGATACCATGCTTTCTATACATGTACATACACATTAAACCAGCCATATGACCAAATACACTTATTCTCATACATGTCATGGGACAGCACGGTACCAATCCGGTACACACCCGTTTCTTACACAAGGTGCTGCCAAGGAGCTTGTTCACACTCAAGTAATCTCTCACATCGATTACTGTAATTCACTCCTAATTGGTCTCCCCAGAAGCTGTACTGCCCTCCTACAATCTGTGGTGTATGCTGCTGCAAGGCTGATCTTTCTCTCATGTCGCTCCTCCCACACTTAACCCCTCTGTCGATCCTTACACTGGCTTCCTGTCCCCTACAGCTGTCAATTTAAAATACTAACCCTTTCCTATAAAGCTCTAACCAACTCTAGAACCTCTTACCTTTCTTCACTGATTCATAGGTATGCCCCCTCTCGGTCTGTCTGCTCTACTGGTGACCTTCTCCAGTCTGCTGCTCGCACACTTACTGCATATTCACGCCTGCAAGACTGCTCACGGGCAGCTCCTTTCCTTTGGAACAGCCTGGATACCCTTGTCAGACTTTCCCCTAAAATTCAATCTTTTAAGAAGTCCCTCAATACCCATCTTTTCAGGAATGCTTAAGGCCTCCAAGAGTAGTTTCTATCTCTCAAACCTTCCTCTTGCTCTCTCCTATAGGGCCACACTCCACCCTCGGCTACAGCTCTGCAACTTTCCCACCATGACTACTTGCTGTCTCTCTCAATACCCTTCCTATTGTGTTTTTATACCCCACCTCCTCTAGACTGTAAGCTTGTTTGAGCAGGGTCCTCAACTACCTATTGTTCCTGTTACATTTTGTTATTTTATTATTTGGTAAAGTCCACTTTTATTGTAAAGCACTGTGGAGTAGCCTGACACTATACAAATACTACTACTACTACTACTACTAATAATAATAATAATAATAATAATGAAAGCCCTATGTCTCAATATCTTTTAATTATATCAAACATAATTAACAGTTGTCTAGTGCAATCAATCTAGACATCCAAAATAGGTAGACTCCTGTTTTTTAGAAAACTGAAGTCACTAAAGAAAGCCTGATGGTGATCTAGCACTCTAAATAGGTCAGAATATTAGACCACTAAGGAAGGTCTTATACTCTAAGAAGTACTGCTGATCTATGGGAGAGAAAAGAACAGAACCATAGTGCTCTCTATTAAGACTTTATTGAAAATGCAGAAAATAATAAAAAACACTCAGATTTATGGAGATCTATGCAGTCTCCTATTAACGCTGGCTGCTTGTAATGATTCCTCAGTTGTGCCGGCTCAGATGGAAGACGTTGCTCGATTCTTGCATTCCTCCACTTGCTGTTTTACAGAGAGTGTTCCATCATCTCAAGACCTGCATTCCACTGCACTTGCACCCCAGTCTCTGTCCTGCATTTAATATCCTGCCTATGGAAATTAGAACCATCCATGGATTATATTTGTTGTTCCAACACATCCTACAAATGCTCAGTCAGATTGAAATCTGCAGAATTTGGAGGCCAAGGCAAAATATTGAACTCTTCATCATGTTCCTCAACCCACATGAATGACAGGACCCAATGTTTCACCAGCAGAACATTGCCCAGAGCATAACACTGCCTCGGCCAACCTGCCTTCTTCCCATAGTGCAAACCTGTTTAATCTATCTAATAAATAGAATAAGCAATTTACAAGTTCAGTGCATATCTATGGAAGTTTTTTTTTCATTACCTTTCACTAATACATTACTTTTTGGGTAACTTTTAAAATGTTTAATGTTGGTCTAAAATAATTTTGTAATTTTAATTTTAATTTTTTTTATATCTTTTGTCGTGCAGGTAAGTACAATGCAATATCAATATCAAACACCACAACAGCGTACGCTTTGTATACAAGTTAAACAGTGGCATAAGTATATGCACATTTTTTTAAATATGTAAACAAGCTTAGTGTAACCCATGTGTATTCCGAATAATGTGTAGTCTACATGTAAAGTAAGAATGGAACACGAAAAGGTATGCAAGTTAAGACTAGTTGGATCTATAATAGTAATAACAGGTTTGGTTAGGTTGATGTGTTCATTAAGAAGGTAGAGAACAGTTGGCATGTAATGATGTCGCAAACATAAAATTTTCCGTTCGCGAACAGCGAACGCGAACTTCCGCAAATGTTCGCGAATGGGCGAACCGGGCGAACCGCCATAGACTTCAATAGGCAGGCGAATTTTAAAACCCACAGGGAATTTTTTGGCCACAATAGTGATGGAAAAGTTGTTTCAAGGGGACTAACACCTGGACTGTGGCATGTCGGAGGGGGATCCATGGCAAAACTCCCATGGAAAATTACATAGTTAATGCAGAGTCTGGTTTTCATCCATAAAGGGCATAAATCACCTAACATTCCTAAATTGTTTGGAATAACGTGCTTTAAAACATCAGGTATGATGTTGTATCGATCAGGTAGTGTAAGGGTTACGCCCGCTTCACAGTGACAGACCAAACTCCCCATTTAACGCACCGCAAACAACCGCAAACAGTCCATTTGCACAACCGCAAACTCCCCATTTGCACAAGGTTGGATACCAAGTTAGCCATGTCCTGCTCCTTGTTCTCACTGATGTCATTGAAGGTCTCTTCCTCCACCCAGCCACGTACAACACCAAGGGTCCCCTAAAGGTGACAACAAGCCCCCTGTATTTGTTTTTTTAAATGTACACTACTGTTACACCAGATATGAGTTGCACTGGTGTGACACTGTGCCCTGGCAGGCCCTGAAACGCACACGTGTGAAGGAAACTGACTGCTATTATTTCACAGTCAAATTTCTAGTTTTTTTTTTAATGTACACTACTGTTACACCAGATATGAGTTGCACTGGTGTGACACTGTGCCCTGGCAGGCCCTGAAACGCACACGTGTGAAGGAAACTGACTGCTATTATATTACAGTCAAAAAAGTTTTTTGTTTTTTTTTTAAATGCAAGCTATTGTGACACTAGATATGAGTGGTGGCACTGGGCAAGTGGGCACAGTATACGCTGTGAGCCTGACACACACGCTGGCAGCAGGCAACTGCAATTAGATTACACAGAAAAAAAAAAAAGAAGCAGATTGATGCCCAAAAAGGGCACTGAATACACTAGCCTAGCTATCGATTTCCCTATTAAATCAGCAGCAGCTACATTGTCCCTCCTCTCACTAAGAATGCAGCTTCCGGGGGGCGGGGACTAGCTGTCATGGAGGAAAGACGCACTTCGTGTGAGCTCCCTCAATATCTCACTTTAAGCAGCTATCAACAAGCAAATTTCACCCCAGAAGGGGATGACCCAGCAATGTTGCTCCTACCTGACCAACCCGACATGCTTAATAGCGGTCAGCAACTCGACAGAGTCTTACTTACCTCTGCATGGCAAGTATGGCCTGGTGCTCACCGGGCCATAGAGGCGGCCGATCTCCCGATCCTGGGATGCCCAGGAGCAGCTACTTCCCGGCAGGAGCTCCATTACCCCCCCCCCCTCGGACCGGTGGGGGTTATCCCGGTCCACCCCTGAGAGGCTGTCTGGAGCTAATGGACGCACAGAGCACTGCCGCCCAGGCTGACATACTCATCTGCGACTCTCCGAATAATGTCATTATTTCACATCCTAAAGAATTTATTGTCGTAGTTCCTTACATGTCTTTACCTTAACCGTTCATGTATTATGTTATTCACTAGTCTCATCTCATGGGGCGACTCACACTTGATTTATAACTAGTGGTGGAGCTGCTGATATAAATACACAGTTGATAACGTGCAACAGAGGCGGCTCTAGACTTTATGAGGCCTTAGGTGAAACTCAAACATGAGGCCCCACTAACAAAAAAGTGTCACATATACACATTGATGCACAGTTTACCTGTGTATGTGCCTGAGAGTGTGTCTGACAGAGAGTATCCTTGTGTGTGAGAATGTATGTCTCTGTAAGCATGTTTGGGTTTTTGTCTGAGACTGAAGTGTGTTGTGTGTATGGCGAGTGATGGTGTGAGGGGGGTGATGGTGAGAGGGAAAGGGGGGTGATGGTGAGAGGGAGAGCGGGGTTGATGTGAGAGTGAGGGGGGTTGATGTGAGAGTGAGGGGGGGTTATGTGAGAGTGAGGGGGTGATGTGAGAGTGAGGGGGGGTAGACAGTGGCGTACTAAGGGGGGGGCGGGGGGGGCAGTCCGCCCCGGGTGCCATCCAGTAGGGGGGTGCCACACTCTGTACCTCCTGCTGGTCGTCCTCTCCCTCGCGGCTCAGGCGCTCAGTGAGTGAGTCAGAGCACAGGGAGGGGATTCCCAGCCTGTGTTCTGAGTCATCACTGAGCACCAGGGAGGTTGTTATGGAGTGTGCCAGCAGGGGGCGCAGAGTGTGTATTCTGCCAGGTTTCTCCCCTCCGGCCACTCTGCCTGCACCTCCTGCACTGCCTGCGCTGGGATGGAGAGAGACAGCCCCTGAATCATGGTAAGACAATATTATTATTGTAAATTCACCCTCACCCCCTCCCTCAGTCACCATCTCACCCCCTCCTTCTGTCACCCCCCCACCCCCCCTCAGTCAACCTCTCACCCCCTCCCTCAGTCACCCTGTTACCCCCCCACTCATTCACCCTGTCACCAGTCACCCCCCCTCAGTCATCGTGTCACCCCCTCCCTCAGTCACCCCCTCCCTCAGTCACCCTGTCACCCCCCTTAAATCACCCTGTCACCCCCTCCCTCAGTCACCCTGTCACCCCCTCCCTCAGTCACCCTCTCACCCCTCCCTCAGTCACCCTCTCCCCCCCTCCCTCAGTCACCCTGTCACCCCCCACTTAGTCACCCTGTCACCCCCCTCAGTCACCCTCTCAACCCCTCCCTCAGCCATCCTGTCACCCCCACTCAGTCACCCTGTCACCCCCCCACTCAGTCACCCTGCCACCCCCCTCAGTCACCCTGTCACTCCCTCCCTCAGTCACCCTGTCACCCCCTCCCTCAGTCACCCTCTCACCCCCTCCCTCAGTCACCCTCTCACCCCCTCCCTCAGTCACCCTGTCACCCCCCTCAGTCACCCTGTCACCAGTCACCCCCCAGTCACCCTGTCACCCCCCCAGTCACCCTGTCACCCCCCTCAGTCACCCTGTCACCAGTCACCCCCCCCAGTCACCCTGTCACCCCCCAGTCACCCTGTCACCCCCCTCAGTCACCCTGTCACCAGTCACCCACCCAGTCACCCTGTCAACCTCCCAGTCACCCTGTCACCCCCCTCAGTCACCCTGTCACCCTCCCTCAGTCACCCTGTCACCAGTTACCTCCCCAGTCACCCTGTCACCCCCCAGTCACCCTGTCACCCCCCCTCAGTCACTCTGTCACCAGTCACCCCCTCCCCAGTCACCCTGTCACCAGTCACCCCCTCCCTCAGTCCCCCTGTCACCCCGTCACTCTTTCACCAGTCACCCCCCCAGTCACCCCCCCTGTCACCAGTCACCCCCTTCCTCAGTCACCCCCCTCAGTCACTCTGTCACCAGTCACCCCCTCCCTCAGTCACCCTGTCTCCCCCTCCCTCAGTCACCAGTCAACACCTCCCTCAGTTACCCTGTCACCCCCTTCCTCAGTCACCAGTCAACCCCTCCCTCAGTCACCCCGTCACCCCCTCCCTCTGTCACCCAGTCACCCCCTCCCTCAGTCACTCTGTTAACCCCTCACTCTGCCACCAGTCACCCCCTCACTCTGCCACCAGTCACCCCCTCCCTCAGTCACCAGTCACCCCCCCTCAGTCAATCTGTCCATCACCCCCTCCCTCAGTCACCCTGTCAGCCCCTCACTCAGTCACTCAGTCACCCTGTCACCCCCTCCCTCAGTCACTCTGTCATTAACCACCCCCTCATTCTGCCACCTGTCATCCCCTCACTCTGCCACCTGTCATCCCCTCACTCTGCCACCTGTCACTCCCTCCTTACCTCACTCTGCCACCTGTCACTCCCTCTTTCCCTCACTCTGCTACCTGTCACTCCCTCCCACGCACTGTCAGCCCCTCCCTCCTACGCTCTGCCACCTGTCCCCTCCTCACTCTGCCATCCCTATCCCACAGCACACTATGTGCCTTGCAATGCCCTACACACACTACATCCCTATCCCACCCCCACACTATGTGTCTTACCCATACTACATCCCTAGTACCCCTACACCAGGTCTGTCTCCTAAATTACTATCAATAAAGATTTGTATCAGGACAAGTAGATTGTCACGGCAGACAAGTAGATTGGGCAAACACTTTAGTCCCTGGACAAGTAGTTGATTTTTTTTTAATTTCAACACCCCTGCCCTCTCTGCCATATACACCCCCTCCATATACACCCCTGCCTTGTCATAATATCCTCCCTGCTATAAACCCACTACCTGGTCATAATTCCCACCCTGGCATATACCCCTTTAACATGTCATATAATACCCACACTGCCATAATCCCCTCCCTGCTATATACCTCCACCGTATCATAATACACACCCTGCCATACACCCTGGCCCTGCCTTGACATAATATCCTCTCTTCCATATAACACCCAATCCCAATGCTCCCACCCGTGACATAAAACACCATATACTCACCACCTCACCTGCAGTCACCTCCTCCAATCCACTGTGTGCAATGGTACACACTGTCATAGTATCCACCACACTGTCCCACCCTGCCATATACCTTTCTCCTGATAGTAATACTCACCCACTTACATATACATCCACGTTGTCACATTCCCCCAGACAGATAGGACAGATATATACTGGAAGGCAGTGAGATTAAACATTTTTATGGACCATATAGGAGTTTGTGTATGCCCTGCAGTAAGCCGGCAGCCGGGGTATGACGTCATCCTGGCATCGGCATCGCTACTGGTCGTGCAAGTGAGCTGTGAAGGAAGAGCACAGAGATCCCAGCCCAGCAGCAACCGCTTGTCACTCCCAGAGTAAGGTAGGGAGGTTGGTTGGACCTCTTAATAACTAAATGCGTGTGTATATCTGTGGTTGTGTATAAGTTTAGTAGATAGCTCCCTAATTTGGTGTCTTAAATATGTCAATCCCACATAAGGATAAAAAGAAAAATGAAAAACACACAGAATGATACAGCCGCACAAAAGACGGGTGTATCTGACTGCGTTAGTCTGGAAAAAATAAAGTAGTCACACAAACATAAATAGATAAAGTAATCTTAATCTCCTTGTAACTATAAATAGATAGGTGACATCTATCCCAAATTGGCCAAATTTTGATAGATGTCACCTATCTATTTATAGTTACAAGGAGATTAAGATTACTTTATCTATTTATGTTTGTGTGACTACTTTATTTTTTCCAGACTAACGCAGTCAGATACACCCGTCTTTTGTGCGGCTGTATCATTCTGTGTGTTTTTCATTTTTCTTTCTATATATACCTGGGGTTAAGCCCCTGGAGCCTGCTGGAGTCTCCTTTAGGTACTGGATTAGTCAACCTGTACCAGTAGTGCTAGCAGGGCCGCCACCAGAATTTTTGGGGCCCCCTAACTCAGTTCAGGGTCTGGGCCCCCTGGGGCCCGCCTCCAAATACCGCCCACTGAGTCCACACACAGACACAAACGCACACACTGATACAAAAGGACACAGATACATACTAACAGACACACATACTGAAACAGACATACACGCATACAGGCATACATATTGACACACACATACTGAGACATACACACAGGCATACATAGTGACAGACAGACACATACTAACATACATACAGACACACATGCAAGAGAACATAAAGACACATACATACATACAGACACCGACATACATACACACACACATATTCATACATACAGACACTGACATCCATACACACATACATTCATAATGGCATACAGACATACACAGACATACATTCATAATGGCATACAGACATACATACATACATACAGACTGACATACATGCATATATACTGACAGACATACATGCATATATACTGACAGACATACATGCATACCGACATCCATACACACATACACACAGACCTACGTTCATAATGATATGCAGACATACATACAGACATACATATATACATACATATACATACATACAGACAGACATACATGCATGCATACAGACATACACAAACATACATAGACAGACATACATGCATGCAGTCAGACAGACATAGACATACACACAGACATGCATCCAGACATACATACATACATACATACATACACATACATGCCTACATACATACATGCATGCATACAGACATACATATATAGACATACACACAGACATGCATGCATACAGACATACATACATAGACATACGGACAGACATACATGCATGCAGACAGACATACATACACAGACAGACATACATACACAGACAGACATACATACACATACATGCATCCAGACACACAGACATACATGCATACAGACAGACATAGACATACAGACATGCATGCATCCAGACAGACAGACATACAGACAGACATGCATGCATTCAGACAGACAGACATAGACATACAGACAGACATGCATGCATCCAGACAGACATACATACATACATACATGCATACAGACATACACATACAGACATACATGCATACAGACAGACAGACATACACATACATGCATACAGACACACAGACATACATACAGACAGACATGCATACAGACAGACATACATAGACATACAAGCATACATACACAGACAGACAGGCATGCATACAGACACACACATACATACAGACACACATGCACACACACAGCTCATTTTCCAGCCACCCTCCTGTCTCTTACCTTTTCTTTGCAGGAGGGTGGCTGGGGCTGATGGGAGTAGTCGGCTGGCTCTCCCTCATTGCCGAGCGTGCGCTCCTCCCGCGCGGAGTGAGCTGGGAGGAAGTGACTACTTCCTCCCAGCAGCACTTGCTGCGGCTGCTCTTTTTTTTTTTTTTTTTTTTTTAAAGGGGCCCGGTCGCGCTATACAACGGCCACAGCGCTGACCGGGCCCCTGAAAGAGGGGGCTCATCGGGTGGCCCTAAGTGTGTGGGGCCCGTGACAACTGTTATGGTTGTCACCCCCTGATGGCGGCCCTGAGTGCTAGCTTTGTTAGGCTCTACGTGGTTTAGGTTGACTTTTCTTTTTCTTTGTCTCCACATAAGGATAACAAATAAGTGAGTTATCTACTAAACAACCTAAAGATTAAAATTAAGAAAAATACTTTTTACATTTTGATCTTTTAGCTGTTTAGTAGAGAATTCCCTAAATTGGTGCCCTTACGTGAGATTCTATATGTAAAGATACCAAATTAGGGTGCTGTTTAGCAGATAGCTCCCTTATTTGGTGTCCTTAAATATGGCAATCCCACATAAGGATTAGAAATAGGGGAGTTATCCGCTAAACAAAGATCAAAGTTAAGAGGTGTCAGCCATCCCAGAAATCTAGGTGGCTAATGTGAATTCTATGCAAATGGTTTGTCTGATGCCAGCATGCACAACATGCTGTCGTCAGACAGCCAATGGCAGCACATTACCCCATTACCTAGTGAAAATTATTAATGCTTCCAGCCCCCACTGTTTATGTGCCTCCCCTATATATTGTTCCTAGAGTCACCACTGCTTCAGGGGCCCAGTTGTGTGCTGTGGTGCTTTAATGGTGCGACCAGGCTTCTGTAATAATATAATGGCAGCCCTGGGGGAAGTGAAATTCAGTTACTTCCTCCCAGCTAACACTGAGACACGCAGGATGGAGGGCGGCACTGATTGGGAGAGAACTAGAGCCCAACTCCCAACAGCCTCAGCCAGCAGGTACTAAACAGGAGGATGGCATTGTGTCTGTGTAGTTGCATGTGTGTAAATGTGTGTCTGTATCTGCATGTGTGTCAGTGTGTGTATATATCTGCATACATCTCCGCATCTTGCCAACACTACACACAAACACATCCCTGCATTCCAGTGCAAACACTACATACAAACACAACTCTGTATTAAAACATCACCATTATATATAACCACACCACTGCATCTCGCCAACACTACACACAAAAGCATGCCTGCATTAAAATGCCAACACTACATACAAACACACCCATTCATTCACTCACACTTACTCCATACAAAAGCATGCTTACATTGAAACATGCAAGCACTGCTCAATGCTACATACATTAAAAAAAATTGTGGGTGTTTTGTACATTTTAAAGTGCGGGGGGGGGGGGAGCCCCTGGGGGGTGATGTGATGTGAGAAAGAGAGGGGTGATGTGAGAAGGAGTGGGTTGATGGTGAGGTTGGTGAGGTTGAGGGTGGTGAGGAGGTGAGGCTGAGGGGGGTGAGGCTGAGGGGGGTGGGGGTGAGGCTGAGGGTGGTGAGGGGTGAGGCTGAGGGAGGTGGGGGTTGATGCTGAGGATGGGGAGGGGGTGATGCTGCGGGTGGTTGGGGTGGGGGCGTGATGCTGAGGGTGGTGAGGATGGTGAGGGGGGTTATGCTGAGGGTGGTGAGGGTGGTGAGGGTGGTGAAGGAGGGTGATGCTGAGGGTGGTGAGGGAGGGTGATGCTGAGGGTGGTGGGGTGGTGAGGCTGAGGGTGGTGGGTGGTGGTGATACCGGAGAAACTGACAGAAGCCAAGCACAGAGAGATGGACACAGGTTTCTTCAGGAAGGAAGAGATTCTTTATTCGATTCACCGACCGGGACTCAGAGGGACTAATGTCACCAAAAAACAGCAAAGTCTGAGTCCTGATCATACAGTGTAGGTCCCTTATATAGGCATGTAGCTCCTCCCATAATCAGTTCAACCTACACATACTCTTATCTAATCAACCGAATAGAGACTAAAATCCTGTTTGACCACATGGCTTGCCCAGCACAATGGAGGAGGGGAAATACTCGTATATCCTGTATTCTTACTTAAGCTCCTTACTCTACTGATTGTATCTTAGCTACGTGTAACTGACTTAACTGGTACATCAACATATGCAAATGCACATACCATGTGGCAATCTTGTCCTAGTAAATTTATTTTTACTGAGATTCCACCACATTCCCACCTTTGATGCTTCTGATATTTCACAATTCCAGATGCATCACTTAACCCTAGTTTGCTTACACCTCAGGTTGCTATGAACCTGACCAGACTTTGCGACTCCCTAACGATATGAATCCCTCAACATTCCTCTTCCTGTACTAGTTCTCCCTGATTTAGAGCCTCATACCTATATGTAGCCATTATCTGTGCAGCAGCCTTTCTCTCTGCTATATTCTCTATAATGCTCTGCACAGACCTAACTACCAAAGGAATCAGACATGGTAGGAGAAGGCACAGCATCAAAATTAGCATGACTCCACCTACCAATACCTTAAGTCCTCCAAGCTGCTCATACCAATTACCAAACCAACTACTTGGATTATACCCTTTCCATACCTGGGTAGGCACATGTGCTAGTTTAACCATATGGCTAGTAAGCTCAGCTATTGCTTGCCCTTCATCATCTATTTGAAGACAACAATTGCTTAGGTTAAACTTCCCACATACACCTCCCTCTACTGCCAATAGGTAATCCAAGGCTAATCTATTTTGGTAAACGGCTGTCCTCATCCTAGTATTATGTTTCGCTAGGAGATTGAGCGCTTGTGATGTCTCATTGGTAATTATCTGAACCACTGCCTGTAACCTTATAATGCGGTTGAGCATATATATTGGGGTTCTATATCCAAAAGTACCATCGTCTGCCCAAGTGGCTGGCCCATAATAATCTATGATATGCTGGGGAGGCCATTCATTATCTTCCCAGGTACCTATCTCTAGGGGTCCCCTTTTCTTCCTATGATTCACATCATATACTTTAACTCCCAAAGTCTCTCCTGTTTCAATAGGCAAAAAGAAGAAGGATGGTTTGAGCATACCTTTGATAAAGGCAGCCAGTTGGTGCCGAAACGTGGGGGGGTTTGGTGACTCATGTTTCTGTCTGAGGCTTGTAAGGATTTTTGTGGTAATTTATTACTATTATTTTATTGTATCTGCCTTTACTTCTGTTACTTTGTTTATATTTATTTTTTCTTATATGTTTACATTCTGGTACTTTTTTGTACATAATAAAATTTAAATATTTTTTTGAGATTGTTATGGTGTGCATTCTATATCCTATATACATTTGAGCATACCTAACACACATGCCCCTTCCCAGTCCTGTGGTAACTCCGAATAGGCCTTCTTACCACAGATCCAGTACAAATTTGCTGGGGCTTTCCAACTAGATGTGATAGATAGATCAAACCACACGTCCTTTAAATTGGCATAACTTGCAAACGGGTTAGGTGGTTCTGAGACATTTGAAGCCGACCACCAGGTTGTATTCTTTGTAGTATCATCATAAGCTTTTTGCCCTAGACAAGTTAGTTCTCCTACAGATGTGTTAAACATTATTCCTTTTCTTGCTATGCAAACATAACCTATAATGGAGGTGTGACGAAGTGCCCTTCGCCACTTTGTCCTGGAGAAGCCTGCTTGCCTGCCTCCTCCCCTGCGACTATGGCCCTGGACTGTATTGCCCTGGAAAACGTACATTTGGGCATAATGGATTTGTGTATACTGCTCCTGGCCCTTTAAATACAGTGGGGTCATTTGGTACTTGCCCTGTGTGAGCTGTGGTAACCCAGATAGCAATGCCATGGAGCCTATTCGTGTGATTAAAGACTTTGGCTCTATGGCGATTAAACTGTATTCGGTTGGTCTGAGTGCCATTCACCTAATAATGTGCACTCAGACCTGAGCTATCTGGGGATATGTGAAATGTCTGTGTGTTATGTGTAAAATGTGACTTTATGTATTTTAAAGTGTTTTATGTCGTTTTGCAACCATGTGGTTAATGGAGTCTGCCTCTAGTCCTGGATAATTGGATTACTTCTCCAATTATCTCCAGGGCAGAAGGGAGGAAACCAGGATGCATTGTGGGGATGTTTTTTCTGCCCGCCAGGGGGAACAAAAGATACTTTTACTAACTTTTGAACCCCTGGTCTGATTCATGCCATTTTTTAATATGTTGTTCCCCTGAATGGATTAATTGAGGATATGTATTTTTATGTGAATGTGATGTATGGCTTTAAAGTTACAGAGTATGTGTGGAAACTGTATTTTTACTGTATGTATAATGGGATTATGTGTCACACTAAGGGGAGGGGATGTGTGGGTTGCACCCGTGATACTATTGGTTATTTTATGCCTCCCCCTGGGTGTGGCCTGTATGTGTACTCATGTAATAAAAACCAGGCTGGGTGCCCCAGCACCTCAGACCTCTTCTGACCCTCAATACGTAGCTTTGTCTCGTTATTGGAGGGAACTGCTATATCACACTGGGGATTGCTATGCTCTGCATATTCCCCTGAGCTTTCAATCACTTAGCTCTTTTAAGAGCTTGTTCCGGATACGCTCTCCTGGAGGAGAGATCTTCCCCACACGGTCCTGGAGGACAGAAGCCGATCCAGGGTGGAAGGAAGACGGCGCGGCTCCAGTTAAGCTACGGAGGTTGTGGAGCCTGCGGTGGTTGTGGTGTTGTCTGCAGTGCTTGGAGTCCTCTGAGAGCGCTAGGAGCATCCATCAACGGAGGGTACTCGGTCGGAGTACACGGAGCTCCATTACAGGAGGTCTTTAATCGCCACTCAGATTTACCTCTAACACTCATTTGATAATCGGCTTGAGAAGATGTTATCTGTTCAATTGTCTCAGAACCAGAATACATTACCTCCTTTGCTTCCCAGGGCCATTGGTCTCCCATATTAGTACCTCCACACACATAGCAGGTGGTCACATTAAGACTACCAGCAATACTCTCGGCTAGATCAATAAACAGGTTCTTAGCATTATGGGGAATCTTATTTTCTACACTCATCTCTTCATAAAAAGAATGGAAAACCTGATGAGTTTGGGATGCTACGGTATCGGTCTCTATCCCTATAAATAATATTGTCCCAGGATCCAAACCCGTCCCATATATCTGGAACCCAAATAAGTTACCAAACCTATCTATAAACTGTTCAGGATTATTAATAAGTATATGGACTGGGTTACACTCCATAGACTTACAATACGGTTTGGTAGGCAACTTAGTAACAATCATATCCTTATCTACTGTCTGTCCCCAAGTTGCCCACCCCACACAAGACCAATATGGGCAATAATTATAATCCCTATCTGGGCATTTTGGACTTACGTACTTATTTTTACTACTGGGACAAATATACTTATCGTTAGACCCATACGTTCTCTCCCACTTAAGATCCCCGCATACATTCCACGGTTTTCTACCACTTGATATCGCCTTACATGCATCAAATAGCAGAACACTCAAAGAATGTACGGTTTCTAATACTGTTTTATTTATTAGGGTACCCTGTGAGTCTCCATTCCGGAGGATCAACCAAATTGTACGGGGTTGATACTCTGGATTGAAGCACTTAGGTTCGCCTACTCCTAAATGGCATACACTATACTCTATACCTAAGTATCTACACCTTGATACATATCCTTTACATTCATATTGTGAATGCCAAATTAGGGTCTGGGAAATATGATTACCTGTTATAGTAGTCTTAATGCAAACCTCACAGCTAGGTGTGTTGGTACCTCTACCTTCCTGAATAATAAAAAACATAAAAATACACATTATCAAGAGCATGTAACGAGAATATACCCCTACACGCAGGATCCAGCTAAACAGAAGGCAGAACAGAGGAGAGATACATCTACCGGACCTTAGAATGGCCGGACTCGACGTATATAGGAGAAGTACAGAGTCAGGAACAATCCAAGGTCAAGGGCACAAAGAGATAGCGTAAACAAGGACAAGCCGGGGTCTGGTACACAGGAAAAACAGCAAGCCGGCAAACAGAACAGACAAGGATAAAGCGAAAACGAAGTCAGAATACAAAGCCAAGGTCAAATACGGAGGAACACAACTGAACACAACAAGCGCTAAAGGGAACTGTAGCAGAAACCACGATAGGGCAAGGAACTAAGGGAAAAGGGTAAGTATAAATAGGTTCAAAACTAATGTGATTGGCTCCTGTTATTTCCACACCCCCAAAAGGTAAGTTTATGGGGTGTGTGGGATGACAGGGGCCAATGGGAGCCTTTTGGCAATTTAGGCTCCCACTGTCTCTTTAAGAGCGCGCCCGAGACTCGCGGCGCGCTCTTAGATTCAGGCGGGACATGTGACCGCATCTCGCGGTCACTGCCCGCCTTCCAGTCTGAAGCGTCGGATGAGCCGCGCACGGCTCGTGCAGCCGCAGGACCGCGTGCGGCTTGAAGAGAGGACCGCGGCCGGCCCCTGGGAAAGGTGAGTAACGCTACAGTACCCCCCCTGAGGACATGCCCTCCGGGCGGGCAGGACTAGGTCGGGCAGGAAAACGTGAATGGAAAGAACGCACAAGGCGGGGAGCATGAACAGCATCAGCAGAAATCCAACTGCGCTCCTCAGGCCTATAACACTTCCAATGTACCAAGTACTGAAGCCGACCCCTAAGGAAACGAGAGTCAAGAACAGCAGACACTTCGAATTCCTCGTGACCCTCCACAGAGACAGGAAGGAGGATGAGCATGCCGGGTATAGCGGTTGCGCACGTAAGGCTTCAACAACGAGGTATGAAAAACATTAGGTATGCGCAGATTCTTAGGCAGACCCAAGGCATAAGAAACGGGATTAACCTTATGTATAATACGATAAGGACCAATGAAGCGGGGAGCCAATTTCATAGAAGGCACCCGGAGGCGAATATTCCGCGTGGAAAGCAAAATTCTGTCCCCCACAACATAGGAAGGAGCCGCTCTGCGATGCTTGTCAGCCTGAGCCTTCTGGCGAGCAGCAGAGTCAACCAAAGAACGCTGAACCTGCTCCCAAGTATTACGCAAACCAGCCAAATGCTCATCCAGAACTGGCATGCCCTGTGAGGAGAATGCAGCCGGGAGAACAACGGGATGCTGGCCATAGACGACGTAAAAAGGGCTTTTGCCGGAAGAATCATGAGTGGCGTTATTCCGAGCAAATTCAGCCCAAGGAAGCAGGTCAGACCAATTGTCCTGATGGTGAGACACAAAACAACGGAGGTACTGCTCCAGAGACTGGTTGGCACGTTCAGCAGCTCCATTAGACTGGGGATGGTAAGCGGAAGAATATGAGAGAGAAATACCCATTTCTGTACAAAAGGCTTTCCAGAACCTGGAAATAAATTGGCTACCCCTATCGGACACAATAGATAAGGGAATGCCATGTAACCGAAATACTTCTCTAGCGAAGATAAGGGCCAGTTCCTTGGATGTGGGCAACTTGCGAAGAGACACAAAGTGAGCCATTTTGGAAAACCGGTCAACTATCATCAGGATGACTGTGTTACCATTCGAAGGGGGTAATTCAACAATAAAATCCATAGATAGGTTTGACCAAGGTCTCTCGGGAACGGGTAACGGATGCAACAGCCCACAAGGAACTCTACGAGAGGATTTCATACAGGCACAAGTAGTACAAGCACTTATATAGTCAGTGACATCCTTTCGTAAGGAATCCCACCAAAAATACAGAGAAACAGCTGACACTGTTTTGGAAATACCAGGATGTCCAGCAGTCTTAGTATCGTGATATAGTGACAGAATATCCCGTCTCTCGGGAACGTCAACGAACAATTTATCATTAGGCCTCTCGCTAGGTGCCATGCTTTGTTTCGCTTGTATGGCCTGCAAGAGGGACGAGGAAATAGACAATACAGTAGTTGCTATTGTCTTGTCTGGGGGAATGACAGGAGTAACATCAATCTCCTGTTTGTCAATAGTTTCAAACTGTCTGGACAGAGCGTCCGCTTTAGTGTTCCGATCACCTGGCCTATAGGTGATTATATAATTGAAATGGGACAAGAACAGTGACCACCTAGCCTGCCTGGAAGACAATCTTTTAGCTTCGCTAAGGTAGGACAGGTTCTTATGATCCGTAAATATGAGGATGGGATCCTTAGTGCCTTCTAACAAATGTCTTCATTCTTTGAGTGCTAAAATGATAGCAAGGAGTTCGCGATTACCCACATCATAATTCTTCTCTGCTTTGGACATTTGTTTAGAAAAGAAGCCACAAGGATGCAATGGCTTTTCAGGAGACTCTCTTTGAGATAAAACAGCACCTACCCCGATATCTGAAGCATCAACTTCAAGTATATAGGGCAATGAGGGGACAGGATGCTGTAAAATAGGTGCAGAGGCGAACTTAGTCTTAAGGAAGTCAAAAGCTTGAAGTGCCTCGGTAGACCATACGAGTAATAGGTGCTACAATAGACGAAAAACCTTTGATAAAACGTCTATAATAATTAGAGAAACCCAGTGTGGCAAAACTAGCCACTTCTGAACTACATGCAGTACAGGTTGTCCGTAGGCTGAAAATATAATGTATAACGTTAAATGTATGTGTATTGCTCTATGGCCGTTCGCATGCTGGCAGCCGTATGCTGCCAGCATACAAAGCATTCATACGACGAAACACGGCTATCCTGGCCGTTCGCCATACGAATGTGGACTCCCCAGGTAGACCACACATTCACAGGTCGTGTGGCACCAATTAACCGATTGCAACATTGTTGCAATCGGTAATTAAGGGCTCTCCTAGGTGGCCGTCGTTCGACTACCGACCATGCGGCGGTCGGCCATCTTGGATCCTTTGTCTCTGCAGCGGTGTTCGGTCGTCGAGAGCCTGGAACGGAAAACGGCTACTCAATGATTTGAACACCGCTGGACTTCCAGAGCGTTCGGGAGTCCCGCGTTCGGTACATTATATGTCCCGTACTTATTCGGTACTTTTAAACCCACTTTAAACCCACTTTAATGTTTTACTGTATTATGTGCGGCGTTCGGTCAATTCAGCTGGGATCAGAGCGGTATTCTCACAAAGTGTGCGCTCCGACCCCAGCTATCTACCGAACGTTCAATTATTATAAAGTACCGAATATTATGTGAATTGTGTATTTTAATGTCAATTGACGGTTTTGCTGCACGAGGAGATAATCCACTTAAGCGTCCATTTTAGTGGGAGTATCGTTCTCGTGCAGCAATGCCTGTTGGGAAAGTCACAATGCATGGTGGGAGAAATCCCCTGGAATTACTGTCTGGAAACCCCTTGCATGGGGAACTGTATAAATATGCTGCCTGTGAATAAACCGAGTTAGTTGACTCCCAAACTGTGTTTCGTCCGGTTATTGGGAGGATTGGGAACATTGCCTAGCTTTCTATTCTGACTGTGGATTTCCTAGATGTACCAACGGATATCGTATGCTGTTACACTGCATTCCGTTACAATTGGTGGCAAGCGACGGGATCCGAACCTTACAGCCGAAAAAGCAGCGTTCGTGTAAACTGGAACTACCGAACAAGGAAAGCAAGGGCAATTCGTATGGAGATTGATTATACCATACTAAAACGACAAACTTTAAAAGAGCTACTGGAAGCCAGGGGTAAGATAGCCAGCAACAAATCTAAGGCTGTGCTGATCGCTGAACTGATGGAGGGAGACAGAGCCCGCAGCGCTACACCCCCACCAGCCAAGGAAGAGACCCCATTCCAAAAAGAGCTACGAACCAGGTTGGAGTTCTTACCGCAACCAGTACCGCTGGAAATACTGACCGTGATGGTATCGGATGTACAGGATTATCTGATGGCGACCAGCACACCAGCGACCCCGCCTAGGGCAGAGTCTGTTACTGCCTCCACCTACGGACAGGTAAAGCCCAAAGTCCCACATCACGCATTTAAAGCGTTTTGTGAAGAAAAGGACGAAATCGATGGGTATTTGCAGGACTTTGAGCGGCTGTGCGATTTGCACGATTTGGAACCCGCAACATGGGTGCCGCTGCTGGCAGGCAAATTATCGGGTAGGGCGGCTGAAGCCTACCGTGCTGTACCCCGAGAGGACAGTAAGGATTACCCTAAAGTAAAGAGGGCGATCTTAGAGAGGTATGCTATTACCCCAGAGGCATACCGGCGGAAATTCCGGGGCTTGCGCAAGCCTGAGAAAGATTCTCATGCAGAATGGGCGCACAAGCTGGACCAAGCGTCACTAGGCTGGATACAGGCCAGCAACGCTACTAACATGGAGGAGTTGAGGCAGTTAATGCTGCTGGAACAATTTTTTAATGGTTTGTCCCCAGAAGCACAAGAATGGGTGAGAGACCGGAAACCACTCACCCTACCCGAAGCCGCTAAATTGGCGGATCAGCATTTTGATGCCAGGAGGCATCACGGTGCCCAAAATAAGACTCTCCCTCGGATTACCGGGCCACCCAATAATTTTATCCCTACCGGCCCCACCGCACCCCTGCACAGGCCGGCACTGAATACTCCACCAACCCCCTCCCGATACAACGGCCGGGCTAACATTCAGTGTCACACCTGCAAGCAGTGGGGGCACATTTCTCGAGAGTGCACCCAAAACCGGAGCCGACAAGCTTGGAATCAGGTGCGACAAAATTTGGCACCCAGGGCTGCTGCGCACCATTACCAGGTAGCACCCGTCACCCAAGAATTGCTGAGCGCTCAAATTGAGGAGCCTCTTGGGGTGCTGCACGAAGTAATGTCAGTCCGAGCCACCGACAACCGACAACATCATCGGCAGCTAGTGACCCTGGAGGGGAAGGAGGTGCAAGGGCTCCGGGATTCGGGAGCCACTTTAACTTTGGTTGCACCACATTTGGTACCAGGCGCAACCCACACTGGCGGCTCCGTGGCAGTACGGGTGGCCGGGGGAGCAGTATACCGGCTACCTACTGCCAAAGTTCATTTGGATTGGGGTGTGGGAGAGGGGACCGTAGAAGTGGGGCTGATGCAGAATTTACCTGCCGATGTTGTACTGGGGAATGACTTGGGCCAAATGACTTCCGCTTTTATTCCCCAGGCTCCGTACCAGGAGGCCCTTCCCGTAACCACCCGGCAACAGGCTCGCACCACGGCTACACCGATGCACTCTGAGGCTCAGGTAAGAGACCGTGTTCCCCAACTGACCCCCATGACCTGGGATACCCCGACTACCTTTGCGACCGAAGTCCAGACCGATCCCACTCTCCAAGTATATAGGGACCGGGCACAAACCGACCAAGCAGGGTTAGAGGGGGAGCGGTTCATCTGGGAAAGAGAGTTGCTATACCGTGTCACGGCAAAAGATGTGGGGGGGTCTGTCACCTTAACTAATAAACAGCTAGTGGTACCCCAGAAGTATAGACAGGAGCTGCTGCGAATTTCTCATGACATCCCCTTGTCAGGACACCTAGGGATGACCCGTACCCGATACCGTTTGACCCATGCCTTCTTCTGGCCCGGGATCTCTCAGGATGTGCGCCAATATTGCACCTCCTGCGACGTCTGCCAGCGTGTAGGTAAACGAGGGGATCGCCACAAAGCCAGGCTATGCCCCCTGCCCATCATAGCAGAACCCTTCAGCCGAGTAGCAGTGGATATCGTAGGTCCCCTGCCAAAACCCAGTCCCTCTGGCAAAAGATATATCCTAACTATAGTGGACTACGCCACCCGATACCCCGAAGCCGTGGCCCTCTCTAATATCCACGCTGAGACCGTAGCAGAAGCATTAATGAAGGTATTTTCCCGAGTAGGTTTTCCCCAAGAGATAATCTCGGACCGAGGTACCCAATTTACGGCCGAAGTTACCCAACATATGTGGAAGGTGTGTGGCATTAAGCCAATAGTTAATTCCGCCTACCACCCCCAGTCCAATGGGCTATGTGAGAGGTTCAACGGGACGCTGAAGCAGATGCTTCGGACGTTCGGGGAGACCCACAAAGACTGGGAGAGGTTTCTACCTCACCTACTCTTTGCCTATAGAGAGGTCCCCCAGGAGTCGACAGGATTCTCCCCGTTTGAACTACTGTTTGGGAGGAGGGTGCGAGGACCCTTGAACTTGATTAGGGAACACTGGGAGGGAGAGAGTACCACTAACGAAACCCCTATCGTGTCATACGTCCTGGAGTTCAGGGACCGTCTGGAGGCGCTGACTCAGGCTGTACACACCAACCTCCAGGCGGCCCAGCAACGCCAGCGCCGCTGGTACGATAGAGGAGCCAGGGACCGCAGCTTTCAGGTGGGACAGAAGGTTTTGATCTTAAAGCCCGTCCGCACAGATAAGCTGCAGGCCATCTGGCAAGGCCCATACCAGGTAGTGGAGCAGCGATGCGACACTACCTATGTGATCGGCCCCTGCTCAGGGGTAGGGAAGAGACGCATGCTCCACGTGAACATGCTCAAGCCCTACCATGAGAGAATAGAGGATGTGACGGCAATATGTGCCTCCTCCGTAGAGGATCAGGAAAATCTACCCTTACCCGACCTACTAGAACCCGAGGAACAGATAGAGCCCTCCCGGGGAGTTCAGCTGGGGGAGCGGCTAAGCCCCCAGGAGCGTGCCCAGGTACAGGCGCTGATTGTAGCAAAGGGGACTACCTTCTCCAATTTACCTGGGTACACTCCGCTAGCCACCCACCGAGTGGAGACCCCGGGACAGCTACCTATGCGCCAGGCTCCATATAGGGTTCCGGAATCCGTCCGTACCCATATGAAAGCCGAACTAGACGAAATGTTGCAGCTAGGGGTTATCGAACCCTCCGATAGCCCCTGGGCATCGCCGGTAGTCCTGGTACCTAAAAAGGATGGCACCACCCGATTCTGTGTTGACTACCGGAGGCTAAATGACAAAACGGTGTCTGATGCCTACCCGATGCCCCGGATAGATGAGCTGTTGGATAAGATGGCACGGGGCCAGTATCTCACTACCATTGATTTGTGTAAGGGGTACTGGCAGATCCCACTAGCCGATGATGCCATTCCCAAGTCGGCGTTTGTCACTCCGTTTGGCCTGTACCAGTTCAAGGTCATGCCTTTCGGGATGAAAAACGTTCCGGCTACCTTTCAGCGGATGGTAGATCGGCTACTGGACGGTTTTCAGGAGTATGCCTGTGCCTATCTAGACGATATAGCCATTTTTAGCCAAACCTGGGAAGACCACCTACACCACATAGGGGCGATACTAGATCGCATTGGGGAGGCAGGGTTGACGCTAAAACCTAGCAAGTGCCACATAGGTATGGCCGAGGTGCAGTATCTGGGCCACCGTGTAGGGTGTGGGCAGCAGAGGCCCGAGCCAGCAAAGATTGAGGCTGTAGCCAAGTGGCCTACCCCCAGGACTAAGACCCAGGTGCTGGCGTTCTTAGGGACAGCCGGCTATTACAGAAAGTTTGTCCCTGACTATAGCACCCTGGCCAAACCCCTAACAGACCTGACGAAGAAGAACCTTCCCCGACTGGTTGTCTGGGCCCCAGAGTGTGAGCAGGCATTCCAACAACTCAAGACTGCTCTCACTAATGCTCCTGTGTTAACTGCTCCTGATCCAACTAAAAGATTTCTTGTTCACACAAACGCTTCAATGTTTGGATTGGGGGCAGTACTGAGCCAAGTGGGAGCTGATGGCGGAGAACACCCCGTAGCCTATTTAAGCCGCAAGTTGCTGCCTCGTGAAGTGAGCTACGCCGCCATCGAGAAAGAATGCCTGGCCGTGGTGTGGGCCCTTAAAAAGTTACAGCCATATTTGTACGGACAACCTTTTTCCTTACTCACAGATCACAACCCGTTAGTGTGGCTAAACCGTGTGTCTGGAGACAATGCCAGGCTGCTGCGCTGGAGCTTGGCGCTGCAGCCCTTTGACTTTACTATCCATTACCGGCCAGGAAAACAAAACGGTAACGCTGACGGGTTATCCAGACAGACTGAACTCGAGAAGTGATCTGTGAGTACTCTCCCGGACATCCCCAAGCCGATCCGTTGGGATCAGACTGTGTATGCCGGCTTGGTTCTGGGGGAGCATTGTGGCAAAACTAGCCACTTCTGAACTACATGCAGTACAGGTTGTCCGTAGGCTGAAAATATAATGTATAACGTTAAATGTATGTGTATTGCTCTATGGCCGTTCGCATGCTGGCAGCCGTATGCTGCCAGCATACAAAGCATTCATACGACGAAACACGGCTATCCTGGCCGTTCGCCGTACGAATGTGGACTCCCCAGGTAGACCACACATTCACAGGTCGTGTGGCACCAATTAACCGATTGCAACATTGTTGCAATCGGTAATTAAGGGCTCTCCTAGGTGGCCGTCGTTCGACTACCGACCATGCGGCGGTCGGCCATCTTGGATCCTTTGTCTCTGCAGCGGTGTTCGGTCGTCGAGAGCCTGGAACGGAAAACGGCTACTCAATGATTTGAACACCGCTGGACTTCCAGAGCGTTCGGGAGTCCCGCGTTCGGTACATTATATGTCCCGTACTTATTCGGTACTTTTAAACCCACTTTAATGTTTTACTGTATTATGTGCGGCGTTCGGTCAATTCAGCTGGGATCAGAGCGGTATTCTCACAAAGTGTGCGCTCCGACCCCAGCTATCTACCGAACGTTCAATTATTATAAAGTACCGAATATTATGTGAATTGTGTATTTTAATGTCAATTGTCGGTTTTGCTGCACGAGGAGATAATCCACTTAAGCGTCCATTTTAGTGGGAGTATCGTTCTCGTGCAGCAATGCCTGTTGGCAAAGTCACAATGCATGGTGGGAGAAATCCCCTGGAATTACTGTCTGGAAACCCCTTGCATGGGGAACTGTATAAATATGCTGCCTGTGAATAAACCGAGTTAGTTGACTCCCAAACTGTGTTTCGTCCGGTTATTGGGAGGATTGGGAACATTGCCTAGCTTTCTATTCTGACTGTGGATTTCCTAGATGTACCAACGGATATCGTATGCTGTTACACTGCATTCCGTTACACCCAGAAAACGCTGGATGGCTTTTAGACCTTGCGGCAGAGGCCATTCTATGACAGCAGCGAGCTTCCGGGGATCCATACGAAAACCCTTAGCGGAAATCAAATACCCCAAAAACTGGACTTCGGATTGGTCGAATAGACATTTTTCTACTTTACAATAAAGACCATTAGCAAGAAGGGTCTTTAGAACGGTCATAACATGTCTGTGATGAGTGTGTAAGTCTGTAGAATATATTAAAATGTCGTCCAAGTACACAATAACAAACGAGTGAATAAAGTCTCTTAAGACATCATTAATAAATTCTTGGAATACTGCTGGGGCATTGCAAAGCCCAAATGGCATGACGGTATACTCATAATGACCTGACCTAGTGTTGAAGGCTGTCTTCCATTCGTGGTCCTTTTTTATACGTATCAAATTGTATGCTCCTCTAAGATCTAATTTGGTGAATATCGTAGCATGTTTGAGCCTGTCAAACAATTCTGTTATTAATGGTATAGGGTAAGCATTTTTGATGGTGATTTTATTAAGACCTCTATAATCAATGCAAGGTCTTAAATCACCTTCTTTCTTCGATACAAAGAAGAACCCTGCTCCAGCCGGAGAAGAGGATCTCCTAATAAATCCCTTGTCTAATGATTCTTTAATATATTCCTCCATGACACGGTTTTCTTGAACCGATAAGGGGTACACCCTGCCCATTGGAGGTATAGTGCCAGGCAACAAGTCAATAGCACAATCGTAGGGTCTGTGAGGCGGTAATTTGTCAGCCTCTCTTTTATCAAAGACAGTCTTTAAAGATAAATACTGAGAGGGTATAGCCGTAGACAAAGGAGGAGTGGTAGGAACATTAATAGAATTCACAGGCGTGACTTCAATAGTACATGACTCATGGCAGGCTTCACTCCATGATTTTATCTGCCCTGTCTCCCAGTCAAAAATGGGATTGTGGGCACGTAACCATGGATACCCTAACACTAACTGTGAAGAGGGAGAGGTGATGACCTGGAACCGAATGGTTTCATAGTGTAAAACCCCTGTGTACATGTGTAACGGTGCAGTCTCATGAGTAACAACTGGAGATATCAATGGTCTACCATCTATGGCCTCAACGGCCAAGGGTATCTCCTTCTCCCTGATGGGAATCTTGTTTTTCTTTACAAAACCAGAGTCTATAAAATTCTCAGCTGCCCCAGAGTCAACCAGGGCGTATATATTTTCAACTATACAACTCTCTCCCATATGTAAAGAAACAGGGAGAAGCAGTCGGTTAGGAGGCAATGTAGGAGACTTAGAAATCACACCCAAGGCCAGTCCCCTATAAGGTCTTAGGTGCGAGAGTTTTCCGGGAACAAAGGACATTCCTTTACCATATGGTCTCTCCTACCACAATATAGGCAGAGTCCCTCCCTTCTCCTATGTAATTTTTCATTATCAGAGAGTTTGGCAACCCCTAATTGCATAGGTTCCTCTTCAGATACTTTAACACTCTCCGGTGTATTAACTCTGGGGTGAATAGGTGTAACAAAACGTCTATTTCTGTTCTTGGTATAGAGCCTGTCACAAATCCTATTATCTATATCAATGAGGTAGTCAATAAGGTCCTCTAAGGCAACAGGAAGCTCCTTAGCTGCTACCTCATCCAATATAGAGTCTGATAAGCCTTCCATGAAGGCAGTAGTTAACCCATTGTTGGTCCAATCTACCTGTGAGGCAAGGGTACGAAACTGAATAGCGAAATCAGCCACAGACCTAGAACCCTGTTTAACTCTCATTAATGCTTTTGCAGCATTCTTAGACCTTTTCATAGTGTCAAAAGTTCTGCGAAAAGCTGTAAGAAAACTGTGAAAGTCATGCACCATAGGTCCATTAGCTTCCCAAATAGGATTTGCCCATTCAAGTGCTTTGTCGGTAAGTTGGTGCATAAAGAACCCAACCTTAGACCTCTCTGTGGGAAATGAACGTTGATACATCTCAAAGTGAAACTCTATTTGGTTAATAAACCCTCTGCATGTCTTAGAATCCCCTCCATACCTAGGAGGAGGTGTTAAATGGGCCGTAGCATTAGGCACAGTCGATACTTCAGGAAGAAGGGGTGTAGGAGGGTTAGGTGTGGTTGCTGGAATGGTTCTAGCTAAGAGCATCTGGAGAGCCTGGGCTATCTGATCCATTCGGTGATCCTGCTCTACAAATCTAGCCTCATGGGACGCCATCTGTTGAGCTAAATGTGCGGGGTCCATGGCCCTATCGTAATGTAACGAGAATATACCCCTACATGCAGGATCCAGCTAAACAGAAGGCAGAACAGAGGAGAGATACGTCTACCGGACCTTAGAATGGCCGGACTCGACGTATATAGGAGAAGTACAGAGTCAGGAACAATCCGAGGTCAAGGGCACAAAGAGACAGCGTAAACAAGGACAAGCCGGGGTCTGGTACACAGGAAACAGCAAGCGGGCAAACAGAACAGACAAGGATAAAGCGAAAACGAAGTCAGAATACAAAGCCAAGGTCAAATACGGAGGATCACAACTGAACACAACAAGCGCTAAAGGGAACTGTAGCAGAAACCACGATAGGGCAAGGAACTAAGGGAAAAGGGTAAGTATAAATAGGTTCAAAACTAATGTGATTGGCTCCTGTCATTTCCACACCCCCAAAAGGTAAGTGTATGGGGTGTGTGGGATGACAGGGGCCAATGGGAGCCTTTTGGCAATTTAGGCTCCCACTGTCTCTTTAAGAGCGCGCCCGAGACTCGCGGCGCGCTCTTAGATTCAGGCGGGACATGTGACCGCATCTCGCGGTCACTGCCCGCCTTCCAGTCTGAAGCGTCGGATGAGCCGCGCGCGGCTCATGCAGCCGCAGGACCGCGCGCGGCTTGAAGAGAGGACCGCGGCCGGCCCCTGGGAAAGGTGAGTAACGCTACAGAGCACTTCTTTCTACGTCTTCATCCTCAGTCTTCGTCCGTGCGATGGCACCTCAGCTTCCAGGATGTAAGGGCTGCAAGGAATGGAGCTCTGCAGGTCCTCTCTTCCCTTCACAGAGGTCCCTTCGAGGCACCCTGGCTCTGTCACGTGGGTGAGTGGTCTGGCTTTATTATGGCCGACAAAACACTCACTTACTGATCTCTTTAAACACACTTGTAATCCCAATATCTCCTCTTTACTCCGACTGAGTCATGCGCTTTAACCGGATCTTGCAGGGATTCTCTGGATCTGGTGTAGCTTGCCAAGAATCTACTGCTGCAGGTTTAACCCTGGAGTGATGAATCCACGGAGTCACTTCAGCCACCTTTATTGCTGTAGGGGTAGACAAAAGAACAACATAAGGACCCCTCCACTTAGGCCCTAATGGTATACTGTTCCACTCTTTAATCCACACTTGATCTCCTGGATGATAGCTATGAACAGGGGGATAAATATTCACAGGTAATCTATCTTGTACCCATTTCTGTACCTCCTCCATAGTTTTACCCAACTCTACAACCTGCTGCCGGGTAATTCCTTCTCCCAACTGACTCAAATCCCCCCTTAAGTTACCAAGTACGGGAGGTGGACGCCCATACATGATTTCAAAAGGTGAGAGACCCATCCTTCTGGTAGGTGTACTACGAATATGTAACAGAGCTATAGGAAAAAGAACATTCCACTTAAGTTGAGTTTCTTGACACATCTTTGCCAATTGGTTCTTAATAGTTCTGTTCATCCTTTCCACTTTCCCAGAACTCTGAGGTCTATATGCCGTATTAAGCTTCCACTTAGTACCAAGCATATGAGTCAGTTGTTGTAGGCACTGGTGAACAAAGGCTGGACCATTATCCGATCCTATAGAACATGGTAGTCCATATCGGGGTATTATTTCTCGCAACAGGAATCGCACAACTTCTCCTGCTTTCTCTGTACGAGTGAGACATGCTTCTACCCAACCTGAGTAGGTACACACAACTACTAGTAGGTAGCGATGTCCGCCGGATTTAGGCATTACCGTATAGTCTATTTGAAGATCGGACATAGGGAGTCCCCCCATATACTGGACTCCCGGTGGTTTCACTGGTCCTTGCTTTGCGTTATTCTTAGCACATATTACACATCTTCGTACAATGGCTTGAGTTAAGTTGGACAATCTTGGTATGTAGAAATGTTTTCTGAGAGATTCTTCCATACTATCTCTTCCAGAATGTGTCCCGTTGTGATAGTTCTGGACAATTTCTACAGCTAGTGATGCTGGAATGACTATTCTTCCATCTTCTAACTGATACCATTTGTTCTCCAGGTATTTCCCAGCTTCTGTCTTTAACCACTCTTCTTCTTGAGCTGTATAAACTGGAGTCCATTGAGACAGTGGAGTCGGTATAAGTGCAGCTATATGTTCCACATATTCCTGTCTTCCTGATTCAGCGGCACGCTTAGCTGCATTATCTGCCATCCGATTTCCTTTGGTTACGTCACCATCTCCTTTCAGATGCGCCCGACAATGTATAATACCAACTTCTTTCGGTTCCCACACAGCTTCCAGTAGTTGCAATATTTCAGCTGCGTACTTAATTTCTTTACCCTCTGAATTCAATAGTCCTCTTTCTTTATACAAAGCTCCATGGGCATGAGTGGTTAAAAACGCATACTTGAAGTCCGTGTAGATGTTCACTCTTAAACCTTCTGCCAATTGTAACGCTCGTGTTAGTGCAATTAATTCTGCCTTCTGTGCCGATGTTCCTTTTGACAATGGCCGAGCTTCTATCACCTTGTCTATGGTAGTCACTGCATATCCTGCATAGCGAATCCCTTCTTTCATATAACTACTGCCGTCCGTATAATACTGGACATCAGGGTTCTGGATAGGAAAATCACAAAGGTCCGGTCTACTTGAGAACACTTCATCCATCACCTCCAGGCAATCATGTTGACTCTCAGTAGGTTGTGGCAAAAGGGTAGCTGGATTCAAGGTATTAACAGTCTCTAAATGCACTCTTGGGTTTTCACACAACATAGCTTGATACTTAGTCATGCGGCTATTACTAAACCAATGATTGCCTTTATAGTCTAGCAACGTTTGTACTGCGTGCGGGACTCGCACGTAGAGTTCCTGACCCAGAGTGAGCTTATCAGCTTCGGCTACCAGCAGGGCGGCGGCAGCTACAGCTCTTAGACAAGGTGGAAGACCACTGGCCACTGCATCCAGTTGTTTGGACATATATGCAACAGGTCTTTGCCATGATCCCAAGTACTGTGTCAATACTCCCACAGCCATTCTTCTTTGCTCGTGTACATATAAGTAGCATGGACGTGTATGATCAGGTAGACCTAATGCTGGGGCACTCATCAAAGCCTTCTTCACATCTTCAAATGCCTTTTGCTGTTCAGGGGTCCATAGGAAGGGATCGTGTTCTGTACCTTTTATAGCTGCATAAAGAGGTTTCGCCAATATCGCATAACTGGGAATCCATTGTAACGGACCGTTTCAGCATATGAGGGGTTAAAATCCGTTTAGGCGATAATCCCCTTTTCTCAGAAAGGCACAGCTACTGCAGAACATCAAAAACTCACGAATTGGATATAGGTGAATGCATTAAACTCCCGGACTGCATACCAGGGAATAAGATAGCACTCCAAGCTGGAACCTCACGAATAGCTGCTAGCAGATGAATAGGAAAAGCAGACATCAGCTTACACTCCTAGCAGTCAATCTCCAACAGCATACAGTGAATCCCCCCAAGAACGAGACAAGGCTCCGTGTTGAAGGTCAAGCAGTGGTCTGAGGTGCTGGGCACCCAGCCTGGTTTTTATTACATGAATACACATACAGGCCACACCCAGGGGGAGGCATAAAATAACCAATGACATAGATGTTACATCCCACACATCCCCTCCCCTTAGTGTGACACATAATCCCATTATGCGTACAGTTCAAAATATACTTTTACACAACTTTCATAACTTTAAAACCATACATCACATTCACACAAAATTACATATCCACAATCAATCCATTCAGGGGAACAACATATTAAAAAATGGCATGGATCAGACCAGGGGTTCAAAAGTTAGTAAAGTATCTTTTAAAACCCCTATCTTTCCAGCTCAGACCGTTTTTTTTTTGGTTTTTTTTAAATTCTTTATTTTGGTAGTGCAGATAGTCACAATTTTCGACAGTCGCCACAACAGCGTATTTCAAGTGTTGCACATGGTATGCAGTGGCATGAAACATTTGCACAATTTTTTATATATATAACAGCTTAATAAACAGGCTTATGATGGATCTATTTACAGTATGATCAAGTTGAGTATTAGGTATTACATGCCTGAGAGGGACTAACAGTCGTACATATGCCAGGATTATATTCGTTGAGAATCTTGCTTTAAAGCTGAAACGAGTAGGGTAAAAGGCAACGTGTAATCAGGCTTATGGCATAGGCAGTAGCTGCCAATATTGTTAAGGTGAATGTTGAGGTAGCCTATGTGTACTTGGTAGGATATAGTATGCAGAGGCGTGACTGAGGATATAGACAAGACACATGCAATCTTATTTTTAGCAGGGCCCTGCAATCAGGTTCATGCTGAGAAGGAGATAGGACTAGTGAAACAGGCATCCAAAACAGGTTTCTAGAACAGGCTTATATAAGGAAGTTTCTATTAAAAGAAAGCAAATATATGAAACGCTATGTTTGTCATTGGTACCTCATTATTAAACATGCTAGGCTATAAGGGTATTAAACATTGCTTGGGGACGAAGGTGAAAGAAAAAACATAAGGAGAAAAGGCAATCATATGGGGAAAATATAAGAAAATACCACTGGCGGTAAGGAACTGGAGAGCGTGTATGGCTCTAGTCCGTGTGGCTGACCGGTTGTAGAGACAGTTCAGCCTATGCCTGACAAGTAATTCCCGATAGCCAGGGAAAGTGACTTCTGTTTTCAGGCTGCGGAGTGGGTTGTAAAGCAAGTCCATTCCCTGGCGTCGGCAGTTCCCGGTGTGTTGTATGTTGCCTTATGTGCCACCATGTCAGGGCCGTCTTCGTTGCCGCTGTCTGCTTCTTCATCAGGTGGTTCCGACCTCTTGTGGGTGAGTACTCGCTGACATGTTGGTGGGAGGTCGGGCCGTTGCGCGTCCGCCTGTGTGCTTGCCGGTTCTCCTGGGCTTTTGGTGAGATCTTGCAGCCATTTTCAGGTAGAGTGCTGGGCCTTAGGGTCTGTTCGGTGGTATTGCTTTTCTGTGCGAGGGGGCTGATGTGTGCGCCCGTTTCGTGCTCCCGCCATGCCGGCCTTTGGCGTTTGCGCTGCCTGGTGGCCGCCTGGAAGGCCAGAGCTGGGTGTTCGTAGTGACGTCTGCGGGTGATTGGTCTTAGCCACAAGGCCACTAATTGTGTAGCCCGCTGGTAGGTCATCCCCCTGTCCACCAATGTTGTGCAGAATTGTAGGCACAGCTGGTCTAGGGCCATCAGAGGGTGGAGTGTGGTACGGCTGACCGCTGACTTTTTCCTGTGTCTTGGCTGGGCGGCCATTTTGGTTGGGCCTCAGGCGCCTCATTTGTTTGCACGTTATGTGGTCTGGGTATCTCGCTCACCGTTTAGGTACTCTTGGGTTCGGACGTGTTGTGTCCGTCGCTTGGTGGTGCCGGGATATCCCTCACCGGCCAGGGGGGGTGAACGGGGTCTGGAGGGCTGCAGCGTTTTCCCGCTGAGTTGTTGGCGTGGAGGTCGGCCGCCACTCCCGCGCCTGCATATGTTGGTAGGCCGCAATCCCGTATTTGCCCCAGGTCGCTACTCCGAGCTCGGCAATCCGGCAAATTGAGTCTTGGGGGTCACCCCACTACTCTGCTGCTTCGTTGTGGAAGGTTTGGTGAGGTAGTTTTGGGGGAAAAGTCGCTTGTTAGCCGGTTTTCGTACGGAGCTCTGGTTGAGTGCGACCAGTCTGCTCGGCAGTCAGGCCCCGCCCCCCCAGACCGTTTTTTTTACAGAGCCTTCTCTGTGCTGGAGAAGTAATTCAATTATCTCCAGCACAGAGACAGACTCCATTGAGCACATGGGAGCACAAAGACAGTAAAACACTTTAAAATACATAAAGTTACTTTTTATACATAACACACAGACATTTCAGATAGCTGGGATCTGAGCGCACAAAACTACCGAATAGCGCGCAGATCCTATTCACACAGTACAATTGCCATGGAGCTAAAGTCTTTCCCATAGTCTTTCATTATATGAATAGGCTCCATGGTAAAGCTATCTGGGGTATCACATTCCCATAAAGTCTGGTCGATAGTCCAAAGGCAGCAGGCGGGCAACCAGGCTCCTCCAATACAATGTGGCGAGATTGGTTTCGTCACATCCATATCCTACAGAAGCCTGCTGCCCCCAAGAATTCCCGCACTTGTCTTCTATTCTTGGGTATTGGTATTTGGCATACAGCTTCTTTTCTCTCTGGCCCCATTATCCTTTGACCTTCAGAGATATGGAATCCCAGATACTTGACAGTTGGCTGACACAACTGAGCTTTCTTCCTGGACACCTTGTATCCTGCCTTCCAGAGAATGTGTAGTAGATCATGTGTTGCTTACTGACATATTTCTCTTGTAACTGCCGCTATCAACAAATCATCTACATATTGCAATAGTACACACTCTCCTGGAATGGACTTGAAATCCAGTAAGTCTTGACTTAAAGCTGATCCAAATAGGGTGGGTGAATTTTTAAACCCTTGGGCCAGTCTTGTCCAAGTCATCTGGCGTTTCGAGCCCGTTACAGCATTTTCCCATTGGAATGCGAAGATACACTGGCTTTCCGCAGCAATTCGAAGGCAAAAGAAGGCATCTTTGAGATCTAAGACAGTGAAATAGGTAGCCCCGCCCGGAATTAAAGCAAGCAGGTTATATGGATTGGGCACAACTGGGTGTATACTTACGACCGCATCATTGACTGCTCTCAAGTCCTGCACAGGGCGATACTCATCTGTACCGGGCTTTTGAACAGGCAACAATGGGGTGTTCCAGGGGGAAGTACAGAATTTTAGGATACCATACCGTATGAACTTATCCAAATACGATTGTATATTCTTCTTGGCCTTTTGTGGGATATGATATTGCCTTAAGCTCACTGGATAGACCCCAAGTTTCAGTTCGATTCGAATTGGTGGGATATTGCGAGCAAGTCTTGGTGGGTTGTTCTCTGCCCACACTCCTGGTATATTAAACAAGGATTCATCACTCTTAGGGTTTTGGCTAGTCAACGCTGTATAAAGTCGCCACTCTTCTTCCTTTGGTACAGATATTGTCATTATACCTGAAGGTCCATTGAACTTTAAAGATGTTGTTCCATTTGGTAGAAGCGTTATCTGCGCTTGTAGTTTTGACAACAAATCACGTCCTAACAGTTGGACTGGACATTCAGGCATATAAAGGAATTTATGTTTTACTACGTGGCCTCCCAATGTACAGAGTCGACTTTTAAGAGCCGGTTTAGCAGCACTCCTTCCAGTTGCTCCTATTACGGTGATAGTTCTTCCGGATGGAGGAGCAACTAGGTCAGTCACCACCGAATGTTCAGCACCAGTATCGATCATGAACGCACTCCTTTTTCCCCCTATTGATACATCGACCATAGGCTCCGCTCGGCCAAGGGGGATAGAGCCCGGTCGGTATCAATAGTCCTCCATGACCGTGTCAGCCAATCCTACAAAGTCCCTATCTTCTCTATCGCGGGATCTCTGCGCTGCTGGATAATACCTGTCTTCTCTAACACTTCCTCTATTGCTAGCATTATTCCCTCCAGGACCTCCTCTACCTCTCGCTCTGCCTCTATAATTACCATATCCTGCCCTAGGTCTGTCTCTCTCATACTGTTCCCCTATATACTTCCTTTTCCCTTCTATCTACGCCTGCGATTGCTACCGCTAGCATATCTGCCTTTCTACGCATCTTGCGCTCTTCCTCTTTCTTTGTCTCTGTTTCCCTGTTCATGTACACTTTATTCGCTACCTCCATTAGTTGGGTTACGGACATCCCTACAAACCCTTCTAACTTTTGTAGCTTGCGCTTTATATCTCCGTAGGCTTGGCTGACAAAGGCAGAGTTAACCATCCGGGAATTCTCAGGGGCCTCCCGATTAAAGGGGGTATACAAGCGGTATGCCTCCAATAATCGGTCATAAAAGACACTGGGCAATTCATCACATTTCTGCAATACCTCAGCCGTCTTAGACATGTTAATCGCCTTCTTTCCTCCAGCTTTCATGCCAGCAATAATAGCGTCCCTGTATGCTTTTAAATGGGCCATATCTGCGCCATTGATATTCCATTCCGGATCAGTGTTTGGATAATGTGCTGCGGCCCATGCTGCCGGATTGGCCTGATTTTGTGTACGGGCCACTTCTTCCAGCGCTTTAATTGCCGCTTGGTTTATCCTTGTCCTTTCCTCGTTATTAAACAATGTCATAAGCAGTTGCTGGCAATCAGCCCAAGTGGGATTATGTGTCTGGACTATGGAGGTAAACAAATCCGTCATGGCTTGAGGCTTTTCGGTGTATGAGGAGTTATGGGTCTTCCAATTAAATAGATCAGTAGTTGTGAAGGGAACATAAACGAATACTGGATCAGCATATTGTATCTGGACGTCACCGTTAATGTGTGTCGGGCCAGGTGTCAGTCGAAGTGGCATTTGATAATGTCGGGGTTGTAGGGTACCGGTCAATTGTCGGGTTAGTATGGGGCTTCGTTTAGGAACGTCAGTTAGGGGTTCCGGTCGAGGGATAGTAAGACAAGGGGATGGGGACGCTTTACTGAGGGGGAGGTCGGTGAGTAAAATATTCCGGGCCGGGCTAGGAGGAGCCTGACCAGGAACTAGAAATGGCACCAAATCTGGGTAGGTGGAGTTGACAGAGGTAGGTACTGAGAGGGGAGGGTTTAAAACAAGAGGGCTGGGCTCTGAGCTAGAGGAGGAAGTAGGTGGGGACAACGGGGCAAGGGGAGGAGCGTTTCTAGCAGCATCTCCTCTTCCTCTTCCGGTGGAGGAGGAGTAAGGGGGCGGCATAGGGATCTCAGACTCAGGAGGCGTGTCCAAAATGGGCGTAATTACGGCCTTAGTGGACAAGCGAGTCCTGGCCACCATGAGGCGACATTGTTCCTCGTGGCATACTCGGATCCATTTTGGCGAGTCTTTTACGGCCTGCCTCCAACAATCAATATATGGAAACTGTCCGTAAAGTTCAGGCCTACCTGATACAGCCACGTGTACACGCTGTACCAGATTAGGATCCAAACTGCCACGTGGCGGCCATGCGGCAACCAAAGTAGGCCATTCCCTACTACTAATCAAGCGTGCTGGAGACATCTTTACCCCAAAATCACATACTGTATATCCCTTTTTAAAATTCTTTATCATACATCCTAAGGGATCCAAAATCGTCGAATCTGACGCGCCCATACTTAACAATGGAGCGTCGTTTCCAACACAAACTATACAAACACTCTACCAACGGTCACACCCGTTCCCTCGGCAACAGCACCACATGGTACAGTTACTAAGTGAAACGCACACAACAAAACACTCAGGGAATTCCCGTACACACACAGCTGTTACACCAGTCACTAAGTAACTAATACTGTGCCCTTTGGCGAAACTATACGGTCACCCACGATATAATTCCCTATACTTGAATTACCCGTCTATAACATACCCCAGTAACATCGTCTTTACAAACAGTAGTTACAGTACGGTTAGCATAGGTTAAAGTACAATTTAAAGTCACAGTACAATTAGTAGTGGTTATGGTGTTAAAACATGCAACATAGACGACAATTATTAGTACTTATTTACAGTATCAGTAATTATACATGGTTATGGTACCGTGCGCTATAATACAGTTACACACTATTCACACTCTCGCTAGACGGCAGAGTTCACGCTATCTAGCAAGATATACACGCTACTACAACAATCTTTAACACATTTACAATTCCCAACTAATCTATTGGCCAGTACCTTGATGGACTACCTAAAACTATCTACATACGTTTTGGTTAGCCACACTGCCCAAGCACCACATATAGCGAACTAGAGGGCGGAATTTACAACAGCACCCTTTTAGTCTATTTACTCTATCAAAAATCTAGTGGGTTCCAAATTTACACGCCTTCCCACTTAGCCAAGATAGGTTGAGATCTAGCAGACCGAATTTACACAGACGCCGCTTAGTCTCCCGGTCCCTCCGACCTAGCGAACAAAATATACACCCTAGAACGCTAGTCTAGACAAGACACCGGTGTCCGGCTAGGGCTATTTACACCAGAACCCGCGCTGACTCCAAACCACAATTAAACGGGCTTACTAAAGGGCGTTTAATTGAGCGGTTCGCCTTCGCTCCTTCCCTCCACTGGAGGGGGCAGATTCCAAATAACCCCTTATGGGCCTACCGCACAATCGGTATCCAATACCCCTAGTGGGTCCGCCGTCTAAAACAGCGGTCGTCTTACCTCCTCGTTCCTGAACCTGGGTTCACACTCATCGACGGGGGCACCCCAGCACTTACTACGTAGAGGCGATGATCTCATGGACAACAGACCAGTGACACCGAGATGAAAGGAGGTCCACGCAGAAGTTCAGGGGTGCAGCCGTAGAGAACGTGGGCAAAGATAGACCGTCTCACGCCTCTGCTTCTCAGCTACCGTTGAACGATGAGCTTCCCGGCCCAATGCACCAAATGATACCGGAGAAACTGACGGAAGCCAAGCACAGAGAGATGGACACAGGTTTCTTCAGGAAGGAAGAGATTCTTTATTCGATTCACCGACCGGGACTCAGAGGGACTAATGTCACCAAAAAACAGCAAAGTCTGAGTCCTGATCATAAAGTGTAGGTCCCTTATATAGGCATGTAGCTCCTCCCATAATCAGTTCAACCTACACATACTCTTATCTAATCAACCAAATAGAGACTAAAATCCTGTTTGACCACATGGCTTGCCCAGCACAATGGAGGAGGGGAAATACTCGTATATCCTGTATTCCTACTTATGCTCCTTACACTACTGATTGTATCTTAGCTACGTGTAACTGACTTAACTGGTACATCAACATATACAAATGCACATACCATGTGGCAATCTTGTCCTAGTAAATTTATTTTTACTGAGATTCCATCACAGTGGTGAGGCTGAGGGTGTTAGGGGTGGTGAGGCTGAAGGTGCTGAGGCTTAGGGTGGTGGGGGGTGCTGAGGCTGGTGGGGTGGTGAGGCTGAGGGTGGTGAGGGGGTGAGGCTAAGGGTGGTGGGGTGGGTGGTGAGGCTGAGGGTATTGGGGAGGGTGGGGAGGCTGAGGGTGGTGGGGGTGGTGAGGCTGAGGATGGTGGGGGTGATGAGGCTGAGGGTGGTGGGGAGGGTGGTGAGGCTGAAGCTGGTGGGGAGGGCGGTGAGGCTGAAGGTGGTAGGGAGGCTGAGGGTGGTGAGGCTGAGGGTGGTGGGGAGGGTGGTGAGGCTGAGGGTGGTAGGGAGGCTGAGGGTGGTGGGGAGGGTGGGGAGGCTGAGGGTGGTAGGGAGGGTGAGGAGGCTGAGGGTGGTAGGGAGGGTGATGAGGCTGAGGGTGGTGGGGAGGGTGGGGAGGCTGAGGGTGGTGGGGAGAGTGGTGAGGCTGGCTGAGGGTTGTAGGGAGGATGATGAGGCTGAGGGTGGTGAGGAGGGTGGTAGGGAGGCTGAGTGTGGTGGGGGGTTAGAGAGCCTACCTTTAGTCCCTAGTGGTCCAGTGGGCTCCCTGGTGGTCCGGTGGCCACTGCTCCCGGTCTGCAGCTCCGCAGAGCTGCAGACCATGTAATCTCGCAAGACCATCAGAGCGTTGCCATGGTAACCCGCTGCAACGCTCTGATTGGCCGGTTTTCGCGAGACACATGGTCTGCAGCTCTGCTCACTGCGGAGCTGCAGACCGGTGTCTGCGGTGGCTGGCCGGGCAGCCATGAGGGGCCTCGCACCCGGCGGCACACCGGGCAAGCCGCCGGGCCCCCTCCTGGTGTCAGGTCCTCGGTCAGTGACCGAGGACCTGACACAGTCTGCCCACTGGCGGTTTAGGCGGCCGCGAGGCCCCAGCCAGCACCTCTGATGTGCAAGCTACACCCTAAACATGACAGCCATCTTTCACAACAATGTACTGCTATATACTCATACCCTCAGTGCAACTAGCCATGATATATGCACGTTAAGCCTAGCATGCTCAAATATAACACACTTATGTAAAAAAAAAAAAAAATGCAGCTTCAGAATTAATCTAAATTGTATGCTGTCTAGGAGGTGGGAGGGTCTGCTGCTGATTGGCTGGAATTTGTCTGCTGACTGTGAGGTACTGGGTCAAAGTTTACTCAATGATGACGAATAGGGGGCGGACTGAACATTGCATATGTTCGCTGTCCGTGGCGAACGCGAAAAAGCTATGTTCGCCAGGAACTATTCGCCAGCAAACCGTTCGGGACATCACTATTGGCATGTGTATTTCTGTGTAATCTGTCTCGACTGATTCCCATGTCAGTAATCATACAAATCTAATAAAGCACAGCAAGTCATGTGGTATAACAATGCTTAACGGATAACAGGTGGTACAGCGCAGTATATACATGTCAGTTAAATGCCATTCTAGGCTATATGATTGCGTGCTTTATGTACTGAGGAGTGATAGTACGCTGCCTTTAGTGAGTCAATGCAGGCAAGATTAAATGTCAGACATGTTGTGTACTATAAGTGAAAGTGCATGAGATTAGATTACAGTATGCCAATAGACAAGTTATGGAGGTCACCAGTCCGTTATGGTACATCAAGGTAGAGGCAGGAGAAGGATAGCCAAGTGGTCTAACTCATGAACAGCAACGTGGACAGTTCTAGTAGTGTGTCATGTAATTATTGAAGCTCATTGCCGGGAATGTTGATATGTCCAAGTTCAGCTGATACCCATACAGGCTAAGGGGTGTTTCTCCTGAAGCGTCCCCCGGTGGACGGTGAGAAGCAGGTGTCGGGAAGCCGCCCTCCAGCCCCAGGCCATTGAGAAAGCCAGCACCTGTGGGCCACAGACTCGGGAGCTCTTCGAGAACGGGTCTTTCCTTTTTCGGGTGCTATGGAATACCGAGGTGTTCCGTCAACGCCAGCGGCGGTCGGGCTTCTGGAAATGTGGTCGGTGCCATGGAGGAGTTCTCCGTTTGGCCTTCAGCCCAGAATGGCTTTCAGGGTTAGTAGTGGTTGCGGGTCTCGGAGCCTAGAGGTCTCCACCAGCCAGGTTTCTCTCGGGGTACAAGTGTGGCTGGTCGGAGGCTTCTCAGGGTGGGCCCCCATCTTGGGAGAGAGGCTTGTGGTAGCTTTGTTGTCGTAGAGGGGTGTAAGGCTGCTCGCTGAGCAATGCAGTACCAGAAGTTGCGGCAGATGGCGTTGAACCGGCCTCTTCGGGCCATTGTGTTGGGCTTCTAATGTGGCAGCCATCTTGGTCGCACCATGAGGTTTGCGTTGTGCGGCACCTCTGCACTCTGGTTCTCCTTGTGTGCTCCACCTAATGCAGGATAAGGGCCGGGATGTCCCCCATCAGGCCAGGGGGGGGGGTCAGAGTGCAGCGGACCTGCGAGCAGGGCTAGAACTCCCCCATCCAGGTCCCAGCAGGCCGCAACAGGACCTTTGGGCTGTTGGCTGTGATAATGTTCGGGGAGAGTATTGTATCATTTGCCCGGAGTCCCCTGTGTATGAGTACCTCTAAGTTATGGCAAATAAGTCTTAAATTTAGGCTTAAAGATGTTTTGCGTCAATTAATGCAGGGGCTCAAGCTGCCTGCATCCGATCAGCTTGTTGTCAAGCTCCGCCCCCAATCTAAAATAAATTTAAACAACAGATGTATCTCACTTTAAGGAACAGTAAAAAGTGTAAAAAGGATAATCATCTTGCGGCAGTCAAGGTAATTGCTCAATAGAATGTTTCTCCTTAAAGAAGTTCTCATTACAGTTTGAAGTGGAGTTAATCAGAAAGCCCTCCTGGCTGTCAGCTTGACTCCTAAATTGGTTTTCTTAGACCATTTCATATTTTCTTGAAAAAAGCAATTTTACTCCGTGTGATGTGAATTGTGTTTTGTTACAGAAATTAAACAGAGCTCTGCGGAAGGTTTCTGCGCTCGGCAGGACAGAACCATCAGAGTGAAGGAAGGAGGATCTATTACCATTCCATGCACATTTACATATCCTGAACAAGTGGAAAGGTCAGCATTGGAAATTCTATGGCATGACACAGAATATGGAGATTGCAGCGATCTCACCTCTATCTATAACAGCAGTATGGATACCACAAATGATAAATATCAAGGAAGAGTCTCAAAAGTAAAAAATTCCATTAGAAACGGAACAGAATCAATCAAAATCCACAAACTGAATAGAACAGATGGTCCAGTAATCTGCTGCCAAGTGAACGTTCGAAATACTAAACATACTTTTTCATATTTTCCATCCTATGGGACACATCTTCTGTTCTCAGGTATAAATCACATTGAAATTTTAGTTGCTCTAATATTATATATTAATATTAATATCTAATAAGGCTTTGCTGTCCTACTGTATGGTTGTTATAACAGGTGGCACAGTGTGAGCAGCTGGGATCTCGTTGGTGTTCTAGATAAGATACAATGATCTTGTAGTGGAGAGGTAGTATATACCACAGTATCTCCACTGGGTAACAGGAACAGCATAAAATAATCCAGGTAAATAAAGCATACAAGAATCCTGGTAGCGTTGTAAGAATCCTTCCTTCCCAAGAACTAGATGACACATAGGCTGGGAGTCAACTCAGCTTTTAATCACAGGTCACAGTATTTATGGGATTCCCCATGCAAGGGGTTTCCCTACTGACATTACAGGGGTTGTACAGTAGGGGACTACATGGGGAACTTAACAACCTGGACATTTCTCCCATCATGCACTGCTGTACGAGAGGGATACTCCCACTAGAATATACAGATAAGTGGATTATCCCTCTGTATAGCAGAACTGATATTTTACATGAAAATACATAACTTTTACAGTATTCATTATATTTAAACGAATTGACGTTCGGTAGATAGCTGGGGTCTGAATGCACATTTAGTGAAAGTACCGCTCAGATCCCAGCACAACCAACCGAACGCCGCACGAAACATACATTATTTTCAAGGTACATTCAAACTACCGACTGACCTTAGGGAAATAAACTACCGAAGGACCGGGGCTCCCGAACGGCTTGGAAGTCCAGTGGTATTCGTGCCGTCGAGTAGCCGATTTTAGTTCCAGGCGCTCGACGACCAAATACCGCTGGGCTAACAAAGGATCCAAGATGGCTGATCGCCGCGTGGTCGGTAGCCGAACAACGGCCACCCTGAATCTCGCTAATTGCCGATAGAAACAATGTTTCAATATTTAATGGGAGCAACACGACCTCCTGTGTGTGGTCTCCCATTCAGTAGTTTGTTCGTTTCACGAACAGTGTTAACATTCACTGTTCGTGAAACTACTGTATGAATGCTGGTGGCTTTCATGCCTCCAGCATACGAATGCTCTTGTTCACATGAAATACATATACATGAATACACTTGGTTCTAACAACCTTAAAGCTACAGAAACACATTTATGCAAATGCAGTCTAAAGTGGCTAGTTTTGCCACAGATCTATTATGAGATCCTCTCCCAGCTCCATACTTCCCAACTTCACATATATAGAGACCTAGGAGAATATTCTCCGATATTCAGTAAATGTGCACAATATGTACATGAAGACAAGGTATTTCATAGAAACATAGAAACATAGAATGTGACGGCCCATCTAGTCTGCCCAATTTTCTAAATACTTTCATTAGTCCCTGGCCTTATCTTATAGTTAGGATAGCCTTATGCCTATCCCATGCATGCTTAAACTCCTTTACTGTGCTAACCTCTACCACTTCAGCTGGAAGGCTATTCCATGCATCCACTACCCTCTCAGTAAAGTAATACTTCCTGATATTATTTTTAAACCTTTGTCCCTCTAATTTAAGACTATGTCCTCTTCTTGTGGTAGTTTTTCTTCTTTTAAATATAGTCTCCTCCTTTACTGTGTTGATTCCCTTTATGTATTTAAATGTTTCTATCATATCCCCCCTGTCTCGTCTTTCCTCCAAGCTATACATGTTAAGATCCTTTAACCTTTCCTGGTAAGTTTTATCCTGCAATCCATGAACCAGTTTAGAAGCCCTTCTCTGAACTCTCTCTAAGGTATCAATATCCTTCTGAAGATACGGTCTCCAGTACTGCGTACAATACTCCAAGTGAGGTCTAACCAGTGTTCTGTACAATGGCATGAGCACTTTCTACACTTTCTACTGAGGTTAGGACTCTATCAAATATTCTGTACTCTGCCCTTGGGTTTTTACGTCCAAGATGCATTATCTTGCACTTATCCACATTAAATGTCAGTTGCCACAACTCTGACGATTTTTCTAGTTTACCTAAATCATTAGCCATATAACTTATCCCTCCTGAAACATCAACCCTGTTACATTGTAGCGGAATGCAGTAAGCCTGTCCTATAACATGCCTGTGTGACTGTATTCGTTCTATTTTGCCTGTTTTGAAATTGCTATTCGTATATTTACTATGTGAATTGTATGTTATTCGGTAGTTTCCATCCGTACCATATGCTTATGGAAACTACCGAACTGAGGGACCACCCCAGAGAGAAGTGTGCCAGCAATTAAGGTTCACATTCTTTCTAAACCGCAAGTTAACCGGCTCATTAAGATTGTATCTGGGTGGCCGCCATTCGGCATGCGTACACGTGGCGGCGGCCATCTTACGCATGAAAATCTCAGCGGTGTTTGGTCGTCGAGTGTCTGGAACTCAAATCGGACACTCAAACAACCGAACACCGCTGAGACCTCCAGAGCTCCGTAACTGCCGAACGGAGAGTCCTAACGAATCCCCATTCGGTAGAAACAAAGTACCGAATGAGGGAACCAATATCTATGTGAATTGAAGTATGGATGGCAATTATAAATGTATGTTTTAACTGCCCAATCTTATGGAACCCTTTTCGGATACCAACTCGTGTGCGGTCGGTCAAACTTCACCTCCACGTAACTACCGAACCACTGGTCCGATCTGGGTGAATTTTGGATATTATAGTCACCCAGATCAGGGCTACCCTAATATTAATGTTATGTGATGGTTTAGGGGTACATCCAGGTTTGGGGTAAATTACTGTGCAAGTTAAGGGGATTATGACTCACTCTGAGGGGAGGAGATGTGTGGGAGGTAACAAGCACTGTATTGGTTACTGTCCTAATTACTGTGAATCCCTCACTTGCATGGGAGCAGGCTTTATAAGAAACCTTGGAATAAACGATTGTCAGTTCTACTCCTGAAACTGTGTGTCGTCCAGTTATTGGGAGTGCTGTGGGGATATTGCTGTACCTTTTTACCTGCTGAAAACTCTGCTGTGGATTTACTAATGACTTGTTCCTGAGCCTCCCTAGGATCTTAAGTGGAGAATAGCTGCGAGAAATCAGCTCTCCGCTACATTGGTTGGCAGCGCTGGGATCCAGACTCACAGAGGAACAAGGATTAATGGAGATTGACCTTTCTACTCTAAAGAGATCCACGTTGAAAGAACTTCTGGAAGCGAAAGGTGTTTCAGCTAGCAGCAAATCCAAAGCAACGCTTATCACTGAAGTAATGGCAGAATACAGAGCAGAGGAGGTCCAGGCCACGGAACAAAGACCTGAAACAGAACAGGAGGAGTTCCAAAGGCAATTACAATTCAGGCTGGCCTTTTATGGGGAAAACCCACCAACAGAGATCATCTCTAAAACCATGACAGAGGTGCAGGAGTTTGTGATGAGCAAAAGGAGACCACAAACACCGGAAAGTAGTGCAGCAGGAGCTGTGACACAAGAGGGTAAGCCCAAAATTCCCTATCAAGCTTTTAAAACGTATGTGGAGACAGAGGAGGATATAGATGCCTTCCTCCAAGACTTTGAGAGACTATGTACGCTGCATAACATACCAAGGGAAGAGTGGGTACCCATATTAGCAGGACGGCTGTCAGGAAGGGCAGCTGAAGCCTACCGCACTGTACCAGATGTTGAAATAAGGAACTATAGCCGGGTAAAAGAGATTATCCTGGCCCGGTATGCAATAACACCAGAGGCATACCGGAGGCGCTTCAGGGAACTGAAAAAGGCTGACAAAGACTCGCACGCAGAGTGGGCTTGCCGACTAGAAAGGGCAGCTCTTGGGTGGATGCAGTCAAGTAAAGCGCGGTCCATGGAGGACTTGTTACAAATGTTGCTATTGGAACAGTTTTATGAGGGGATATCCGCAGAACTGCAGGAATGGGTGAGGGATCGTAACCCCACCTCCCTCACCGAGGCTGCCAAAAAGGCAGATGATTTTATGGATGCCCGCAGACAAACCAAGGCAGTGAATACTAAACCTGCCATGCGGCCGCTGGGAGGAAATTCCTTCTCCCCTAACCCTCAGCCCCCACCAAGACAACTCCCTCCACCAGCACCAGCAGCAGCGCAACCGAGATACCGCACACCTGCTTCTGTGCAATGCCACTGGTGCCAGAAGTGGGGACATTTCCAGCGAGACTGTCCACAGTCTAGAGACCGCACCACCTGGATCCGACCAGGGCCTCCACCACCACCACCACCACCGAGAGCAGCAGCGCACCACTACCAGGACGAGGTAGCACTTCCCTACAGCTCTGCAGTTCCAGTCACGACTGTGGAACAGTGGGAAGTGCTGCATGAGGCCAACCCATTACAGGCACAGGCGGACAATCGACAGCACCATAGGCAGACCGTGTATCTAGAAGGGAAGCCTATGCAGGGGCTCAGAGACTCGGGAGCCACCATCACCTTGGTTCAAAGTCATTTGGTTTCTGACAAGGCCAAACTGAATAAGACTGTGGCTGTCAGGGTTGCAGGGGGAGCCGTGTATCGGCTAGACACAGCCAGGGTACACTTGCATTGGGGTGCGGGGTTCGGGAATGTAGAAGTGGGACTAATGCCGCAAATACCTGCTGAGGTGGTACTGGGGAATGATCTGGGCAAACTCACCTCCGCATTTGAGCCCCAAACTACTGAGGAAGCGCACCCAGTAGTCACCAGGCAACAGGCCCGCACCCAGCACAACAACGCACTGCCGGAGGTCCAGGTAAGAGATTCCTCCCCTTCCCTAGACTGTATCCCTTGGGCCCCTCATGACGAGTTTGTAGCCGAGGTGATCACTGACCCTACCTTACAAGTATACCGAGACAAGGTCACCTCTAACCAACCGGGGGCGGAGGGAGAAAGATTTGTGTGGGACAGACAGTTATTGTACCGAGAGACGAGTAAACAGATAGCTGGGTCAGACCCCATTGCTGCAAGGCAGCTGGTAGTACCCCAGAGGTACCGAACCGAATTACTCCGGATAGCGCACGATATTCCGCTATCCGGACATTTGGGGGTCAGCCGTACCAGATATCAGCTGACCCAAAGTTTCTTCTGGCCAGGGATTAGCCAGGAGGTGCGCAGATATTGTAATACCTGCGATACGTGCCAGAGGGTAGGAAAGAGGGGGGATAAGCGTAAGGCTAAGCTGCACCCACTACCCATAATCGAGGAATCCTTTCATAGGGTCGCAGTAGATATTGTAGGCCCCCTCCGGAAGCCTAGCCCATCGGGCAAACGGTACATCTTGACCGTAGTGGACTACGCCACTCGCTACCCCGAGGCGGTAGCCTTAACTAACATACATGCAGAGACGGTGGCTGAGGCGCTGATGCAGATTTTCTCCCGGATGGGGTTACCCAGGGAGATCATCTCGGATCAGGGCACTCAGTTCACGGCAGAGGTCACCCAACAGCTCTGGAAGTTCTGTAAAGTTAAGCCCATAATTAGTGCTCCCTACCACCCCCAGACTAATGGGCTCTGCGAACGGTTCAATGGCACCTTAAAACAGATGCTCCGAACCTTCGCAGAGACTCACCGAGACTGGGAAAAATTCCTACCGCACTTACTGTTTGCTTACAGGGAGGTGCCGCAGGAATCTACGGGATTTTCCCCCTTTGAACTGCTATTCGGGAGGAGGGTAAGGGGACCCCTAGACTTGATTAGAGAACACTGGGAGGGAGACCGTAGCGCCGACGGCACCCCTATTGTACCATATGTGTTGGCCATCCGAGATCGCCTGGAAGCACTCACGAAGACGGTAAAGGAAAACCTACAAGCAGCTCAGACACGTCAGCGCACCTGGTACGATAGGGGCGCCAGGGACCGTAGCTTTCAGGTCGGGCAGAAAGTTTTAATTTTAAAACCTGTCCGACACGATAAGCTACAGGCCGCCTGGCAAGGCCCTTATAAAGTGGTAGAACAACGATGTGACACCACTTATATAATTGGCCACTGCGCAGGGACTGGGGGGCGACGCATGATCCATGTGAACATGATGAAGCCTTACCAGGAACGTTCAGAGGAGGTGACAGCTATCTGTGCACCCACCTCTGAAGAAGGAGACAGCCTACCCCTCCCCGATCTGTTAGAAGACGGACAGCTGGCTGGGGATTTAGGAGCAGTTGTATTGGGGGATCGGTTGAGCCCACAGGAGCGTATCGAGGTACAACAACTACTGCAAGAAAAGCAGGAGACCTTTTCTAATGTACCTGGATACACCCCTCTGGCTACCCACCGAGTAGAAACCCCAGGACAACTCCCCATGCGCCAGACCCCGTACCGCATCCCTGAAGCGGTACGGGAGAATATGCGCAAAGAGATTGAGGAGATGATTCAGTTAGGAGTAATTGAACCCTCAGATAGCCCCTGGGCTTCTCCAGTGGTCCTCGTACCAAAGCGGGACGGCACGACCCGCTTTTGCGTGGACTACAGGAGATTGAATGAGAAGACAGTATCCGACGCATACCCGATGCCTAGGATAGATGAGTTACTGGACCGGATGGCCAGGGGTCAATACCTTACCACTATTGATTTGTGTAAAGGGTATTGGCAGATTCCCTTGGCCCCGGACGCCATCCCTAAGTCCGCCTTTGTCACCCCATTCGGCCTGTACCAATTTAAGGTCATGCCGTTTGGGATGAAAAATGCGCCGGCTACCTTCCAGCGGATGGTGGACCGCCTCCTAGATGGGTTCCAAGACTATACCTGCGCATATCTCGATGATATTGCCATATTTAGCGATACCTGGCAGGAGCACTTGGCCCATATAGGAGCGGTTCTAGACAGGATCAGGGAGGCTGGTTTAACCTTAAAACCAGCTAAATGTAGCATTGGGATGGCCGAGGTACAGTACCTGGGCCACAGAGTGGGCTGTGGTAAACAAAAGCCGGAACCAGCCAAAGTAGAGGCGGTAGCACAGTGGCCTACCCCGAAAACTAAAACCCAGGTGTTAGCCTTCCTAGGGACAGCAGGGTACTACCGGAAGTTTGTCCCCAATTATAGTGCCCTGGCCAAACCCCTCACTGACCTGACACGTAAAAACCTTCCCCGCCAAGTAACCTGGACCCCGGAGTGTGAGCAGGCATTCCAACACTTGAAAGATGCACTTGTTAATGCCCCTGTCTTGGCCGCTCCCAATCCAACTAAACGTTTTCTTGTTCACACAGACGCTTCTATGTTTGGATTGGGGGCAGTACTGAGCCAAGTCGGGGCCGATGGCGGAGAACACCCCGTGGCTTACATCAGTCGCAAACTTTTACCCCGGGAAGTAAGCTACGCCGCCATCGAGAAGGAATGCCTGGCTGGTGTGTGGGCCTTGAAGAAATTGCAACCCTATTTATATGGACAGGCTTTTTCTCTGCTCACGGATCACAACCCGTTAGTCTGGCTGAACCGGGTGGCTGGGGACAATGCCAGGCTGCTGCGCTGGAGTTTGGCGCTGCAGACTTTTGACTTTAACATTCAGTACCGCCCGGGTAAGCAAAATGGAAACGCCGACGGGTTGTCACGACAAACTGATCTGGAGAAATGATCTGTGAGCACCCCGGTCATCCCCAAGCCGATCCGTGTGGGATCAGACTGTGTATGCCGGCTTGTGGGCAAGGGGGAGCAGTGTAGCGGAATGCAGTAAGCCTGTCCTATAACATGCCTGTGTGACTGTATTCGTTCTATTTTGCCTGTGTTGAAATTGCTATTAGTATATTTACTATGTGACTTGTATGTTATTCGGTAGTTTCCATCCGTACCATATGCTTATGGAAACTACCGAACTGAGGGACCACCCCAGAGAGAAGTGTGCCAGCAATTAAAGTTCACATTCTTTCTAAACCGCAAGTTAACCGGCTCATTAAGATTGTATCTGGGTGGCCGCCATTCGGCATGCGTACACGTGGCGGCGGCCATCTTACGCATGAAAATCTCAGCGGTGTTTGGTCGTCGAGTGTCTGGAACTCAAATCGGACACTCAAACAACCGAACACCGCTGAGACCTCCAGAGCTCCGTAACTGCCGAACGGAGAGTCCTAACGAATCCCCATTCGGTAGAAACAAAGTACCGAATGAGGGAACCAATATCTATGTGAATTGAAGTATGGATGGCAATTATAAATGTATGTTTTAACTGCCGAACGGAGACCGACCGCAGGGCCTAATCTTATGGAACCCTTTTCGGATACCAACTCGTGTGCGGTCGGTCAAACTTCACCTCCACGTAACTACCGAACCACTGGTCCGATCTGGGTGAATTTTGGATATTATAGTCACCCAGATCAGGGCTACCTAGCGGTACCCTAATATTAATGTTATGTGATGGTTTAGGGGTACATCCAGGTTTGGGGTAAATTACTGTGCAAGTTAAGGGGATTATGACTCACTCTGAGGGGAGGAAATGTGTGGGAGGTAACAAGCACTGTATTGGTTACTGTCCTAATTACTGTGAATCCCTCCCTTGCATGGGAGCAGGCTTTATAAGAAACCTTGGAATAAACGATTGTCAGTTCTACTCCTGAAACTGTGTGTCGTCCAGTTATTGGGAGTGCTGTGGGGATATTGCTGTACCTTTTTACCTGCTGGAAACTCTGCTGTGGATTTACTAATGACTTGTTCCTGAGCCTCCCTAGGATCTTAAGTGGAGAATAGCTGCGAGAAATAAGCTCTCCGCTACATACATATCTTAGTATCATCAGCAAAAAGACATACCTTACCATCAAGACCTTCTGCAATAACACTAATAAAAATATTAAAGAGAATGGGTTCAAGTACAGATCCCTGAGGTACTCCACTGGTGACAAGCCCAAGCTTCGAATATATTCCATTGACTACAACTCTCTGTTGCCTGTCACTCAGCCACTGCCTTACCCATTCAACAATATTGGAATCCAAACTTAAATATTGCAGTTTATTGATAAGCCTCCTATGTGCAACAGTGTCAAAAGCCTTACTGAAATCTAGGTCAGCAATGTCTACTGCACCACCCTGATCTATAATTTTAGTTACCCAATCAAACAAATCAATAAGATTAGTTTGGCATGATCTCCCTGAAGTAAACCCATGTTGTCTCTGATCTTGAAATCCATGTGATTTTAGATGTTCAACAATCCTATCCTTTAACATCCTTTCGGCACTTTCACCACTACTGAAGTAAGGCTTCGTGGCCAATAGTTGCCCGACTCCTCCCTATTATCTTTCTTGTGAATGGGCACAACATTCGCCAACTTCCAATCTTCTGGGACTACTCCTGTTATCAATGATTGGTTAAATTTCTGCTCATGTAATATTGCTTCCTGCTTTAAGAACCATGTGTAATCAGTTATATACATTGCTTCATTTGCAAAGTTGACCAGATCCTGGCTACTCTATCCCTAATGGTTGGTGGTAGTTCTAGCTAACTCCATCCCTGAGGGAGGGTTTAGGTTTGGGGTCAGAGTCTGTGTTAGCAAACCCTACAGCCAGTTATAGGTATACAGGTATAGGTATACAGTTTAAGTATTAGTGATAATGTTAACACATACAGACTCAAAACTACTTCTGTCTGTGTCACTGTGTCACCCTGCAGGGGGAGGGACAGACTCAAAGCTCCTTCTGTCTGTGTCACTGTGTCACCCTGCAGGGGGAGGGACAGACTCATAGCTCCTTCTGTCTGTGTCACCGGGTCACCCTGCAGGAGTAGGGACAGACTCATAGCTCCTTCTGTCTGTTTTACTGTGTCACCCTGCAGGGGGAGGGACAGAATCATAGTGGGGTGGAATCTCGGTAAAAATAAATTTAGTAGGCCGAGATTGCCACGTGGTATGTGTACGTGCATATACTGATGTATCGGTCGGTTGGTTGCACGTGGCAGAGGTACAATCAGTAGTGTACGGAGCATGTGCAAGAATACAGGATATAGTATTCCCCTCCTCCATTGTGCTGGTCAGGCCATGTGGTCAAACAGGAAGTTAATCTTTATTCTGTTGATTGGGTAAGAGTATGTGTGGGTGGAGCTGATTATGGGTGGAGTTATATGCCTATATAAGGGACCTACACTGTATGTTCGGGGCTCAGATCTTGCTGTTTTTTGGTGACATTAGTCCCTCTGAGTCCCGGTCGGTGAATCGAATAAAGATCTCTTCCATCCTGAAGAAACCTGTGTCCATCTCTCTGTGCTCGGCTTCCGTCAGTTTCTCCGGTATCAATAGCTCCTTCTGTCTATGTTACTGTGTCACCCTGCAGGGGGAGGGACAAACTCATAGCTCCTTCTGTCTGTGTCACTGTGTTTCCCTGCAGGGGGAGGGACAGACTCATAGCTCCTTCTGTCTGTGTCACTGCAGGGGGAGGGACAGACTCCTAGCTCTTTCTGTCTGTGTCACAGAGTCACCCTGCAGGGGGAGGGACAGACTCATAGCCCCTTCTGTCTGTGTCACCGTGTCACCCTGCAGGGGGAAGGACAGACTCATAGCTCCTTCTGTCTGTGTCACCGTGTCACCCTGCAGGGGGAGGGACAGACTCATAGCTCCTTCTGTCTGTGTCACTGTGTCACCCTGTAGGGGGAGGGACAGACTCATAGCTCCTTCAGTCTGTGTCACCGTGCCACCCTGCAGGGGAGGAACAGACTCATAGCTCCTTCTATCTGTGTCACCGTGTCTCCCTGCAGGAGGAGGGACAGACTCATAGCTTCTTCTGTCTGTGTCACTGCAGGGGGAGGGACAGACTCCTAGCTCTTTCTGTCTGTGTCACAGAGTCACCCTGCAGGGGGAGGGACAGACTCATAGCCCCTTCTGTCTGTGTCACCGTGTCACCCTGCAGGGGGAAGGACAGACTCATAGCTCCTTCTGTCTGTGTCACCGTGTCACCCTGCAGGGGGAGGGACAGACTCATAGCTCCTTCTGTCTGTGTCACTGTGTCACCCTGTAGGGGGAGGGACAGACTCATAGCTCCTTCAGTCTGTGTCACCGTGCCACCCTGCAGGGGAGGAACAGACTCATAGCTCCTTCTGTCTGTGTCACCGTGTCTCCCTGCAGGAGGAGGGACAGACTCATAGCTTCTTCTGTCTGTTTTACTGTGTCACCCTGCAGGGGGAGGGACAGACTCATAGCTCCTTCTGTCTATGTTACTGTGTCACCCTGCAGGGGGAGGGACAAACTCATAGCTCCTTCTGTCTGTGTCACTTTGTCACCCTGCAGGGGGAGGGACAGACTCATAGCTCCTTCTGTCTGTGTCACTGTGTCACCCTGCAGGGGGAGGAACAGACTCATAGCTCCTTCTGTCTGTGTCACAGAGTCACCCTGCAGGGGGAGGGACAGACTCATAGCTTCTTCTGTCTGTTTTACTGTGTCACCCTGCAGGGGGAGGGACAGACTCATAGCTCTTTCTGTCTGTGTCACAGAGTCACCCTGCAGGGGGAGGGACAGACTCATAGCCCCTTCTGTCTGTGTCACCGTGTCACCCTGCAGGGGGAAGGACAGACTCATAGCTCCTTCTGTCTGTGTCACCGTGTCACCCTGCAGGGGGAGGGACAGACTCATAGCTCCTTCTGTCTGTGTCACTGTGTCACCCTGCAGGGGGAGGGACAGACTCATAGCTCCTTCAGTCTGTGTCACCGTGCCACCCTGCAGGGGAGGAACAGACTCATAGCTCCTTCTATCTGTGTCACAGAGTCACCCTGCAGGGGGAGGGACAGACTCATAGCCCCTTCTGTCTGTGTCACCGTGTCACCCTGCAGGGGGAAGGACAGACTCATAGCTCCTTCTGTCTGTGTCACCGTGTCACCCTGCAGGGGGAGGGACAGACTCATAGCTCCTTCTGTCTGTGTCACTGTGTCACCCTGTAGGGGGAGGGACAGACTCATAGCTCCTTCAGTCTGTGTCACCGTGCCACCCTGCAGGGGAGGAACAGACTCATAGCTCCTTCTATCTGTGTCACCGTGTATCCCTGCAGGAGGAGGGACAGACTCATAGCTTCTTCTGTCTGTGTCACTGCAGGGGGAGGGACAGACTCCTAGCTCTTTCTGTCTGTGTCACAGAGTCACCCTGCAGGGGGAGGGACAGACTCATAGCCCCTTCTGTCTGTGTCACCGTGTCACCCTGCAGGGGGAAGGACAGACTCATAGCTCCTTCTGTCTGTGTCACCGTGTCACCCTGCAGGGGGAGGGACAGACTCATAGCTCCTTCTGTCTGTGTCACTGTGTCACCCTGTAGGGGGAGGGACAGACTCATAGCTCCTTCAGTCTGTGTCACCGTGCCACCCTGCAGGGGAGGAACAGACTCATAGCTCCTTCTGTCTGTGTCACCGTGTCTCCCTGTAGGAGGAGGGACAGACTCATAGCTTCTTCTGTCTGTTTTACTGTGTCACCCTGCAGGGGGAGGGACAGACTCATAGCTCCTTCTGTCTATGTTACTGTGTCACCCTGCAGGGGGAGGGACAAACTCATAGCTCCTTCTGTCTGTGTCACTTTGTCACCCTGCAGGGGGAGGGACAGACTCATAGCTCCTTCTGTCTGTGTCACTGTGTCACCCTGCAGGGGGAGGAACAGACTCATAGCTCCTTCTGTCTGTGTCACAGAGTCACCCTGCAGGGGGAGGGACAGACTCATAGCTTCTTCTGTCTGTTTTACTGTGTCACCCTGCAGGGGGAGGGACAGACTCATAGCTCTTTCTGTCTGTGTCACAGAGTCACCCTGCAGGGGGAGGGACAGACTCATAGCCCCTTCTGTCTGTGTCACCGTGTCACCCTGCAGGGGGAAGGACAGACTCATAGCTCCTTCTGTCTGTGTCACCGTGTCACCCTGCAGGGGGAGGGACAGACTCATAGCTCCTTCTGTCTGTGTCACTGTGTCACCCTGCAGGGGGAGGGACAGACTCATAGCTCCTTCAGTCTGTGTCACCGTGTCACCCTGCAGGGGAGGGACAGACTCATAGCTCCTTCTGTCTGTGTCACTGTGTCACCCTGCAGGGGGAGGGACAGACTCATAGCCCCTTCTGTCTGTGTCACTGTGTCACCCTGCAGGGGGAGGGACAGACTCATATCTCCTTCTGTCTGTGTCACCGTGTCACCCTGCAGGGGGAGGGACAGACTCGTAGCTCCTTCTGTCTGTGTCACTGTGTCACCCTGCAGGGGGAGGGACAGACTCATAGCTCCTTTGCTGTATATATCTAACTATCCTCTCTCTCTAGATCAGGTCTGGGTGGATCAGTTGGAGGCTTTTCCTGCTTCCGTAGGAGACGATGTCGCCATCCCCTGTCATATTAATTACCAACCTGGATTTATAAAGAAGAATTTACAACAAGTGATCTGGACTAGGGGGGAGAAGGGCCGCATAGTAGATACGACATTTACATTCCCACCTAAGGACACTCTGGGATACTCTAATTTATCTGTGGTGGATTTCCCTAATGATGTCTCCCTGCGTATAAGAAATGTACAGAAGGAGGATGCGATGATTTACTGCTGTTCAGTGAAAATCAACGAGACAACATTCAGTGCAAAACATGGCACAGAGCTGATGATTAAAGGTAAAATAACAATAGTCATAGTACATGTTTTAATAAAAAAAAGCAATAACACGGATAATAAAATCTGAAGTCAAAGTTTATTGATTTATCATGAGATTTTGGAAAAAAATATAGAAACCACATGTTTAAGGCAAAAGGCCTGTATTTGTTGGAGGAGTTAGCGTTCCTATAAAAACGCTTCTCCCCCTTCCTACCTTTGCTGAGACGCACGCTATTCACTCTGGTCTCCTCTCCGTGACAGCTGAACTTCCTGTTCTCAACCGCCACTCTTCCGGTCCCGGCATCCTCTCCATTCTCCCGCTCCTCCGTTCGTGCAAACAAACCACCAAACAAACGAACGACAGGTAATCGGCAAAATAGCCGCGTTCGGCTATTTCTGCCGTTTCAACAATTTTTCAATCATGTTGCACGTTTTTTTCTCTTTCAGACGAACAAACAGTAGAACGCATTAAACAGTCGAATGCCCGTTACAATATTCATTTACACAGGAAATGTTTTACTCAATATATATATATGATATGGGTTTTTTTTGGATATCAAATCCGTCAGAGTTTTAATTCCCTCCTTTTGTACAAGAATGCCCCTACTTTTAAGTCTAACATGAATCTAACATGAATCACGTCAATACATTAAAACATTGTTGTCGGATGATTCAGACTGATCAGTTTGACATCTTGTAATTGAACAATCTCCATTACATTCACATATAAGTTTTGCAAATTAATATGGATGTTGCCTATTATCATCTGCTAAACTACAACCGATTAAGTTACTAAATCTATATGATTGGCGTAATCTAATACCACTAATTAAGAGGAGGCTGTTTATGTATTTAGAGGTGACCTTAAGGATATCCTTTCCTTTCTAAAACTGCACCTTAATTTCAGGTTTCAGGACGGCATTCTACCATTAGACAATTACTGGTTCATTATTGTCTCCTGTTTCTATCAGGTCCAAATACATTTTCGTTCACATTTCAATCAACTGCCTCTACAAGGCCACGCATTCACACAATGGGGTATTAGGGTACGGTGGCTTGATTCCCGCATTTCCTCGTCAGGCCACGGCTCCACTCGACAACTCGTCATACGTTTATTCAAACTCGCTATCTGTAACAATCGTCCTGTTTCTAACAAACCTTGCTCATTTCACCCTCCTCTTTCCGTCAGGTACTACCACGCTTTCATGGCACGATGCCTTCCTAAATCTCCCTTCAGGGATATATAGTAGCTGCCCCGGGAATCTTCAGCACCCATATCGGCTATGTCTCCTAGAACTACACTATGCTAAACTTCATTTTCTCTCTCTCCTCTCCCTCGACCACAGCTCCTTTCCTCTTCTTTCTTCCTCCTTTCCCTCCCTTCTTTTTTCTCTTTCTCTGACATAGGAGTCTCAAGGTTCCTATCACAACCACAGCTGGATGTGCTAAATACATTGCATTACCCCCTCATCAAGCCCCCGTCTAGCGTCAGATAACTGTCTATCTAGGGTCAGGAGCTGGCCTTAGTTGTACAACGTAGCTGGTCCCGCAAGGCCACCTCCCCAATCTCAACACAGAGATTTTCGCCCCTTGGCCCAAATCATAGTTAGAGCCTCGCATTCACCCACCTATCGGGTTTATAGTTAGGGCCTCACCTGACATGGCCACACATTTTTGGATCTTTTACTGTCACCGAGAGGCCGACATCCCGCCACCACGCTAGTGGCTTGAACCTCACGCCCAAATCATAGGTAGATCCTCTCACAAGCCACTTATTAACTAGTAGGGCCTCACCTGTCATGGGGTAGATAGCTTTTCGCTTTGGCACTAGTTAGCCAGCCAGTTCTACATAAACTTAACTGTTTTACAAATCAGTTCATTGTTATTGTGGTATTCTTTTTCAGTATGTCCCAAGAAGGCAACAGAGGAGAAGAACCATCCCTCCCTAGAGCAACCGCTAAACCGAACATTGAGATTTCTTGTTTGTGTACCAGCTGGCAAGGACAAATCTCAGACATACTAGGAAATCAAAACTCCATTTTGGCATCTCTTCAGTCCATCGATTATAGTGTCTAAATTAGAGAACACCAATCCGAATCGTATAGACCCTCCTCCTGTAGGGTTTGCACACACCTACTCCCACCAACACACAGGGTAGGCCCCCAGCATCACCTTTCACCCCCCTCACTATTTGAGTACTCACCCACTAATTTGTAGTTATTTTAACACAGGTATATGTAGTTCTAGTGACCACAGATTACTTCATGTATGCGCCATATGCCTTGGGACTCACGTCCAAATCATGTGCCCCTATAAGCTGTATCAAACGTCATGAATACAGAGGTAAATAAGAATTGACCTTCTATTTATGTCACATCCGTCCCCGCACTTAGTGGAATAATTATAAGACACAGGTTCCACACTAGGTTTGGGTCATTCCCTGTAGGCACCTCAGATGTCCCAATCTCCTCATCTAGGCACGTACCGTATACTGTAGACCACCAGCAATACTCTAATAAACAACATCTCACCATTGATCTGTCTGCTCCTCATTCATCCTCAACTTATGCCTTAACTCCCTTGTTACAAACTGCCATTTGTAACTGTTATTTTATTTGACAAATTGCCCTGCTTCCCTGTGTTATGGAGAAGCCTAATTGCCAGCCTTCTGCCCCATAACTATGGACCTAGTGTGTATGGCGATTTGACTGTATTCGTGGGATCTGAGCGCTGTTTGGATATATTGAGCGCTCAGATCCAAGCCATCTGGGGATAGGTTGAATGTGAGGGTTCTGTTCAGTATGATAGGAGTTATGTATTTTTGTGTATTTTTGCTGTTGTTGTGAATGGAGGTATTTTCTGTACCTGGAGATAGCTGGCTTACCACACCCAGTTAAGCCAATTATCTCCAGGATAGAGGACTCTGTGGAACTGGTTTGGGCTGGAAAGCCATGCTTCAGTTGGCCACAAAGAATTTCGACCTAACTTTTAAACCACTGGAGGGAATTGTCTGGATATGTTTGTATTTTAAGTATGCTGAGTTTGAATATGTCATTTTTATGGATATTGGATGTATGGTTTTAAAGTAACAAGGTATGTGCAAAAACTGTATTTTTACTGTCTGTGATAATTATGTTAAACCATTGTGTAACATAATTATATCACAGGCAGAGGGGAGGATTTTGTGTGTAATTGCTGGGAGTGTTTTCTGTAATGTACGTGTATGATTGGTTGTTTTATAACACCCTGTGGGTGGTCCTATCTAAGGGGATCCTGCATAAAAGAAGGTTCTTTTGGTGCCAATAAACAGAATGACTTGTCCCTCTAACTTGCAGCCTTGACTCATGTTTGTAGGGAACAGCTATAATCACTTCAGGGATTGCTATGCTCTGCATGCTCCCTTTGCTACTGAGCTCTTGTAAGAGCTCTTGTTCCTGATCCTGATTCGCTCTCCAGAAGGAAGAGGTTCACCTACTGGAACCTGGAGCCTGGTCGTAGGTCCAGGGCGCAGAGCAGATGGCGAGATACCTGCCCAGCAGCGGTGGTTCATGGAGTCTGCAGTACTTATGGTGGCTACGCAGTAGTTATGGTGTCTACGGTGCTGATGGTCCTTTGGTGAGTGCTAGGAGCATCCTTTTCTACGGTCCAACTTCCAGCCAGCCTGGAGGCAACCGTAACATCCCTCATATCATCCACCTAATTCTCTCTACACTATATCACAGTAGATACATGCGATATTAAGGAAGGGTGAAACCACATGGATTAGCAAGGCAGATATCTCCAGCACCTTCATGTTGCTAATGATCCGTTCCTCCATATAGAATGTTCAAGGGTGGAGTAAGTGCGGTGTGAAGTATTGCTTTGCTACCGGACTCACTTTGGAGGAAGTAGCACAGAAATATTTGATACACTTGCAGAGATTCACTGCTGGCTACTCCTCATTATCACTAGGTGCTCACTGTTATCGTATAACCCGGTGTAGTGAGGGTTAATACCGATTAAGGGATTCACCTTTACAAGGGAATAGCAGCTCATAAACACTCGAACCCACCGAACGGGATACATACGGAAACCTTCTCTCCTGGAACAGGCAAAAGAATACTCCACAGTAGCAATCCCCCAATCACGAGACCAAGCTCCGTATTGAGGGTAAAACAGGATTCTGATTTATTGAGGGCCAGTATTTATGCAGGTCTACCACCTGGTGGACACTTCCCTATGGGCCAGTTGGGAGACTGTGACAAGGGACAGACATGTATCAATGACAGACATACAAGGGGTAAAACATTCACAGGATACACTGCGTTCCCGCCTCTCTGTCCTGGGAAGTAATTCAATTATCTCCCAGGACAGAGGCAAATCGCCATTACCCACAAGGTGACAACAGGAGAGGGAAATGCAATAAAATACACAATGTCACGAATGATACATTAAACATATACATGTAACACATCCCCAGATAGCTTAGGTCTGAGTGCATATTATTACTGAATGGCGCTCAGACCTAACACACACAGTTCAATTGATACAGAGCCAAAGTCTTTTATTACACGAATAAGCTGCATGGCATAGCTATCTGGGTACAACCTTCACTAAATACAAAGTCCCGATTGCTCCGGCGTTCGGCAATATGACATGTCTGTCTGCTGTTTTAGTCTCCCATTTGGTCCCTTAGGGGAGTGTCCACCAGGTGGGAGACCTGCATAAATACCGGGCAGGTAGCCCTCAGTAAATCAGATTCTGCTTGACCCTCAAACCGATGTGTCGTCTCGTTTTTGGGGGAATTGGATTGTATGCTGACTGCCAGGAGTGTAAGCGGATTGTATGCTTTTCCTGTTCGGCTGGTTCCAGGGTTTGTGTGTTTCCAGTTCGGGAGTTAGTGAATTCGTACAGTTTGCAGTTCGGGAGATTGGTGCTTGCAGTAGCTGCTGGTCTAGGAAAAAGGGGATTATCGCCTAAACGATTTTTATCCCCTTTTGAGCAAAACGGTCCGTTACACACACTATCCCTCTGGGGAGTTCATTAATTTACTGTTACGCTTATTACCAGGTCTGTCACTCATCAGTTCTTTCTCTATTGGGAATGCATCCTAGGCTACACCAATTTGACACGGACACTTTGCCCCATAGTTAATTAAGAATTCTTCATACCTCACCCAACTGCCGAACACCTGACCCATAAAAAAAATCTGCATTTCAGCATTCTAATCCGGTCACCCGGCTATTGGCGCACGGCAACGAGTTATCACCTATAGCCTTATTCGCTATCACTAAGAGTACATACGATAAAGCCATGGTGTTTTTCGAGGGCTCTCAGTGAAATACAGCATCCACAAGCATACTGTTCAAACTATGGTCTAATATGCTGAATTTTTCCACTTTCATACAACACTATCAAACTCTACCGATCAGACATACAACAACACGCTCTGACAGCCTTTTAAAACCATACCCCTTCTTCTTAAATGCTTACCCAATAAGGATATCAAGGTATAAGGAATTGGTTCATCACTCCACAAATAACATATACCCATAGATGGGAATTCCGGGCATTATCAGACTCACTAGACAGCATTTGCACCACACAAACCTGGTCATAAACTCCATGCATTTAACCTTCCAAGGATCCCTGAGTCCTAGAAACTTCACGTTTACAGCTAATCAGACAGGCAAATCATGTCTCCTCAAGGAAGACTTAAGAAGGTACGGATAATACCTCATGTCACGCCGACATTTAAACCAGACAATTAAGACACTTGCTCTACTAGACTATCCCTTAACTACTTCTAAATTCGGTTCTACATTCATACTCTAGGCATTCAATTAGGTTGGGACCCTGCCTCTTATTTAAAACATCCGTTCAGAATAAGTACAATAAGTACCACATCCAGTAGCAGTACGCCGGTACACATGAAAAGTAGGTTCACTGGAAGTCAGCTATTTTATACAGAGACATTCCGCAATGGGAGAAGAGGTAAGGCAAGCGAATCTTATTTGATAATTATGTTGCTAATAAGTGTGTTTTCTTGCATTTCCTTTTTGCCCTCTTTTTACAGGCCTAACCCTACGTCGGTTTCGACACACCACATCGACTCAATTCCAGCCACAAGGTATTTCACGGTCACGATATTAACCGACCACAAGTTTAAGGCCAAAGGCCTGTATTTGTGGGAGGAGTTAGCATTCCTATAAAAACACTACTCCCCCTTCCTACATTTGCCGAGACGCACGCTGTTCACCCCACCCACCTCACCCTCTTTCTTATATAATCCTTCGGGGGCTCTCTTTTTACAGGCCTACCCCTACGTCGGTTTCGGCACACCACACCAACTCATTTCCAGTCACAAGGTATTTCATGGTCACGATATTAACCGACCACAAATTAATTTAACATTCCCTCTATATCGGTCACACAGATTGCATAACGATTGTAAATAGAAGGCAGAACAACTGTCAATGTTAGCAAGCCGTGCAAATAAAATGATTTGATACTAAACTACACTGATTCCGTATATTTGGAATTAATCAGGAGAGAGTGTGGGCAGATTATTGGTATCAAGAATTGGTATCTATATTCTGTTCGTACTCCCACTTCTGATGCTCGCCTTCAAGATTTCTCGAGGGCTACACCATTCCTGTGGAATTCACTTCCCTCCTCCGTTAGATGCTCACCCAGTCTCCACTCCTTCAAAAAATCGTTAAAAACCCACTTCTTCATAAAAGCGTATCAATTAAAATGTTAATAGCTCCTGACTGATTCATCAGTGCAACTCATATCTGGTGTAACAGTAGTGTACATTTTTTTTAAAAAAATACAATTTTGACTGTAATAGATTGAATAGCAGTTAGTTGTCTGCCAGCGTGTGTGTCAGGCTCACAGCGTATACTGTGCCCACTTGCCCAGTGCCACCACTCATATCTGGTGTCACAATAGCTTGCATTTAACAAAAAAACTTTTTGGACTGTAATATAATAGCAGTCAGTTTCCTTCACTAGTGTGCGTTTCAGGGCCTGCCAGGGCACAGTGTCACACCAGTGCAGCTCATATCTGGAGTAACAGTAGTGTACATTTAAAAAAAATATACAATTTTGACTGTAATAGATTGAATAGCAATTAGTTGTCTGCTAGCATGTGTGTCAGGCTCACAGCGTATACTGTGCCCACTTGCCCAGTGCCACCACTCATATCTGGTGTCACAATAGCTTGCATTTAACAAAAAAACTTTTTTGACTGTAATATAATAGCAGTCAGTTTCCTTAACTAGTGTGCGTTTCAGGGCACGCCCAGTGCCACCACTCACTCACTGGTGTCCCAATAGATTGCATTTTAAAAAAAACTAAACTTTTTTGACTGTAATATAATAGCAGTCAGTTTCCTTCACTAGTGTGCATTTCAGGGTCTGCCCAGTGCCACCACTCACTCACTTGTGTCACAATAGCTTGCATTTAAAAACAACTAAACTTTTTGGACTGTAATATAATAGCAGTCAGTTTCCTTCACTGGTGTGCGTTTCAGGGTCTGCCAGGGCACAGTGTCACACCAGTGCAACTCATATCTGGTGTAACAGTAGTGTACATTTAAAAAAAAACAAAAACATTTTGACTGTAATAGATTGAATAACAGTTAGTTGTCTGCCAGCGTGTGTGTCAGGCTTGCAGCGTATACTGTGCCCACTTGCCCAGTGCCACCACTCATATCTGGTGTCACAATAGCTTGCAATTAAAAAAAAAAAAACTTTTTGGACTGTAATATAATAGCAGTCAGTTTCCTTCACTAGTGTGCGTTTCAGGGCTTGCCAGGGCACAGTGTCACACCAGTGCAACTCATATCTGGTGTAACAGTAGTGTAAATTTTTTAAAAAAAAATACAATTTTGACTGTAATAGATTGAATAGCAGTTAGTTGTCTGCCAGCGTGTGTGTCAGGCTCACAGCGTATACTGTGCCCACTTGCCCAGTGCCACCACTCATATCTGGTGTCACAATAGCTTGCATTTAAAAAAAAAAAACTTTTAGGACTGTAATATAATAGCAGTCAGTTTCCTTCACTAGTGTGCGTTTCAGGGCTTGCCAGGGCACAGTGTCACACTAGTGCAACTCATATCTGGTGTAACAGTAGTGTACATTTAAAAATAAAAATACAATTTTGACTGTAATAGATTGAATAGCAGTTAGTTGTCTGCCAGCGTGTGTGTCAGGCTCACAGCGTATACTGTGCCCACTTGCCCAGTGCCACCACTCACTCACTGGTGTCCCAATAGCTTGCATTTAACAAAAACAAAACTTTTTTGACTGTAATATAATAGCAGTCAGTTTCTTTCACTAGTGTGTGCTTCAGGGTCTGCCAGGGCACAGTGTCACACCAGTACAACTCATATCTTGTGTAACAGTAGTGTACATTTAAAAAAAAATTTTTTTTGACTGTAATAGATTGAATAGCAGTTAGTTGTCTGCCAGCGTGTGTGTCAGGCTCGCAGCGTATACTGTGCCCACTTGCCCAGTGCCACCACTCACTCACTGGTGTCACAATAGCTTGCATTTAACAAAAAAAACCTTTTTGGACTGTAATATAATAGCAGTGAGTTTCCTTAACAAGTGTGCGTTTCAGGGCCTGCCCAGTGACACCACTCACTCATATCTGGTGTCCCAATAGCTTGCATTTAAAAAAAAAAAAAAAAAAAAACTTTTTTGACTGTAATATAATAGCAGTCAGTTTCCTTCACGAGTGTGCATTTCAGGGCCTGCCAGGGCACAGTGTCATACCAGTGCAACTCATATCTGGTGTAACAGTAGTGTACATTTAAAAAAAAAAAATTCTTGACTGTAATAGATTGAATAGCAGTTAGATGTCTGCCAGCGTGTGTGTCAGGCTCACAGCATATACTGTGCCCACTTGCCCAGTGCCACCACTCATATCTGGTGTCACAATAGCTTGCATTTAACAAAAAAAACAACTTTTTGGACTGTAACATAATAGCAGTCAGTTTCCTTCACTAGTGTGCGTTTCAGGGCCTGCCAAGAGATTAAAAATAAGAAAAGGGCATTTAAAGCATTTAAATCAGACAAATCAGATGCATCTTATAAAAGATATAAGAAAGCAAATAATGCGTGCAAAAAGGCAATTAAACTTTCTAAACTTCAAAATGAAAAAATGATAGCTAAAGAGAGCAAAACCAACCCCAAAGCATTTTTTAAGTACATAAATTCCAAAAAACCCAAAAATGAAAGTATAGGTACACTTAAAACTGAAACGGGGGTGTTAGTTAATGAAGACCAAGAAAAGGCAGGAATTCTAAATAACTATTTCTCCTCCGTATATATTAAAGAAGAACCCATGGCAATAGATGTGCAAATGATTGCTACTAAAAACTTGCAGAATAATTGTAATTGGTTAACTCAAGACAATGTGCTGCAGCAACTAAAGAAAGTTAATATAAACAAAGCTCCAGGGCCTGACGGTATCCATCCACGTGTACTTAAGGAACTAAGTGTAGAAATAAGTGAACCTCTGTTTTTAATCTTTCAAGATTCTTTTCTTTCAGGAAGTGTTCCGGAGGATTGGAGGAAGGCAGATGTGGTTCCTATATTCAAAAAGGGTTCAAAATCCTTGCCTGGAAATTATAGACCTGTGAGCTTAACTTCTGTGGCTGGTAAAATATTTGAAAGGTTATTAAGGGATAATATTCAAGAATTCCTTGAGAAGAATATGGTTATCAGCAAAAATCAGCACGGTTTTATGAAGCACAGGTCATGTCAAACTAACTTGATTGCGTTCTACGAAGAAGTAAGTAGAAGTATAGATCAGGGTGTTGCAGTGGATGTGATCTATTTGGATTTTGCCAAGGCATTTGATACAGTTCCACACAAAAGATTAGTGTTCAAACTCAAGGAAATCGGTCTCGATGAAAATGCTTGTTCTTGGGTAGAACATTGGCTTAAAAACAGAATACAAAGAGTTGTCGTTAATGGTAAATTTTCAAGCTGGACAGAGGTGGCAAGTGGTGTCCCTCAGGGGTCTGTTCTGGGACCCCTTCTATTTAACATTTTTATAAATGATCTTGAAGACAGCATTGAAAGTCATGTTTCAGTGTTTGCAGATGACACAAAACTTTGTAAAATAATACAATGTGAGCAAGATATTACTTTGCTGCAGAAGGATTTAGATAGACTGGAGGACTGGGCACTCAAATGGCAGATGAAATTTAATGTTGAAAAATGCAAAGTTATGCACTTCGGCGTAAAGAATACACAAGCAACGTATACCCTTAATGGAAGCGAATTAGGGATAACAACACACGAAAAGGACTTGGGAATTGTTATAGACAACAAACTATGCAACAATGTGCAATGTCAATCAGCAGTGGCCAAGGCCAGTAAGGTATTGTCATGCATGAAAAAGGGCATTCATTCTCGGGACGAGAATATCATTTTGCCTCTCTATAAATCACTGGTAAGACCACATATTGAATATGCTGTGCAATTTTGGGCACCTGTTCTAAAGAAGGATATCATGGCACTAGAAAAAGTGCAGAGGCGGGCTACAAAATTAATAAAAGGAATGGAACATATCAGCTATGAAGAAAGGTTAACAAATTTAAACCTATTTAGTTTAGAAAAACGTCGCCTGAGAGGGGATATGATAACATTATACAAATATATTCGGGGCCAATACAAACCATTGTGTGGAAATCTATTCACAAACCGGACTTTACATAGGACACGAGGCCATGCGTTTAGACTGGAAGAAAGAAGATTTCGTCTAAGGCAAAGGAAAGGTTTTTTTACTGTAAGAACAATCAGGATGTGGAATTCTCTGCCTGAAGAAGTGGTTTTATCAGAGTCCATACAGATGTTCAAACAGCTACTAGATGCATACTTGCAAAGACAGAATATTCAAGGATATAATCTTTCAATGTAGGGTAATAACTGCTTGATTCAAGGATAAATCTGACTGCCATTCTGGGGTCAATAAGGAATTTTTTGTCCTAGCTTGTTGCAAAATTGTGCTTCAAACTGGTTTTTTTTTTTTTTTTTCTCTTTTGGATCAACAGCAAAAAACAGGTGTGAGGAAGGCTGAACTTGATGGACGCAAGTCTCTTTTCAGATATCTAACTATGTAACTATGTAAGTATAACACCAGTGCAACTCATATCTGGTGTAACAGTAGTGTACATTAAAAAAAAAAAAAAAATTGACTGTAATAGATTGAATAGCAGTTGGTTGTCTGCAAGTGTGTGTGTCAGGCTCACAGCGTATACTGTGCCCACTTGCCCAGTGCCACCACTAACTCACTGGTGTCCCAATAGCTTGCATTTAAAAAAAACCTAAACTTTTTGGACTGTAATATAATAGCAGTCAGTTTCCTTCACGAGTGTGCGTTTCAGGGCCTGCCAGGGCACAGTGTCACACCAGTGCCACTCATATCTGTTGTCACAGTAGCTTGCACGCATAGTACCACTAATCGAAAAAAAATTACAGGCAGAGGCAGGCCACCCCGCAGGGGCCGTCGTGGTTCTGTGATTCCCTTTGGCCCTAGAATAATGCCCAGTGTTTAGAGGCCACGTACCCTGAACTTGAAAAGTTCTGTGGACATAGTTGACTGGCTAACACAGGACACCCAATCTTCTACAGCTTCCGTTCGGAACCTCGACGCACCATCATCCTCCAGCTTAGCTTTGGGCACCTCTCAAGGTACCACTCGACTGACTGCCGCCACCACCAACACTAGCACCACAGCCGCTTCACTTGGTATGTCAGAGGAGTTATTTACACATCAGTTGGAAGAAATGAGTGATGCGCAACCATTATTGCCAGAGGATGTAGATAACAGGGATATGTCTCAGTCAGGCAGCATTACACACGTACGGTGTGATGATGATGATGTCGTACCCACTGCTGCTTCCTTTGCTGAGTTGTCAGATACAAGTGAAGTGGTTAATGATGACGATGCGTCCGTGGATGTCACGTGGGTGCCCACTAGAAGAGAAGAAGAACAGGGGGAAAGTTCAGATTGGGAGACAGAGAGGAGGAGGAGGAGACGAGTTGGAAGCAGGGGGAGGTCATCGCAAGTAGCTAGTGGCACAGTCAGACAGCATGCACCCCGGGTCAGCCAGACAGCACACCAAACAACGCATGCTGTTGCCACAACCAGAATGCCGTCATTGCAGAGCTCAGCAGTGTGGCATTTTTTTTGTGTGTCTGCCTCTGACAACAGCGATGCCATTTGCAATCTGTGCCAAAAGAAACTGAGTCGTGGGAAGTCCAACACCCACCTAGGTACAACTGCTTTGCGAAGGCACATGATCGCACATCACAAACGCCTATGGGATCAACACATGAGTACAAGCAGCTCACAAACCCAAAGCCTCCAACCTCCTCCTGGTCCAGCATCTTCAGCCACGTCAACCACTGCTGTCCTCCTTGCCCCCTCTCAACCATTCGCCCCTCCGTCTCTCGCCTTGAGCAGTTCCTGTTCATCTGCCCACAGTCAGGTGTCTGTCAAGGACATGTTTGAGGGTAAGAAGCCAATGCCACAAAGTCACCCCCTTGCCCGGCGTATGACAGCTGGCTTGACTGAACTCTTAGCCCACCAGCTAAGCATACAAGCTGGTGGAGTCTGAGGCGTTCAAAAAATTTGTAGCTATTGGGACACCGCAGTGGAAGGTACCCGGGCGAAATTTCTTTTCACAAAAGGCAATCCCCAACTTGTACTCGATTGTGCAAAAGGAAGTCATGGCATGTCTGGCACACAGTGTTGGGGCAAGGGTCCATCTGACCACTGATACCTGGTCTGCAAAGCATGGTCAGGGCAGGTATATCACCTACACTGCGCTTTGGGTAAACCTGCTGATGGCTGACAAGCAAGGAATGCGTGGCATTGCAGAGGAGTTGGTGACACCGCAACGAATTGCAGGCAGTCCTGCTGCCACCTCCTCTACTCCTCCTACTCCATCCTCTTCCATAACCTCCTCGGCTGAGTCCTCTTGTGCCGCTGCGTCTTGCTCCACATCAACGGCACCCCCCCAGCTCCCCAGGTACTATTCCACATCCCGGATACGGCAGTGTCACGCCGTCTTGGGTTTGACTTGCTTGAAAGCAGAGAGTCACACCGGACAAGCACTCCTGTCCGCCCTGAACGCACAGGTGGAAAAGTGGCTGACTCCGCAGCAACTGGATATCGGCAAAGTGGTGTGTGACAACGGAAAAAATTTGATAGCGGCATTGAAGTTGGGCAAGTTGACACATGTGCCGTGCATGGCACATGTGTGTACTCTGATCGTACAACGCTTTGTGCATAAGTACACAGGCTTACAGGACGTGCTGAAGCAGGCCAGGAAGGTGTGTGGCCATTTCAGGCGTTCCTACACGGCCATGGCTCACTTTGCCGATATCCAGCGGCGAAACAACGTGCCAGTGAGGCGCTTGATTTGCGACAGCCCTACACGTTGGAATTCAACACTCCTAATGTTCGACCGCCTGCTCCAACAAGAAAAAGCTGTTAATGAATATTTGTATGACCGGGGTGCTAGGACAGCCTCTGGGGAGCTGGGAATTTTTTTGCCATGTTACTGGACGCTCATGCGCAATGCCTGTAGGCTCATGCGTCCTTTTGAGGAGGTGACAAACCTAGTCAGTCGCAACGAAGGCACCATCAGCGACATCATTCCATTTGTTTTCTTCATGGAGCGTGCCCTGTGAAGAGTGCTGGATCAGGCTGTAGATGAGCGTGAAGAGGAAGAGGAAGAGTTGTGGTCACTATCACCACCAGAAACAGCCTTATCAGCATCGCTTGCTGGACCTGCGGCAACGCTGGAAGAGGATTGTGAGGAAGAGGAGTCAGAGGAGGATTGTAGCTTTGAGGAGGAGGAGGAGCAAGACCAAACACAACAGGCATCCCAGGGTGCTCGTTGTCACCTATCTGGTACCCGTGGTGTTGTACGTGGCTGGGGGGAAGAACATACCTTCAATGACATCAGTGAGGAGGAGGAACGGGAAATGAGTAGCTCGGCATCCAACCCTGTGCAAATGGGGTCTTTCATGCTGTCGTGCCTGTTGAGGGACCCTCGTATAAAAAGGCTGAAGGAGAACGACCTGTACTTGGTGTCCACGCTACTAGACCCCCGGTATAAGCAGAAAGTGCCCAAAATGTTACCGAATTACGGCAAGTCGGAAAGGATGCAGCAGTTCCAAAATCAATTAAAAAGTATGCTTTACACAGCGTATAAGGGTGATGTCACAGCACAATGGGAATCTAACAGGGGAAGAGGTAGAAGTCATCCTCCTCCTCCTCCCACGACCACACCGGCAAGGACAGGACGCTTTAAAGACGTGTTGTTGATGGAGGACATGCGGAGCTTTTTAAGTCCTACGCATCGCCAAAGCCCTTCGGGATCCAGCCTCAGAGATCAACTCGACCGACAGGTAGCAGACTACCTGTCAGGATCGGGACAGGGATCCAACACGCAGAGTACGAACAGGAGAGGAGTACGTATACCTGTCAGGGTTTCTTTGCTGTTTTAAACAGCAACCCTTTTCTGTTTCAGTGATTGAGTTTCAGCTGCAATCACTATGAGCTCCTTCTGCTCGTTGCCACGGTTACTCACCTGTGAGTAGTAATCAACCCTGCTGCTAATCAGTTCTGCCTATTTAAGCAGCTAAGCCCAGAACCTCCTTGCCCTTGCGTGGTTTCCTGTTCCCCAGAAGTCTCCTTGTTCCTGTGTTTCCTGTTTGCTCCTGGTTCCTGACTCCGGCCTTGTTCCTGACTCCGCTGCTCTCCGTGCTCCTGATCCTGGCTTGTCTGACTACCCGCTCTGGTGACTGACCCCTGCTTGATTCCTGGACTTTGCTTTTGTTATTTATTTGTTATTTATTAATAAAGGTGTGTTTGCATCTACTTCTGTCTCTGTCTGGTTCCTGGTCCCTGACAATACCGGACCTTAGAATGGCCGGACTAACATAAGGAAAAAGCAAAGAATGGTCAGAGACAAGCCGAGGTCGAGGGAACGAGAGAACAGGTAAGCGAGAGACAAGCCGAGGTCAAAGGACACGAGAGGTAAACAGGAACGATAGTACAAGCCGAGTCAAAACCAAATAGAACAATAGACATAAGAGCACTGAGGAACCAGACAAGCTAGAACCACGACAGGGCAATGAACCATTACACACATCCCTCTTTTATACCCTGGTTCTTTAATTGATGACTCCGCCCTTGCCGAGCCCTGATTGGTTGTTCCGAACTAGATTGACAGGTCGGGATGTGATTGCCGTCATTACGTCGACTCCTGAGCGTCGTGTCATAAAAGGAAGCGGGGTTCTCGCGGCCGGCGTGGGAATGACTATGAGAGCTGTGAGGATTGGATGAATCAGCCCCGCTGAGAGAACGGCCGTCGGGAAGTCTAACCTCCTCCGAGGTAGAGACTTCAGGTACCCTGACAGTACCCCCCCCTCAGAAACGCCCACCGGGCGGAAGGAACCGGGGCGAGACGGAAAGCGAGCATGAAAAGCCCTGAGAAGGCGAGGAGCATGCACATCCTCCTGGACCACCCAAGACCTCTCCTCAGGACCATATCCTTTCCAGTCAACAAGATATTGCACCTTCCCCCGAGAAATCCGAGAATCGAGGATGGAATTGATCTCATACTCCTCCTGACCCTCAACCTGGACAGAACTAGGGGAAGGCACAGTGGAGGAAAATATTTTACATACCAAAGGCTTCAATAAAGAAACATGAAAGGAGTTCGGGATGCGTAAAGCAGGCGGAAGAGCCAGACGATATGCAACAGGGTTTATCCGAGACAGAACCCTGTAAGGACCTATGTAACGAGGAGCAAATTTCATGGAAGGAACTTTCAAGCGGATGTTTCTGGTACTCAACCATACCCTATCACCCGGAGAGAATACAGGAGCCACCCTTCTGCGTTTGTCAGCGTGTCGTTTGGACACCATGGAATTATGAATAAGGATTTGTCGAGTCTGATCCCACAACTTCCTCAGATTGGCAACATGAATATCAACCGACGGTATCCCCTGGGAGGGGGAGGCCGACGGAAGAACGGAAGGATGAAAGCCATAATTCATGAAAAAGGGGCTAGAACGAGTAGAATCGCAAACACTGTTGTTGTGCGCAAACTCCGCCCAAGGAATCAGACCGACCCAATCGTCCTGGTGTTCAGAAACAAAACAACGCAAGAACTGTTCAACCTTTTGGTTGGTGCGTTCGGCAGCCCCATTGGACTGGGGATGATAGGCAGAGGAAAAATTTAATTTGATACCAAGCTGGGAACAGAAGGATCTCCAAAACCAGGAAACAAATTGGGAACCTCTATCAGAAACGATTTCAGAAGGAATCCCATGTAAACGAAAAATCTCCCTCGCGAAAATTTCAGCCAATTCGGGAGAAGAGGGCAATTTGAGCAGAGGTACAAAATGAGCCATTTTGGTAAACCTGTCAATTACTGTGAGGATAACCGTATGTTTTTTAGAAACCGGTAAATCAACGATGAAGTCCATAGCCAGAAGGGACCATGGCTTCACAGGAATTTCTAGGGGGTGCAAAAGCCCACATGGAAGCGTATGAGGTTGTTTAGTCCTCATACAGACATCACATGCCCCGACGAATTCCTTAAGATCTGTAACGGACCGTTTCAGCATATGAGGGGTTAAAATCCGTTTAGGCGATAATCCCCTTTTCTTATTAAGGCACAGCTACTGCAGAACATCAGAACTCACGAACTGGATATAGGTGAATAAGGTAGCACTCCAGCTGGAACCTCACAAATAGCTGCTAGCAGATGAATAGGAAAAGCAGACATCAGCTTACACTCCTAGCAGTCAAATCTCCAACAGCATACAGTGAATCCCCCCAAGAACGAGACAAGGCTCCGTGTTGAAGGTCAAGCAGTGGTTTGAGGTGCTGGGCACCCAGCCTGGTTTTTATTACATGAGTACACATACAGGCCACACCCAGGGGGAGGCATAAAATAACCAATAACATAGATGTTACCTCCCACACATCCCCTCCCCTTAGTGTGACACTTAATCCCATTATGTGTACAGTTCAAAATATACTTTTACACAACTTTCATAACTTTAAAACCATACATCACATTCACATAAAAATACATATCCACAATCAATCCATTCAGGGGAACAACATATTAAAAAATGGCATGAATTAGACCAGGGGTTCAAAAGTTAGTAAAAGTATCTTTTATTCCCCCTGGCTCAAACAGTAAAAGTAAAACATCCCCACAATGCATCCTGGCTTCCTCCCTTCTGCCCTGGAGATAATTGGAGAAGAAATCTAATTATCCAGGACTAGAGGCAGACTCCATTAACCACATGGTTGCAAAACAACATAAAACTCTTTAAAATACATAAAGTCACTTTTTATACATTAAACACAGACATTTAACATATCCCCAGATAGCTCAGGTCTGCGTGCACATTATTAGGTGAATGGCACGCAGACCACACAAATACAGTTTAATTGCCATGGAGCCAAAGTCTTTCCCATAGTCTTTCATTATATGAATAGGCTCCATGGCATAGCTATCTGGGGGGTATCACTGCTCACACAGGGCAAGTACCGAATGGCCCCACTGTATTTAAAGGGCCAGAATGAGTGACATGCACTCTGTTAGGGCCGAATACTGTTTGTAAAGGGCCCAATCTCCCAGGGCCATAGTCCAAAGGCAGCAGGCGGGCAACCAGGCTTCTCCAGTTCTCAGTGGCGAGGTTGGTTTCGTCACATCTCTCCCCCTTTCCAAAAAGACTAACAGGGTACCTGACCTCCTGCCGGTCAGTGCCCTTGTTAGTCCAGCAACCCACCCACAAAGCAGAAACATCAGTACAGCCCACCCACAATAAATGGTTACTACACCTGGGTAGAGGAGAAAGTTGTCCATGTCCAGGTGCCTCACCCCGGCTGTGCAGGGGACTGGTAGGCTGCCTTGGTGGGTTGCTGAGTGGGCAGAGACCAGCGGTACTCTGTCCTGATGCCAGCACTACCACCGGAGTAGTCTGGTTGGAGCCTGGTTGCTGGAGACGGATTGTCTCCCCCTTCGTTGCATAGCTCTGCTGCTGAATGGGGAGACCGGTTGTCTCCCCCTTGGATACATAGTTCTGTCGTGGGGGGGTAGGACCGACCATCCCTACCCCCTGTGTGGTAAGTGCAGAGACCACGGTCCCATCTGCACCGGTGGGGGGCTTACAGTCTCCCCCTGGTACATTAAACTGCCGCTGGGGAGAGGGGGTAACAAGCTCCTCTCCCGATAGAACACTCTGCCCATTAATAATCCGCCGCTGGGGAGAGGTGGTAATAAGCTCCTCTCCCATGCATACTTCCATCATCTGCGGAGGGAGACCGACTGTCTCTTCTCCTAATACAGTGTCCTGCTGTTGGGGAAAGGAGACTGGGCTCCCAATTCCCAAAAAGTCACGCTGCTGCTGGGGGGTAGGACCAACTACCTCTGCCCCCTGTAACTCAGCCTGCCGCTGGGGAGGGAGGACGCTGCTCTCCTCTCCCTCTACTTCACACTGCCGCTGGGGAATGGAGACTGGGCTTCCAATTCCCAAAAAATCATGCTGCTGCTGGGGGGTAGGACCAACTACCTCTGCCCCCTGTAACTCAGCCTGCCGCTGGGGAGGGAGGACGCTGCTCTCCTCTCCCTGCATTTCACACTGCCTTCCCGGCATATCACTCTGCTGCTGGGGGGTAGGACCAACTACCTCTGCCCCCTGTAACTCAGCCTGCCGCTGGGGAGGGAGGACGCTGCTCTCCTCTCCCTGCACTTCACACTGCCTTCCCGGCATATCACTCTGCTGCTGGGGGGTAGGACCAACTACCTCTGCCCCCTGTAACTCAGCCTGCCGCTGGGGAGGGAGGACGCTGCTCTCCTCTCCCTGCACTTCACACTGCCTTCCCGGCCTATCACTCTGCTGCTGGGGGGTGGGACCAACTACCTCTGCCCCCTGTAACTCAGCCTGCCGCTGGGGAATGGAGACTGTGCTCCCAATTCCCTGCAGGGCCGGTGGAGAGACCTCGGTCCCATCTCTACAGGCCACCTGGGGTTCTTCCCAGTAAATCTCTACAATATCTTCCCAGCGGAAGGGGTCTGGATCTGGGTCTGTCACCTTACTGTCCTGCTGAGCCTTCCCAATGAAGCGGAAGAGATCTTGGTAGTTTTGCTCCAGTTCCCACTCCAGGGCTGCTAGGTGAGCCAGGTCTTGCTCTACCTCATGGGGGTCATCCCACTCATGCCTAGCCTCCCTCTCATAGAAAATGTCCTGCAGTCTGGTTTGCGCAGGGCTCCCGAAGCCAGGCTCTGCAAAGGACTCCCATAACAAGCCAGGACCATCAAACTCCTCTCCCTCTGGCTTGTCATGTTCGGCTGTCCAGGGTATATACTGTGCCATATACCACCAGAGCGCCTGGTAGGCATCCTCCAGCCATAGCTCCTGCCATACCCGGTGCTCTAGTTCCTTCACCCATTCCTCCAGGGGCTGCTCTCCCAGGAAGGGCATCCGCAGGGCCACTTGCTTCTGCAACCGCTGCTCTTCACTGGGGAGACTCTCACCCCGCTGGTATTGTACATTATCCAGGGCCTGGTACCAGATGCCTTTCCTTATTGCATCCCGGTCATCCATGTCACCCTTATTGTACTCCACTGCTGGTTCCATCCTGGTGCTGTCAGGGTCGCTGTACTCAGACATGCGTTGCCCTCAAATTGTAAATCCAAAGAAATGGTGTTCTGTAGCTGTCCTTCTGGCTGTAGGAACGATCCCACCGCTGCCACCAATTGTAACGGACCGTTTCAGCATATGAGGGGTTAAAATCCGTTTAGGCGATAATCCCCTTTTCTTATTAAGGCACAGCTACTGCAGAACATCAGAACTCACGAACTGGATATAGGTGAATAAGGTAGCACTCCAGCTGGAACCTCACAAATAGCTGCTAGCAGATGAATAGGAAAAGCAGACATCAGCTTACACTCCTAGCAGTCAAATCTCCAACAGCATACAGTGAATCCCCCCAAGAACGAGACAAGGCTCCGTGTTGAAGGTCAAGCAGTGGTCTGAGGTGCTGGGCACCCAGCCTGGTTTTTATTACATGAGTACACATACAGGCCACACCCAGGGGGAGGCATAAAATAACCAATAACATAGATGTTACCTCCCACACATCCCCTCCCCTTAGTGTGACACTTAATCCCATTATGTGTACAGTTCAAAATATACTTTTACACAACTTTCATAACTTTAAAACCATACATCACATTCACATAAAAATACATATCCACAATCAATCCATTCAGGGGAACAACATATTAAAAAATGGCATGAATCAGACAAGGGGTTCAAAAGTTAGTAAAAGTATCTTTTATTCCCCCTGGCTCAAACAGTAAAAGTAAAACATCCCCACAATGCATCCTGGCTTCCTCCCTTCTGCCCTGGAGATAATTGGAGAAGAAATCTAATTATCCAGGACTAGAGGCAGACTCCATTAACCACATGGTTGCAAAACAACATAAAACTCTTTAAAATACATAAAGTCACTTTTTATACATTAAACACAGACATTTAACATATCCTCAGATAGCTCAGGTCTGCGTGCACATTATTAGGTGAATGGCACGCAGACCACACAAATACAGTTTAATTGCCATGGAGCCAAAGTCTTTCCCATAGTCTTTCATTATATGAATAGGCTCCATGGCATAGCTATCTGGGGGGTATCACTGCTCACACAGGGCAAGTACCGAATGGCCCCACTGTATTTAAAGGGCCAGAATGAGTGACATGCACTCTGTTAGGGCCGAATACTGTTTGTAAAGGGCCCAATCTCCCAGGGCCATAGTCCAAAGGCAGCAGGCGGGCAACCAGGCTTCTCCAGTTCTCAGTGGCGAGGTTGGTTTCGTCACAAGATCCTTACGTAATGAAGGCCACCAGAAATCTTTAGAAATCAGAGAACATGACTTGCGTATGCCAGGATGTCCGGCAAATTTACTGTTATGAAAGCACTGCATAAGTTCCAGTTGGAGTTTAGGAGGAACGAAGTAACGGTCCCCCGGAATAGGCCCGGGTGCCAGATGTTGTAACTTCTTGATCTCATCCAGCAACGGAGAGTGAATCTTGATGCTAGTGCTGGCAATAATATTACGCTTGGGAACTATAGAAGAAAAAAACATATCAGGCATAGTAGAAGGTTCATGTTGGCGGGACAATGCATCGGCCTTAGAATTCTTAGAACCAGGTCTATAAGTGAGAACATAGTTGAAATGAGTAAGGAACAAAGACCAACGAGCCTGCCTGGCAGATAATCGCTTGGCTTCCCCTATATATGACAAATTCTTGTGATCCGTCAAAATAGTAACCGGGTGTAAAGTCCCTTCCAACAAATGTCTCCACTCCTTTAAAGCCAAAATTACCGCTAACAGTTCCCTGTCACCAATATCATACCTGCTCTCAGGCCCAGACAATTTCCTGGAAAAAAACCCACAAGGATGCAGTGGTTTATTCAAACTTAACCTTTGGGACAGAATAGCGCCTACACCTGTCTCTGAGGCGTCTACCTCGAGTAAGAAAGGCAAAGATGTGTCTGGATGAACTAATATCGGTGCTGAGGCAAACTGTTCCTTGAGAGTACTGAAAGCAACAAGCGCCTCTGGGGACCATGTCTTAGTATCAGCACCCTGTTTAGTCATGTTGGTAATAGGAGCAATAATAGATGAGTACCCCTTAATGAAGCGCCTGTAGTAATTTGAGAATCCGATAAACCTCTGAATGGCCTTGAGTCCCTTGGGCAATGGCCAATCCAAGATAGATTGGAGTTTAACAGGGTCCATCTTAAACCCCTCACCAGAAATAACGTAACCAAGAAAGTTTACCTGAGATTGGTCGAAGCTACACTTCTCCAACTTGCAATACAACCCATGCTGTAGGAGTTTGTGCAATACCCTTCTGACTTGTTTGTGATGAATCTCAGGCTCTTTAGAGTGTATTAGTATATCATCCAAATAAACTATAACACATTCATGTTGAAATTCCCTAAGAACCTCATTAATCAAGTCCTGGAATACAGCAGGGGCATTGCAAAGCCCGAAGGGCATTACCGTGTACTCATAGTGGCCATACCGGGTATTGAAAGCCGTTTTCCATTCATCGCCCTGCTGAATTCTCACCAAGTTATAAGCTCCCCTCAGATCTAACTTGGTAAAAATCTTAGAGCCTTTAAGACGATCAAATAGCTCAGTAATTAGGGGAATCGGATAAGCATTTCTGATAGTTATCTTATTCAAGCCCCGATAATCAATGCAAGGCCGTAGTGTGCCGTCTTTTTTATCTACAAAAAAGAAACCGGCTCCGGCTGGAGAAGAGGATCTCCTAATAAATCCTTTGTCAAGATTCTCCTGAATGTACTCCTCTAAGACTAAGTTCTCCTTAGTGGATAGAGGATATACATTGCCCCTCGGAGGCATAGTACCAGGTAGGAGATTAATCTTACAATCAAAGGACCGGTGTGGGGGCAAAGTATCAGCCTTCCTCTTATCAAAGACTGCCCTTAAATCCTGGTACTGGGAAGGTATCTGTAAATCTGTGGGCTTGTTAGAGTTACTAGGTGTGTCCACTACGCACAATGGTGAGACTTTCTGTACACAACCTTTCTGGCAACCCTGACCCCAAGAGACTATTTCACCTTGCTCCCAATCAATAGTAGGGTTATGCTTTTTAAGCCAGGGATACCCCAAAACTATAGGAAATGAAGGGGATGAGATAAGCATGAGAGAAATCTCCTCCTCGTGTAAAATACCAATGGTTAACTTAACTGGTATAGTTTCACGAGAAATCACAGGATCTGATAAAGGTCTACCATCTATGGCCTCAACGGCCAATGGAGTCTCCTTTAGCTGAGATGGGATAGAGTGGTTTTTGACAAAGGTTTGATCAATAAAGCTTTCAGCTGCTCCGGAATCTATTAATGCCATAGCTTTAAGTACTCCCTTTTTCCAAGTTAAAGAAACCTGTAGTAGTAACCTATGATCCCTGTAATCATATGTAGAGGACAAAATAGAAACACCCAAGGCCTGTCCTCTGGAGAAACTTAGGTGCGAGCGTTTCCCGGACGGTTAGGGCAATTTAGGCGTAAGTGACCGCCTACTCCACAATACATACACCGACCCTCCCTTCTCCTATATTGTCTTTCATTCTCTGAAAGGCGAGTGTTACCAATTTGCATAGGTTCCGGGAGAGCTAGTATAGTAGATTCAGAATTCTGAAATGCGGGAGTTAGTCTTAAGGAAGGTCTATAACCATTATCACGAGTGTTCTGCCTCTGTCTCATGCGTTCATCTATACGAGAAATAAATGAAATTAATTCCTCTAAATTTTCAGGAAGATCCCTTGTGGCAACCTCGTCTAAGATCGCATCTGATAATCCGTTCAGAAATACGTCCATATAGGCTTGTTCATTCCACTTGACCTCTGCCGCCAAGGATCTGAACTCTAGTGCATAATCTACAAGGGTTAAACTATGCTGTCTAAGACGTAATAGTAATCTAGCTGCACTGGCCTTTCTCCCTGGGGGATCAAAAGTCCTCCTAAAGGTAGTAATAAACGCATTATAGTTATAGACTACTGGATTATCATTTTCCCACAGAGGGTTAGCCCATCTAAGAGCTTTGTCAATGAGTAGTGAGATTATGAATCCTACCTTCGCCCTGTCAGTAGGGTAGGCGCGGGGTTGCAATTCAAAATGAATCCCTATCTGGTTGAGGAAACCTCGACAGGTATCCGGAGCACCGCCATACCGTAAAGGGGAAGTAACACGGGAAGAAGTTCCCACTGTGGCTACCTCTAGGCCTGTGTTAGCAAGAGAGATAGATGGAGTACGCATCTCTTCTGCTTGATTACTCGGATGGGATAGTAATGCTTGCAGCGCTAGGGCCATTTGGTCCATTCTATGGTCCATGGCTTCAAACCTCGAGTCAGGCGGACCAAGCTGAGCGTTTGTACCTGCAGGATCCATGGCCCTGTCGTAATGTCAGGATCGGGACAGGGATCCAACACGCAGAGTACGAACAGGAGAGGAGTACGTATACTGGACCTTAGAATGGCCGGACTAACGTAAGGAGAAAGCAAAGAATGGTCAGAGACAAGCCGAGGTCGAGGGAACGAGAGAACAGGTAAGCGAGAGACAAGCCGAGGTCAAAGGACACGAGAGGTAAACAGGAACGATAGTACAAGCCGAGTCAAAACCAAATAGAACAATAGACATAAGAGCACTGAGGAACCAGACAAGCTAGAACCACGACAGGGCAATGAACCATTACACACATCACTCTTTTATACCCTGGTTCTTTAATTGATGACTCCGCCCTTGCCGAGCCCTGATTGGTTGTTCCGAACTAGATTGACAGGTCGGGATGTGATTGCCGTCATGACGTCGACTCCTGAGCGTCGTGTCATAAAAGGAAGCGGGGTTCTCGCGGCCGGCGTGGGAATGACTATGAGAGCTGTGAGGATCAGCCCTGCTGAGAGAACGGCAGTCGGGAAGTCTAACCTCCTCCGAGGTAGAGACTTCAGGTACCCTGACACTACCTCGCCTTAACTGCAGATATCAACACTCTGAGGAGCGATGAACCCCTTGACTACTGGGTGTGCAGGCTTGACCTGTGGCCTGAGCTATCCCAATTTGCGATAGAACTTCTGGCCTGCCCCGCTTCAAGTGTCCTGTCAGAAAGGACCTTCAGTGCAGCAGGAGGTATTGTCACTGAGAAGAGAAGTCGCCTAGGTCAAAAAAGTCTAGATTACATCACCTTTATTAAGATGAATGAGGGATGGATCCCGAAGGGACTGACAGTGGGCGATACATTCGACTAAAAAAGGCCTGATGAGGGGGACTACTTAACACACCACTCCTATCTGGTGGCACATTAGATTGCACGCGCAGTGCCCCAAATTTGAAGTAGGAGGACCGACCAAGCAAGTTTTTCCATTTCCCGCTTCCTAAAATCGATGCCTTATACAAGTCCCCTGATAGGGGATGTAACAGGGGACTTGACTGATAAGAATAGTAATATTTAACACACTACTCCTATCTGGTGGCACATTAGATTGCACGCGCAGTGCCCCAAATTTGAAGTAGGAGGACCGACCAAGCATCTTTTTCCATCTCCCGCTTCCTAAAATCGATGCCTTATATACACGTCCCCTGATAGGGGACGTAACAGGGTTTAAACTGATAAGAATAGTACTACTTAACACACCACTCCTATCTGGTGGCACATTAGATTGCACGCGCAGTGACCCAAATTTGAAGTAGGAGGACCGACCAAGCATGTTTTTCCATCTCCCGCTTCCTAAAATCGATGCCTTATATACACGTCCCCTGAAAGGGGACCTAACAGGGATTAAACTGATAAGAATAGTACTACTTAACACACCACTCCTATCTGGTGGCACATTAGATTGCACGCGCAGTGCCCCAAATTTGAAATAGGAGGACCGACCAAGCATCTTTTTCCATCTCCCGCTTCCTAAAATCGATGCCTTATATACACGTCCCCTGAAAGGGGACGTAACAGGGTTTAAACTGATAAGAATAGTACTACTTAACACACCACTCCTATCTGGTGGCACATTAGATTGCACGCGCAGTGCCCCAAATTTGAAGTAGGAGGACCGACCAAGCATGTTTTTCCATCTCCCGCTTCCTAAAATCGATGCCTTATATACACGTCCCCTGATAGGGGACGTAACAGGGATTAAACTGATAAGAATAGTACTACTTAACACACCACTCCTATCTGGTGGCACATTAGATTGCATGCGCAGTGCCCCAAATTTGAAATAGGAGGACCGACCAAGCATCTTTTTCCATCTCCCGCTTCCTAAAATCGATGCCTTATATACACGTCCCCTGATAGGGGACGTAACAGGGTTTAAACTGATAAGAATAGTACTACTTAACACACCACTCCTATCTGGTGGCACATTAGATTGCACGCGCAGTGCCCCAAATTTGAAGTAGGAGGACCGACCAAGCATGTTTTTCCATCTCCCGCTTCCTAAAATCGATGCCTTATATACACGTCCCCTGATAGGGGACGTAACAGGGATTAAACTGATAAGAATAGTACTACTTAACACACCACTCCTATCTGGTGGCACATTAGATTGCATGCGCAGTGCCCCAAATTTGAAATAGGAGGACCGACCAAGCATCTTTTTCCATCTCCCGCTTCCTAAAATCGATGCCTTATATACACGTCCCCTGATAGGGGACGTAACAGGGATTAAACTGATAGGAATAGTACTACTTAACACACCACTCCTATCTGGTGGCACATTAGATTGCACGCGCAGTGCCCCAAATTTGAAGTAGGAGGACCGACCAAGCATGTTTTTCCATCTCCCGCTTCCTAAAATCGATGCCTTATATACACGTCCCCTGATAGGGGACGTAACAGGGATTAAACTGATAAGAATAGTACTACTTAACTAGTGATGTACCGAACTGTCCGCCGGCGGACAGTTCCCGGCGAAATTAGCTTGTTCGCGTTCGCCGCGGCGGGCGGACACATGCGCAGTTTGATCCGCCCCCTATTCGTCATCATTGGGCAAACTTTGACCCTGTGCCTCTCGGTCAGCAGACACATTACAGCCAATCAGCAGCACTCCCTCCCTTCCACACCCTCCAACCTCCCTCCCAGCATCCATTTTCGATTCATTCGGAAGATGCATGCTTAGTGAGAGGAGGGAAAGTTTAGCTGCTGCTGATTACATAGGGAAATTGATAGCTAGGCTAGGGTATTCAGTGTCCACTACAATCCTGAAGGACTCATCTGATCTCTGCTGTAAGGACAGCACCCCAAAAAGCCCTTTTTAGGGCTATAACATCAGGCTGCTTTTTTTTTTTTTAATGTGTAATGTAATTGCAGGTGCCTGCCTGCCAGCCTGTGTGTCAGGCTCACAGCATATACTTGTAACGGGTATATACCCCTACACGCAGGATCCAGCCAAACAGAAGACAGCACAGAGGAAAGATACGTCTACCGGACCTTAGAGTGGCCGGACTCGACGTAATAGGAGAAGTACAGATTCAGGAACGATTCGAGGTCAAGGGCACAAAGAGACAGCGTAAACGAGAACTAGCCGGGGTCTGGTACACAGGAATCAGCAAGCCGGCAAACGGTACAGACAAGGATAAAGCGAAATTGAAGTCAGAATACAAAGCCAAGGTCAAATACGGAGAAACACAACTGAACACAACAAGCACTGAAGGGAACTGTAGCAGAAACCATGATAGGGCAAGGAACTAAGGGAAAAGGGTGAGTATAAGTAGCCTTTAAACTAATGTGATTGGCTCCTGTCACTTCCACACCCCAACAGGTAAGTGTATGGGGTGATTCGCATGACAGGAGCCAATGGGAGCCTTTTTGCAATTTAGGCTCCCACTGTCTCTTTAAGAGCGCGCCCGAGACTCGCGGCGCGCTCTTAGCTGCAGGCGGGACACGTGACCGCATCTCGCGGTCACTGCCCTTCCTTCTGTCAGGAGAGTCGGATGAGCCGCGCGCGGCTCGTGCAGCCGCAGGACCGCGCTCGGCTTGAAGAGAGGACCGCGGCCGGCCCCCGGGTAAGGTAAGTAACGCTACAGTACCCCCCCCTGAGGACACGCCCTCCGGGCGGGCAAGACCAGGCCTGGCAGGAAAACGCGAATGGAAAGAACGTACAAGGCGGGGAGCATGAACAGCATCTGCAGAAATCCAACTGCGCTCCTCAGGCCCATAACCCTTCCAATGTACCAAGTACTGAAGCCGACCCCTAAGGAAACGAGAGTCAATAACAGCAGACACTTCGAACTCCTCATGACCCTCCACAGAGACAGGAGGGGGAGGGGGAGTATGCCGGGTATAGCGGTTGCATACGTAAGGCTTCAACAACGAGGTGTGAAATACATTAGGTATACGCAGATTCTTAGGCAGACCCAAGGCATAAGAAACGGGATTAACCTTATGTATAATGCGATAAGGACCAATGAAGCGGGGAGCCAATTTCATAGAAGGCACCCGGAGGCGAATATTCCGTGTGGAAAGCAAAACGCTGTCCCCCACAACATAGGAAGGAGCCGCTCTGCGATGCTTGTCAGCCTGAGCCTTCTGGCGGGCAGCAGAGTCCACCAAAGAACGCTGAACCTGCTCCCAAGTATTACGCAAACCAGCCAAATGCTCATCCAGAACTGGCATGCCCTGCGAGGAGAATGCAGCCGGAAGAACCACGGGATGCTGGCCGCAGACAACGTAAAAAGGGCTTTTGCCGGAAGAATCATGAGTGGCGTTATTCCGAGCAAATTCAGCCCAAGGAAGCAGGTCAGACCAATTGTCCTGATGGTGAGACACAAAACAACGGAGGTACTGCTCCAGAGACTGGTTGGCACGTTCAGCAGCTCCATTAGACTGGGGATGGTAAGCGGAAGAAAACGAGAGAGAAATACCCATCTCCGAACAAAAGGCTTTCCAGAACCTGGAAATAAATTGGCTACCCCTATCGGATACAATAGATAAGGGAATACCATGTAATCGAAACACTTCGCTAGCGAAGATAAGAGCCAGTTCCTTGGAAGTGGGCAACTTGCGAAGAGACACAAAGTGAGCCATTTTGGAAAACCGATCTACTATCATTAGGATGACTGTGTTACCATTCGAAGGGGGTAATTCAACAATAAATCCATTGATAGATTAGACCAAGGTTTCTCGGGAACGGGTAACGGATGCAACAGCCCACAAGGAAGAGGATTTCATACAGGCACAAGTAGTACAAGCACTTATATAGTCAGTAACATCCTTACGTAAGGTATCCCACCAGAAATACCGAGAAACGGCTGACACCGTTTTGGAAATACCAGGATGTCCAGCAGTCTTAGTATCATGATACAGTGACAGAATATCCCGTCTTTCGGGAACGTCAACGAACAATTTATCATTAGGCCTCTCGCTAGGTGCCATGCTTTGTTTCGCTTGTATGGCCTGCAAGAGGGACGAGGAAATAGACAATATAGTAGTTGCTATTATCCTGTCTGGGGGAATGACAGGAGTGACATCAATCTCCTGTTTGTCAATAGTCTCGAACTGTCTGGACAGAGCGTCCGCTTTAGTGTTCCGATCACCTGGCCTATAGGTGATTATATAATTAAAATGAGACAAGAACAGTGACCACCTAGCCTGCCTGGAAGACAATCTTTTAGCTTCGCTAAGGTAGGATAGGTTCTTATGATCCGTAAATATGAGGATAGGATCTTTAGTGCCTTCTAACAAATGTCTCCATTCTTTGAGTGCTAAAATGATAGCAAGGAGTTCGCGATTACCCACATCATAATTCCTTTCTGCTTTGGACATTTGTTTAGAAAAGAAGCCACAAGGATGCAATGGCTTATCAGGAGACTCTCTTTGGGATAAGACAGCACCTACCCCTATATCGGAAGCATCAACCTCAAGTATATATGGCAATGAGGGGACAGGATGCTGTAAAATAGGTGCAGAGGCGAACGTAGTCTTAAGAAAGTCAAAAGCCTGAAGTGCCTCGGTAGACCAGGCACGTGTATTGCCATCCTTTTTAGTCATACGAGTAATAGGTGCTACGATAGACGAAAAACCTTTGATAAAACGTCTATAATAATTAGAGAAACCCAGAAACCGCTGGATGGCTTTCAGACCTTGCGGCAGAGGCCATTCTATGACCGCAGCGAGCTTCTGGGGATCCATCCGAAAACCCTTAGCGGAAATCAAATACCCTAAAAACTGGACCTCGGATTGGTCGAACAGACATTTTTCTAGTTTGCAATAAAGACCATTAGCAAGAAGGGTCTTCAGAACTGTCGTAACATGTCTGTGATGAGTGTGTAAGTCTGTAGAATATATTAAAATGTCATCCAAGTACACAATAACAAATGAGTGAATAAAGTCCCTTAAGACATCATTAATAAATTCTTGGAATACTGCTGGGGCATTGCAAAGCCCAAACGGCATGACGGTATACTCATAATGACCTGACCTAGTGTTAAAGGCTGTCTTCCATTCGTGGTCCTTTTTTATACGTATCAAATTGTATGCTCCTCTAAGATCTAATTTGGTGAATATCGTAGCATGTTTGAGCCTGTCAAACAATTCTGTTATTAATGGTATAGGGTAAGCATTTTTGATGGTGATTTTATTAAGACCTCTATAATCAATGCAAGGTCTTAAATCACCTTCTTTCTTTGATACAAAGAAGAACCCCGCTCCAGCCGGAGAAGAGGATCTCCTAATAAATCCCTTGTCTAATGATTCTTTAATGTACTCCTCCATGACACGGTTTTCTTGAACCGATAAGGGGTACACCCTGCCCATTGGAGGTATAGTGCCAGGCAACAAGTCAATAGCACAATCGTAGGGTCTGTGAGGCGGTAATTTGTCAGCCTCTCTTTTATCAAAGACAGTCTTTAAAGATAAATACTGAGAGGGTATAGCCGTAGACAAAGGAGGAATGGTAGGAACATTAATAGAATTCACAGGCGTGACTTCAATAGTACATGACTCATGGCAGGTTTCACTCCATGATTTTATCTGCCCTGTCTCCCAGTCAAAAATGGGATTGTGGGCACGTAACCATGGATACCCTAACACCAACTGTGAAGAGGGAGAGGTGATGACCTGGAACCGAATGGTTTCATAGTGTAGAACCCCTGTGTACATGTGTAGCGGTGCAGTCTCGTGAGTAACAACTGGAGATATCAATGGTCTACCATCTATGGCCTCAACGGCCAAGGGTATCTCCTTCTCCCTGATGGGAATGTTGTTTTTCTTTACAAAACCAGAGTCTATAAAATTCTCAGCTGCCCCAGAGTCAACCAGGGCGTATATATTTTCAACTATACAACTCTCTCCCATATGTAAAGAAACAGGGAGAAGCAGTCGGTTAGGAGGCAATGTAGGAGACTTAGAAATCACACCCAAGGCCAGTCCCCTATAAGGTCTTAGGTGCGAGAGTTTTCCGGGAGCAAAGGACACTCCTTTACCATATGGTCTCTCTTACCACAATATAGGCAGATTCCCTCCCTTCTCCTATGTAATTTTTCATTATCAGAGAGTTTGGCAACCCCTAATTGCATGGGTTCCTCTTCAGATACTTTTACACTCTCCGGTGTATAAACTCTGGGGTGAATAGGTGTAACAAAACGCCTATTCCTGTTCTTGGTATAGAGCCTGTCACGAATCCTATTATCTATATCGATTAGGTAGTCAATAAGGTCCTCTAAGGCAACAGGAAGCTCCTTAGCTGCTACCTCATCCAATATAGAGTCTGATAAGCCTTCCATGAAGGCAGTAGTTAACCCATTATTGGTCCAATCTACCTGTGAGGCAAGTGTACGAAACTGAATAGCGTAATCAGCCACAGACCTAGAACCCTGTTTAACCCTCATTAATGCTCTTGCGGCATTCTTAGACCTTTTCATAGTGTCAAAAGTTCTGCGAAAAGCTGTAAGGAAACTGTGAAAGTCATGCACCATAGGTCCATTAGCCTCCCAAATAGGGTTTGCCCATTCAAGTGCTTTGTCGGTAAGTTGGTGCATAAAGAACCCAACTTTAGACCTCTCTGTGGGAAATGAACGTGGATACATCTCAAAATGAAACTCTATTTGGTTAATGAACCCTCTGCATGTCTTAGAATCCCCTCCATACCTAGGAGGAGGCGTTAAATGGGCCGTAGCATTAGGCACAGTCGATACTTCAGGAAGCAGAGGTGTAGGAGGGTTAGGTGCGGTTGCTGGAATGGTTCTAGCTAAGAGCGTCTGGAGAGCCTGAGCTATCTGATCCATACGGTGATCCTGCTCTACAAATCTAGCCTCATGTTGAACTAAATCTGCGGGGTCCATGGCCCTATCGTAATGTAACGGGTATATACCCCTACACGCAGGATCCAGCCAAACAGAAGACAGCACAGAGGAAAGATACGTCTACCGGACCTTAGAGTGGCCGGACTCGACGTAATAGGAGAAGTACAGAGTCAGGAACGATCCGAGGTCAAGGGCACAAAGAGACAGCGTAAACGAGTACTAGCCGGGGTCTGGTACACAGGAATCAGCAAGCCGGCAAACGGTACAGACAAGGATAAAGCGAAAACGAAGTCAGAATACAAAGCCAAGGTCAAATACGGAGAAACACAACTGAACACAACAAGCACTAAAGGGAACTGTAGCAGAAACCACGATAGGGCAAGGAACTAAGGGAAAAGGGTGAGTATAAGTAGCCTTTAAACTAATGTGATTGGCTCCTGTCACTTCCACACCCCCAACAGGTAAGTGTATGGCGTGATTGGCATGACAGGAGCCAATGGGAGCCTTTTTGCAATTTAGGCTCCCACTGTCTCTTTAAGAGCGCGCCCGAGACTTGCGGCGCGCTCTTAGCTGCAGGCGGGACACGTGACCGCATCTCGCGGTCACTGCCCTTCCTTCTGTCAGGAGAGTCGGATGAGCCGTGCGCGGCTCGTGCATCCGCAGGACCGCGTGCGGCTTGAAGAGAGGAACGCGGCCGGCCCCCGGATAAGGTAAGTAACGCTACATTACTGTGCCCACTTGCCCAGTGCCACCACTCATATCTGTTTTAACAATCGGTTAAGCTTTACATTTAAAATAAATATATATTTTTTCACTGTAATAGAAGAGCAGTTGCCTGCCTGCCAGCTTCTGTGTGAGGTTGGATGCCTTGCCCATTTGCACAGTCAGTGCCACCACTCATATCTGTTTTAACAATAGCTTAAGCATTAGATTTTAAATAAATAATTTTTTTTCACTGTAATAGAAAAGCAGTTAGTTATCTGCAAGCGTCTGTGTTTCAGGCCTACTTCAGCGTGTGCTCTGCAGACCTGTGCCAGCGTGCTTTGACAGTTGCCAATCATATCTGGTGTCTCTTTAGCGTGCTTTTACAACCAAAATTTTGTTTCCACTGTAATAGAAGAGCAGTTGCCTGCCAGCTTCTGTGTGAGGTTCACATTGGATACTGTGCCTATTAGCCCAGTGCCACCACTCATATCTGTTTTAACAATTGGTTAAGCTTTAGATTTAAAATAAATATTTTTTTTTCACTGTAATAGAAGAGCAGTTGCCTGCCTGCCAGCTTCTGTGTGAGGTTGGATGCCTTGCCCATTTGCACAGTCAGTGCCACCACTCATATCTGTTTTAACAATCGGTTAAGCTTTAGATTTAAAATAAATAATTTTTTTTCACTGTAATAGAAGAGCAGTTGCCTGCCTGCCAGCTTTTGTGTGAGGTTGGATGCCATGCCCATTTGCACAGTCAGTGCCACCACTCATATCTGTTTTAACAATTGGTTAAGCTTTAGATTTAAAATAAATAATTTTTTTTCACTGTAATAGAAGAGCAGTTGCCTGCCTGCCAGCTTCTGTGTGAGGTTGGATGCCTTGCCCATTTGCACAGTCAGTGCCACTGTTATGGTACTTTTTGAAAGTAAACCAAAATGTTCAAATGTCTATCTGTTCCTGTCCAAATCAATAAAATTAAATTGCGTATATACGCTGAAGTAATTAAGTCTGACACACAAGGTTCAGGTTAAAATAACTTCGAGAAAGTTTATTGGCAAGTGAAGTAAAAGCGGGCGCGCAGGCCCTTTTAAGAGGCATTTTGCGTCATCATTGATTATTAGAATATCAGCAAATAAACACCATCAATTGGATTAATTGTTAAGTGTCGGTGTTAGTGTCTTACCTATTGGTTCAAAAATAAAAAAAAGGTTAGTCCCGTGCCCACCCATCAGAGGTGGGATTATTCTGGACACGGGTGGGGATAAGGGGGTCCTAAGCGTCATTTTACACGGTCAATGATATCAGGCTTCATGTCCAGGTGCAAGGTCTCTTATGAATAGAACATTTCATTACTACTGTGTTCTGTGGCCTTCAAACTATACTATCTTACAAATTCTAAGGAGTAGCCAGCAAGTCTTAAGGAGTAACCAGCACCTCCTGGTATTTGTCCTTGTAGGAAAACACAGTCTTTGTCTACTGTACTAATTGGGTTGGGAAGTTCAGTCACGTAATGTAATTTTAAAATGAACAAGTTAAGTCATGAGGACAAAATGGAGGATTGAAAGAGTCAGGTTAGGGGGACAAAATGGAGGAGGAAGTCACAGTATAAAGTTAAAATGGAGTTAGTACAATAATTCAATACAAGTACAACAGTAATTTTTAATAATTCCACATCAGTCCCCCCTATGAAATGTTAGATTCTAAGAGATAAAACTTTATTATGTTAGTATCAGAAGACGTGTTAACCCAAAGGCACAGAAACCCCGTGGCCGCTAGCTAGGTGTTAATGCAAAGTGCAAGTCTGTCCCTAGAGCTGACCCTAATAATAGGCTAACTCATCCATCAGTATGGCTCTCGAACACTTCACACCCATGGGTGTCCCATGGCAGCTAACCCACCACTTCTCCGCACGGGGCCTTTACCATTCACTGACAGATGCTGTCCCTAAGCTAGTCCCTTCCTAGAATTCCTGCACTTTATCAACAAAAGGGAATGTTTGCAGCGGCAGACAGGGTGAATTGATGTCTTGGGATTCTTGGTCATCAACTTCGAGATGGGTGAAAGTGGGTGTCGTTTGGTCAACAGTCTTCATGAGGGATTTTCTCAGACATGGGAGGATACAACAAAAGAGAAGAGCAAAGATAAAAAGAAAAATTAGTATAGCCATACCAATCTGCATTAAAGCCTTTTGCCATCCTGTCATCCAACCAAACCATCTTTCCCAGGGATCTTTTATCCCAGAATTCCTTTTTAATTCTTCAGACAGGTCATTTAATTTTTCTATGGCTAATGTAACTTTACCATTAGGGCCTGTGTTTTCTGGGATATATGTACAACATGTCATGGTGTCGGGCAAAATTTTACAAACCCCTCCTTTTTCGGCTAAGATCATATCTAGGGCCATTCTATTCTGAAAAGTCATTTGGGATGTGGCCTGCAGCTGTTCGGCCAACCCCTGGAGGGCGTCTCTGGTGTAATTAACAAAACGCTGTTGGTTGTAATAAATATAATTTATCCAGTTTAAATTCTTGTTTGCGGTAACTATGGTAAAAATTGATTCAAATCCTGCAGCAACCTCATCTCTTGCTTTAAACTCGTTGGGTACCCCCCTAGGCACCCCAATGGCATCAATGTAAATGTGAGGGTCAAAACTTCCTTTTACTGGGGCTTCACGTTTAACCTTAGTGTGGCTGGGCTCATGGGTGTTGAGGTGTGTGTCAGAGATGATGTGTATAGGCATAATGGCCTTAGTCAAAGTACACTCCCCCCACCACTCTGTGTCCATTCTGGATCTTAACTGTAAATCCCCACACAACCAGTAAATATCTCCTAATGACCTAGTGTGATGCTGCAGTAAACGTACAGGAACAGTTCGATATGTAGCACAATATCCTTCGGGAAAGTTACCCACAAATTTACCAATCCCATCGTCCATGGCATAGCAAGTGTAATTACCTTTATATATTGTAATACCATCTGGGGGTTTGACATCCTGGGTTAGGAGAGGATACTCCTTTGTCCATGCAATACATATGGACCTGTTAAAATTATAGTGATAGGCAAAAAGGCTTAAAACACATTCTTCTATATCTACTGGTAGGATTAAAGGCACGGTACCCAGGTGAGGCCGGGCACCGCCACACACATAACATGCAGTTCTATTATGCTTATTAGCATTATATTTCATCCATTCTAACCATAGATTTACATCATTAAAACCTGTTTCAGCGGCCATGGTATCTTCAAAAGTGGGGTTAGCAATGGCCATCATGTCTTGAAAGGTCTGGATATGAGGTTTTAATGGGTTAGGGACCATATGGGTGGCCCCTTGCCACTCAGAAGAGTTGCACATATCTTTAAGGTAGAAATGCCCTAACTTTTTATAGGAACCCTTTTTCCAATACATTCCCATCACATACTGGTCCGCATCTGTTGGGCTTGGATGCTCAATGTTAAGGATTAGTTTCATTGGTGTACTCCCCCCAGGCTTTCTCAAAGTCATTCTCTGGAGGAGGGATCTACCATGATCATCTACTTTAGCTACGGCACTTTTTGGTTTGTAACCCCAGGCAGGCCCGGCATTCCATCCCGCCGCCCCCCAATGGTCACAATTGTGCCCCCATTGCTTGTCAACTACACAGACATATGGGTCTTTCGAATGAGGGATATCTCTATAGATGCTCTGGATTTGTGGTGTGGGAAATGGGCATTCTACAATATCACAGTAATCAAAGGTATAAGTAGCCACCTGGGTGCACGATGAATTATACCAGAAGGTGTACCCACTAGTGTCTTTGGTAATGGCTACTTGCTGGGCCTTCATAAGGCTAATTAAGGAGAAGATGTACCAGAGATACATGTTTGTGCGATATTCGCTTCCTCTGGGGCAGGAGATTTCTTGCAGTGGGAAGCGTGGATCCAATTTGGCCTACCGGCCAATTTGACGGAGGTTGCGGTAATCAGGAGAACTTGGAATGGACCGTCAAATCTTGGTTCTAGGGTATTTTTCCGCACAAACTTCTTGACCAGGACCCAATCTCCGGGAAGTAGGTTATGAGAACCTGTATCCAATTCGGGATCTGGAATTGAAGAGAAAACTTGGGCATGTATTTTGTTTAGGACACTTGCAAGTTCAGTTACATAGTCTACTAAAACATCTGATTGGAGTTGCAACTGCTGCGGATAATAACAACCTAGCCTGGGTGCTGTCCCAAATAGAACCTCATATGGGGACAGTGAATGCTTCCCTCTAGGTGTGTGCCTAACACTAAATAAAGCTATTGGTAGGCTTTCTGGCCAGGGCATCTTTGTTTCTTGTGACATTTTTAGCATTCTGGTTTTTAGAGTGCCATTCATGCGCTCCACTTTACCACTACTTTGTGGGTGGTAAGGGGTATGGAAGGCTAGAGTCACCCCTAGGGCAGTCCAAATTTCTTTAGTCACAGTTGCTGTAAAGGCTGGGCCTTGATCACTCTCAATGACTTCTGGGAGTCCGAATCTACATACAATATCTGTAAGTAGGCGCCTTGCGGTTGTTTTTGCAGTGATATTGGCCACTGGGTAGGCTTCTGGCCAGCCTGAGAACATGTCCACTATTACTAGTGCATATTCATGGGGCCCACTCTTGGGCATTTGGATGTGGTCAATTTGAATCCGCTGGAAGGGGTACATGGGCTTTGCCAGGTGTTTCGCAGGTACTTTAACTGGTCTTCCTGGATTGCATTTTGCACAAATGACACAGGCCTTGCAGAAGCTATTGATCAATGTTGTGATTCCAGGTGCTTCATAATACTTCTGTATGAGGGCGGCCATCAATTCTTTTGACAGGTGTGCAGGCCCATGTGCCCATTGGACAACTGCTGGATACAAATTTCTGGGAAGACAAAATTTGAAGTTGTTGTAATATATTCCGTCCTTTTGGACAGCTCCTTTCTTTTTCCATTTCTGGATTTCTTCAGGAGTGACTGCAGCTTGCTGTTCTCGCAAAATTCGTAAATCAGTAGGAAGAGTTTGCAGAGCAAAAATAGGAACTTCTTCTTCTTCTTGTCCGGACACTTCTTCGTCCACTTCCTGCAGATCCCTGGCCGCTAGCTTAGCAGCCTGATCAGCTAAATGGTTGCCCTTTGCTTCATCTGTGTCCAATTTCCCATGGGCCTTGACTTTCAAAACGGCCACTTCTTTAGGGAGTAGGAGGGCATCCATTAGCTCCTTAATTGCAGTGCTGTGTTTGACTGGTGTACCGGCGGTGGTAAGAAATCCTCTTGTCTTCCAAATTAGGCCGAAGTCATGTGCCACACCCAGGGCATATCTTGAATCTGTATAGATGTTGGCACGTTTTCCTTTGGAAATTTTGCATGCTGAAGTCAGAGCCTGTAATTCAGCTTCTTGCGCAGACATTGTTGGCGGTAAGGATGATGATTTGATAACTTCATCTGTTGTGGTTACGGCATATCCTGTACGATATTTTCCTTCTTCATCAGCATATCTTGAGCCGTCCACAAACAGGGTAAAATCCGGATCTGGTAATGGATTCTCATGCACAGTTGGTAAGTGCACTGTTTCCATTTTCATCTGTTCGAAACAGTCATGAGGTGTTTCTGGGTCATAATTATTCTTTATGACCAGATCTTGAAATTCCTTTTCCAGGAAATGGCGTGGCCATGCTTCTAGAAGGTCAGTTGTTGGGTATTTGGCAATACCATTTTCCTGTAGCTGTTCTTCATTCATGGTGGCCCATAGTTTTGCCATAGGCCCAAGATCATTCCATGACCTTGTCTTCAACTTGGTAACAGGAATATGTGGGATAGCGGTATCCCAATGGCGGTAAAGGTAGTTAAGTTGTTGAGGTAGCTGAACCAAGACCATACTATTGCCTTCAGAGTCACAATAGAAGTCTTGTGCAGTGAGCTTTACATCGGTCCAGTGGTAAAGCTCATCTTCATAGCAAGGTTCAGGAGTAATGTTCGGCTTGTACCACATGGTACAGAAGGCGTAATCCGGGCCTTCACAAAGAGGTGTCTCGTCTTCATAAAATGACAAATGTGGATGCATGACTTTCTTGATACATCCACAGAGCAGGTAGATGTAGGTTTCATCTGTGATAAATCCATAATAGATACCCCCCTCAGGGAGTGGAAGAAGAGTGGACGGATTAAGCACTTGACATCTTTGAATGGAAATGTTGTCAGGCAAAAGAAGATGACACTGTAGGCGCAGGTGTCTGGCTGGAGACACGTGCTTGAGCTGGACTTGGTTGATAATAGCAGAAATGTCATGAGGGGCCAAAACAACCAGAGGGTGGCCAAGGACCAGGTCCGAGGTTCTTTCAATGAGCTCTCTTGCGGCAAAAACAGCCCTGAGACAGGAAGGAGTCCCTCTGGCCACAATGTCTAGTTGACATGAGAAATATCCAATAGGCCTCTGGCGGCCTCTTAAGTCATTCGTTTGGGTGAGAACTCCTGTTGCGTGGCCTTGTCTTTCAGAGACAAATAATTTGAAGGGTTTGGAGTAGTCAGGTAGGCCCAAGGCAGGAGCAGAAGCAATGGCACGTTTTAAAGCACCGAAATTGTCCAGAGCTTCATTGGTCAGACAGAACGGGTCAGACTTAAGAGCATCATAGAGAGGTTGCATAAGCAGAGAGGCTTCTGGGATCCATGCTCTGCAGTAGGAAATGAGGCCTAGGAAGGCATGAAGAGACTTCGAAGTCCTTGGAGGTGGAATGTCCAGAACAGCTCTTACCCGGTCCCGAGTAAGATGTCTGGTACCTTGAGATAGGCAATGTCCAAGAAAAATCACTGAAGATTGGCAGAATTGCAACTTCGTGAGTGAAGCTTTGCATCCTTGTTCTGCCAAATAGGAAAGAAGACTAATTGAACACCTTTCAGTAGTGGGTATATCATCTCCACAGAGCAGTAAATCATCCACATACTGGAGCAAGACAACTTCTGGGTGCTCAGCTTGCCATGGGTCAAGGATGGTACCCATGGCCTTTGCAAATTGACTTGGAGAATTTTGTGCCCCTTGGGGCATGACAGTCCAGGTATACTGTTGCATCTCATGAGTGAAAGCAAACAGGTATTGACAGGATGGGTCCAGTGGGACACTGAAAAAGGCATTGGCCAGGTCAATAACTGTGAAGAATTTTGCAGATGGTGGGACTCCAGAGAGCAGAGTATGGGGATTTGGTACCAGAGGGGTGTCCAGGACGGTAGCTTCATTGACAGCACGGAGATCCTGAACCATCCTGTACTTCTCTGGCTCACCCTTTGGAGTTTTCTTTTTCACAGGAAATAACGGGGTGTTGCATTCAGATTTACATTTTACCAGGGCACCCTTCTCCAAGAGTGCCTTGATGTGGATAGAAATGGCAGCAGACTGTGCTGGTTTTAAGGGATATTGTGGTTTTCTTGGTAGCTTAGCTCCTGGAATGAGCTTCACCACCACAGGGGGAACATTTAGGTGACCTATGTCCTCTGGGCCTGAGGACCATAACTTGGCGGGCACCTGTGTTTTTAATTCCTCTGGGAAATTAGACCTTAATTCTGCTGCTTCCTCACGGGGCTTTTCTAAATGCAGCATCAGAGGCAAGGAGCACAGGGCTGAGGTGTCTGATACAGATAGAGGTGTAAACATTTCTACCTGCCCATCCGGGGTAAAGGTGATGGATGCTTGCAGGCGTGAGAGAACATCAGCACCTAACAGGTTAATTGGGCATGTGGAGGATACTACAAAGCGAGCGAGCAGGCTAGAACCAACTCGAAGTGGAGTTGTTAGAGGGCTATGTCTCGGCTGGCCATCCACTCCAACACAAGAGACATCGATATTTGACAGAAAAGATGGGTCTGGCAGGTCTTGTTCTCGCAGAACGCTACGGGCTGCACCTGTGTCAACAAGGAATGTGGTAGGGTGGCCTTCAATGGGCAAAGTCACTGTGGCAAGTGGCCCCCCTTTATCCCCTGTAGACACTGCCATAACAGGGGTCACAGACACAGGTTTGCCAATTTCCTATTCATCGGGTTCCTCAACTATTGGAACCCCTTTTTCGGCCTTAGTGGCCGGGGCGGGCCTGGATGGCTTTCTTGGCTCTCTTTTGGGTTCCGGGCAATCATTTTTAAAATGACCTTTAGCTTTGCAATTAAAACAGAAACCATCCTCTGGTCTGGTGCCTCTGGAAACAGGGGTACTGCGTGATACCATAAGAGGAGCAGAGCTTGGCCTCCTGGGGGTCTGGGTAGATTCTAGGCCCCTAGCAACTAAAAGCAGAGTATCCAGGGGAACAACCTTATATTCAGGGCGTGCAGCAATAATTCCCTTGCGTATAGAGTCTTTAACACCTTGGACGAACGCACCTGACAGCATTTGTGAATGAATTTTGTCGGTAAGATCAAACCCTAAATCTGTAAACATTTGATACAGTCTTGCATGGAACCTTTCCACTGATTCTCCTTTATCTTGAATAACATCAGTAAGGCCAGCAGCCTGATCTGCAAGTTTGTCTTTAGCCCATTCTCTTAATTGGGTGCAAAAGGTTACCCCGGAGGGGTAATCAACATCACTGGAAAGCAGATCTGTACTGAGGTGACGGGCCATGCTCGGCCAGTATGCATCCCCGGCTTTAATAGCACAAATGCTCAGCAAATCACGCCATGCGGCGGAATAGGTCTTTTGAATTTGAACTATCCCTCGGTAAAAAGGCATAGGCTGTTTCTCTGGGTCGGGGAGTGATTTCATGAATGCGCTAGCTTGAGTGGGGTTAAAGGCAACATATTTAGGAGGGGTCCGTTCACCCCGGCCCTTGTGTCCAAAGGGATCATCGATGGAACGATGAGTTGAGGCTCCTGCAGCGGCTCCTGCAGCCTCCGACGAGTCCTGGGATGAACTATCCTCATCTCTCTCATCTAATTCTATGATCTGAGCTTTCTTTCGTGCAGGGCCCGGGTAAGGTGACAGGACCGGAGGATGAGCGGGGGTCCCAGATGCGGGGGTGGCTAGCGAGTCATAACCGGGGGATAGGTAGTCACCGGGAATTACCGGCATCAGGGCTGTACTGGGGGCCGCCATATTAGTGGCCGGAAAGGGTATTGTATTAGGGTTAAGGGAAGAAGTGGCGGCCATGTTGGATGTGGGCACATCCGGAGCAGACTGTGCCGGACTGGGCATGACCGGAACCTGGGGAGTGGCTTGGGGAAGGGGTAGTGGATATCCGGGATAGGGCAGAGCCATGGGATACGGGAAGGGGTAGGGCCAGGCTGGGGAGGGGAAGGAGGTGGGGTATTGGACTGGGGTGGAGATGGGAGGGGACGGAGAGGGATTGGTAGGGGTGGGTGTAGAGGGAGGAGCCGGGGCGAGGGTGGAAGAGGTGGTTAGCTGGGCGGATGAAGAGGGGAGGGGATCAGTAACGGAGAGAGAGTGTAGGGAAGGAATGGTAGATGAAATGTTAGAGAGAGGTATAGCAGGTAGTGTAGGGATGGATGAGGATGATGGGAATGTTAGAGACGGGGAAGGGGAAAAGAAAGATCCATCAGAATTCAGGACCGGGCAGACAGGGGAGGTGACGGGATGGGTGTTAGGAGGATTGGGAGTGGGGGACATAGTCAGTTGGCTATCACCTACGGCTGACTGAACCTTGGGGATAGATATCCCCTGAGCGCCGTTTTGGGGCGCTGGCTGAGGGTAAACCCCAGTAACACAATTATTATGATACACAAACAATTTCACACCTTTGTGATTTATTTCTTCCTCAACCCAACCTTCTAGCTGAATAGCCTTTGCTACTCTGTACCATGCTTCAGCAGTCTTTAATAAACCATTATCTGTAAGCTTGCCTTTCATTTCTGCCAGTAACTTGCGCCAACTTTCTGGTTGCAATCTTCCACCCGTTGGTACAGTAATTTTACATACTTTTGCAATCTTTACAACACCTTTAACCATCTCCTCTCCTTCTCTGTTTTCTACCAAATCACATGCTAACCAGCCCTTACTGGGCTTACCTAAATCCTGCCCCATAATCCCTCTACCCCTATACCAGCGTCCTAGATATAGAGAGAGAGAGAGAGAGAACTGAACAAGAACGTCTACAATGCTCGACTGCCACCTGAGAACCGTGGGACTTTCTCCGGTGCGTCTTCCCAAAACGTAGACTAGTCACTGAATCCGCCTACCCGGGGTGGTAGATACGGATTGGAGCGAGGTGAGAAGTGTGTGACCAATCACTTCTCTTTTAAGAAGAATGGGAGTGGATAGTATAATAATATAGGAAGTACAGAAAGGATGAAAGGCAAGGAAAATCCTTAGAGACAGACACAGGAGTTCATGAGACTCCTATTAAACAAACAAGACAACAATACAGTTGAAATACAGTGCATGCATCACAGTTCAAATGAAATCAACAGTAATTCCTTTCCTTTACTCGTGTGCTTACTCCAAAGTCACCTCCCTCAATCCCGTAGTATCTTACTACCAACGGCCAAGGATAACAGCTAACACCGGTCCGAAATCCATATGCCTCCCTCGTCACAGCAGCCCACTCGTAGTGTCTGCGCTACCCTCACCCTTGTAGTGCCCCTATAAAGACCCACTTCATAAGTCTCACTACTACGTGGTGATGAAGACAGCAATGCCTGCCCGAATTCACACACCACAAAATAAAAATTGGAATGGCTCCAGCTCAGCGCTCGAAGCTGGAGGGTACCACCACTCTGCAAGCAGAGTAACGTGCACAGAGAAGCTAGCTAGGCTATCAAAGTGACACAAGAAGGATCCCCAGGAAACTATGAGTCTACACAATCTCCACAGATCCAACACACCTCTTTTTCCCTACAGCCCCAGCCACGAGGCTCCTAAAAGAGTTAAACAGGAAAAGATGACCCCCAGGAACACATCCACAGGTCAACCCCCCTTTTTCCCTACAACCACAGCACCGTGGTTCCTAAAAGGGGTGAAACAGGCAACAGAAGACCCAGGCAAATCCCCTCAGGTCCACCCCCCTTTATCCCAAAAGGGGTAAAATACAAACAGATAGACAGTCACACAGAAGACCCCCAGGAACGCATCCGCAGGTCCACCCCCCTTTATCCCAAAAAGGGGAAACAGGCAAACAATTCAAACACACCCAGGCAACAGATAGACTAAAATGCAGGTAAATAAGTGAGTAACGAGACACCGGGCAAGATATTACCTGTCTTTGATGTCCTCCCGGGAAGCAGTCACAGACACGTGGACGGGTCAATCAAAGGGGCCGGAACATACCGGTGGCTCTGCAGAAGTCTCTACCGTGTACCTGGAGGTGATCAGTCTCCTTTCCTTCCCCCCGGATTCCTCCGTCCACCCTTGTCTTCCTTAGGACGGCTCACCGGCCGGACATAGCCCGATGCCCCACGTTGGGCGCCAAGTTGTTATGGTACTTTTTGAAAGTAAACCAAAATGTTCAAATGTCTATCTGTTCCTGTCCAAATCAATAAAATTAAATTGCGTATATACGCTGAAGTAATTAAGTCTGACACACAAGGTTCAGGTTAAAATAACTTCGAGAAAGTTTATTGGCAAGTGAAGTAAAAGCGGGCGCGCAGGCCCTTTTAAGAGGCATTTTGCGTCATCATTGATTATTAGAATATCAGCAAATAAACACCATCAATTGGATTAATTGTTAAGTGTCGGTGTTAGTGTCTTACCTATTGGTTCAAAAATAAAAAAAAAGGTTAGTCCCGTGCCCACCCATCAGAGGTGGGATTATTCTGGACACGGGTGGGGATAAGGGGGTCCTAAGCGTCATTTTACACGGTCAATGATATCAGGCTTCATGTCCAGGTGCAAGGTCTCTTATGAATAGAACATTTCATTACTACTGTGTTCTGTGGCCTTCAAACTATACTATCTTACAAATTCTAAGGAGTAGCCAGCAAGTCTTAAGGAGTAACCAGCACCTCCTGGTATTTGTCCTTGTAGGAAAACACAGTCTTTGTCTACTGTACTAATTGGGTTGGGAAGTTCAGTCACGTAATGTAATTTTAAAATGAACAAGTTAAGTCATGAGGACAAAATGGAGGATTGAAAGAGTCAGGTTAGGGGGACAAAATGGAGGAGGAAGTCACAGTATAAAGTTAAAATGGAGTTAGTACAATAATTCAATACAAGTACAACAGTAATTTTTAATAATTCCACATCAGTCCCCCCTATGAAATGTTAGATTCTAAGAGATAAAACTTTATTATGTTAGTATCAGAAGACGTGTTAACCCAAAGGCACAGAAACCCCGTGGCCGCTAGCTAGGTGTTAATGCAAAGTGCAAGTCTGTCCCTAGAGCTGACCCTAATAATAGGCTAACTCATCCATCAGTATGGCTCTCGAACACTTCACACCCATGGGTGTCCCATGGCAGCTAACCCACCACTTCTCCGCACGGGGCCTTTACCATTCACTGACAGATGCTGTCCCTAAGCTAGTCCCTTCCTAGAATTCCTGCACTTTATCAACAAAAGGGAATGTTTGCAGCGGCAGACAGGGTGAATTGATGTCTTGGGATTCTTGGTCATCAACTTCGAGATGGGTGAAAGTGGGTGTCGTTTGGTCAACAGTCTTCATGAGGGATTTTCTCAGACATGGGAGGATACAACAAAAGAGAAGAGCAAAGATAAAAAGAAAAATTAGTATAGCCATACCAATCTGCATTAAAGCCTTTTGCCATCCTGTCATCCAACCAAACCATCTTTCCCAGGGATCTTTTATCCCAGAATTCCTTTTTAATTCTTCAGACAGGTCATTTAATTTTTCTATGGCTAATGTAACTTTACCATTAGGGCCTGTGTTTTCTGGGATATATGTACAACATGTCATGGTGTCGGGCAAAATTTTACAAACCCCTCCTTTTTCGGCTAAGATCATATCTAGGGCCATTCTATTCTGAAAAGTCATTTGGGATGTGGCCTGCAGCTGTTCGGCCAACCCCTGGAGGGCGTCTCTGGTGTAATTAACAAAACGCTGTTGGTTGTAATAAATATAATTTATCCAGTTTAAATTCTTGTTTGCGGTAACTATGGTAAAAATTGATTCAAATCCTGCAGCAACCTCATCTCTTGCTTTAAACTCGTTGGGTACCCCCCTAGGCACCCCAATGGCATCAATGTAAATGTGAGGGTCAAAACTTCCTTTTACTGGGGCTTCACGTTTAACCTTAGTGTGGCTGGGCTCATGGGTGTTGAGGTGTGTGTCAGAGATGATGTGTATAGGCATAATGGCCTTAGTCAAAGTACACTCCCCCCACCACTCTGTGTCCATTCTGGATCTTAACTGTAAATCCCCACACAACCAGTAAATATCTCCTAATGACCTAGTGTGATGCTGCAGTAAACGTACAGGAACAGTTCGATATGTAGCACAATATCCTTCGGGAAAGTTACCCACAAATTTACCAATCCCATCGTCCATGGCATAGCAAGTGTAATTACCTTTATATATTGTAATACCATCTGGGGGTTTGACATCCTGGGTTAGGAGAGGATACTCCTTTGTCCATGCAATACATATGGACCTGTTAAAATTATAGTGATAGGCAAAAAGGCTTAAAACACATTCTTCTATATCTACTGGTAGGATTAAAGGCACGGTACCCAGGTGAGGCCGGGCACCGCCACACACATAACATGCAGTTCTATTATGCTTATTAGCATTATATTTCATCCATTCTAACCATAGATTTACATCATTAAAACCTGTTTCAGCGGCCATGGTATCTTCAAAAGTGGGGTTAGCAATGGCCATCATGTCTTGAAAGGTCTGGATATGAGGTTTTAATGGGTTAGGGACCATATGGGTGGCCCCTTGCCACTCAGAAGAGTTGCACATATCTTTAAGGTAGAAATGCCCTAACTTTTTATAGGAACCCTTTTTCCAATACATTCCCATCACATACTGGTCCGCATCTGTTGGGCTTGGATGCTCAATGTTAAGGATTAGTTTCATTGGTGTACTCCCCCCAGGCTTTCTCAAAGTCATTCTCTGGAGGAGGGATCTACCATGATCATCTACTTTAGCTACGGCACTTTTTGGTTTGTAACCCCAGGCAGGCCCGGCATTCCATCCCGCCGCCCCCCAATGGTCACAATTGTGCCCCCATTGCTTGTCAACTACACAGACATATGGGTCTTTCGAATGAGGGATATCTCTATAGATGCTCTGGATTTGTGGTGTGGGAAATGGGCATTCTACAATATCACAGTAATCAAAGGTATAAGTAGCCACCTGGGTGCACGATGAATTATACCAGAAGGTGTACCCACTAGTGTCTTTGGTAATGGCTACTTGCTGGGCCTTCATAAGGCTAATTAAGGAGAAGATGTACCAGAGATACATGTTTGTGCGATATTCGCTTCCTCTGGGGCAGGAGATTTCTTGCAGTGGGAAGCGTGGATCCAATTTGGCCTACCGGCCAATTTGACGGAGGTTGCGGTAATCAGGAGAACTTGGAATGGACCGTCAAATCTTGGTTCTAGGGTATTTTTCCGCACAAACTTCTTGACCAGGACCCAATCTCCGGGAAGTAGGTTATGAGAACCTGTATCCAATTCGGGATCTGGAATTGAAGAGAAAACTTGGGCATGTATTTTGTTTAGGACACTTGCAAGTTCAGTTACATAGTCTACTAAAACATCTGATTGGAGTTGCAACTGCTGCGGATAATAACAACCTAGCCTGGGTGCTGTCCCAAATAGAACCTCATATGGGGACAGTGAATGCTTCCCTCTAGGTGTGTGCCTAACACTAAATAAAGCTATTGGTAGGCTTTCTGGCCAGGGCATCTTTGTTTCTTGTGACATTTTTAGCATTCTGGTTTTTAGAGTGCCATTCATGCGCTCCACTTTACCACTACTTTGTGGGTGGTAAGGGGTATGGAAGGCTAGAGTCACCCCTAGGGCAGTCCAAATTTCTTTAGTCACAGTTGCTGTAAAGGCTGGGCCTTGATCACTCTCAATGACTTCTGGGAGTCCGAATCTACATACAATATCTGTAAGTAGGCGCCTTGCGGTTGTTTTTGCAGTGATATTGGCCACTGGGTAGGCTTCTGGCCAGCCTGAGAACATGTCCACTATTACTAGTGCATATTCATGGGGCCCACTCTTGGGCATTTGGATGTGGTCAATTTGAATCCGCTGGAAGGGGTACATGGGCTTTGCCAGGTGTTTCGCAGGTACTTTAACTGGTCTTCCTGGATTGCATTTTGCACAAATGACACAGGCCTTGCAGAAGCTATTGATCAATGTTGTGATTCCAGGTGCTTCATAATACTTCTGTATGAGGGCGGCCATCAATTCTTTTGACAGGTGTGCAGGCCCATGTGCCCATTGGACAACTGCTGGATACAAATTTCTGGGAAGACAAAATTTGAAGTTGTTGTAATATATTCCGTCCTTTTGGACAGCTCCTTTCTTTTTCCATTTCTGGATTTCTTCAGGAGTGACTGCAGCTTGCTGTTCTCGCAAAATTCGTAAATCAGTAGGAAGAGTTTGCAGAGCAAAAATAGGAACTTCTTCTTCTTCTTGTCCGGACACTTCTTCGTCCACTTCCTGCAGATCCCTGGCCGCTAGCTTAGCAGCCTGATCAGCTAAATGGTTGCCCTTTGCTTCATCTGTGTCCAATTTCCCATGGGCCTTGACTTTCAAAACGGCCACTTCTTTAGGGAGTAGGAGGGCATCCATTAGCTCCTTAATTGCAGTGCTGTGTTTGACTGGTGTACCGGCGGTGGTAAGAAATCCTCTTGTCTTCCAAATTAGGCCGAAGTCATGTGCCACACCCAGGGCATATCTTGAATCTGTATAGATGTTGGCACGTTTTCCTTCGGAAATTTTGCATGCTGAAGTCAGAGCCTGTAATTCAGCTTCTTGCGCAGACATTGTTGGCGGTAAGGATGATGATTTGATAACTTCATCTGTTGTGGTTACGGCATATCCTGTACGATATTTTCCTTCTTCATCAGCATATCTTGAGCCGTCCACAAACAGGGTAAAATCCGGATCTGGTAATGGATTCTCATGCACAGTTGGTAAGTGCACTGTTTCCATTTTCATCTGTTCGAAACAGTCATGAGGTGTTTCTGGGTCATAATTATTCTTTATGACCAGATCTTGAAATTCCTTTTCCAGGAAATGGCGTGGCCATGCTTCTAGAAGGTCAGTTGTTGGGTATTTGGCAATACCATTTTCCTGTAGCTGTTCTTCATTCATGGTGGCCCATAGTTTTGCCATAGGCCCAAGATCATTCCATGACCTTGTCTTCAACTTGGTAACAGGAATATGTGGGATAGCGGTATCCCAATGGCGGTAAAGGTAGTTAAGTTGTTGAGGTAGCTGAACCAAGACCATACTATTGCCTTCAGAGTCACAATAGAAGTCTTGTGCAGTGAGCTTTACATCGGTCCAGTGGTAAAGCTCATCTTCATAGCAAGGTTCAGGAGTAATGTTCGGCTTGTACCACATGGTACAGAAGGCGTAATCCGGGCCTTCACAAAGAGGTGTCTCGTCTTCATAAAATGACAAATGTGGATGCATGACTTTCTTGATACATCCACAGAGCAGGTAGATGTAGGTTTCATCTGTGATAAATCCATAATAGATACCCCCCTCAGGGAGTGGAAGAAGAGTGGACGGATTAAGCACTTGACATCTTTGAATGGAAATGTTGTCAGGCAAAAGAAGATGACACCGTAGGCGCAGGTGTCTGGCTGGAGACACGTGCTTGAGCTGGACTTGGTTGATAATAGCAGAAATGTCATGAGGGGCCAAAACAACCAGAGGGTGGCCAAGGACCAGGTCCGAGGTTCTTTCAATGAGCTCTCTTGCGGCAAAAACAGCCCTGAGACAGGAAGGAGTCCCTCTGGCCACAATGTCTAGTTGACATGAGAAATATCCAATAGGCCTCTGGCGGCCTCTTAAGTCATTCGTTTGGGTGAGAACTCCTGTTGCGTGGCCTTGTCTTTCAGAGACAAATAATTTGAAGGGTTTGGAGTAGTCAGGTAGGCCCAAGGCAGGAGCAGAAGCAATGGCACGTTTTAAAGCACCGAAATTGTCCAGAGCTTCATTGGTCAGACAGAACGGGTCAGACTTAAGAGCATCATAGAGAGGTTGCATAAGCAGAGAGGCTTCTGGGATCCATGCTCTGCAGTAGGAAATGAGGCCTAGGAAGGCATGAAGAGACTTCGAAGTCCTTGGAGGTGGAATGTCCAGAACAGCTCTTACCCGGTCCCGAGTAAGATGTCTGGTACCTTGAGATAGGCAATGTCCAAGAAAAATCACTGAAGATTGGCAGAATTGCAACTTCGTGAGTGAAGCTTTGCATCCTTGTTCTGCCAAATAGGAAAGAAGACTAATTGAACACCTTTCAGTAGTGGGTATATCATCTCCACAGAGCAGTAAATCATCCACATACTGGAGCAAGACAACTTCTGGGTGCTCAGCTTGCCATGGGTCAAGGATGGTACCCATGGCCTTTGCAAATTGACTTGGAGAATTTTGTGCCCCTTGGGGCATGACAGTCCAGGTATACTGTTGCATCTCATGAGTGAAAGCAAACAGGTATTGACAGGATGGGTCCAGTGGGACACTGAAAAAGGCATTGGCCAGGTCAATAACTGTGAAGAATTTTGCAGATGGTGGGACTCCAGAGAGCAGAGTATGGGGATTTGGTACCAGAGGGGTGTCCAGGACGGTAGCTTCATTGACAGCACGGAGATCCTGAACCATCCTGTACTTCTCTGGCTCACCCTTTGGAGTTTTCTTTTTCACAGGAAATAACGGGGTGTTGCATTCAGATTTACATTTTACCAGGGCACCCTTCTCCAAGAGTGCCTTGATGTGGATAGAAATGGCAGCAGACTGTGCTGGTTTTAAGGGATATTGTGGTTTTCTTGGTAGCTTAGCTCCTGGAATGAGCTTCACCACCACAGGGGGAACATTTAGGTGACCTATGTCCTCTGGGCCTGAGGACCATAACTTGGCGGGCACCTGTGTTTTTAATTCCTCTGGGAAATTAGACCTTAATTCTGCTGCTTCCTCACGGGGCTTTTCTAAATGCAGCATCAGAGGCAAGGAGCACAGGGCTGAGGTGTCTGATACAGATAGAGGTGTAAACATTTCTACCTGCCCATCCGGGGTAAAGGTGATGGATGCTTGCAGGCGTGAGAGAACATCAGCACCTAACAGGTTAATTGGGCATGTGGAGGATACTACAAAGCGAGCGAGCAGGCTAGAACCAACTCGAAGTGGAGTTGTTAGAGGGCTATGTCTCGGCTGGCCATCCACTCCAACACAAGAGACATCGATATTTGACAGAAAAGATGGGTCTGGCAGGTCTTGTTCTCGCAGAACGCTACGGGCTGCACCTGTGTCAACAAGGAATGTGGTAGGGTGGCCTTCAATGGGCAAAGTCACTGTGGCAAGTGGCCCCCCTTTATCCCCTGTAGACACTGCCATAACAGGGGTCACAGACACAGGTTTGCCAATTTCCTATTCATCGGGTTCCTCAACTATTGGAACCCCTTTTTCGGCCTTAGTGGCCGGGGCGGGCCTGGATGGCTTTCTTGGCTCTCTTTTGGGTTCCGGGCAATCATTTTTAAAATGACCTTTAGCTTTGCAATTAAAACAGAAACCATCCTCTGGTCTGGTGCCTCTGGAAACAGGGGTACTGCGTGATACCATAAGAGGAGCAGAGCTTGGCCTCCTGGGGGTCTGGGTAGATTCTAGGCCCCTAGCAACTAAAAGCAGAGTATCCAGGGGAACAACCTTATATTCAGGGCGTGCAGCAATAATTCCCTTGCGTATAGAGTCTTTAACACCTTGGACGAACGCACCTGACAGCATTTGTGAATGAATTTTGTCGGTAAGATCAAACCCTAAATCTGTAAACATTTGATACAGTCTTGCATGGAACCTTTCCACTGATTCTCCTTTATCTTGAATAACATCAGTAAGGCCAGCAGCCTGATCTGCAAGTTTGTCTTTAGCCCATTCTCTTAATTGGGTGCAAAAGGTTACCCCGGAGGGGTAATCAACATCACTGGAAAGCAGATCTGTACTGAGGTGACGGGCCATGCTCGGCCAGTATGCATCCCCGGCTTTAATAGCACAAATGCTCAGCAAATCACGCCATGCGGCGGAATAGGTCTTTTGAATTTGAACTATCCCTCGGTAAAAAGGCATAGGCTGTTTCTCTGGGTCGGGGAGCGATTTCATGAATGCGCTAGCTTGAGTGGGGTTAAAGGCAACATATTTAGGAGGGGTCCGTTCACCCCGGCCCTTGTGTCCAAAGGGATCATCGATGGAACGATGAGTTGAGGCTCCTGCAGCGGCTCCTGCAGCCTCCGACGAGTCCTGGGATGAACTATCCTCATCTCTCTCATCTAATTCTATGATCTGAGCTTTCTTTCGTGCAGGGCCCGGGTAAGGTGACAGGACCGGAGGATGAGCGGGGGTCCCAGATGCGGGGGTGGCTAGCGAGTCATAACCGGGGGATAGGTAGTCACCGGGAATTACCGGCATCAGGGCTGTACTGGGGGCCGCCATATTAGTGGCCGGAAAGGGTATTGTATTAGGGTTAAGGGAAGAAGTGGCGGCCATGTTGGATGTGGGCACATCCGGAGCAGACTGTGCCGGACTGGGCATGACCGGAACCTGGGGAGTGGCTTGGGGAAGGGGTAGTGGATATCCGGGATAAGGCAGAGCCATGGGATACGGGAAGGGGTAGGGCCAGGCTGGGGAGGGGAAGGAGGTGGGGTATTGGACTGGGGTGGAGATGGGAGGGGACGGAGAGGGATTGGTAGGGGTGGGTGTAGAGGGAGGAGCCGGGGCGAGGGTGGAAGAGGTGGTTAGCTGGGCGGATGAAGAGGGGAGGGGATCAGTAACGGAGAGAGAGTGTAGGGAAGGAATGGTAGATGAAATGTTAGAGAGAGGTATAGCAGGTAGTGTAGGGATGGATGAGGATGATGGGAATGTTAGAGACGGGGAAGGGGAAAAGAAAGATCCATCAGAATTCAGGACCGGGCAGACAGGGGAGGTGACGGGATGGGTGTTAGGAGGATTGGGAGTGGGGGACATAGTCAGTTGGCTATCACCTACGGCTGACTGAACCTTGGGGATAGATATCCCCTGAGCGCCGTTTTGGGGCGCTGGCTGAGGGTAAACCCCAGTAACACAATTATTATGATACACAAACAATTTCACACCTTTGTGATTTATTTCTTCCTCAACCCAACCTTCTAGCTGAATAGCCTTTGCTACTCTGTACCATGCTTCAGCAGTCTTTAATAAACCATTATCTGTAAGCTTGCCTTTCATTTCTGCCAGTAACTTGCGCCAACTTTCTGGTTGCAATCTTCCACCCGTTGGTACAGTAATTTTACATACTTTTGCAATCTTTACAACACCTTTAACCATCTCCTCTCCTTCTCTGTTTTCTACCAAATCACATGCTAACCAGCCCTTACTGGGCTTACCTAAATCCTGCCCCATAATCCCTCTACCCCTATACCAGCGTCCTAGATATATAGAGAGAGAGAGAGAGAACTGAACAAGAACGTCTACAATGCTCGACTGCCACCTGAGAACCGTGGGACTTTCTCCGGTGCGTCTTCCCAAAACGTAGACTAGTCACTGAATCCGCCTACCCGGGGTGGTAGATACGGATTGGAGCGAGGTGAGAAGTGTGTGACCAATCACTTCTCTTTTAAGAAGAATGGGAGTGGATAGTATAATAATATAGGAAGTACAGAAAGGATGAAAGGCAAGGAAAATCCTTAGAGACAGACACAGGAGTTCATGAGACTCCTATTAAACAAACAAGACAACAATACAGTTGAAATACAGTGCATGCATCACAGTTCAAATGAAATCAACAGTAATTCCTTTCCTTTACTCGTGTGCTTACTCCAAAGTCACCTCCCTCAATCCCGTAGTATCTTACTACCAACGGCCAAGGATAACAGCTAACACCGGTCCGAAATCCATATGCCTCCCTCGTCACAGCAGCCCACTCGTAGTGTCTGCGCTACCCTCACCCTTGTAGTGCCCCTATAAAGACCCACTTCATAAGTCTCACTACTACGTGGTGATGAAGACAGCAATGCCTGCCCGAATTCACACACCACAAAATAAAAATTGGAATGGCTCCAGCTCAGCGCTCGAAGCTGGAGGGTACCACCACTCTGCAAGCAGAGTAACGTGCACAGAGAAGCTAGCTAGGCTATCAAAGTGACACAAGAAGGATCCCCAGGAAACTATGAGTCTACACAATCTCCACAGATCCAACACACCTCTTTTTCCCTACAGCCCCAGCCACGAGGCTCCTAAAAGAGTTAAACAGGAAAAGATGACCCCCAGGAACACATCCACAGGTCAACCCCCCTTTTTCCCTACAACCACAGCACCGTGGTTCCTAAAAGGGGTGAAACAGGCAACAGAAGACCCAGGCAAATCCCCTCAGGTCCACCCCCTTTATCCCAAAAGGGGTAAAATACAAACAGATAGACAGTCACACAGAAGACCCCCAGGAACGCATCCGCAGGTCCACCCCCCTTTATCCCAAAAAGGGGAAACAGGCAAACAATTCAAACACACCCAGGCAACAGATAGACTAAAATGCAGGTAAATAAGTGAGTAACGAGACACCGGGCAAGATATTACCTGTCTTTGATGTCCTCCCGGGAAGCAGTCACAGACACGTGGACGGGTCAATCAAAGGGGCCGGAACATACCGGTGGCTCTGCAGAAGTCTCTACCGTGTACCTGGAGGTGATCAGTCTCCTTTCCTTCCCCCCGGATTCCTCCGTCCACCCTTGTCTTCCTTAGGACGGCTCACCGGCCGGACATAGCCCGATGCCCCACGTTGGGCGCCAAGTTGTTATGGTACTTTTTGAAAGTAAACCAAAATGTTCAAATGTCTATCTGTTCCTGTCCAAATCAATAAAATTAAATTGCGTATATACGCTGAAGTAATTAAGTCTGACACACAAGGTTCAGGTTAAAATAACTTCGAGAAAGTTTATTGGCAAGTGAAGTAAAAGCGGGCGCGCAGGCCCTTTTAAGAGGCATTTTGCGTCATCATTGATTATTAGAATATCAGCAAATAAACACCATCAATTGGATTAATTGTTAAGTGTCGGTGTTAGTGTCTTACCTATTGGTTCAAAAATAAAAAAAAAGGTTAGTCCCGTGCCCACCCATCAGAGGTGGGATTATTCTGGACACGGGTGGGGATAAGGGGGTCCTAAGCGTCATTTTACACGGTCAATGATATCAGGCTTCATGTCCAGGTGCAAGGTCTCTTATGAATAGAACATTTCATTACTACTGTGTTCTGTGGCCTTCAAACTATACTATCTTACAAATTCTAAGGAGTAGCCAGCAAGTCTTAAGGAGTAACCAGCACCTCCTGGTATTTGTCCTTGTAGGAAAACACAGTCTTTGTCTACTGTACTAATTGGGTTGGGAAGTTCAGTCACGTAATGTAATTTTAAAATGAACAAGTTAAGTCATGAGGACAAAATGGAGGATTGAAAGAGTCAGGTTAGGGGGACAAAATGGAGGAGGAAGTCACAGTATAAAGTTAAAATGGAGTTAGTACAATAATTCAATACAAGTACAACAGTAATTTTTAATAATTCCACATCACCACCACTCATATCTGTTTTAACAATTGGTTAAGCTTTCGATTTAAAATAAATAATTTTTTTTCACTGTAATAGAAGAGCAGTTGCCTGCCTGACAGCTTCTGTGTGAGGTTGGATGCCTTGCCCATTTGCACAGTCAGTGCCACCACTCATATCTGTTTTAACAATTGGTTAAGCTTTCGATTTAAAAGAAATAATTTTTTTTCACTGTAATAGAAGAGCAGTTGCCTGCCTGCCAGCTTCTGTGTGAGGTTCACATTGGATACTGTGCCTATTAGCCCAGTGCCACCACCCATATCTGTTTTAACAATTGGTTAAGCTTTCGATTTAAAAGAAATAATTTGTTTTCACTGTAATAGAAGAGCAGTTAGTTGTCTGCAAGCGTCTGTGTTTCAGGCCTACTTCAGCGTGTGCTCTGCAGACCTGTGCCAGCGTGCTTTGACAGTTGCCAATCATATCTGGTGTCTCTTTAGCGTGCTTTTACAACCAAAATTTTGTTTCCACTGTAATAGAAGAGCAGTTGCCTGCCTGCCAGCTTCTGTGTGAGGTTCACATTGGATACTGTGCCTATTAGCCCAGTGCCACTACTCATATCTGTTTTAACAATTGGTTAAGCTTTCGATTTAAAAGAAATAATTTTTTTTCACTGTAATAGAAGAGCAGTTGCCTGCCTGCCAGCTTCTGTGTGAGGTTCACATTGGATACTGTGCCTATTAGCCTAGTGCCACCACTCATATCTGTTTTAACAATTGGTTAAGCTTTCGATTTAAAAGAAATATTTTTTTTTCACTGTAATAGAAGAGCAGTTAGTTGTCTGCAAGCGTCTGTGTTTCAGGCCTACTTCAGCGTGTGCTCTGCAGACCTGTGCCAGCGTGCTTTGACAGTTGCCAATCATATCTGGTGTCTCTTTAGCGTGCTTTTACAACCAAAATTTTGTTTCCACTGTAATAGAAGAGCAGTTGCCTGCCTGCCAGCTTCTGTGTGTGGTTCACATTGGATACTGTGCCTACTTGCCCAGTGCCACCACTCATATCTGTTTTAACAATTGGTTAAGCTTTCGATTTAAAAGAAATAATTTTTTTTCACTGTAATAGAAGAGCAGTTAGTTGTCTGCTATCGTCTGTGTTTCAGGCCTACTTCAGCGTGTGCTCTGCAGACCTGTGCCAGTGTGCTTTGACAGTTGCCACTCATATCTTGTGTCTCTATAGCGTGCTTTTACAACCAAAATTTGTTTTTCACTGTTATAGATTGAATAGCAGTTACTTGTCTTCAAGCGGGTGTCTCAGGCCTACAGTGTGTGCTCTGCAGCACTGTTCCAGTGCACATTGCCAATCATATCTGGTCTCACAGTAGCTTGCACGCATAGTACCACAAATCCCCAAAAAAATGACAGGCAGAGGCAGGCCACCCCGCAGGGGCCGTCGTGGTCGTGGTGCTGTGATTCCATTTTGCCCTAGAATAATGCCCAGTTTTCAGAAGCCACGTACCCTGAACTTGAAAAGTTCTGAGGACTTAGTTGACTGGCTAACACAGGACACCCAATCTTGTACAGCCTCCACTGAGGACTTAGTTGACTGGCTAACACAGGACACCCAATCTTGTACAGCCATCCTACTCCAGCTTAGCTTCAGGCACCTCTCAAGATAGCACTCACCCGCCTGCCGCCACCACCAAAACTAGCACCACAGCCGCTTTACTTGGTATGTCAGAGGAGTTATTCACACACCCGTTTGAAGAAATGAGTGATGCGCAACCATTATTGCTAGAGGATGTAGATAACAGGGATATGTCTCAGGCAGGCAGCATTAAACACATGGAGGTACGGTGTGATGATGATGATGTTGTACCCGCTGCTGCTTCCTTTTCTGAGTTGTTTGATACAAGCGAAGCGGTTGATGATGACGATGCGTCCATGGATGTCACGTGGGTGCCCGCTAGAAGAGAAGAAGAACAGGGCGAAAGTTCAGATGGGGAGACAGAGAGGAGGAGGAGGAGACCAGTTGGAAGCAGGGGGGGGTCGTCGCAAGGAGCTAGTGGCACAGTCAGACAGCATGCATCGGCACCCGGGGTCAGCCCGACAGCACGCCAATCAACGCATGCTGTGTCCACCACCAGAATGCCGTCATTGCAGAGCTCAGCAGTGTGGCATTTTTTTTGTGTGTCTGCCTCTGACAACAGCGATACCATTTGCAACCTGTGCCAAAGGAAACTGAGTCGTCGGAGGTCCAACACCCACCTAGGTACAACTGCTTTGCGTAGGCACATGATCTCACATCACAAACGCCTATGGGATCAACACATGAGTACAAGCAGCACGCCTACTCTAAGCCGCCATCCTCCTCCTGGTCCAGAATCTTCAGCCACGTCAACCACTGCTGTCCTTCTTGCCCCCTCTCAACCATCCGCCACTCCGTCTCCCGCCTTGAGCAGTTCCCGCTCATCTGCCCACAGTCATGTGTCTGTCAAGGACATGTTTGAGCGTAAGAAGCCAATGTCACCAAGTCACCCCCTTGCCCAGCGTCTGACAGCTGGCTTGTCCGAACTATTAGCCCGCCAGCTTTTACTATACAATCTGGTTGAGTCTGAGGCGTTCAAAAAATTTTTAGCTATTGGGACACCGCAGTGGAAGGTACCCGGCCGGAATTTCTTTTCACAAAAGGCAATCCCCAACTTGTACTCGATTGTGCAAAAGGAAGTCATGGCATGTCTGGCACACAGTGTTGGGGCAAGGGTCCATCTGACCACTGATACCTGGTCTGCAAAGCATGGTCAGGGCAGGTATATCACCTACACTGCGCTTTGGGTAAACCTGCTGATGGCTGACAAGCAAGGAATGCGTGGCATTGCAGAGGAGTTGGTGACACCGCAACGAATTGCAGGCAGTCCTGCTGCCACCTCCTCTACTCCTCCTACTCCATCCTCTTCCATAACCTCCTCGGCTGAGTCCTCTTGTGCCGCTGCGTCTTGCTCCACATCAACGGCACCCCCCCAGCTCCCCAGGTACTATTCCACATCCCGGATACGGCAGTGTCACGCCGTCTTGGGTTTGACTTGCTTGAAAGCAGAGAGTCACACCGGACAAGCACTCCTGTCCGCCCTGAACGCACAGGTGGAAAAGTGGCTGACTCCGCAGCAACTGGATATCGGCAAAGTGGTGTGTGACAACGGAAAAAATTTGATAGCGGCATTGAAGTTGGGCAAGTTGACACATGTGCCGTGCATGGCACATGTGTGTACTCTGATCGTACAACGCTTTGTGCATAAGTACACAGGCTTACAGGACGTGCTGAAGCAGGCCAGGAAGGTGTGTGGCCATTTCAGGCGTTCCTACACGGCCATGGCTCACTTTGCCGATATCCAGCGGCGAAACAACGTGCCAGTGAGGCGCTTGATTTGCGACAGCCCTACACGTTGGAATTCAACACTCCTAATGTTCGACCGCCTGCTCCAACAAGAAAAAGCTGTTAATGAATATTTGTATGACCGGGGTGCTAGGACAGCCTCTGGGGAGCTGGGAATTTTTTTGCCATGTTACTGGACGCTCATGCGCAATGCCTGTAGGCTCATGCGTCCTTTTGAGGAGGTGACAAACCTAGTCAGTCGCAACGAAGGCACCATCAGCGACATCATTCCATTTGTTTTCTTCATGGAGCGTGCCCTGTGAAGAGTGCTGGATCAGGCTGTAGATGAGCGTGAAGAGGAAGAGGAAGAGTTGTGGTCACTATCACCACCAGAAACAGCCTTATCAGCATCGCTTGCTGGACCTGCGGCAACGCTGGAAGAGGATTGTGAGGAAGAGGAGTCAGAGGAGGATTGTAGCTTTGAGGAGGAGGAGGAGCAAGACCAAACACAACAGGCATCCCAGGGTGCTCGTTGTCACCTATCTGGTACCCGTGGTGTTGTACGTGGCTGGGGGGAAGAACATACCTTCAATGACATCAGTGAGGAGGAGGAACGGGAAATGAGTAGCTCGGCATCCAACCTTGTGCAAATGGGGTCTTTCATGCCGTCCTGCCTGTTGAGGGACCCTCGTATAAAAAGGCTGAAGGAGAACGACCTGTACTGGGTGTCCACGCTACTAGACCCCCGGTATAAGCAGAAAGTGGCGGAAATGTTACCCAATTACAACAAGTCGGAAAGGATGCAGCATTTGCAAAATAAATTAAAAAGTATGCTTTACACAGCGTATAAGGGTGATGTCACAGCACAACGGGAATCTAACAGGGGGAGAGGTGGAAGTCATCCTCCTCCTCCCACGACCACGCCGGCAAGGACAGGACGCTTTAAAGACGTGTTGTTGATGGAGGACATGCGGACCTTTTTAAGTCCTATGCATCGCCACAGCCCTTCGGGATCCACCCTCAGAGAGCGACTCGACCGACAGGTAGCAGACTACCTCGCCTTAACTGCAGATATCGACACTCTGAGGAGCGATGAACCCCTTGACTACTGGGTGTGCAGGCTTGACCTGTGGCCTGAGCTATCCCAATTTGCGATAGAACTTCTGGCCTGCCCCGCTTCAAGTGTCCTGTCAGAAAGGACCTTCAGTGCAGCAGGAGGTATTGTCACTGAGAAGAGAAGTCGCCTAGGTAAAAAAAGTCTAGATTACCTCACCTTTATTAAGATGAATGAGGGATGGATCCCGAAGGGACTGACACTGGGCGATACATTCGATTAAAAAAGGCCTGATGAGATGAGCTGCCTTGGGCTAAAAATGGTCCACACGCTGCTGTATTTTAGCTCTGAATGACGTTTGACTTGCGTGACTTATCCGCCACCAACTAGGGTTCAAGCCGCCATGTTTTAGGGCACTTTCTGCCTGTGAAACAAACATCAATTTTTCTGGACGCTGCTACAGCAGCGGCTGCAACAATACCAAATTTTTCAGGCATGTGTACATGCCTAATTTTTAGGCCCACTGGTGCAAGTGGACTGATTACAATTACAGGGCCTCTAAAGAGTCCTGTATTGTTATTTGTCGTCACTACCTTCCCGCGTCGGGAGTGGGTCATTTGCGCCCCTGCTGCCTTCCTTGCATGTGGTAGCTGTTTGTCAGGGATTTGTCAATCCATATCTGCCAAGTGACCCTATGTAGGGGTAACAGTCCCTATTCTGCTCTGTGTCAGTGTGTATCATGGTCTCTGTGGACAAGGAACAGTCTCTATTCTGCTCTGTGTCAGTGTGTATCAGGGGTTTTGAGGACAGGTGTCAATCCATATCTGCCAAGTGACCCTATGTATATCTGCTGTCAGTACACAGGAAAAGTTTAAATATTTCTTGTTCTACGTTCTCTGCAACTCCACGCACCGACTCATCCAATACGTGAAGATCTGGGGTTTCTCTGACTCTCCTCAGTAGTGTATCAAACAGAGTCTGCACTGTGGTAACACGGACATCTTCAGGACATAACTCAACTATTTGCAGATAGGCAGTCTGCAGCTTCTCTTTTTCACCTGTTCTCTTCTTTCTCTTATGCGTATTCTTGTCTATATGCAGGTGGTCTCTTGCCTTTCTTTTAACCAATTCGTTCCTTCCATATGGTTTCAAAAGATCTCTGGCATCCCGCGTCGGGAGAATTTCTTGCACAGGGCGCCCAAAGGCCTAAGGCTGGCCCTGCGCATGGGTCAGTGGCTCTGCACCAGACTTCCCTCCAATTGATCAACGTTAAAGGATTTCAAGTGGACTGATTACAATCACAGGGCCTCTAAAGAGTCCTGTATTGTTATTTGTCGTCACTACCTTCCCGCGTCGGGAAGATTTCTTGCACAGGGCGCCCAAAGGCCTAAGGCTGGCCCTGCGCATGGGTCAGTGGCTCTGCACCAGACTTCCCTCCAATTGATCAAAGTTAAAGGATTTCAAGTGGACTGATTACAATCACAGGGCCTCTAAAGAGTCCTGTATTGTTATTTGTCGTCACTACCTTCCCGCGTCGGGAAGATTTCTTGCACAGGGCGCCCAAAGGCCTAAGGCTGGCCCTGCGCATGGGTCAGTGGCTCTGCACCAGACTTCCCTCCAATTGATTAAAGTTAAAGGATTTCAAGTGGACTGATTACAATCACAGGGCCTCTAAAGAGTCCTGTATTGTTATTTGTCGTCACTACCTTCCCGCATCGGGAAGATTTCTTGCACAGGGCGCCCAAAGGCCTAAGACTGGCCCTGCGCATGGGTCAGTGGCTCTGCACCAGACTTCCCTCCAATTGATCAAAGTTAAAGGATTTCAAGTGGACTGATTACAATCACAGGGCCTCTAAAGAGTCCTGTATTGTTATTTGTCGTCACTACCTTCCCGCGTCGGGAAGATTTCTTGCACAGGGCGCCCAAAGGCCTAAGGCTGGCCCTGCGCATGGGTCAGTGGCTCTGCACCAGACTTCCCTCCAATTGATCAAAGTTAAAGGATTTCAAGTGGACTGATTACAATCACAGGGCCTCTAAAGAGTCCTGTATTGTTATTTGTCGTCACTACCTTCCCGCGTCGGGAAGATTTCTTGCACAGGGCGCCCAAAGGCCTAAGGATGGTCCTGCGCATGGGTCAGTGGCTCTGCACCAGACTTCCCTCCAATTGATCAAAGTTAAAGGATTTCAAGTGGACTGATTACAATCACAGGGCCTCTAAAGAGTCCTGTATTGTTATTTGTCGTCACTACCTTCCCGCGTCGGGAAGATTTCTTGCACAGGGCGCCCAAAGGCCTAAGGCTGGCCCTGCGCATGGGTCAGTGGCTCTGCACCAGACTTCCCTCCAATTGATCAAAGTTAAAGGATTTCAAGTGGACTGATTACAATCACAGGGCCTCTAAAGAGTCCTGTATTGTTATTTGTCGTCACTACCTTCCCGCGTCGGGAAGATTTCTTGCACAGGGCGCCCAAAGGCCTAAGGCTGGCCCTGCGCATGGGTCAGTGGCTCTGCACCAGACTTCCCTCCAATTGATCAAGTTAAAGGATTTCAAGTGGATTGGTATCTCACCGGGCTGGTATCTCACCGTCTGCTCTGCGCCCTGGACCTACGACCAGGCTCCAGGTTCCAATAGGCGAACCTCTTCCTTCTATAGAGCGAAGCAGGATCAGGAACAAGAGCTCTTACAAGAGCTCAGTAGCTAAGGGAGTATGAAGAGCATAGCAATCCCTGTAGTGATTATAGCTGTCCCCTACAAACATGAGTCAAGGCTACAAGTTAGAGGGTCAGATGAGGACTGAGATGCTGGAACACCCAGCCTGGCTTTTATTGAGGTTACATGCAAATAGGACACTCCCAGGGGGAGGCATAAAATCACCAATCACACATCTGGTGCAGCCCACACATTCCCTCCCCTCAGATAAACAGTTAAACCAATTATTACATACAATAAAAATACAGTTTTTACACACACACTGTAACTTTAAAACCATACATGCATATTCAGACTCAGCATACATCAAACATAAACACTTCCAAAAATCGGCCAAATCCCTCCAGTGGATCAAAAGTTAGCTGGAAGTCCTTTATGACCGACCGCAAGCACAATTTCCTGCCCAAAACAGTTCCATAGATTTGGGCTGTGCGGCCGGTCAATTTCATGCGAAAAAACGACTAAGTCCCAGTCTGGGTAGTCAAAATGGGTCACAAGAGAATCCTGAGAACGGGCAGCAGCTGAAATAGCAGCTGAAATAGCCTGCCCTTCGGGCGGTCCCCGCTCAGTTCTCAAGCTGTTTTTCGCTCATCTTGTGCCATTACAGAGAGAACTTCTCTGAAACATATCAGACTGGTCCCACCCATACGGGCAGTCCAGATCCGAAATGCCAGCAAGTTCCCTCTGCACGAGAGACACAGCAACCCCAGACGATCATTTCAGCCTTGTTAGGCATCATCAGTGAGGCATAGCTGATATCTGCCTGGGCACCGTGAGCAAGGGGTCCACGTCTGGATTATCCCTTAAACTTGTGGAGAGTAAAAATGGGTCGCAAGAGAATACTGAGAATGGGCAGCAGCTGAAATAGCCTGCCCTTTGGTCGGTCCCCGCTCAGTTCTCAAGCTGATTTTTGCTAATCTTGTGCCATTACAGAGAGAACTTCTCTGAAACATATCAGACTGGTCCCACCCATACGGGCAGCCCAGATCCGAAATGCCAGCAAGTTCCCTCTGCACGAGAGACACAGCAACCCCAGACGATCATTTCAGCCGTGTTAGGCATCATCAGTGAGGCATAGCTGATATCTCCCTAGGCACCGTGAGCAATGGGTCCACGTCTTGATTATCCCTTAAACTTGTGGAGAGTAAAAAATGGGTCGCAAGAGAATACTGAGAACGGGCAGCAGCTGAAATAGCCTGCCCTTCGGTGGGTCCCCGCTCGGTTCTCAAGCTGTTTTTTGCTCATCTTGTGCCATTACAGAGAGAACTGCTCTGAAACATATCAGACTGGTCCCACCCATACGGGCAGTCCAGATCCGAAATGCCAGCAAGTTCCCTCTGCACAAGAGACACAGCAACCCCAGATGATCGTTTCAGCCTTGTTAGGCATCATCAGTGAGGCATAGCTGATATCTCCCTAGGCACCGTGAGCAAGGGGTCCACATCTGCATTATCCCTTAAACTTGTGGAGAGTAAAAAATGGGTCGCAAGAGAATACTGAGAATGGGCAGCAGCTGAAATAGCCTGCCCTTCGGTCGGTCCCCGCTCAGTTCTCAAGCTGTTTTTTACTCATCTTGTGCCATTACAGAGAGAACTTCTCTGAAACATATCAGACTGGTCCCACCCATACGGGCAGTCCAGATCCGAAATGCCAGCAAGTTCCCTCTGCACGAGAGACACAGCAACCCCAGACAATCGTTTCAGCCTTGTTAGGCATCATCAGTGAGGCATAGCTGATATCTCCCTAGGCACCGTGAGCAAGGGTCCACGTCTGGATTATCCCTTAAACTTGTGGAGAGTAAAACATGGGTCGCAAGAGAATACTGAGAACGGGCAGCAGCTGAAATAGCCTGTGATGTCGAAAACCCAAAATTTTCCATGAGACCATGATACACACTGACACAGAGCAGAATAGGGACTGTTCCCCCTACATAGGGTCACTTGGCTGATATGGATTGACACCTGTCCTCAGGGACCCTGATACACACTGACACAGAGCAGAATAGGGACTGTTCCCCCTACATAGGGTCATGGGAGGAGGAGGATGACTTTCACCTCTTCCCCTGTTAGATTCCCGTTGTGCTGTGACATCACCCTTATACGCTGTGTAAAGCATACTTTTTAATTTATTTAGCAAATGCTGCATCCTTTCCGACTTGTAATTCGGTAACATTTCCGCCACTGTCTGCTTATACCGGGGGTCTAGTAGCGTGGACACCCAGCACAGGTCATTCTCCTTCAGCCTTTTTATACGAGGGTCCCTCAACAGGCACGACGGCATGAAAGACCCCATTTGCACAAGGTTGGATGCCGAGCTACTCATTTCCCGTTCCTCCTCCTCACACAGAGCAGAATAGGGACTGTTCCCCCTACATAGGGTCACTTGGCAGATATGGATTGACACCTGTCCTCAAAGCCCCTGATACACACTGACACAGAGCAGAATAGGGACTGTTCCCCCTACGTAGGGTCACTTGGCAGGTATGGATTGACACTTGTCCTCAGAGACCATGATACACACTGACACAGAGCAGAATAGGGACTGTTCCCCCTACATAGGGTCACTTGGCAGATATGGATTGACACCTGTCCTCAGAGACCATGATACACACTGACACAGAGCAGAATAGAGACTGTTACCCCTACATAGGGTCACTTGGCAGATATGGATTGACACCTGTCCTCAAAGCCCCTGATACACACTGACAAAGAGCAGAATAGAGACTGTTCCCCCTACATAGGGTCTCTTGGCAGGTATGGATTGACACCTGTCCTCAGAGACCATGATACACACTGACAAAGAGCAGAATAGAGACTGTTCCCCCTACATAGGGTCACTTGGCAGGTATGGATTGACACCTATCCTCAGAGACCATGATACACACTGACAAAGAGCAGAATAGAGACTGTTACCCCTTCATACTGTCACTTGGCAGATATGGCGTGGTCGTGGGAGGAGGAGGATGACTTTCACCTCTTCCCCTGGTAGATTCTGTTGTGCTGTGACATCACCCTTATACGCTGTGTAAAGCATACTTTTTAATTTATTTTGCAAATGCTGCATCCTTTCCGACTTGTAATTCGGTAACATTTCTGCCACTGTCTGCTTATACCGAGGGTCTAGTAGCGTGGACAACCAGCACAGGTCGTTCTCCTTCAGCCTTTTATACGAGGGTTCCTCAACAGGCACGACAGCATGAAAGACCCCATTTACTCAAGGTTGGATGCCGAGCTACTCATTTCCTGTTCCTCCTCCTCACACAGAGCAGAATAGGGACTGTTCCCACTACATAGGGTCACTTGGCAGGCATGGATTGACACCTGTCCTCAGAGACCATGATACACACTGACACAGAGCAGAATAGAGACTGTTACCCCTACATAGGGTCACTTGGCAGGTATGGATTGACACCTATACTAAGGATCCCTGATACACACTGACTCAGAGCATAATAGGGACTGTTCCCCCTACATAGGGTCACTATGTTCCTTTTTTTTGGTTTGGTTCTTGAAGCCACAGTGCAGCACCACAGGGCCGAAAAATTAGGCATGTACACATGCCTGAAAAATTAGGTATTGTTGCAGCCGCTGCTGTAGCAGCGGCCATAAAAATTGATGTTTGTTTCCCAGGCAGAAAGTGCCCTAAAACATTGCGGCTTGAACCCTAGTTGGTGGCGGATAAGTCACGCAAGTCAACCGGCATTCAGAGCTAAAATACAGCAGCGTGTGGACCATTTTTAGCCCAAGGCAGCTCATCTCATCAGGCCTTTTTTAGTCGAATGTATCGCCCAGTGTCAGTCCCTTCGGGATCCATCCCTCATTCATCTTAATAAAGGTGAGGTAATCTAGACTTTTTTGACCTAGGCGACTTCTCTTCTCAGTGACAATACCTCCTGCTGCACTGAAGGTCCTTTCTGACAGGACACTTGAAGCAGGGCAGGCCAGAAGTTCTATCGCAAATTGGGATAGCTCAGGCCACAGGTCAAGCCTGCACACCCAGTAGTCAAGGGGTTCATCGCTCCTCAGAGTGTCGATATCTGCAGTTAAGGCGAGGTAGTCTGCTACCTGTCGGTCGTGTCGTTCTCTGAGGGTGGATCCCGAAGGGCTGTGGCGATTTCATAGGACTTAAAAAGCTCCGCATGTCCTCCATCAACAACACGTCTTTAAAGCATCCTGTCCTTGCCGGCGTGGTCGTGGGAGGAGGAGGAGGATGACTTCCACCTCTTCCCCTGTTAGATTCCCGTTGTGCTGTGACATCACCCTTATACGCTGTGTAAAGAATACTTTTTAATTTATTTTGCAAATGCTGCATCCTTTCCGACTTGTTGTAATGCGGTAACATTTCCGCCACTTTCTGCTTATTCCAGGGGTCTAGTAGCGTGGACACCCAGTACAGGTCGTTCTCCTTCAGCCTTTTTATACGAGGGTCCCTCAACAGGCACGACAGCATGAAAGACCACATTTGCACAAGGTTGGATGCCGAGCTACTCATTTTCCGTTCCTCCTCCTCCTGATGTCAATGAAGGTATGTTCTTCCCCCCAGCCACGTACAACACCATGGGTACCAGATAGATGACAACGAGCACCCTGGGATGCCTGTTGTGGTTGTTCTTCCTCCTCCTCCTCAAAGCTACAATCCTCCTCTGACTCCTCTTCCTCACAATCCTCTTCCAGCGTTGCCGCAGGTCAAGCAAGCGATGCTGATAAGGCTGTTTCTGGTGGTGATGGTGACCACAACTCTTTCTCTTCCTCTTCACGCTCATCTACGGCCTGATCCAGCACTTTTCTAAGGCAAGCATCAGGAAGAAAACAAATGGTATGATGTCGCTGATGGTGCCTTCGGTGCGACTGACTAGGTTTGTCACCTTCTCAAAAGGACACATGAGCCTACAGGCATTGGGCATGAGCGTCCAGTAACGTGGCAAAAAAATTCCCAGCTCCCCAGAGGCTGTCCTAGCACCCCGGTCATACAAATATTCATTAACGGCTTTTTCTTGTTGAAGCAGGCGGTCGAACATTAGGAGTGTTGAATTCCAACGTGTCGGGCTGTCGCAAATCAAGCGCCTCACTGGCATGTTGTTTCGCCGCTGGATATCGGCAAAGTGTGCCATGGCCGTGTAGGAACACCTGAAATGGCCACACACCTTCCTGGCCTGCTTCAGGATGTCCTGTAAGCCTGTGTACTTATGCACAAAGCGTTGTACGATCAGATTACACACATGTGCCATGCACGGCACATGTGTCATCTTGCCCAACTTGCCGCTAACAAATTTTTTCCGTTGTCACAAACCACTTTGCCAATTTTCAGTTGCTGTGGAGTCAGCCACTTTTCCACCTGTGCGTTCAGGGCGGACAGGAATGCTTGTCCGGTGTGACTCTCTGCTTTCAAGCAAGTCAAACCCAAGACGGCTTGACACTGCCGTATGTGGGATGTGGAATAGTACCTTGGGAGCTGGGGGGGTGCCGTTGATGTGGAGCAAGACACAGCAGCAGAAGAGGACTCAGCCATGGAGGTTATGGAAGTGGATGGAGTAGGAGGAGTAGAGGAGGTGGCAGCAGGCCTGCCTGAAAGTCGTGGCGGTGTCACCAACTCCTCTGCAGAGCCAAGCATTCAATGCTTGGCAGCCATCAGCAGGTTTACCCAATGCGCAGTGTAGGTGATATACCTGCCCTGACCATGCTTTGCAGACCAGGTATCAGTGTTCAGATGGACCCTTGCCCCAACACTGTGTGCCAGACATGCCATTACTTCCTTTGGCACAATCGAGTACAGGTTGGGTATTGCCTTTTGTGAAAATAAATTTCGGCCGGGTACCTTCCACTGCGGTGTCCCAATAGCTACAACTTTTTTGAACGCCTCAGACTCCACCAGCTTGTATGGTAAAAGCTGGCGGGCTAATAGTTCGGACAAGCCAGCTGTCAGACGCTGGGCAAGGGGGTGACTTTCTGACATTGGCTTCTTACGCTCAAACATGTCCTTGACAGACACATGACTGTGGGCAGATGAGCAGGAACTGCTCAAGGCGGGAGACGGAGTGGCGGATGGTTGAGAGGGGGCAAGGAGGACAGCAGTGGTAGACGTGGCTGAAGATGCTGGACCAGGAGGAGGATGGCGGCTTAGAGTTTGCGTGCTGCTTGTACTCATGTGTTGATCCCATTGGCATTTGTGATGTGCGATCATGTGCCTACGCAAAGCAGTTGTACCTAGGTGGGTGTTGGACTTCCCACGACTCAGTTTCTTTTGGCACAGGTTGCAAATGACATCGCTGTTGTCAGAGGTAGACACACAAAACAAATTCCACACTTCTGAGCTCTGCAATGACGGCATTTTGGTGGTGGACACAGCATGCGTTAATTGGCGTGCTGTCGGGCTGACCCCGGGTGCCGATGCATGCTGTCTGACTGTGCCACTAGCTCCTTGCGACGACCTCCCCCTGCTTCCAACTCGTCTCCACCTCCTCCTCTCTGTCTCCCCATCTGAACTTTCGCCCTGTAATTCTTCTTGCCAAGCGGGCACCCACGTGACATCCATGGACGCATCGCCATCATCAACCGCTTCACTTGTATCTGACAACTCAGCAAAGGAAGCAGCAGCAGGTACAACATTATCATCATCACACCGTACGTCCATGTGTGTAATGCTGCCTGCCTGAGACATATCCCTGTTATCTACATCCTCTGGCAATAATGGTTGCGCATCACTCATTTCTTCAAACGGATGTGTGAATAACTCCTCTGACATACCAAGTAAAGCGGCTGTGGTGCTAGTTTTGGTGGTGGTGGCAGGCGGGTGAGTGGTACCTTGAGAGGTGCCTGAAGCTAAGCTGGAGGAGGATGGTGCGTCAAGGTTCCGAGCGGAAGCTGTAGAAGATTGGGTGTCCTGTGTTAGCCAGTCAACTATGTCCTCAGAACTTTTAAAGTTCAGGGTACGTGGCCTCTGAAAACTGGGCATTATTCTAGGGCCAAAGGGAATCACAGCACCACGACCACGATGGCCCCTGCGGAGTGGCCTGCCTCTGCCTGTCATTTTTTTTGGGATTAGTGGTACTATGCGTGCAAGCTAATGTGAGACCAGCTATGAGTGGCAATGTGCATGGCAGAGGTTGGCAGAGTACACGCTGTAGGCCTGACACACCCGCTTGAAGACAAGTAACTGCTATTCAATCTATAACAGTGAAAAAAGTTTTTGGGTTTTAAATGCACGCTATTGTGACACCAGATATGAGTGGCAATGTGCACTGACAGAGGTCTGCAGAGTACACGCTGTAGGCCTGACACCCGCTTTAAGGGCACTAACTGCTATTAGCTTACAGTGAAAAACTTTTTTTTCTTTGTAAAGGCACGCTATAGAGACACCAGATATGAGTGGCCAAGTACACTGGCAGAGATTGGGAGAGTACGCGCTGAAGGCCTGACACCCAGACGCTTGCAGACAACTAACTGCTATTCAATCTATTACAGTGAAAAAAATAGTTTTTCTTTTTAAATGGCAAGCTTAAGCTATTGTGACACCAGATATGAGTTGTGGCACTGGGCAAGTGGGCACAGTATCCACTGTGAGCCTGACACAGAAGCTGGCAGACAACTAACTGCTATTCAATCTATTACAGTGAAAAAAATATATATTTTTAAATGTCAAGCTTAAGCTATTGTGACGCCAGATATGAGTGGTGGCACTGGGCAAATGGGCACAGTGTCCACTGTGAGCCTGACACAGAAGCTGGCAAGCAACTAACTGCTCTTCAATCTATTAGAGTGAAAAAAAGTTTTCTTTTTAAATGTCAAGCTTAAGCTATTGTGACACCAGATATGAGTGGTGGCACTGGGCAAATGGGCACAGTATCCACTGAGCCTGACACAGAAGCTGGCAGACAACTAATTGCTATTAGCTTACAGTGAAAAACTTTTTTTGTTTTTAAGGTCACACTATAGTCACAACAGATATGAGTGGCAAAGTGCACTTGCTGAGGTTGGCAGAGTACACGCTGAAGGCCTGACACCCAGACGCTTGCAGATAACTAACTGCTATTAGCTTACAGTGAAAAACGTTTTTTCTTTGTAAAGGCACGCTATAGAGACACCAGATATGAGTGGCAAAGTACACTGGCAGAGGTTGGCAGAGTACACGCTGAAGGCCTGACACCCAGACGCTTGCAGACAACTAACTGCTATTCAATCTATTACAGTGAAAACCTTTTTTTTGTTTTTAAGGTCACACTATAGTCACAACAGATATGAGTGGCAAAGTGCACTTGCTGAGGTTGGCAGAGTACACGCTGAAGGCCTGACACCCAGACGCTTGCAGACAACTAACTGCAATTAGCTTACAGTGAAAAACTTTTTTTCTTTGTAAAGGCACGCTATAGAGACACCAGATATGAGTGGCAAAGTACACTGGCAGAGGTTGGCTATTCAATCTATTACAGTGAAAAACATTCTGGCCCTCCGTTAGTGATAAATGTTGGAGATGCTCTGGGGGTTTGGGTGACATAGAACACATCTGGTGGAGCTGTCCAGCCATCAAGCCATACTGGCAGGTTATACTAGCTGATATAGCAAACATTCTCACATTGAGACCAGGCCTCACCCCATCTCAGGTTTTACTAGGGTGGCCCCGCTCCTTCCAGGATCCTCATAAACAACAACTTCTACACACACTACTTGGGGAAGCCAACGCCCTTGTGCCAACACACTGGCGGCGACCCAGCATACCATGTAGGGAACAATGGATAAGACGGGTTGAGTGCACCAGGGAAATGGAAGAAATACATTGGTCAATATTGGGGAGACGGAACAAATACCTTAAAATATGGGGACCGTGGCTTGAATTCTGGAATCGCTCCCCAGGAGGTGATCGGAACTCAACCATCCTAGCTAAGTGATGGACCATCCGTACGTAGACCAAGACTATTGCAATCTAGCACTATAGGAGAATCTACTAGAAATGATTCAGAGGTTACCAGGCAGAACAATTACCCCCTATCCCCATTCCTTTGTTACCTCTACTCTCCCCCTAGACTACCCCACTTCAGGTTCCGTCTGCCATAGTCATACACCCCCTCAAAGGAAAGAGCTGCGCTATGGACGTCTACCTCCCTAGCATTTTATCCGTTACACCAAAACCTCATGGTGCAGACTCGTCCCAAAGCTGGATTAAAAGTATGGGGAAAAGTACAGTATCTAACTATGTGCATATGTATTGTTATACCCTTTTATGTAATACCTGAATGTCCCCTCTTCTCTTCTGTACCCCATACTCTTTATGCTTTTGAAAATAAAGAAAAATGCATTTAAAAAAAAAAAAAAAGAAAATTGCTAAAGTTAAAGGGATTTGTAGGAATGTCCATATCACAGTTAATGGAAATTGCAAGTCAGGTGTATATGAACAGGGAGATTGAAACAAAGCAGGAGGAAGAACGTAAAATGAGGATGAAGGCAGATATGCTAGCTGTAGCTATCATAAGTGTAGAGAGACAGGGAAGGGAGGTGAATAGAGGAGTTGAGAATAGGCTGAGTAAGGGAGGAAGTAGGAATCACTGTGCGTATTGTAGAGAGGAAGGATATTGGAAAAGTGACTGCCCACAGAGGGAATATAAAGCAAGTTATAGATAAGACAAGAGAGAAGGTTACGAGATGGTTACAGAGGTGGCTATAGAAAAAGTCTTGGAGGGAATGACAGTAGTAACAGAGGAGGTGTTCAGGGAAGTAGATACTATTCCCCTACCCAGAGATTAAGGGATAGAGAAGATAGAGATTTTGTCGGTCTGGCTGACACTGTCATGGAAGACTATTGATACCGACTGGGCTCCATCCCCCTTTAGCCGAGTGCAGCCTATGGTCGATGTATCAATAGAGGGAAAGAGGAGCTCTTTCATGATTGACACTGGTGCTGAGTACTCTGTGGTAACTAACCTAGTTGCTCCTCCTTCAGGAAGACTATAACTATGATAGGAGCTACTGGGAAAAGCGCTGCTAGACCAATTCTCAGGAGTCATACTTGTATTCTAGGAGGCCATTTTGTTAAGCACCAGTTCCTATATATGCTGGAGTGTCCAGTTCAGCTTCTAGGATGAGATCTATTATCAAAGCTTCAAGCCCAGATAACTTTTAAACCCAACGGATCAACGTCTCTGAAGTTTAATAGATCACCAGGCATAATATCAGTATCGGTGCAAAGGGAAGAAGAATGGCACTTCTACTCTATAATAACAAATACAGACCCTAAGAGTGATGAATCCTTATTTGACATTTCAAGAATATGGACAGAGAATAATCCTCCAGGACTTGCTCGCAATATTCCACCAATACACATTGAATTAAAGCTTGGAGCGTATCCTGTTAGCCTTAGTTAGTACCATATATTATAGAGGGCTGAGAAAAATATACAAACCTATGTGGATAAGTGTGTAAAGTATGACATCCTAAAATTCTGTACCTCCCCTTGGAACACTCCATTATTACCTGTTCAGAAGCCGGGATCAGATGAGTATCATCCTGTACAAGATCTAAAAGCAGTTCATAATGCAGTAGTCAATATACACCCAGTGGTACCCATCCCCTATAATCTGCTTGCTTTAATACCAGGTGGGGCAACCTACTATACCTTCCTAGACCTCAAAGATGCTTTCTTTTGTTTCTGGGGTACTGCTGAAAAATTATGTATGGGCATCCACCTTCCATACTCAGTAATTTAGGAGGAGATTTATGTCAGTTTGATGATGGAATTACTCGGCTGTAGGTGGCTGAGTTGAGTAAAACTATGATGAAGGTACAGAAATATGTGCAAGATAGGTTACCTATGAACATATATCCACCTGTTCATTCTTACTATCCAGGGGATCAAGTGTGGATAAAAGAATGGAACACTGTTCCATTAGGTTCCAAGTGGAGAGGTCCCTATGTTGTTCTTTTATCTACCCCAACAGTTGTAAAGGTTGTAGAAGTGACTCAGTGGATTCATCACTCTAGGGTAAAAAAAACAGTAGCAGATTCCTGACAAGCTACCATAGATCCAGAGAATCCTTGCAAGATCCGGTTGAAGCGTGTGACCCAGTTGGATTAAAAGTGGTTTTTGCAAAGAGAATATTGTTAAAAGGGAACATCAACAAAGATCTACAAGTAGGTGTTTTGATGGCCACAATAAAGCCTGACCTCCTACCAACGTTAAGCCAGAAGAAAAACCTCTGTGAAGAAAAGTGAGGATCAGGAAGGACTCCATTCCCTGCAGCCCTCACATCCTGGAAGCTGAGGTACCATCGCACGGGCGAAGAGTCAGGACAAAGATGTCAGGAGTGATGTGTTTGATAATGTGTATATTTGTGTTTTTAATTATTCAGGAAGGTAGAGGTACCAACACACCAGGCTGTGAGGTTTGCATTAAGACTACGAAAACAGGCAATCATATTTCCCAGACCCTTATTTGGCATTCACAATATGAGTGTAAAGGACATGTATCTAAGTGTAGATACTTGAGTATAGATTATAGTGTATGCCATCTAAGAGCAGGAGAACCTAGGTGTTTTAGGTCCAGAGTATCAACCCCGTACAATTTGGTTGACTATTCGGAATGGAGACTCACAGGGGACCCTGATAAATAAGACCATACTAGAAACCATACATTCTTCAGGTGTTCTGCTATTTGATGCATGTAAGGCGATATCAGGTGGTAGGAAACCGTAGAATGTATGTGGTGATCTTAAATGGGTCTAATGATAAATATATTTGTCCAGTAGTAAGTACAAATATATGGATCCAAAGTGCCCAAATAAAGATATAATTATTGTCCATATTGGTCCTGTGTAGGGTGGGCAACCTGGGGACAGACAGTAGATAAGGATATGATCGTCACTAAGTTGCCTACCAAGCCATATTGTAAGTCTAGGGAGTGTAACCCAGTCCATATACTTATCAATGACCCAGAACGATTCATAGATAGGTTTGGGAACTTATTTGGGTTCCAGATATATGGAACAGGTTTGGATCCTGGGACAATATTATTTATATGAATAGAGACCGATACTGTGGCAACCCAGACTCATCAGGTCTTTCATTCCTTCTATGAGGAGATGAGTGTGGAAAATAAGATCCCCCATAATGCGAAAAACGTATTTATAGATCTAGCCGAAAGCATTGCTGGTAGTCTTAATGTAACCAACTGCTATGTGTGTGGAGGTACTAACATGGGAGACCAATGGCCATGGGAAGCAAAGGAGGTAATGTATTCCAGTTCTGAGACAGTTGAACAGTTAATATCTTCTCAAACTGATTATCAAGTGAGTGTTAGAGGTAAATCTGAGTGGCGATTAAAGACCTCCATTATAGGTTATGTTTGCATAGCAAGGAAAGGAATAATGTTTAATACATGTGTAGGAGAATTGACTTGTCTAGGGCAAAAAGCTTATGATGATGATACAAAAGATACTACTTGGTGGTCAGCTTCAAATGTCTCAGAACCACCTAACCCGTTTGCAATTTATACCAATTTAAAGGATGTGTGGTTTGACTTATCTGCTACATCTAGTTGGAAAGCCCCAGCAAATTTGTACTGGATCTGTGGTAAGAAAGCCTATTCGGAGTTACCACAGGACTGGGAAGGGGCATGTGTATTAGGTATGCTCAAACCATCCTTCTTCTTGTTGCCAATTGAAACAGGAGAGACCTTGGGAGTTAAGGTTTATGATGTGAATCATAAAAAGAAGCTAGCATCCTTGAATGTAGGTAGCTGGGAAGATAATGAGTGGCACTGGCTGCCTTAGCGCGCTTCATTGCCAATAGGAGGGATGTAATATGTGAGGGAACTGGTTAACAGCCAAACTGTATGCCCATGAAGTGTTATTGTATTCTAATACAGGGATTCAAGCCTCATTCTACCATTAGGCAATTATGGATTCCTCTGTAAAGCACATAGCCTTCTTACCAGGTAAACCAGTTGGGCTGTTGATAAAGTCCTCCATTCACTTCCAGTGCAAATAGAAGGAGGTGCATGTGGAAAGTTCAATCTCAGCAACTGTTGTCTGCACATAGATGATGAAGGGCAGGCAGTGGCTGATCTCACAAGCCACATGGCTAAACTGACGCATGTACCGACTTAAGCCTGGAACGGGTACAATTCTAGTAGTTGGTTTGGAAGTAGGTACGAGCAGCTTGGAGGGATTAAGACATTGGTAGGAGGAGTCATGTTGATTATAGTGTTGTGTCTCTTTCTACCATGTTTGGTTCCATTGGTAATTAGGTCCATACAGAGTGTCATAGAGAGCACGACAGAAAGGAAAACAGCTGCGCATCTTCCTGTCCGCCCGCACCTCCCATGCCTCACCCTTCTGTCAGTCCCTACATTGGCTTCCTATAAAATATAGAGCTCAATTTAAAATTCTGGTTCTTGCTTTCAAATCTCTACAGGCTGCTCCCACCTATCTATCCTCCCTTATACACAAGTATGTCCCGTCTAGGCCCTTACGATCTGCTGAAGACTTACGTCTATCTTCTGTCCGTACTCCCACCTCTGATGCTCGCCTGCAAGATTTCTCGAGGGCTCCACCGTTCCTGTGGAACTCTCTTCCCGTTAGATGCTCACCCAGTCTCCACTCCTTCAAAAAATCGTTAAAAACCCACTTCTTCATAAAAGCGTATCAATTAAACTGTTAATAGCTCCCAACTGATTCCTCTTCTGCAACTGTCACTAGTCTAATACTATCCTTACCTTTTGTATCAGTTTACCCCACTCCCTCTAGCATGTAAGCTCATTGAGCAGGGCCCTCAACCCCTTTGTTCCTGTGTGTCCAACTTGTCTGGTTACAACTACATGTCTGTTCGTACACCCATTGTAAAGCTCTGCGGAATTTGATGGCGCTATATAAATATCATAATAATAAGTGGATTGAGCATGGTCATTGAATCAGTCGCTGCTTAATATATTAATTCCTTAACACACAGAAGGTGGTGGTAAGCGGACATTTATCAGCCCTTCTGGTTACAGGGAAGTCACAGATGTTCTTGCTCTGTTTATTTTAGAGGAGGCACTCACTGGGCTCTTACTTGTTACTAGACGACTTGTATGTTCATGCCTGACCTTTTATGTTATCTTTAAACCATTATTTATATGGTAAGGGTTTGATGGCTGATAGTATAGGCTATTGTGTTATCTAATCACATTATTAATAGAAACACTGTATCTGTATCTGTATCTTTTTACTGCTGTCCATACATTATAATCCAGTTGATTATCCTGTTCTCTTTCCAGAATCCAGGAGTAATTTTGAACTTGCTGTCAATCAGCCTCAGGAATCCTCAGCCCCAGTAGGAGGCTCAACCACCATTACCTGCTCATACAATGCTCCTATAAACAAAACACGCATGGATGCTGTGATATACTGGAGAGCTGGAAGACCTGATGGACCTATAGCATATCACCCCTCTAGATGGATGGTTCATCCCACTTACAGAGGAAGGACAAAAGTGACACAGCAAGCAGATCTACAGATAATGGGGGTAAACGATACAGACAGCTCTGTATATTACTGCTTCGTCACACTCAAATTGTGTAGTGGAGCTCAGAATATCACAACTGTAATCAGCAATGGAAATGGAACCAAACTGAATGTTACAGGTAATGTCAGAAAACACTCATTGCTCATTACCTACTGTCTTCTATAACTAACAGCTGGCAATTAATACTTCAACTTATCAGTTCACTTGCAAAAAAGGAAGTGAAAGAATCTGCAAATGTGCCTCCTGCCCTATGTACTCATCTCTTTGATAATATCTGTGTTTTGTGAATCCTCCAAAAGCATTGATTTTAATCCAGACAGTGACACTATACAAATCAAGGCAATTGCAGATTTGATCGACACAACCAAATTCTGACAATATATGATGATTTCCATTGCATTCGGAATTTGGTGATTTTCATGAGATTTTGTCAATATGGACAAAATCTGATATTTAGTGAATAATCCTGTATTTGTTGATATGGTACCAGTATAGTGCACTAATGAATAGACTTACTCACAGTGAAAAAAATAGTTTCAGGCAAATTAGGTTTCATCCATGTAACATTTTGATTCCAGAAAATTTGGTCCATGCGATCATTTTGGAAAAAAATATTCAGATGATGAGAAAATGCAATTATTACATAGTATTGTTTTAATAGTACTGCAAAATAATAAATAATATAAATATAAATATTATGCAATGTATTGATAGGCAAATAATTTGTGCCATTTGGTTCTCAGTAGTGATGTCGCGAACATAAAATTTTCGGTTCGTGGACGGCGAACGCGAATTTCCGCAAATGTTTGCGAATGGGCGAACCCGGGGAACCGCCATAGACTTCAATAGGCAGGCGAATTTTAAAACCCACAGGGACTCTTTCTGGCCATAATAGTGATGGAAAAGTTGTTTCAAGGGGACTAACACCTGGACTGTGGCATGCCGGAGGGGGATCCAAGGCAAAACTCCCATGGAAAATTACATAGTTGATGCAGAGTCTGGTTTTAATCCATAAAGGGCATAAATCACCTAACATTCCTAAATAGTTGGTGGGGGCCATAAATCCCAATGGGGGGACCTACTGTCCTCCCCCCCGGCCCCCACCCCTGCGCGGTGGGTGGGGGCTTTAAAAATAATGAGGGGGGACCTGCTGTCCTCCCCCCCTGGCCCCCACCCCTGAGCGGTGGGTGGGGGCCCTAAAAAAAACAATAAGGGGGGACCTACTGTCCTCCTCCCCGCCCCACCTGTGAGTGTTGGGTGGGGGCTATAAAAATAATGAGGGGGGGACCTACTGTCCGGTCCCCCTGGCCCCCACCCCAGAGCAGTGGGTGGGGGCCCTAAATAAAAATCCCGCCCAATCAAAGGTGACTAGGGGTCCCCAAGCCTCTAGTCACCCATCCCCCCACCTCCAAAAAAGTTACCCCCTACCTACCCCCCTCACTCTAAACAATAGTGAGGGGGAATAAAATAACTAACCTGTAAAGAAAAATTCAACTTACCATTTGACGTCTTCTTTTTTCTAAAATCTTAATTTTTCAGCCGCAAAAAAGGCCAAATAAAAAGCCATCATACCCGTCAAATTTAAAATAAAATAAAAAAACCTGAGCGCAAAAAAAAATACGGACGAAAAAGAAAAAACCCGACGCTAAAAAAATTAATCCATCTTCACCCATGGAGGGCTCCGCACAGACTGAGCTCTACAGGGAGGGGGAAGGCCTTGCCACGCCCTGCAATTAGGCTACGAACACTCTGATTGGCTGGTTTAAGCCAATCAGAGTGCTCTTTGTCATTTTACACAGCGTGGGAAAATTCCAAAGAACTTTCCCACGCTGTGTAAAATGACACAGAGCACTCTGATTGGGTGGCTTGAAATCCATCCAATCACAGTGCTCTGTGTCATTTTACACAGCGTGGGAAAATTCCAAAGAACTTTCCCACGCTGTGTAAAATGACACAGAGCACTCTGATAGGGTGGCTTGAAATCCATCCAATCACAGTGCTCTGTGTAATTTTAAACAGCGTGGGAAAGTTCTTTGGAATTTTCCCACGCTGTGTAAAATGACAAAGAGCACTCTGATTGGTGGGCTTGAAATCCATCTGAATGAATATATAGTAATTTAATTGATATTTTATGTTCAATCTAATAAATAAAATGTTTTTCTTTTAAATACAGTAATCTTGTATCATGTTTGCGCTCCTTTCAAAACTCTTTTATTGATTATATTGATATCTCTACTGCAAGATGAACAATGTTTTGACCTAACAAGGTCTTTCGCAAGTTCAAAATAAAAAGTGCAATAACTGATTAGTAAATTGGTAACAACATGAATCAGTGAACCACTTAATTACAAAGTATCATGTTGCTAAGCATCAAACCTGACAGATTTCCAGATACAAGAGGGGAGAAGGCACCATGACTATGCACAGGTCTGCCTTGAGGGCAGTGGCATAACTACCACAGTCACAGGTGTCGCAGTTGCAACCAGGTCTGTCACTCCAGGGGGCTTGGCTGCAGCTGTATCACTTCAGGGCACCAGGCCTGGGCTTGCGGACCCAGGGTGACTGGCAGGAGGGCACAGTACTCCCCACCTGCTGGTCACTGTATGAAGCATGGCCACGTAGACCGTGGATAGAGAGACCTCTGTTTCCCTCTACCATGGTCTGACTGGAAGTGCTCACTGAGAGAACTTCCTGTCAGATTGGGTACCGCGGTCTGCTCGGCAGAGCTATAGGAGAGAGCAGGTACAGAGGGAGACTGGGGAGAGACAAATGGGAAAGACTGGGGGATTGACACATGGGGGATGGGGGAATTGAGTACTGGGGGAAATTGAGACACATGGAAGGGATGGGGGGAATGTGACATATGGAAGGGACTGGGTTGGAATTGAGACACATGAAAAGTACTGGCTCAATTTAGACACATATAATGGATGGGGAGGAATGAGACACATGGAAGGGAGTGGAGGGAAATTGACACATGGACGGACGGGGTGGAATTGAGACACATGAAAAGTACTGGGAGGAATTGAGACACATGGAAGGGACTGGTAGGTTTGAGACACATGAAAGGGACTGGGAGGGTGGACTTAAGACATGGAAGGGGGGAATAAGACACATGGAGGGGCTGGGGGGAATAAGACATGTGGAGGGGCTGGAAGGAGAATGAGCCATATGGAAGGGCTGGGTGGGGATGAGACACATAGGAGGCAGGGTAATTTTTGCACTAGGGCCTGGTGGTTTCTAGGTATGTCCTACCTCTTTTAAGAATGAATCCTCCCAGGCATTCTGACCTCTTGCCTGACAAACTATTACTATTATAGAGATTATTATAATTGTAGAGATTATAAAGATTGGTATTTAGAATGCTATCACAATGTTTAGTGGAGGAAATAGGGACTTCCTTTACATCTCTCTATACTATCCCTTAGGTTAGTTTTACTTTGCTCAGTGTAAAACACTACAATTCACTGCTGTGACAGAGAAAAACATAAGTATTGTTCCAAAGGTTCATTTGTACGCTCGGCATCCCCATTAGATTGTGGATTATAAGCATATTTGAAGGACAGAGTGATGTCTCCAGAAGCTAAAGAAGCCAGTATAAATGGAAAACATCCATCATTCATTGATTTATAGAATAAATATAATATGCCATACAACTTATTATTAAAAAGAATAACATCTTGCTTGCTATCCACCCCCTGCTTAATATAACACACTGTCAAATTCTTTTTTTTGTTTTTAGTAAATCCATTAAAACCAGGAGAAACCTCATCCTCATGGACTCACGATTCGATTCCTTGTGTTCTGCACTTTTATCCTGTGTGGGATTCGTGGCTATAGAAATGTTAGGAGTAAGTACACATTAACTACTTTCATTTAGAACATCTATGTGAGTCTTGCAATGAATCCCTTATTGCATTTTTTGTATATATCTCACATTTAAAAATTTTAAAATACCAATGCAATACACATTTTGTGAAAGGTAACACCAGCTATATTTGAATATATACTGAATCTAATGCTTTGTATATTTTGTAAAGTCATACTCTTTATGGTGTATATGGAGAATGCAAAATACAACTTTTTTTCAAAAATGTATTCATTTAAAACAATGTGTTTTACAATCATAGTGTCCCTTAATTTAATGTAGGTTCAGGTAAAATAAAATCAAGAAGGGTTTCTATATAAAATGCATTTTTAAAGTTACAATTGATAGATAAATTCAGTTTCAGAATAAAAGATAAATTCCCTTTTCAGAATTATTATAATTAATAATATTAAATAATAGAATTGATAATTGTTTTTATTTTTTTATGTTCTATCTTCAACACTTTTTGTCCAAATCTTTATAATTTATAGATGGCATAATATAGGATAGCTTACAGGTCAGCCCACAGTCACCCGATCAGTTACATTGTTACATGATCACTCTTTGTATAGGTGGGTACAAAATTATACATAGTCTGTTCTTCTAAACACTAATTAACTCCTTGAGGGCACACAACGGAAATATTCCATTATGATTCCCTTTTATTTCAGTTGTGCCCGTAAGGGGTTAGCAACGGAAAATAAGTAAATATATGAAAATATATCTTAATAAGGTTTGACTGATGAATGGAAGGTTCTGTGAGATCAGCTTAATAATGTGATGTCTGTCGTCTTTTCAGATGGTATCAAATCGACTGACTAACTCTTAAGAACTGAAAACAGAAGTGGAAGAAATAGAGACAAAATTGTTTGGGGGAGCTGGGAGATTTATTTTCCATGTTTATATATTTAATTCATGCAGTTAAAAAGGGACTGAATACTTAGTGGTGAAAAATTTAGTAATGTGTTAAGTCTTGTGGACCCAGGACAATGAACACCATGCCATTATTACTTTGATACCATACACGTGTATATGTAATTCGAGGAACTCAACAAAACTCAATTTGTTTTTAACCCTGATGCTGCAAAGGCAAAAATAGAATCAAAATGATGACCAAGCCAAAGTAGTTATTAAAGAAAAATGCAATTGTACTGCTTTTTTTCATAATATGGTGGTGGGATGCAAGAGGAGAAATGAAATACGTACACTGCCCTTCACATTATCACATGGGTGCAAGTAGTGGGGATTTGTGCAGTGCCCTCCATATAGACCCCTTTATTCCCAATAACACAACATGAAACTTAACTGGTGAATAGGCCACAGCTTTTAATAAAAGGATTCACCAATCAATATTGCCAATATTAAATTGATATACACAACATAACTACAAAAAACAATTATACATAACATCAGAACTCTCATGGCCGCTTGCCCTCCCCACTCATTCCCACCAACACTGGCCACAAAACCTGGCATTCCACCAACATCATGCTAACATTATCTTTTGTCTCAGTGGGCACTTCCGTACAACCCATACCTTAATTTAACTGAGGCTAGGGGAGGGATCAGCCCTGATTTCCTTCATTACCATTGGACTCCCCAGTCCAAACCATGATTGGCAAGGACAACCATCCACCACAAGACCCCATTCTTTTAACCCCTAAAACCAGTGAGGGGGAGCACACAGAAAAGCCATGGTCTGTTCCAATCCTTCCTGTATTGCCAAGTTGAAAAGGTCCAACCCCATGTCTGTGAGGTGCACCCCATCACTCCAAAAGTACATAGCTGAAAGATGCAATGCTGGACTGTAAATTCCGCTACCCACTCGTCTGTTGAGCTTGACCTATCCATGGCCCTGTGATCACTGACAAACCTCCAGAAGTTGCGAGACACTAAAATTCCAACCACACCAGACAGAGATCAGGGAACAGAACATAAACTCTGGCTAAGTCCTTTAAAATAAAATCCCTGAATATGAGACTCTGCTCCCCAGATGTATGAGCAACAAGAGATGGGACAACCAGAACAGCTCCACAACCAGCTACACCCAAAACATGTCCCATGCAGCAGCCCAGTCAGCTGAATCCCTTCAGAATGAAGGGCCTGCTCAAAAGCTAACCATTCAGCCCAAGCGTTACCAAACTGGGACCACATAGCTTCTGAAACCAATGCCCAAATGCAAGCTTTCCACGCTCTGCCCAAGGGACCACAGTTACTGCAGCAGAGGAAACTAAACTTCCACAATTGTAAACGAGAGAGGACACCCGCTATAAATATTTTGGCCCCAGGAATATGCACCGCCCTGCAAGCAACATTAAAGGACAGACAGCACAACACTAGGCACAGCAGCAGCCAAACCACTAGAGGAGATGATGCCGAGAGGCTGTTAATGGTGGAAACCACCCCATGTTATTGCAATCAAAGGCAAGCCTGTGGTCCCGCAGCAATGGCCCCCACATTTCCAAGGCCACTACTATGGGAAACAGTTTGAGTAATGCCAAATTCCTCATCAGGTCCCACATGTGGCAGGAATCCGGCCACATATACGCACACCAGTTAGTGGTCACAATAGCCACAATAGCCATAAAACCCACTGATACTGCCGCATCAGTGATTAAATGCATGCAGCTCTGCTTTGGACACATCGGGTACCAGCCAATAAGACCGACCATTGAACCACACAAGGAAGGTATCCCAGACGCCCAGAGGAGTCAGACAAAATGGTATGCCGGACATAGCGGCAGCCAGGTGTCGGTTAAACACCCATGGGCAGACAAAATTGAACTTACCCAGCAATGCCTGCAGCTGATGTAACTGTATCTTCCGCATAGCCAATGCATCGCCACCCGAGCATGCATATTCACCATGAGCTGACATTCCCGCGCCACTGAGTCAATATCGATTCCGAGAAAACTCAAGAACGTTGTCAGGCCCACTGTCTTGTCCAGGGTCAAAAGGACCTTAAAAAAAGCGTCACGGTTTCCACAAAGAAAAGGAGCCAAGCACACCTCCCCGAGTCCCCTGGACCAATGTACAAGAAGTTGTTTAGGTAATGCAGGACAGATATGCAGCCTGACTCAACTCGCACCACCCACTCCAAGAAGATGCTGAAGCATTCCAAGTAAAAACAAGATATCAAGCATCACATGAAAACGCTGAGGTCCACAAAGTAGTGACCTTTGAAAAAACACCCCAAAAGATGGTGGCACTCAGGGTGTACCAGTAGCAAGGAAATGCCACTTTGTCAACCTTAGCCATGAGAGCCCAAGGCCCACTGCTCGCACCACTTGAGCCACCTCATCAGAGGACTAGTAGTACACCCTACAAAGCTCCCCCGCAATGTCATCAGAGCGAAGGTTCCTACTCACCGCTGAGGCCCCTCGGCCACTTTGGGGACTCTATAGCCCAACGATTCCCATTTTTTTAGCCAATGAGTATCGTGACAGCGTCCACCGCCATTTTTCCCTAAGGTCCCACGGAATTGGGTTTGTCACCTGATTTGCCACATTTAAAGCAGCTGGAAGGGGGGTGGGATGCCCCTGAGTCTGAGCATGCATGCTTAAACTTGCAACCCCCACTTGCACTGGCTCTCGTTGAACTGGCAGCAACAACTGTAGTGGCATGAACCAGTCGACACGGACTGAGCTCTCACACTACTGCCCCGCCTCCAAGAAAGAACAATGGGCCCACTTGATGCGCCCCCGAACAGGTTTGGAGCCACATCCCAATATCCATCTGGTGGAACTGTTCATTGTACCTCCACCACTCCAGGCCCCCGTACACCCGATATGTGCTCCAAATTGTGTCCTGATAGCACAAAAGGGCCAAGCACTTTTCAGGCAGCTTCTCACCCATTCTCACTCTGGCTAAAATGGAAAAGGCCCTAATTAAATTCCCAAACGTTTTGGTATCTTAAGAAAACTAAGCTGTTCCCTTTCTTTCTCTGACTCCTTAGCATCCTTCTCCTTCTTCAAATTGTCCTTTCCAGATTGTGTCCCTTACCTCCTGCTTTAGGAGAAGACCCAGTGGACCTGACCAGCACATATACACTGCCCTGTTCACATATTGAGCTACCTCCCAGTCAGGGGCTTCCGCACTAACAGGCATCCCTGAATCTGACACCCATAACCCCACAGTTAAGAGGAGAAACTGGTGCAGCCGGAACCACAGGATGAGGAACTGTCACTGGAGAGACCTGACCAACCAACTCCCCAGGGGGCAAAACTGCAGCAGCTACCGCACCCCAGGCCATCTGAACCTGCCCATCCAACCACACTGGCCCTGTAGCAGGAACATCCACGCAGCGGTCCCAGCTTTCTAGCAAAAACCACAGAGAAGAAAAAAAACTACCCCAATCATGCCAGTGCACCCACTGCCCCATCCCCAGCATCCCCAATACACTTTGAGTGGGGATACTCACCAGCCAGGACAGGATTAGAGGGCAATAAAGGAATCACAAGAGGGACCACAGCAGACATGTCCAGGAGGCACCTGTGGGAAGACAAGAAGTAAGTAAGGTCCTCTCATAACCTTACCAGCGCTAACAGGCCGCCTCCCACAATGAACCTCCTGCCCTGGTGAGAGAACAGGCCCAGGGAAGGACAAAGGAGGGGGGCTGCCACACCCACCACCCACAGTGGATGCAGTGTCTCGGGGAACTCTTCCATAGCCCAACCCCCCGACTACATAGACATTTCCATGGCCCTCTGTGGACGTACTCGCAGCATAATCATCCTCCTGGAGGCCACGCCGAAACCCTGTTTAGCGTACAAGTGTAAGGAATGCTGGGTCTTTGTGGAGATGCAGAAGCCGAACTTGGAGGGTCTTCTGGCCGACACACGGCTGTGGACTGCTGGGCCCGCTAGTTGGGGCTTGGGCTCCCCATTACCAGAGGGCCTGCAATTTGCGGCCGTGAAATGCCAGGCTCGCGGATCAGTGATGGGGTAACCAGAGATAAGGGGAGGGGAATGAACAGCTGCAGTAAGGAACTCGTGGGGAGCCAAAGGAGCTAGACTGGGCCGGAGGACATACCCAGCGCCCCATAATGCAATGGACACTGAGAGGGAGACAGTAACCACAGAAGCAAATTGAGCCTGCAGGTGCCTGCCATCGTCAAGAAGTGCTTCAGACCTGAGAGCAGCCAACACATCATCGATATTTTTTCTCTAGGCCATGGCAGATACTCAGGAAAGTATAGGGAACAATTCCTAGCCAATAATAAAATGGCTGAGAAGGGGGTAAGGAAATGGCCCCTATTTATTTTACCCACCCTGCTAAATGCTAACCCCTAACCATACCCAACCCCACCATCTCACTCTCTCCTACACACACACACACACTCACATATGCCACTTGATCCGGCTATCTTTGACTGCCCTCTCAGGACAGGAAACTAAACCAACATACTTGCTAAGCTGGGAGAAGGACTTAAAGCTCTGGTTTTTTTTTTATTAAAAAATAATGGAAATTATTAAATGCCTTACAAATTGTAACAAGTTGTAAATTCTAAGCTTTTAGAACACCAAAGTAAAATAATCTCCGCCTAAAATTTTAGCTAAATCATATAACAATTTACCCTCTGCCTGTTGGAGATATGCCAGTCCTCCTTAATAAATCTATTATTTTCTCTCCACAATTACTACTTCTTAAATTGTTCTCACGTCTAGCCATATTTCCTTAGATATGCCTCAAGATGATAAAACAGTGTTGTATGCAATATGCCTGGGGTTTTTAAAAAGTTACTCAAACACTTGTCCACAGTTCCATTTACTGTATCATGCCCTAGTAGACATTGCTAACTAGACCCATCTTGATGTCATCAAGGCCCTCACATGGTCCAATCATAGAAGCCTTTGACTGTACCGTTTTGAAGTCACAGAGCCCATGTGTGAGTTCTGTGCAGTCGAGGAGAATGGGGAGGAAGGAGGGAGGGGATTTTTAAAAAATAAAAATTAAATAAAACAATAAATAGCCATAGAGAGAGGAGGGAGTGCATGGAGGGATGGGAAAGAAAGCACTCTGCCTGCATCTGTTGATAGTGCACTGTGCACTAACAACAAATGTCAAATATAACCAGAATGAACATTAGGCAGCCTGGAACATAATCCTGTGCTGCCAAAGTAACGAAGAACCATCAGAGTTGGGAATTTTTGTGGGTTGGGTTAAATAGAAGCTAGATTTTTTTTTAAATTTAAATACTCTTGCTCCAGCTGGTTTAAACATTGATTGTGCTTGCATATTTTTCCATAATTTTTACATATATATATATATTTTTTTTATTTGCCCATTTTATGCAAGTTATAAAGGATTATTATACAATTTTTTCTCTTTGTATGATGCATAATTAATAGCATTTTATGTAATTATTTTGTTACATATGCACCTTAAAGGGACGCTATAGTCACCAAAACAACTTTAGCCTCATGAAGAAGTTTTCATATATAGATCATGCCCCTGTTTATGCAGCCCTAGCCACACCTCCACTGGCTGGGACACAGTCTTTATGAAAAAAAAAAATGGTTTTACGTTCTATCAGATGCAACTTACTTTAAAAGTTTGTTTTCTCCAGAGCAGGAGGTAAGATATTCTAAATTAAACAGAATTTGCAATCAAGGAAGTATAAACATTAGATGACTTTTTACAGGAAGCTGTGTAAGTCACGTGCTGGGAGGTGTGGCTAGGGTTGCATAAATAAAGTGATTTAACTCCTAAATGGAAGAGAATTGAGCAACGAGACTGCAGGGGCATAATCTATACATCAAAGTTGTTTTGGTGATTATAGCGTTTGTTCACATCTCAGAAATTTGTGAATTCCTTTTACACTTATTAACATTATTTGATTTTATATGTTTTACGCTATGAATTTTTTTCTTTTCTTTCGCTTATCCCTTTTAGGTTTTACATCCTGACCTAAAATGAAGTATTGGGTATTTTTTCTGTTTGTTTATTTATTACTTGCTAGTGTTGTCGCGAACCCGAAATTTTCGGTTCGCGAACGTCGAACGCGAACTTCCGCAAATGTTCGCGAACCGGCGAACTGCGCGAACCGCCATTGACTTCAATGGGCAGGCGAATTTTAAAACCAACAGGGACTCTTTCTGGCCACAAAAGTGATGGAAAAGTTGTTTCAAGGGGACTAACACCTGGACTGTGGCATGCCGGAGGGGGATCCATGGCAAAACTCCCATGGAAAATTGCACAGTTGATGCAGAGTCTGCTTTTAATCCATAAAGGGCAGAAATCACCTAACATTGACACCTGTCCTCAAAGCCCTGCCCTGATACACACTGACACAGAGCAGAATAGAGACTGTTCACCGTCCACAGAGACCATGATACACACTGACACAGAGCAGAATAGGGACTGTTCCCCCTACATAGGGTCACTTGGCAGATATGGATTGACACCTGTCCTCAAAGCCCATGATACACACTGGGGGGAGCTACTGTCCTCCCCAACCCCTGCGCGGTGGGTGGGGGCCATAAATCACAATGGGGGGACCTACTTTCCTCCCCCCCCTCGGCCCCCACCCCTGCGCGGTGGGTGGGGGCCATAAATCACAATGGTGGGCCTACTTTCCTCCCCCTCGGCCCCCATCCCTGCGCGGTGGGTGGGGGGCATAAATCACAATGGGACGGATCTACTGATAGGAGTGGAGTATTGTTCATATCAGTTTAATACCTTCCGCGTCTACTATCAGTGGACGTGTAAATGGCAGAGATTTTTAATTGTTGAATCACCTCCCCTTTTTAGGCCAAGGTGGGAAGATGCTTAGACCACTGGTATATTGGTGCCATCTTGGAGGATTTTTTTTTGGTTTGGTTTTTGAAGCCACAGTGCTGCACCAGTGGGCCTAAAAATTAGGCATGTACACATGCTTGAAAAATTTGGTATTGTTGCAGCCGCTGCTGTAGCAGCGGGCAGAAAAAATTATGTTTGTTTCACAGGCAGAAAGTGCCCTAAAACATGGCGGCTTGAACCCTAGTTGGTGGCGGATAAGTCACGCAAGTCAAACGTCATTCAGAGCTAAAATACAGCAGCGTGTGGACCATTTTTAGCCCAAGGCAGCTCATCTCATCAGGCCTTTTTTAAGCGAATGTATCGCCCAGTGTCAGTCCCTTCGTGATCCATCCCTCATTCATCTTAATAAAGGTGAGGTAATCTAGACTTTTTTGACCTAGGCGACTTCTCAGTCACAATACCTCCTGCTGCACTGAAGGTCCTTTCTGACAGGACACTTGAAGCGGGGCAGGCCAGAAGTTCTATCGCAAATTGGGATAGCTCAGGCCACAGGTCAAGCCTGCACACCCAGTAGTCAAGGGGTTCATCGCTCCTCAGAGTGTCGATATCTGCAGTTAAGGCGAGGTAGTCTGCTACGTGTCGGTCGAGTCGCTCTCTGAGGGTGGATCCCGAAGGGCTGTGGCGATGCATAGGACTTAAAAAGGTCCGCATGTCCTCCATCAACAACACGTCTTTAAAGCGTCCTGAACTTGCCGGTGTGGTCGTGGGAGGAGGAGGATGACTTCCACCTCTCCCCCTGTTAGATTCCCGTTGTGCTGTGACATCACCCTTATACGCTGTGTAAAGCATACTTTTTAATTTATTTTGCAAATGCTGCATCCTTTCCGACTTGTTGTAATTCGGTAACATTTCCGCCACTTTCTGCTTATACCGGGGGTCTAGTAGCGTGGACACCCAGTACAGGTCGTTCTCCTTCAGCCTTTTTATACGAGGGTCCCTCAACAGGCAGGACAGCATGAAAGACCCCATTTGCACAAGGTTGGATGCCGAGCTACTCATTTCCCGTTCCTCCTCCTCACTGATGTCATTGAAGGTATGTTCTTCCCCCCAGCCACGTACAACACCACGGGTACCAGATAGGTGACAACGAGCACCCTGGGATGCCTGTTGTGTTTGGTCTTGCTCCTCCTCCTCCTCCTCAAAGCTACAATCCTCCTCTGACTCCTCTTCCTCACAATCCTCTTCCAGCGTTGCCGCAGGTCCAGCAAGCGATGCTGATAAGGCTGTTTCTGGTGGTGATGGTGACCACAACTCTTCCACTTCCTCTTCACGCTCATCTACAGCCTGATCCAGCACTCTTCGCAGGGCACGCTCCAGGAAGATAACAAATGGTATGATGTCGCTGATGGTGCCTTCGTTGCGACTGACTAGGTTTGTCACCTCCTCAAAAGGACGCATGAGCCTACAGGCATTGCGCATGAGCGTCCAGTAACGTGGCAAAAAAATTCCCAGCTCCCCAGAGGCTGTCCTAGCACCCCGGTCATACAAATATTCATTAACAGCTTTTTCTTGTTGGAGCAGGCGGTCGAACATTAGGAGTGTTGAATTCCAACGTGTAGGGCTGTCGCAAATCAAGCGCCTCACTGGCATGTTGTTTCGCCACTGGATATCGGCAAAGTGAGCCATGGCCGTGTAGGAACGCCTGAAATGGCCACACACCTTCCTGGCCTGCTTCAGGACGTCCTGTAAGCCTGTGTACTTATGCACAAAGCGTTGTACGATCAGATTACACACATGTGCCATGCACGGCACATGTGTCAACTTGCCCAACTTCAATGCCGCTATCAAATTTTTTCCGTTGTCACACACCACTTTGCCGATATCCAGTTGCTGCGGAGTCAGCCACTTTTCCACCTGTGCGTTCAGGGCGGACAGGAGTGCTTGTCCGGTGTGACTCAAGACGGCGTGACACTGCCGTATCCGTGATGTGGAATAGTACCTGGGGAGCTGGGGGGGTGCCGTTGATGTGGTGAAAGAAGCAGCGGCACAAGAGGACTCAGCCGAGGAGGTTATGGAAGAGGATGGAGTAGGAGGAGTAGAGGAGGTGGCAGCAGGACTGCCTGCAATTCGTGGCGGTGTAACCAACTCCTCTGCAATGCCACGCATTCCTTGCTTGTCAGCCGTCAGCAGGTTTACCCAATGTGCAGTGTAGGTGATATACATGCCCTGACCATGCTTTGCAGACCAGGTATCAGTGGTCAGATGGACCCTTGCCCCAACACTGTGTGCCAGACATGCCATGACTTCCTTTTGCACAATCGAGTACAAGTTGGGGATTGCCTTTTGTGAAAAGAAATTCCGGCCGGGTACCTTCCACTGCGGTGTCCCAATAGCTACAAATTTTTTGAACGCCTCAGACTCAACCAGATTGTATGGTAAAAGCTGGTGGGCTAATAGTTTGGACAAGCCAGCTGTCAGACGCTGGGCAAGGGGGTGACTTGGTGACATTGGCTTCTTACGCTCAAGCATGTCCTTGACAGACACATGACTGTGGGCAGATGAGCGGGAACTGCTCAAGGCGGGAGACGGAGTGGCGGATGGTTGAGAGGGGGCAAGAAGGACAGCAGTGGTTGACGTGGCTGAAGATGCTGGACCAGGAGGAGGATGGCGGCTTTGAGTAGGCGTGCTGCTTGTACTCATGTGTTGATCTCATAGGCGTTTGTGATGTGAGATCATGTGCCTACGCAAAGCAGTTGTACCTAGGTGGGTGTTGGACCTCCCACGACTCAGTTTCCTTTGTCACAGGTTGCAAATGGCATCGCTGTTGTCAGAGGCAGACACACAAAAAAATGCCACACTGCTGAGCTCTGCAATGATGGCATTCTGGTGGTGGACACAGCATGCGTTGATTGGCGTGCTGTCGGGCTGACCCCGGGTGCCGATGCATTCTGTCTGACTGTGCCACTAGCTCCTTGCGACGACCCCCCCCTGCTTCCAACTCGTCTGCTCCTCCTCTCTGTCTCCCCATCTGAACTTTCGCCCTGTTCTTCTTCTTGCCGAGCAGACACCCACGTGACATCCATGGACACATCGTCATCATCAACCGCTTCGCTTGTATCTGACAACTCAGAAAAGGAAGCAGCAGCGGGTACAACATCATCATCATCACACCGTACCTCCATGTGTTTAATGCTGCCTGAGACATATCCCTGTTATCTACATCCTCTAGCAATAATGTTTGCGCATCACTCATTTCTTCAAACGGGTGTGTGAATAACTCCTCTGACATACCAAGTAAAGCGGCTGTGGTGCTAGTTTTGGTGGTGGCGGCAGGCGGGTGAGTGGTATCTTGAGAGGTGCCTGAAGCTAAGCTGGAGGAGGATGGTGCGTCAAGGTTCCGAGCGGAGGCTGTACAAGATTGGGTGTCCTGTGTAAGCCAGTCAACTATGTCCTCAGAACTTTTCAAGTTCAGGGTACGTGGCTTCTGAAAACTGGGCATTATTCTAGGGCAAAAGGGAATCACAGCACCACGACCACGACGGCCCCTGCGGGGTGGCCTGCCTCTGCCTGTCATTTTTTTTGGGATTAGTGGTACTATGCGTGCAAGCTACTGTGAGACCAGATATGATTGGCAATGTGAACTGTAACAGTTCTGCAGAGCACACACTGTAGGCCTGACAGAGCCGCTTGAAGACAAGTAACTGCTATTCAATCTATAACAGTGAAAAATAAATTTTGGTTTTAAAAGCACGCTATAGAGACACCAGATATGATTGGCAATGTGCAATGGAACAGTTCTGCAGAGCACACACTGTAGGCCTGACAGAGCCGCTTGAAGACAAGTAACTGCTATTCAATCTATAACAGTGAAAAATAAATTTTGGTTTTAAAAGCACGCTATAGAGACACCAGATATGATTGGCAATGTGCACTGGAACAGTTCTGCAGAGCACACGCTGAAGGAAGGACTGACACACCCGCTTGAAGACAAGTAACTGCCATTCAATCTATAACAGTGAAAAATAAATGTGAACCTGACACATAAGCTGGCAGGCAGGCAACTGCTCTTCTATTACAATGAAAACAAATTATGTATTTAAAATCTAAAGCTTAACCAATTGTTAAAACAGATATGAGTGGTGGCACTGACTGTGCAAATGGGCAAGGCATCCAACCTGACACAGAAGCTGGCAGGCAGGCAACTGCTCTTCTATTACAGTGAAAACTAATTATTTATTTAAAATCTAAAGCTTAACCAATTGTTAAAACAGATATGAGTGGTGGCACTGGGCAAGTAGGCACAGTATCCAATGTGAACCTCACACAGAAGCTGGCAGGCAGGCAACTGCTCTTCTATTACAGTGGAAACAAAATTTGGGTTGTAAAAGCATGCTATAGAGACACCAGATATGAGTGGCAACTGTCAAAGTACGCTGGCAGGGTTGTGCAGGGCACACGCTGAAGGAAGGCCTGACAGAGCCGCTTGAAGGACACTGACTGGCTGCTATTAGCTTACACTGGAAACCTTTTTTCTTTGTAAAAGCACGCTAAAGAGACACCAGATATGATTGGCAACTGTCAAAGCACGCTGGCACAGGTCTGCAGAGCACACGCTGAAGTAGGCCTGACACCCAGACGCTTGCAGACAACTAACTGATCTTCTATTACAGTGAAAAAAAATTATTTCTTTAAAATCTAAAGCTTAAGCTATTGTTAAAACAGATATGAGTGGTGGCACTGACTGTGCAAATGGGCAAGGCATCCAACCTGACACAGAAGCTGGCAGGCAGGTAACTGCTCTTCTATTACAGTGAAAACAAATTATTTATTTAAAATCTAAAGCTTAACCAATTGTTAAAACAGATATGAGTGGTGGCACTGACTGTGCAAATGGGCAAGGCATCCAACCTGACACAGAAGCTGGCAGGCAGGCAACTGCTCTTCTATTACAGTGAAAACAAATTATTTATTTAAAATCTAAAGCTTAACCAATTGTTAAAACAGATATGAGTGGTGGCACTGGGCAAGTAGGCACAGTATTCAATGTGAACCTCACACAGAAGCTGGCAGGCAGGCAACTGCTCTTCTATTACAATGAAAACAAATTATTTATTTAAAATGTAAAGCTTAACCAATTGTTAAAACAGATATGAGTGGTGGCACTGGGCAAGTGGGCACAGTATCCAATGTGAACCTCACACAGAAGCTGGCAGGCAGGCAACTGCTCTTCTATTACAGTGAAAAAAAAAATTATTTCTTTAAAATCTAATGCTTAAGCTATTGTTAAAACAGATATGAGTGGTGGCACTGACTGTGCAAATGGGCAAGGCATCCAACCTGAAACAGAAGCTGACAGGCAGGCAACTGCTCTTCTATTACAGTGAAAAAAAATGATTTCTTTAAAATCTAAAGCTTAAGCTATTGTTAAAACAGATATGAGTGGTGGCACTGACTGTGCAAATGGGCAAGGCATCCAACCTGACACAGAAGCTGGCAGGCAGGCAACTGCTCTTCTATTACAGTGAAAAAAAATGATTTCTTTAAAATCTAATGCTTAAGCTATTGTTAAAACAGATATGAGTGGTGGCACTGACTGTGCAAATGGTCAAGGCATCCAACCTGACACAGAAGCTGGCAGGCAGGCAACTGCTCTTCTATTACAGTGAAAAAAAATTATTTATTTTAAATCTAAAGCTTAACCAATTGTTAAAACAGATATGAGTGGTGGCACTGGGCAAGTAGGCACAGTATCCAATGTGAACCTCACACAGAAGCTGGCAGGCAGGCAACTGCTCTTCTATTACAGTGAAAACAAATTATTTATTTTAAATCTAAAGCTTAACCAATTGTTAAAACAGATATGAGTGGTGGCACTGGGCAAGTGGGCACAGTATCCAATGTGAACCTCACACAGAAGCTGGCAGGCAGGCAACTGCTCTTCTATTACAGTGAACAAAAAATATTTATTTTAAATGTAAAGCTTAACCTATTGTTAAAACAGATATGAGTGGTGGCACTGGGCAAGTAGGCACAGTATCCAATGTGAACCTCACACAGAAGCTGGCAGGCAGGCACCTGCAATTACATTACACAGGAAAAAGAAAAAGAAAAAAAGCAGCCTGATGTTCTAGCCCTAAAAAGGGCTTTTTGGGGTGCTGTCCTTACAGCAGAGATCAGATGAGTCCTTCAGGATTGTAGTGGACACTGAATACCCTAGCCTAGCTATCAATTTCCCTATCTAATCAGCAGCAGCTAAACTTTCCCTCCTCTCACTAAGCATGCAGCTTCAGAATGAATCGAAAATGGATGCTGGGAGGGAGGTTGGAGGGTGTGGAAGGGAGGGAGTGCTGCTGATTGGCTGGAATGTGTCTGCTGACCGAGAGGCACAGGGTCAAAGTTTGCCCAATGATGACGAATAGGGGGCGGATCGAACTGCGCATGTGTCCGCCCGCCGCGGCGAACGCGAACACGCTAAGTTCGCCGGGAACTGTTCGCCGGCGGACAGTTCGGTACATCACTACTTGTTGGATGTATTTGTATTGGATAAAAACAAATTCTGCACACTAATTTGTTGTGTACAGTTTTTTTCTAGAAGTATCACTGCACTTGTTTATTGTGTTACAGATATGACATTAGGCAAAGCACAGATTTCTCGGTGCAGCATATCAAGATGAATCGAAGCAGATACAGACCCCCACCACCACAACCCTTTAACCCTTTAACTTCTTGTCAACTATTCAATCCATGGACACATGATTTACTGCCAGCGATACACAGATTTCACAAGCCTGGTTATTATGAACCACACTGGAAGCATGCAGATAGTTTTAATACCATTAACCTCTTAATAAAACAAATTCAGTTTTAATCTGATGTGACCTATACATATTTAAATTCTCATAAAATATAAAGAAAGACAAAAAATGAAAAAACTTTTTTTCACAGCTTTGGCGATATTAATATGTATTGTGATAAAGTGAAGGCAGAGAAGCCATTTAACCCCAGGGGGAGTATATGTAGTTTGTGTCTTGTACAACACAAAGCTTTGTTTAGTTATGGGCCCCTGGGGTGGAGCATTTGGAGAGAAGGGCGGGCCAATGCTCCACTCCACAGTTTAGTGGTTTTCATGGGAGACATAGATCCAGGCCAGGGTTTTTTGGACTGTCTCCAACCCACTGCTCAGCTGCTGATAATCAGCCGTAGCAGTGGGAATAAACCACTCCCTGCTAGGCAGGTAGAGGGGGATTGCTGTCTTCCTCTCAGGAAGCAGGTAGGAGAGAGGCTGTTCTCTCCAGTAAGAGAGTCAAGGAGACCAGGCACTGGGAGTGCTGGCTTGAGGCACTGGGAGTGCTGGCTTGAGGCACTGGGAGTGCTGGCTTGAGGCACTGGGAGTGCTGGCTTGGAGCACTAGGAGTGCGGAAGGAAGCAGTCAAGGCTGGCTTGGAGCACTAGGAGTGCAGTCAAGGAAGCAGTCAAGGCTGGCTTGGAGCACTGGGAGTGCTGAGAGCAGACAAAGACACTAGGTTGGTGAAACCAATAAATTTTGTTATAGTTTAACCCCTGATAGATAGGGAATCTTATGTGAGTTAGTGCTCAGACAAGCTAGGCTTTTTGTTATAGGGATTTGTGTTACATCATTGCATTTATGTTTCGTTTGCTGCTGCCTGATGTGTAAATTTACAAATAAAGTTGCCGGGATTATAAGAAAATAAAAGGACTGTGCATGTTTTTGCCCTAGAGGACCGTGCTATCTACAGACAAGGATCTGTCAGGGTACCTGTGGTCTCTACCTCCGAAAGAGGTAGAGACTTAGCTGTTCCTCCATCCAGACGGTCTGATGGCTCCCTTCCCCGCGGTCTATCCAGTCATGCTAGGCCGGCCGCGAGGGAGTGACTGCCTTTTACAGCATCTAGGCAGGAAGTAGTCATCAGGACACTCCCCCGGAACAACCTGTCAGTCAATGGCTGCAGGACCAATCAGGACGCCTTGGAGGCGTGGTTACTGCTCTGAACAGGGTATTTAACAGAGCTTCTTTCATTAGCTCATTGCCCTGTCGTGGTTCTAGCTTGTTCTAGTCACTCAGTGCTTGTGTATTCTATTATCCCTTTTGGTTTTGACCCGGCTTGTTTACATTACTCTGCTTATCTCTGTTACCCTTGATTCGGCTTGTCTCTCGCTTACCTGTCTTCTGTTACCCTCGACCTCGGCTTGTCTTTGACCATTCTATACTGTACTACTTACGTTAGTCCGGCCATTCTAAGGTCCGGTATACGTATCTGGCTACTGTTTGTACTCTGCGTGTTGGATCCCTGTCCCGATCCTGACATTACGACAGGGCCAATGGATCCTGCAAGTACAAACAGTCAGCTGGCTGCTCCTGATCCTAGGTTTGAAGCCATGGATCACAGAATGGATCAGATGGCGCTTGCGCTACAGGCTCTATTAGCTTGTGCCAATAACCCACCAGCGGAGATACGTAATACCCCTGTTTCTCCTGTCGGTTCAGGTCTAGAGGTAGCCACAGTGGGTGCTTCTTCTCACATTACCCCCCCAGTACGCTATGGTGGGGCTCCTGAGAAGTGTCGTGGTTTTTTAAACCAAATTAGTATCCACTTTGAATTGCAACCTCGCTCTTATCCTACAGATAGGGCAAAAGTAGGATTTATTATCACCCTACTCATTGAGAAAGCTCTGAGATGGGCCAACCCACTATGGGAGAACGATAATCCATTAGTTTATAACTATAACGCATTTGTAGCTGCTTTTAGAAGAACATTTGACCCTCCAGGTAGAAGGGTTAATGCAGCCAGATTACTGTTGCGCCTGAGACAGGAGAACCAAACACTGGTGGATTATGCACTAGAGTTCAGGTCTCTGGCGGCAGAAATCAAGTGGAATGAGCAGGCGTATATGGATGTATTTTTGAATGGCCTATCTGATGTAATCCTTGATGAGGTTGCTACCAGAGAACTCCCTGAGAATTTAGAGGATTTAATTTCGTTCATCTCTTGTATAGATGAACGTCTAAGAGAGAGACAGAACACTCGAGAGAGGAACCAGAGACCTTCTTTTAGGTTAGCTCCCGCTGTTCCAAGTCCTGACTCCACGATATCTTTGCTTACTGAACCTATGCAGATAGGGTATACCCGCCTCTCTGAGGAGGAAAGACAGCACAGGAGAAGAGAGGGTTTGTGTATGTATTGTGGAGCCAAGGGTCATTTACTCTCGAACTGTTCTAACCGCCCGGGAAACGCTCGCACCTAAGTCTCTCTAGAGGACAGGCCTTGGGTGTTTCTATTTTGTCCTCTACTCCTGATTATAAAGATCACAGGCTTCTGCTACCAGTTTCCTTAACTTGGGGGAAGGAAGTAGTAAGGGCTATGGCATTGATAGATTCCGGTGCTGCTGAGAATTTTATCGACCAAGCCTTTGCTAGTAAGAACAATTTCCCATCCCAGCTAAGGGAGACACCTTTGGCCGTTGAGGCCATAGATGGTAGACCACTACTAGACCCTGTTATCTTTCGTGAGACCATACCCATTAATTTAAATGTGGGTATCCTACACGTGGAGAATTTATCTCTTCTGCTCATTTCGTCTCCTTCCGTTCCCATAGTTCTGGGGTACCCATGGTTGAAAAAACATAACCCTATTATCGATTGGGAGTTAGGAGAGATACTCTCGTGGGGCCAGGGCTGCCAGGATCGGTGTTTGTGCAAGGTTTCTCCATTAGCTAATATTAACATACCGGAGAATCCTACTCAGTCCACAGAAAGACAAATACCAGACCTTTACCTAGACTTAAGGGCAGTGTTTGACAAGAAGAATGCCGATTCTTTGCCTCCACACAGGTCATTTGACTGTAAGATTAAGCTTCTACCCGGCACTATGCCTCCGAGGGGCCATGTATATCCTTTGTCTGTTCAGGAAAACTCGGTTCTAGAGGAGTATATTCGGGAGAATTTAGAAAAGGGATTCATCAGGAGGTCTTCTTCTCCGGCCGGGGCTGGGTTCTTTTTCATTAAGAAGAAGGATGGCACGCTGAGACCTTGTATCGATTACCGAGGCTTGAATAAAATAACTGTCAGAAATGCCTATCCTATCCCACTGATTACCGAGTTATTTGATCGTCTTAAGGGCTCCAAAATCTTCACCAAGTTAGATCTCAGAGGGGCTTACAATTTGGTGAGAATCCAGCAAGGTCACGAGTGGATGACGGCATTCAATACCCGGTATGGCCATTACGAATACACTGTTATGCCATTTGGACTATGCAATGCTCCTGCAGTATTTCAAGATTTGATTAATGAGGTACTTAGGGAGTTTCAGCATGATTGTGTTATTGTTTACCTGGACGACATACTAATACACTCTAAGGAGATTGAGACTCACCATAGACAGGTCAGAAAGGTATTACACAAGCTGCTGCAACATGGTCTATATTGCAAATTGGAGAAGTGCAGTTTTGATCAGTCTCAGGTAGACTTTCTTGGATACGTGATTTCTGGGGAGGGTTTTAAAATGGATCCTGTAAAACTTCAATCTATTTTAGACTGGCCCTTGCCCAAAGGACTCAAGGCTATCCAAAGGTTTATTGGTTTTTCCAACTACTATAGGCGCTTCATTAAAGGATACTCCTCTATCATTGCGCCTATTACCAATATGACCAAACAAGGGGCTGATACTAAGTTCTGGTCTAAGGAAGCTCTGGGTGCTTTCAAGACTCTCAAGGAACTTTTTGCCTCGGCTCCCATTCTAGTCCATCCTGATACGACTCTGCCTTTCTTGCTCGAGGTCGATGCCTCTGAGACAGCAGTTGGGGCTGTTCTGTCTCAAAGGTTAGGGGTGGATAAACCGTTACACCCTTGTGGTTTCTTCTCTAAGAAATTTTCTGGGCCTGAGAGCAGATATGACATCGGGGAAAGGGAACTGTTAGCAGTCATTAAAGCCTTAAAGGAGTGGAGACATTTGTTGGAGGGGACCCTACACCCTATTACGATTTTGACGGACCACAAAAACTTGTCCTATATTGGGGAGGCTAAGCGCTTATCCTCTAGACAAGCTCGTTGGTCCTTATTCCTGACTCACTTCAATTATGTACTGACTTACAGACCTGGTTCTAAAAACTCTAAAGCCGATGCATTATCTCGCCAATATGAACCTTCTACTGTACCTGAACCAGTTCTTTCTTCTATAGTTCCGAAATGCAATATCATTGCTAATACGAATCTCAGGATTCATTCTCCATTACTGGCCGAGATCATTAAGTTGCAACATCTAGCACCTAAACAGACTCCTGCGGGCCGTCATTTCGTTCCTCCTGCTCTTCAACTGGAACTTTTACAGTGTTTACATATAGCAAGATGGCGGGACATCCTGGTATTCGCAAAACTTACGCGTTGATCTCTAAGGACTTCTGGTGGCCTGCTTTACGGAGGGATATTGAGGAGTTCATCGCTGCATGTGAAGTTTGTACTAAAACCAAACAACCCCATACGCTTCCATGTGGATTCCTGCAACCCTTGGAGGTTCCAGAAAAACCATGGTCCTGTTTGGCCATGGACTTTATTGTCGATCTACCCATCTCTAAAAGACAGACTGTTATCCTCACCGTGGTTGACAGGTTTACTAAGATGGCACACTTCATTCCCCTGCCTAAACTCCCGTCTTCTCCTGAATTGGCAGAGATATTCGCTAAGGAGATTTTTCGCCTACATGGGATACCCTCTCAAATTGTATCGGACAGAGGCTCCCAATTTGTTTCCCGCTTTTGGAGGTCCTTCTGCTCTCAACTTGGTATTAAATTAAACTTTTCTTCTGCCTATCATCCTCAGTCTAACGGAGCTGCTGAACGTACCAACCAGAAAATTGAACAATATTTACGATGCTTTGTTTCTGAACACCAGGATGATTGGGTCGGTTTGATTCCTTGGGCGGAGTTTGCACACAACAATCTCGTTTGCGATTCTACTCATTCAAGCCCCTTCTTCATGAATTATGGTTTTCATCCGTCTATTCTTCCTTCGGATTCCCCTTCCCAGGGGGTGCCGTCGGTTGATGTTCATGTTGCCAATTTGAGGAAGTTGTGGGATCAAACTCGACAAATCCTTGTGCACAACTCTATGTTGGTCAAGAAACACGCTGATAAACGTAGAACGGCGGCTCCGGTCTTTGTTCCAGGTGATAGGGTATGGCTGAGCACGAGGAACATCCGTTTAAAAGTGCCCTCCATGAAGTTCGCTCCTCGTTATATTGGACCCTACAGGGTGCTGACCCGTATCAATCCAGTTGCGTATCGTTTAGCTCTTCCTAATACCTTACGCATCCCGAACTCGTTTCACGTTTCATTGCTGAAACCACTCATATGTAACAGATTTTCCTCCACAATAGCCCCTCCTCGCCCCGTTCAGGTGGAGGGTCAGGAGGAGTATGAGGTTAACTCTATTATTGATTCTCGAATCTCCCGGGGGAGAGTACAATATCTGGTTGATTGGAGGGGATATGGTCCTGAGGAGAGGAGTTGGGTACCTCAGGAGGATGTTCATGCTCCCCGTCTCCGCAGGGCGTATCACTCTCGCTTCCCATCTCGTCCCGGTTCATTCCGCCCGGTGGGCGTATCTGAGAGGGGGGGTACTGTCAGGGTACCTGTGGTCTCTACCTCCGAAAGAGGTAGAGACTTAGCTGTTCCTCCATCCAGACGGTCTGATGGCTCCCTTCCCCGCGGTCTATCCGGTCATGCTAGGCCGGCCGCGAGGGAGTGACTGCCTTTTACAGCATCTAGGCAGGAAGTAGTCATCAGGACACTCCCCCGGAACAACCTGTCAGTCAATGGCTGCAGGACCAATCAGGACGCCTTGGAGGCGTGGTTACTGCTCTGAACAGGGTATTTAACAGAGCTTCTTTCATTAGCTCATTGCCCTGTCGTGGTTCTAGCTTGTTCTAGTCACTCAGTGCTTGTGTATTCTATTATCCCTTTTGGTTTTGACCCGGCTTGTTTACCTTACTCTGCTTATCTCTGTTACCCTTGATTCGGCTTGTCTCTCGCTTACCTGTCTTCTGTTACCCTCGACCTCGGCTTGTCTTTGACCATTCTATACTGTACTACTTACGTTAGTCCGGCCATTCTAAGGTCCGGTATACGTATCTGGCTACTGTTTGTACTCTGCGTGTTGGATCCCTGTCCCGATCCTGACAGGATCACAGTACATAATTACATAGATTCCTTTATTTGTCCTGAATTACAGAGTGCATAATATTTGCAAGATTGTAGTTTATTTTTGTTAATTACAGGTAAAAAATTACAGTAAAATCAAATGTCAATATGGAGCGATTTTTGAATTCAATATGCTTGTCTTCTAAGTTTAATAGTCATTACACAAAACAAATTGCCACACAAGAATATTTATTTATATCAAGTAGAAGTCACAAACAACTTATCTAAGGGTATTTTGACTCCTTCTATGTAGCCAATTAACTGCCAATCTCTGCTAAATATTTTTGTAAAATTTATTTTTTGTCAGATTTTTAATATGCACACATATAATAAGGATGTTTTTTTATTGCATATTTCATAAACCTAATGTGTGCTACCACGTGATGGGCCTATGTCCTATTATAGCAGTTTTACATATTACCCCACAAAGGCCTACCATTGGTGAAAGTAGACACTGTAGGGTACCTCATATGGTGTACATTGTGTTTATAGTTGTGTCATGGACCCTCAGTGTCGTCGGACTGCTAGCTTGTTAAGCAGGTAACTCACTCTAGTTTCTATAAGTTGAATGTGTTTCACTTGTCCATCCAATGTACAGAGCACAAAGTGTGTTTGTATATTAAATATAAAATAATAACTGTAATAATAATAATAGTTTTAGATTGTCATTCTTTCAAGGTCTCACACATCTCAGTTTTTTTATTTTTTTTACCTACTTCCTTCATCGTTTACATGTTATGCTACAATGCCACCACAAAGCTTATCTGACCTTGTTTAGTCTACATACACATTATAGACATAGTGTCATAATTACTGACTTATAAGAGCTCCTGGGCATGATGGCACTTTCCCTGCTGCTATTCCTATTTTTTTCAAGATAAGCGTGAATCCTCTGAGCATCTTGGTTGGATGCAAGGCTGGATAAATTCCAAGCTTACAGGGGATACTCGAAAAATAAGAATATCGTGCAAAAGTTTTCAGTAATGCAACGTAAAAGGGGAAACTAATATATGAGATAGACGCATTACATGCAAAGCAAGATAGTTCAAGCTGTGATTTGTCATAAGTGCGATGATAATGGCTTACAGCTCATGAAAACCCCAAAGCCACAATCTCAGTAAATTAGAATATTACATGTAATCAATAAAACAAGGAGTGTACATAGAACAATATCAGACCTCTGAAAAGTATAAGCATGCATATGGACTCAGTACTTGGTTTGGGCCACTTTTGCAGCAATTACTGCCTCAATGCAGTGTGGCATGGAAGCTGTAACAGATCCCCTCAGGACTCATTCGCGGGATCTGTACTGTTATGTGAACTGTCCATTCGTTTAAAAACCACTGTACAACCGATTGCCATAGACTATAATACGAACTGGAGAAAATACCGAATTAACTACCGAACACCGGACCACCCTGATGCTTAATTGTACTTCAATTTACCTCCCTGTGTGACTAATTGAAAACCGCGAACGCTTTGTTCAAGTCCCTGGGTGGCCGCCATTTCAGGAGTTTTACACGTGGAGGCGGCCATCTTAAACACCCGAACAGCGGTGTTTTGCCGTCGAGTGTCTGGAACTCAAATCGGATACTCGACCAAGCAAACACCGCTGAGACCTCCAGACTTCCATAAATTCGTGCTACAACTACCGGACGCCCCACCATTCGGTAGAATGACTGAGTTACGTACGGGGATTCATACGAACCCCAGGAGACACATGGATGGTAAGCAGTTCGGGACTTTTTAGCGTACGAACAGAGACCGACCGCAAGGCCAAAACTTATGGAACTGTTTTCGGATACTTTACCTGTGCGGTCGGTCAAAACTTTGAACCCCCATAACTCCCGAACCCCTGGCCCGATCTGGGTGATTTTTAAATATGTTGCTCACCCAGAGTAGGGTACCCCAGATATTTGGAGTACATCCAGAAATGTGGGGAAAATGTGTGTGTAATAATTGTGTTAATGCTTATCTAAGGGGAGGAGATGTGTGGGGAGTGCCTTATGTTTTATTGGTTAATGTATAATTGCTTGTGGGTGTCTCCCTTGTATGGGAGCACCGCATAAAAGGAGAGCATTTGCCATTAAAGTTCAGTTCTACTTCACCCTTCAAAACATAGCTGTGTCTCGTTATTGAAAGGGAACCTGCTATATATCACTAGCTCTGCCTCTCTACTGCTCCAGGGATTTAGCTGATGGGACTTCGCCTCTCCACCTTAACCAAACACCTGGCCCGGGAAAGGACGTCTACAATGGCAGATACCCCTCTCCACTCTGGGTAGCCATTACAGAAGCTATCAGCCTGTGACACTGCTGAGGTGGAAGACCAGGATGCTTCAATAGCGGCCTCCAGCTCTTCTGCATTGTTAGGTCTCATGTCTCTCATCTTTCTCTTGGCAATGCCCCATGCCGCTTCTGACTTTGTTTGTTGTTCAGGAGCGGCTTGACAAGAGGAATACAACATCTGAAGCCCATGTCCAGGATCCGTCTGTGTGTGGTGGTTCTTGATGCACTGACTCCAGTCTCAGTCTACTCCTTGTGAAAGTCCCCAACACTTTTGAATGGCCTATTCCTGACAATCCTCTCCAGGCTGTGGTCATCCCTGCTGCTTGTGCACCTTTTTCTTCCACACTTTTCCCTTCCACATAACTTTCTATTAATGTGCTTTAAAACTGCACTTTGGGAACATCCAACTTCCTTCACAATTACCTTTTGAGGCTTTCCCTCCTTATGGAAGGTGTCAATGATGGTTTTATGCACAACTGTTAGGTCAGCAGTCTTCCCAATGATTGTTATTCCTACTGAACCAGACTGAGAGACCACTTAAAGGCTCAGAACCCCATTGCGGGTGCTATGGCTTACTTAGGCGATTAGAGTGGGGCAAAGTGAGCCTAGAATATTGCACCTTTTCACAATATGCTAATTTACTGAGATTGTGGATTTGGGGTTTTCATGAGCTGGAAGCCATAATCATCGCACTTGTGAAAAATCACGGCTTGATCTATTTTGCTTTGCATGTAATGCGTCTCTCACATATTAGTTTCCCCTTTTTATGTTGCATTACTGAAATAAATGTACTTTCACACTATATTGTAATTTTTCGAGTATCGCCTGTATATCAAAAGAGTTTGAAGCACAAGTTCCTAGTGTTACCTTCAGGTGAAAGCTGCTAGCGTGTCAAATGACCACCAACAGGTGCAAACAAAAGATAACAATTCAACACCAGCATAGGGAAAGTGCTGTGCCCAGTATTCAGCATTCAAATGCTGCCTCTCGGATATCGATTCATTAACCTGTTTTGACCAGGAATTAAAGCAAAAAAGGAGGAAATCTTAAAATGAAACGCTAAATTAACAGGGGGACACTATTTTTGTAGACCAGCAGGAATTTTCGCCATCAAAATAATGAAATAACGCATGTAAGAAATGTATGGATTATATATTCTAAGCATGCTAATGATGGGGCGGGTGCCTTGCGCTTTTTATCCAACTCTGGTATGACAAGAGATCTGTGCTTATTCTTTTCCAAAGCAAAAGCAGCATAACCCCGACGTGATTTGAACACGCAACCTTCTGATCTGGAGTCAGACGCGCTACCGTTGCACCACTAGATCTCACTGCAAGAGTGGGCGTCAACAGAGTAGCCAACAAAGGTAGGTTATTTCACCCGACCGACATAAAATTAGATTCTGACAAATTAAATATTCAGCCTAAAGAGGAAAGAAAATAAGTACTTTTCTTTCCAGCACAATACCACTGTAATTGAAGGCAAAGCCAAACTGAAAGGCACCAGCTAGCCAGTTTCTGTGTTTGCGGCAATGTGAAGCCATACCGGTTTAATTACATTACAATGGAACATGCAAATGCTGGGGTGAATCGTGCATGGTGTGGAATTCTCCACGTGACTTACTCTTTGCTAGCTTTATATTTAGGACAATTTATGGCCTCTTTCAAGTGAGAAGAAAGATGTTCTCTCTTCCTAAAGAAGGTGTTTTATGGCATTCAGTAGATGTATTTGAGGATGGCCTTGATGCTCTTGTGGCAAAGCTGGAAACTATGCCACTATCAGGGGCGTATTAGCCGCGAGGCAAACAAGGCATTTGCCTTGGGCGGCATTTTCCAGGGGGCGGCAAAAAACGCCGCCCCCAAATGCCCAAGGCAAATGTCTTGTTAGCCTTGCGGCTAACAGACATGCTGGGCTGGTTGCTGGGCGGCCGGCGAGGGAGCTCTTCCCCTGAGCTCTCTGCTCAGCTCCCTCGCGCGCCGCCCGCAGAGTGAGACTGGGAGCCGGAATATGACGTCATATTCCGGCTCCGCCTCCCAGCCTCACTCTGCGGGCGGCGCGCGAGGGAGCTGAGCAGAGAGCTCAGGGGAAGAGCTCCCTCGCCGGCCGCCCAGCCTGCCCGCCAGTGCCGTCCTGCAGCCACTGGACCACCAGGGAATGGGAGAACCCCCCCACCCCCAAAGGTAGGGGGGGGAGTAAATAAAAAAAAATAAAAAAATGTGTTAATGTGAGTGTGTGTGTGTGTGTGTCTCTGACTGTGTGTGTCTGTTAGTGTGTGTGTCTGACTGTGTGTGTGTGTCCGTTAGTGTTTGTAAGTGTGTGTCCGACTGTGTGTGTTTGTTAGTGTGTGTGTCTCACTGTGTGTGTCTGTTAGTGTGTGTGTCTCACTGTGTGTGTGTCTCACTGTGTGTGTGTCTCACTGTGTGTGTCTGTTAGTGTGTGTGTCCGACTGTGTGTGTTTGTTAGTGTGTGTCTCACTGTGTGTGTCTGTTAGTGTGTGTCTCACTGTGTGTGTCTGTTAGTGTGTGTGTGTCCGACTGTGTGTGTGTGTCCCCGACTGTGTGTGTCTGTTAGCTAGTGTATGCGTATCTGTCAGTGAATGTGTGTGTATTTAGAAGGCGGGGCAGGGGGGAAGGGATGGGTGGGGGTGGCGCGCGCGCGGGGGGGGGGGGGTGTCTGAGTTTTGTCCTGCCTAGGGCAGCACAAAACCAAGATACACCACTGGCCACTATAGTATCTAAAGTGGGTATTGTGACACAGCTTGTTGATCCAAGGAGAAATCAGAATGCACATATGGAGTTCTAAAGGAATCCTGCTGCCCAATTTGGGGCACAATTGAAAATGACTTCAGGTCTTTCATTTTTTCCTTTCTCCTTCTTTTGGAACAACAAGGGGAAGAAGGGTGGGTGAAATGTTGAAGCTGAGTCTTCTTTTCATCCTGCATTACTTTTATAACTTTCTGTGTTACTGTTCCATTTTCAAAGATCAAATGAGTATGAAACAAGTGCATTTCCATGTCCACATAAGTTGCACGCTGTGGCAAATAAGGATGCGGTATTTAAACGGCGTGATACGTTTATTCATCCACAGAAGGCTGGAAGTAAAAAAGAGACTGATGGCAGCGGTGGGATTCGAACCCACGCCCCCGAAGAGACTGGAGCCTTAATCCAGCGCCTTAGACCGCTCGGCCACGCTACCTGCGCAAAATCCCTGTGGCTGCGTACTCAAAACACGCACGCCATTTGGGAGCGTTCTGATCATTTCCTTTTCTTTCTTGTCAAAAGGTTGCAAGTCCCGACAATATCTTTCCACGCTCATGCAGCACTGCTGGCGGCATAGGTCATTTAGAACGCCTTCACCTCTACAAGACCGCAAAAACAAAAGAAAACTAGATCAATGCTAAAATATTACACATCCCCCTCTATTTATTCTCACACAGAAAGAGTTTGAAGCGCAAGTTCCTCATGTTACATTCAGGTGAAATCTGCTAGCGTGTCAAATGACCACCAACAGGTGCAAACAAAAGATAACAGTTCACCACCAGCATAGGGAAAGTGCTGCCAGGTCTCACTCAGAATGTATGAGGAGGGTTAGTGCCAGTATGTGAGTGAGCAGGGACCTTGCGTCCCCAAAAAAGTGCATATGGTCGAAAGTTGGCTGTCCTGAAAAGGATTTCCGTTTGCTTAATGTTTTTGAAAAATCAACTGTGTAGTAGTTTGTAAAGAAGTAAGAATGCTCTGGTGAACTCAGCAATAACAAACAGTCTAAATACAAACATCATTATTTAAAAAACGTAAAACAAATTGCATTATTTTTATTAGAAAATGTTTAAATCATTTCTGTAAAATTTATACTGAAATCTTTTTATTGCATTTTAATACAGAATTAATCAAAGTTCTTCAGATGAATATTGTGCTCAACAGGTAAAAGCCATCAGAGTGACAGAGGGAGGGTCTATTACCATCCCGTGTAAGTACAAGTACCCCAAACAAGGAAAAAAAGATGTGGTTTTGGTGCAGTGGGATGAAACAAAATATGGAGATTGCTTTTTTATACAGAATATCTATAATCCTACTACAAATGTTACATGTGATAAATATAAAGGGAGAATCTCAAGGATGAAGGATCCTGATGGACACAAGTCAGACTTGGTCAAAATCCAGAAACTGAATAGGAAGGATGGTCCAGTGATCTGCTGCCAATTGAACATCACGTTGACAAATGGATACTTATCCCTCTTCAGTTCATACGGAACGAGTCTCCTGTTCTCAGGTTAGAATAATACAATAAATATAATCAAACGAGTAATTATACATTGCATTTGCTATAGCACTATGCCATCTACAGCACTAAGATTCAACAGTAGAAGATTATGAAACGTAAAACTTAAACTAGTCACTATGCCAAGACTCTATAAACATTCTGTATCTTCTTACTGGCCTTGTTAAAGGCTTACATTACATTAATATATGAGATACATGTTGTGGCTGAGGCTTACTTTTGAATACATTGATATGCCTACTGTTAATTAAACAATAAGTTACAAAATTCATATTTATATTTTAGTATTATGGTCAAATATGTGAAACAAAAATCCACATGTTGTAATATTATATATCAATTTACAACAGATTATAGTAAGTAACAGACTAAGACAAATTATAGAAAATATGGAATTACAGAAACAGTAGTCTTGCAGCTTAAAGGGAAACTGTCAACTGTCAAGGAATTTTTTGGTTTCCATATTTTTAATTATGAGTAAGTAAAAGCTGATTTAAATTAGACATAATATGCGTACATGGTAAAATGAACTAGAGTCTGAGAAATAAGACAGACATTTAAATTAGCGTATAGCAGGGGTGCCTAAAAGTCAGATCTCCAGATATTGCAGAACTACAACTCCAATGATGCTTCCTTTGTCTTTGCATGACTTTGAATGACAAGACATCATTGAAGTTGTAGTTTTAAAAACATCTGTAGATCTACCTTTTGGGCACCCCTGGCATATAGGCTCCAATTTAGCTTCTCCTATATTTAAACACGTAAAATTAAATGTAGAAATTCACACAACTACACTGGATCTGGGCGCCTCCATCTTGGCACCCAGTCAATCATTATAAATGTTGCCTTTTTCTGCCATGAACATAGTTAGAGGCGAATGTTGAACATTGTTTACGTTTCTCAGGTTGCCTGTTGCCCATGTCCCCTTGATTAACACACAGTACTATCCTTGAAACAATATTGATTCATCTTTGCTGATACTAAATGTCCTCCTCACATCAATATCGACATATCACATTATTTTAGTGTAATTTGTGATGTAGGATGCTCATTCTTGGGGGACAGTCTTAACTTGGTCATTTTGGTGAAGCAAATGTTGGTATTGCAGTGGCCAAAACACTGGCTAAAAGCATTCTTATTTTCCCTCCATTTATCCCTTGCTCTATTTTCTCCATCCCTTGGCATCTTTGTAAACATGTTGTTCAAGTGAATGTCCAAAAAATAATTAAGTCAAATCAGAATATCTGTGTCATCCTTCAAGGGGATGTGTGGAACCTATAATTCTTCTAAAACAAAGTAGACACGGGAAGAATATGGACAATTCGAACCAGTGTAAAGTGAAGTATAAAGTTTAATCTGAGGTTGCACACCCCATAAAATACAATAATTCAACTATAAAACCTTCATCTATAAAGAGAATAGACACTAGACAAAAAACAGATATAGTGAAAAAATATAAATTTTGGAATTATGAAAAGGGATATTCACATAGGCAGACTACCTTAATCGTCACTGAGAGACCAACACCCCGCCACAACGCTCGGTGGCAAACTTACTCAATGGCCAACTCATACGTAGAGACTCTCATCGCCACTTGGCAACTAGTGAGGTTCCCAAGTAACTAATTTAGCTTATTTGTTCTGTCGCTTGGCATAGCATAGGTCAGCTAGTACCTGGGTATTATACAGTTGCTTCCATTAACATTTTTTCTATTTTTATGTATAGTTATACCTGCTACAGCACATGGAATGACAGAGGGGAGGAGACAAAGAACAGGCAACTAGGGGTCAATAAGCATTCTGATAATTAGTTTCAGGTCCAAATTTGGAGGACACGAGCCTTAGGAAGAGTCAGTAGTCCCTACGAAGCACCACTCACATCTACCAATACATTTTCTTACAGCCAGCACAGTTTCATGTTCTCTACATTCTGCATTGGGTTACAATATCATTTTGCCCAACTTTACCAATTAATAACATCTTTAAGTCCTTGATGTTATCTTCCAGACAACTTGGGAAGTTTCTGTGGTATTTACAGTTGTTGTATAAGTCAAGGCACAAGTAAGCTTAATCAAAAGTAAAGCTTTATTAAGTTAAATAGTTACACGTTTTTTTTTTCGTTTTTGCACTCTTTTTTCAGGCCTACCCATCTATCAGTTATGACTTGCTACTGCTGGTATAATTCAATCTTTTATTGTATGCCCGTGGCCTTCGAACCCAACTACAAATGTAAAGGCAGTATTTCTGAAGTTGTAGGAGGGATGTTGATGGCCTTTACCTACCACCCTCACAGACTCCTCCTAACATTCTGCTGACGTTTTGGAACCCCACCTACCTTTCCCTGATTATACCCTTTAATAGGTGGGCCCTATTTTTAAGGCCTACCCCGTTCATCAGTTTCAGCACACCACAATAGACTTGCTACTACTGCCCTCGACCGTTGTCCCCAACCACAAATGTTTGTTAAGTATCTATTTATTTATAAAATGATAAGGGGTTTTAAACAAAATATTGTATTTTTGGGGTGTGTAAGGTCAGGTTAAACGAATACTTCACTTTTAACTGGTGTGAGTGGACTATCTTCTTTCTGTGTCTACTTTGTTTATAAATAGCGGGCCTCCCTTGGATAAAGTACAACCTTGGTAAATGGTTTCTTCTTACTTCCTGTAATGCATCATGGCAAGGGCTGAATTTACATGTCGGGAGCATGTAGACACAAAATTCTAAGGCATCCCCTGCTCCCCAACCCCAACATGAGGCAGATAAAGTATAATTATGTTTTAAAACTGGACATTGCAAGCATAAAACCATCTAAAACAGGGGTTCTCAAGGACCAGTCCAGGATTTAGGGATTACCTGGGTGTGTCTTAGGTGTTTAAGGTGTTTTTTTTTTTTCTTTTTATAAAGTCTAATTGTATGACTTTACAGCTATTTGGCATGATATTCAGGAGTTAGGAATTTACTGCTGATTGGAATGATATACCAAGTTTATGCATTTAATTGGCATGATATATCAAATGTATGTAATTATTGCTCATTGGCATGGTATGCCTAATTTTTGTATTTACTGATATACTGCACATTAGCTTTAAATTGAAGGTTTATGCATTAAAATCATTCCCTCAGTGTCAGGCACACACATTGCCTGACATATACACACTCTCAGTGACAGACACGCATACACACACTGACAGACATACACATTAACTAACAGACATACACCCTCTCACTGACACACACTCTTTGACAGACAGACACACACTCACTAACAGACACACACACATCAACACACTCACCAAAAGACACACACTGACACACTCACTAACAGACATACACACTATCACTAACACACACACACACACTATCACTAACACACACACACACACTCTCACTAACAGACACACACACTCTCACTAACAGACACACACACTCTCACTAACAGACACACACACTCTCACTAACAGGCACACTCTCTCTAGCAGAGACACACACTCACTAACAGACACACACTAACACTCACTAACAGAAACACACACACACTCTCACTAACAGACACACTAACAAACATACACACTAACACATTCACATTTGTTTTTTATTATTTGTTTACATTTTATAGGTATTTTGGAGGTTTTCTTCCCTGGGGTCCAGTAGGGCTGGCAGGGCAATACAGGGCGTCTGGCGGGCGCTAGGAAATGCAGGCGCACAGTTCATGCGGGCGACGAGGGAGCTCTGATTCTCCTGCTCAGCTCCCTCGTGCGCCTCTTAGTGATGCCAGAGCCAGGGTGACGTCATATTCACTGCGGGAGCTGAGAGGAAGAGCTCAGGGGACAGTGCTCCCTTGCTGCCCATAACATCAGTTATGGGCTCCGGGGCCCCCAGGACAAGAGGCTGACATGGCTTTAGCCGGGGTGGTTGCCAGGGCAGCTTTTTTTGCCACCCCCCTGAATGTGCCGCCGAAGGCAAATCCCTTGTCAGTCTCGCAGTAAATACACCGCTGGTTATTAGAGCTGCAGGAGTGGTTATACAGTCAGTGTGTATAAGTGAGAGCTTACCCTGCTCCTCCTGCAAGGCAGTCTTTATTTTGGAATAATAAAATATAGTGACAACGTTTCGGCTCCTATATGAGCCACTCTTCAAATACTGTGTGTGTAATTTCTATGCTCCGTATCTCAGCTATGCTATTTTCTAACTTCAGGACCCATGAGCTATTCTGGACTCAGCGTCAATCAGCCACAGGAATCCTTAGCCCTAGAAAAAAGTTCAGCCACCATTTCCTGCTCATACAACACTACTAATAGCATGTTGTGATTAACTGGAGAGCCGGCAGCCCTGGTGGACCTATAGCATATCACCCCTCCACATGGATGGTTCATCCCACTTACAGAGGAAGGCAAGCGTGACACGGCAAGCAGATCTACAGATAATGGGGGTACAAGACACAGACAGCTCTGTATATTACGGCTTTGTGATTCTCAAATTCTGTGCTGGATATCAGAATATTGAGACATTTATCAGCTATGGTAATGGAACCAGACTAAATGTAACAGGTAAAATGCAATTCTTATTTATCTCAGTCTTCATGAACAGCACTGAACTTACAAAGTAAAGTATTAAAGCTTAAAGGGATGGGCTGAGCACCAAAACAACTTTAGCGTAAACACCCCGGGCACCATAACAACTTATGCTATGCTATACCTAGTAATAGTTCCATGTTATTCAGACATTTTCTGGATACAACTGATATTTATTTTGTTTTCATTTCCATTATCATGTACATATGTTTTAAAGGGGTGCACGGCTTTACTTTTCTAAAGAGGATAAAGCTGTCTATGCAATGCAGATTTTGAATACATTATATTGAAATGATGTATGCCATAATGATTGAGAGGGGGTAAAAGGTGACTGGATGTAGTAAACTGTTCCTTCATCTTTCCCTTTTTGACTCTTATTGACGTACATTTGATATATACAGAAATATCCTAGATTAAAATCAGTTTTTTAGTATACAGTGTTCTAGATCTGCAATTTGTTTTAATAGTGTTTACCGAGAGCCGAGTACAATGCAGAGATAACTATACCACAAACAGAGCTGAGACAAATTAGAGATATAATACACAGAGCAGAGCACAATACAGGATACCTATACAATACACAGAGCTGGATAGAAAACAGAGATACATCAGGTAGAGCTGAGTAAAATACAGAGAGAGAACGCGCACACAGCTGGACACAATAAAAATATACCAATAACTATCCCACACAGTCAGGATCACTGTGACGGAATACACAGAGCTGCAATACAGAGATCCCCATACAGGACACGTCTCTGTAAAATGCTCTAGCTCTCAGCACACAGTGTACGAAGGGTCAAAGCAGCAAGATACCGATAGACTCCATATTACCTTTGCATCTGACAATATGATTAATCTGCAGTGGTAATATGGAGCCAGAACGTAGTTTACATGGTTAGCAGAGGCAACAATCACAGATTAAAACAGATCTGATTGAAACCAGAATCTGAGCATTCCTCAGAGTCACAGCTCCAGTCCTGCAGTTTGAAGCTTCACAACTTTTTAAATAGTCACAGCATGAGTGTCTAAGGTCCCAGCTGTAGAGTGACTGAACAGAACACGGTCCACTTCCCTTGTCATCCCTGGCCTTCCTTGCTTTATATATTAATGATATATTTAAGTAAATTGTACTAGGGCTATTGTGGTGGAAAAAATGATAATATTATACACTTGCATCTGGCAGCGGCCAGGAGTTGATGCTGTGCTCTCTCTTTGTTATTTGAAAGATGATGTCTTGCTTCTCTCTCCTGTGGGCATTGTAGCTCCACCCCTGGGTGCTATCAGCCAATTATGGCCACTGAATAGAGAGGCCAAGAGCATGCCTCCCCTCCTGGCCAGCTGACTGAATGGCAACTTAATGGAATTTCCTTCTTAAAGGACACTAGGCATGTGCACAACCTGCTGATACAGGGCAGATTTGAAACCAGCCCCATGTTTTGACATGCCTAGATGCTCACAAGAAAGCTTCTTCAAACTGCTACAAATGACAGGGGAGGTCCTCTATTACATTATGAAAGAGACACTAATTTGTTCCCATATTTATTTACCTTATCACCCTCCTCTCCAGAAAAAGAATCATAGTGTTTGCAAATTACTGCAAATAGTATTTTCCCACATAAAAACTGCCACAAGTGCCCCTATGGAAGAGCCTCCAATGCAATGAAGTACCATCATTCCTGGGTATAAAATCTGAGTTGCCTTCAGGTTTTATGCAAGATTAACTGCCACTGGACACAGAGCACATTAGACTGGTTAGTTGGGGACAACCATGTTTGGTTTATGCTATGCATTATGCTGTTTATTTTCTTGTTTTAGGTTGACTATTTTTGTTTTGTATTTTACACTTCAAAAAGAAAATCTGTATAAAAGTTATGTTTTAAACATCAGGTTTTCTGGAGCAGCTTTAATTTGACATATTTATTAATATTTTATATGCTTTATATAAAATAAGAAAATGATTCTACAATAATATTTGAGCAGTATATCTCTTCCAACTCAATTATTGCTGATTTCTGAATAAGCTACTTTTTTCTTTAATGATGTCTCATGATGTCTTTTCATCAGTCCTTTCAATGCATGTCATTTTATTTATCTAAATCCAAATTAAAAATGATTTGGTGACAACTATATTAAACCAAAGTCCTAAGAAATCATAAGCCACAAGGCCAAATATTTTTTGACCTGACCCTCAAAAGCGCATGGCACACAGAAAAAAACAAAAAGTGACCAGATGGACCTTTTGTAACACACAGATAATGATTCACTGACAAAACTGTCACCTAAATTAAACAAATTACAAAATCCCCATCTATGCATCAAAACACAATCAAATAGCACACTGACCACAGTCCACTCTTTCAAATACCTGGGTACCTTGGTAATGTTTACCAAGACAGAATAAAATTCAATACTGGCAATGACATCAGATGCCTCCACGGTCACTGAATATCATTACAGTGGCGTTTCCTCTACTAAATTTGACTTTTTGTCAGAATAAAAACATCTCCAAAAGTAGCCTATCCATTCTAATAGACCTGCTGCCACCAACCATCATGAAATCCATATATGTCTTTATTTTGTTTTCATGTTTTGCCAGGCTATAACATACATATTCTAGTAAAGAATAATGAATACAAAAATCAGCGTACTAACTAACGCGGAATAGGGTTCATTTACATATTTATTACTGTAGTCATGAACCACTAAAAGTATATGCAGACACAAAGTTTGTACAGCTCCACTGTAAGGACGGGCTATCGTGGTCCACACTTACGTCTGCACTTGAGCTGCATTTGAAGATCATGCACGTTGATTAGTTCAGAATACGATGTATGCCAGAAATATCATATTTCACCATAGTAAATCCACCATGGCATAGTTAAAGCTGCAGTTCCATGTGAGTCCACTTCACGTGTGAATTACTTCAGATAAATAACACATTCATTTGAATAATAATTGTTTTATTTTTAGAATGACATATCTCTGACCTTTTTATTAAAGGGACAATCCAGACTCCTGAAGCACTTTAGCTTACTGAAAAGCTGAGTGTGTGTTATTTAAAAAATATATATTTTACAAAAGGTCCCGATTTTAACAGAAATTGACACTATGGTAAATTAGCCTGATTGCACTCCCCTGGCTTTCAAACAGACATGTCCTTTCACTTCCTGTTTTGGCTAGCTCAGTGAGCATTGGCAGCACTACAGGGGTGTTATTGGGCCTTCTGTACTCTGCTTGTCATGGGGCCCAAGAGCTGGCTGGCTAGCCTCAGCCGTGTGAGCTGTCCTCAACTAAGCTGTAAGTTCCTGCTCTTCTTGCAATGCTAAAGGGTGCACAAGGGAGCAGTGCTGGAAGAGCAGGAATATTACAGCATCAGAGCAGCCCCATTGGACTCACAGGAAATGATCCACTCAAACTCTCCAAAAGGTAGAGAGGACGGGTGTACTTAAAGGGACTCTCCAGTGCCAGGAAAACAATCTGTTTTCCTGGCACTGTAGTCCCCTCTCCCTCCTACCTCCCATCCCCGGTTGCTGAAGGCCCTTCATTACGTCAGCCAGCGGGGGAGACTGATCCCGTCTGCCGGCTGGGGAGACCTAATGTGCATGTGCGGCAATGCCGCGCATATGCATTAGACCTCTCTATAGGAAAGCATTAAAAATGCTTTTCAATGCTTTCCTATGGGGATTGTAGCGACCCTGGAGGTCCTCACACAGCGTGAGGACGTCCAGTGTCACTATAGCACAACCTGTGCTATGGACCAGGAAGTGCCCTCTAGTGGCTGTCTAGTAGATAGTAGAAGATAATTATTGCAGTTTATGAAAACTGCAATAATTACACTTGCAGGGTTAAGGGTAGTGGGAGTTGGCACCCAGACCACTCCAATGGGCAGAAGTTGTCTGGGTGCCTGGAGTGTCCCTTTAAATGAAAATAATAAAATAAGAATAACAATTTGTGAGAATGTGTGTGTCTGTCAGTGTGTGTCAAATCAGTGAGAGTGTGTGGCTGTCAGTGAATGTGTGTGTTTGTCAGTGAAAGTGTGTGTTGGTTAAACAGTGCGAGTGCCAATGAGAGTGTGCGCGCTGAAAAGGATGAAAATGTTTAATCCAAAATAGTTTCACTCAATTCTTGTAAATTGTACTAGTATCTATATATGTGTGTATCTATGTATCTATGTGCATGCACACACTCAGCATCGATACACATGTAAGTATTATTAATAAATGTGTATGATATAATGAGTGTATATAAAAAAGTGGATTAAAAAGCATTACATTCCATCTGTATATTGAGTGGCAGAAATGCTAGCAAATGTATAGATTTTAATTTAAAGCTCTTTAAAAATATGGCTCCTCCCTACCTGTTAATAAAAGTCTCAACATTAGACATGTGCCTGTGGCACACCGGGTCGAATGCCATAGAATGATTGACAGGAGGTCCTCACTGCAGGTGCTTGCTGGGGGAATATTGGATGCGGTAACACCAGTGTGTTTTCTGTAAACCCACCGTGTAAGCATCAGCACAGGGATTGTCATGCTTTGGGAAGTGACCCCAAGCAGGACCAATCACTCCACACTCACACTTTGCCAAACCCCATATACAATCACACGCAGCCAGTCACACACATACACAATCGCGCTCTGCTAACTCCAAAAATACATATCACACTCAGCCATCCATTACAATCACACTCAGCTAAGCCACACACAGAATCATACTCAGTCACAACGTGCATCTCACTTAGGTGTATTGTTAAGGGACGGTAAGGGAGGTCCATCTTCGATTTGTGCACTGTGGCCCTGTGAATCCTAGTTATGCCCCTGTCAGAGGCAGCACTTTCCCAAACCACCTGCCTTGCAAAGACTTCTCATTGGGAAGTCTTGGGATGTCTGTGATTGGACAGCCACAGAAAGTCTGTGCAGAGTTAGAAGGGGAGGGCTTGCAAAGATAGCAGAAGAGAACTGCTGATTTTGCAAGCATTTTTTGGATGTACCCTCTATAAGAAAAATGCATAATTAAATCCATGCATGTTTTCATTTGGGGTATATCTACTAAACAATGATTTTTATCGATTTTGTTTGGGGCAGTGGAGTTCCCCTTTACTATATCCATTTAGGGATAGTTTATATTTGCAGTGTATTTGATGTTTTATAAGTCTGTCTACATATAACTTTCCAAACTACACAGGTATGTATTAAAAAGAAAAATATACACGTGTATTATTATTTATTTCATTACTATTATTATTAATTTCCTCACCATACCCATGAATATTATTTAGTGCTTAATTTCTATTATATATACATTAAATATATTTTCCTAGTCTGCAGCCGTAAGGTTTAATCAGCTAGAAACAGCTTTAAACAAAGTTAAATGCTTAAAGCAGCTCTATGACCTTTTGGGGTCTCTGTAAATATTGCAAAGACCCCCAATGGTGACATCTCGACTTGGGGTGCTGTGTCATCAATATCTTCAGTGTTCAGCCCCTAGCACTCCATCCGCTAGGAGCTCATGTGAGTGCAGTACACACATGCATGTGCAAGAGTACAACACTGATACCTATGAAGGATCTCACAAGACTGAAGCCTACACAGATACTGTCTCACAATGAGGAGAACTTAAAAGCAGAATCTACACATTTTGACACGTTTTGTCAGCTTGAGACTTTACCATAAGATAATGTAGTCCTTACTTTGTTTTATGATATCTTTTGGCTAAATTGTGATTTTAATGAAATTCCAATGCAGTCTTTATGATCATTTCACAAAGATATATATTTAGGAAATGCTCAAAAATGGTTTGGTGAGAGAGTCACTTTAATATCTAACATAATACAGGCACTTTTCATAATGTCTGCCTGTCTGTCTGTCTGTCTGTCTGTCTATCTCTTCTTCTATATTCATACTTATATATATAAGACTTCTTGCCAAAATTCGACTTTCCAGTCCAGCTGCCAGGTTTTCTGATCTTAAAGCAGTAATGCTTGCATGGTTGCAGAATGCACAAACAAGGGAAACCTACATTATGGCTGTGTTTCTTTTGGGTGTGACATTTAATAATTTATTTTGGATTGAGTTAATTGCCTGTCCATTAATGGGTTTTTGTGTTGGGATGTCTGCTGGATATCTGCTACATTCGTTGTGTTCTGTGTTATAAGAGGACATGTGTGATATTACAATGAGTATGAAGAATATTTAAAGAATATTTGCATGTCATTAACGCAAGCTTTTATATATATTCCATAAAGAAAATGTTTTTTATTTATTTTTTTATATACAATAAATACAGAAAATTAGGAGACCTAGAATGGGATTGTAAATAGTAATAAATAGTAATAGTAATAGTAAATAGTAATAAAATGTAAACATATCACATAGTGAATAATAAGCCAAATAAAATATAAAAACATAGAAACATAGAATGTGACGGCAGATAAGAACCATTCGGCCCATCTAGTCTGCCCGATTTTCTAAATACTTTCATTAGTCCCTGGCCTTATCTTATATCCAGTATAGCCTTATACATATACCACACATGCTTAATCTTCTTTACTTTGTTAACCTCTACCACTTCAGCTGGAGGGCTATTCCATGCATCCACTACCCTCTCAGTAAAGTAATACTTCCTGATATTATTTTTAAACCTTTGCCTCTCTAATTAGCTAAGGACTATTCCCATACCAGGAGTCAAAATTGGGCCGTCTGGGTGAAAACCCGGAATCCTAAGCACTAGGCCATATGGGAACATCTTATGTATTTGCACAGTAATATGAGGAACACACACTCTCTTGCTGCAAACTAAAACAACCAAAATGACCCTTAGCTTGGATGTCGATACAATTAGTGTGGTTAGCACAAAATGTATTTTAAGAAGAAGAGGAACAATATGTCCAATTGTTCATGAAACAAACCGCTGCACTTCTGTAAAACTATAGCCTTTCTCACAATTCAATTTACTGGTAAGAGACAGTTTCATATTACTGAGAAACTGATCATTCTCAAGGAAAGGAAAGAGTGTTGCACATTGTTCAAGTCTCAAACTGTGTCATCTTACATTCAGCTATAGCCCCTCTTACAGGTTAAAGGAGCACTATAGTCCCCCAAACAACTGGGGTCTGGGTGCAATGGCCTCTTTATTTTATCTCTGCAGTTTAAAACATTGCAGTTTTTTTAGAAATCGCCTTGTTTACATTGCAAGGTTACATTCACCTCTAGAGGGTTTCTTGACAGCCACTAGAGGTGCTTGCACTTCACTGGTCGAGTAAAACTTGGTCACGTGACACTGAAGCCCATAGGAATTATTACCTTTGCTATCCAGTGCGAAGCATTGGAATGAGCACCGGTGAGAGAACCAGATGGAGCCTCTCATTGGAGTAAAATAATACTTTTTATTTTTTTTGACAGCTCTCTCATTTTGCCTTCAGCTCACCATTTAGCCTCATTTCTTCATATTCCTCCCTGGAACTCATTCTGTAGATAAATATGATTCCATACACTAGGTTCTATTTATTTGAAATATTAGCAGAAATTACATTTTCTTTAAACAGTACAAAAACAGGCAAGTAAAAATGGTCAATTACACTGCTATGTTTTTTTTTTTTAAGGAACCTGATGGCCACTATAAGAATTCACATTTCTAAAAATGTACCCAGAATATACAAATGTGGATATAATGCCCATATCTAATCAGGAAAGTTGCAAAATATATATACTATATCTACTTTTGCACTGTCACACATTAGTTAAAATATTTGCGTTTAATTAAAGGGTTACTCCAATCATCACAACCGCTAGAGACAGCTGAGATAATTAGATAAAGTCACAATAATGTTACAATATAGCTGCACCATGGATAGCCCTAGAAATACGTGGACAAAACCAAACAAAAAATACACATAGATGGGAAGATAGTATTTAGATTAGAGAATAATCCTACTGCAAGGGCTTGTAATTCTAAAAATTACAATGTTCCTCGAAGTCCCAATCACACAGGGAAACAAGAAGAAATTGTTCAATTACACAAGGTATTAATATAAATCATATGCCACTTTTCTGGAGAAGTGAAAGTATAATAGAATTGCAATGCCTTGCTATGAATTTTGTTTTTCTTTTTTAAATGGAAAAAAAAGATTGTATAGTCAGCTCTCATTAATAGAGGGCAGATCTGTCCCCCCCCCCACCCCCCCAATTACTCTGCAACAGGATTACATACCATAGCTTTACACTCTTCACAGTTTTAATTCTTGTAATTAACCTACATAAAAAGATGCATAAGATACATGGACATAGCCTGTGTCTCTCCTTATCCATCTATATTTAAGTGTGTACACTTGCACAGATGTATATAACATACAAGGGCATGTACATACTGCACTCTTAATTAAACATTATTATGTACTATTATTTACAACAGGTTAGGAAAACAGAATTTCTAATACTGTTAGAGACTCTCAAATTGGTTTGAAGTTCCTAGCAACTTTGTCTTGCTTTAATATTTCTGGATACATTTTAATTTGTTTTAAATATGAAAATATCCCCTCATGACGGCAGACATGTCTCCTCATATGTACACAGCCTGGGGGAACACGCTCATGCTCGCACCAAACGCCTACACAAGGCCGTATCCATGCACACAGCACAATACTCTACCACTTATTGCTACGCACACATGGGAGTACCAGTCTCTGATGGCTCGGGGTGACTGATTTCAAGCGCTGACTCACTCTATATGCTTACACCAAGTTCACACAAGCGACACATACTCGACTATATATAGTGACAATATAAAAATGTGCACAGTAACTCTATGCTATGCCTCTTAACTTAACAATTTATGTATAACAATGAGTGTATGCCGTTGGGGCACTGCAAATGTAATCGCATCTGCTTATCTCTTGCACGCAAAAATAAAGAATAAAAAAAAAATATATATGAAAATATCAAAACATATATTGTATATAAAATATGTAATATCTCAGAAATATGAAATAATTGAGATTTTAAAAGCTTATCCAAAAATATTAAAGCAAAGCCTTTGTTTGTTAAAATTCAGGGAGAATATATTGACCAGTAGGCCAATAGTACAGTTTTATATCAAATACTTTACAGTAATAGTTTTTAGTGTAATTTTGGACCACTAAATAATCCCATAATTGCTACACATATAGAATGAAAACATATCAAATTAAGAGGTTTAAACAATGGGAATTAAGAGTGTGTGTGTGTGTGTGTGTGTGTGTGTGCAGAGTGATATTTTTTGTCAAATATCTCCATTCTATAATTGCAAAGCACTTTAGAATATGTCAGCGCTATATATATATATATATTCTGCTGCTGCAAATAATAATACCCTTTGAGTTTGTTGCAGGTTTGTTTATATGTTTTAGCATATGGTATCTAGTGGAAGCCTTATTATAGGCACAAAGCTGGTCGGGCTAGCTTTTTTATCATCAGATGTTGGAGCTATATCCGCTGTCCCAACCAGGTTTATTTCTCACTCATGGGGAATCTCGACATCCCATTCTACCATGTGAATAAATCGCTGAAGGTAACATACTGTCGCTCCCTGCTATCCAAGGAAACCTTATAGTGTTCACACTAAGCGATGGACTTACAACTAATTTAAACACAAAAATAACACAATGTGACACGCCATTGTTGCTTTGTTCTTTGTGGAATAATACCAGGGGACACAGCTCGTAGGCTACCTGTAAACATAGTGGCTCTAATAATAATTGTAATATTATCAGTGTAACAGACCCAGTACATCCATGAAGAATCTCCCAAGTCCCAAGCGACGTAGTGATTATAAGTGTGAATATAGCTCTCAATCCCCCAAACATGAGCCTAGACTTCATGAACTGGTAAGATGGTACAGTTTTAATCCAGGCTAAATGGCCTGCTTTTATGCAGTACAAGGACACAGAAAACACTCCCACACAAAACTGTGGTAATCCCTCCCCTGTGTCTGGGAGATAATTGAGTCAGGAACTGTACAAACTCACTTATCTCCAGGCATATAAAAACATACAATTTACAAACACCCCAAAAGTACCTTCAAAACACATGAAACCCCCACAAAGTTATATCCCCTGATAGCCCCAATCTGGGTGACCAACATATCCAAAAATCACCCAGATCGCTCCAGGGGTTCGAGATTTTCAGGAAAGGCAATTATTTGACCGGCCGTGCACATGGTCCTATGCCCAATACAGTTCCATGAAATCAGGGCTAGCGGTCAGTCAACTTTGGTAACATAAAAACCATGTTTAAACGGATTCCCGAACTGAGGAAGAGAATGGTTCCTGGGAAGGCAAAATAGGGGTTTTGTCACAATCAGGACTTACAATTTCTAGTCCTACGCTACTAGTCAGGCCTTGAAAGTTACTATCTACTGCAAGCTATAGTGTAGTTTTAGAGGTGAATATTTACTCGCCAGGGTTTCATTTTCAATTGCGGATGGATAATGACGAGTGAAAATATTAAGCCCTGATATTATGAGAGTTACTAATGATAATAAATGCTTAATATCTTTGTAAATGTATGAATATAGGCAATAGATACAGGCCAGCCTTGAACCCCATTACCAGTAACCATTACTACATTCTCTGATAGAATACAGGCTTCAGTTGTAGTTATATTCAGTTTTATAACAAATCTAATTTCCAGATTCCCTATAACATAATAGTTTTCTCTGTACCTCTTTTTAAAGTGTCTCTGTTGATTATTCATGCGCTTGTCCAATAACCAGGCGTCCTGAGGAGTTTTTGATTAAAAAAAAGCTGCTAATCGATAAGTTGTGGTCCGGCTGTTAGACGTTGCAGTGTCATGGAATGTCCTACTCATTCAGTTACAGCTCTATAGTACTTCAGATAGTAGATAAGCATGATAGTTTGTTTGGCAGTGAGCCATCAGGAATGAGATTGCTATAAGAATAAGTAGCGCCATGGATCCTTAAATAGATAAAAGGGGAAATCTAAGCACCAACACCACTTTATTGTAATATAAACATTGGTGTACATTTGTCAAAGAGACATCAGCTAGAGGTGCTTCCTCCTTAAAAAAATTAGAAAATCTAATTCTTCACATATGGTGTCATCACACAGACCATGATGATGATGACAAACACTGTTAATGCATCTCATAGAGAAACAGCAGATTTTAAACACTTAAAATCTAAAGTTTAATCAATATAATAAAAAAAAAGGTAAAGCAACCATAAATATAAGGGATACAGGGGATAGGGAAAATATATACAAGGAATAATGATATATACAAACAAGATATAATATAAAGTAATGAATGCCTTTCACAGAGCTGGTTAAACGAAGAGATACTTAGTCATGAAGTAATGACTCCAAACAAGTAACTATCTGAAAGTATCTAATGTGATAGTAGCTGCTATAGGAAAGGGCAAGATATCTTTAGTAACAAAGATTTAGATCATAGAGGGAGAAGGGGGAGAAGGGGGGTGGTCTTGAACTTTCCTATAGCAGCTACTATCACATTAGATACTTTCAGATAGTTACTTGTTTGGAGTCATTACTTCATGACTAAGTATCTCTTTGTTTAACTAGCTCTGTGAAAGGCATTCACTACTTTATATTATCTCTTGTTTGTATATATCATTATTCCTTGTATATATTTTCCCTATCCCCTGTATCCCTTAGATTTAAGGTTACTTTACCTTTTTTAATTATATTGATTAAACATTAGATTTTAAGTGTTTAATTTATTTAGGACTGTAGGGATCGACCGATATTGATTTTTTAGAGCCGATACCGATAACGATAATCTGTGAACTTTCACGCCGATAACTTGCCGATATTCTGTACATTTACCATTTTGAAAAAATAAACTATTTCTAATGGTAAATGCACAAAATATACATGCCACATGTAGTGGATGAAGTGTATTTAGACAGGGGAGCTGTGTGTGTAGTGGATGCAGTGTGTATTTGTGTAGTGTGTATAGTGAATGCAGTGTGTGTTTGTGTAGTGTGTATATATAGTGAATGCAGTGTGTGTGTATAGTGAATGCAGAGTGTGTGTTTGTGTAGTATGTATTGTGAATGCAGAGTGTGTGTTTGTGTAGTGTGTATAGTGAATGCAGTGTGTGTGTAGTTTGGTTAAAGTGAATGCAGTGTGTATGTGTGTTTGTATATAATGCAGTGTGTGTTTGTGTAGTGTATGTAATCCAGTGTGTGTGTGTTTGTGTAGTGTGTATGTATGTAATCCAGTGTGTGTGTGTTTGTGTAGTGTGTATGTATGTAATGTAGTGTGTGTGTGTGTGTGTGTTTGTGTAGTGTGTGTGTTTGTGTAGTGTGTATGTATGTAATGCAGTGTGTGTAGTGTGTGTTTGTGTAGTGTGTATGTATGTAATGCAGTGTGTGTAGTGTGTGTTTGTGTAGTGTGTGTGTATGTATGTAATGCAGTGTTTGTGTAGTGTGTATGTATGTAATGCAGTGTTTGTGTAGTGTGTATGTATGTAATGGCATGCCGCAGGGTGATCCATGGCAAAACTCCCATGGAAAATTACATAGTTGATGCAGAGTCTGGTTTTAATCCATAAAGGGCATAAATCACCTAACATTCCTAAATTGTTTGGAATAACGTGCTTTAAAACATCAGGTATGTTGTATCGATCAGGAAGGGTAAGGGTTACGCCCGCTTCACAGTGACAGACCAAACTCCCCGTTTAACGCACCGCAAACAGTCCATTTGCACAACCGCAAACTCCCCATTTGCACAAGGTTGGATACCAAGCTAGCCATGTTCCGTTCCTTGTACTCACTGATGTCATTGAAGGTCTCTTCCTCCACACAGCCACGTACAACACCAAGGGTCCCCTAAAGGTGACAACAAGCCCCCTGTATTTTTTTTTAAATGTACACTACTGTTACACACGTGTGAAGGAAACTGACTGCTATTATTTCACAGTCAAAAAGTTTTTTTTTTTTTAAATGCAAGCTATTGTGACACTAGATATGAGTGGTGGCACTGGGCAAGTGGGCACAGTATACGCTGTGAGCCTGACACACAGGCTGGCAGGCAGGCAACTGCAATTAGATTAGATTAAAAAAAAAAAAAAAGCAGATTGATGTTCTAGCCCTAAAAAGGAGATCAGATGAGTCCTTCAGGACTGTAGTGGACACTGAATACACTAGCCTAGCTATCGATTTCCCTATTAAATCAGCAGCAGCTACATTGTCCCTCCTCTCACTAAGAATGCAGCTTCCGGGGGAAGGGGCCTAGCTGTCATGGAGGAAAGACGTACTTCGTGTGAGCTCCCTCAATATCTCACTTTAAGCAGCCATCAACAAGCGAATTTCACCCCAGAAGGGGATGACCCAGCAATGTTGCTCCTACCTGACCAACCCGACATGCTTAATAGCGGTCAGCAACTCGACAGAGTCTTACTTATCTCCGCGTGGCAAGTGTGGCCTGGTGCTCACCGGGCGGGAGAGGCGGCCGATCTCCCGATCCTGGGATGCCCAGGAGCAGCTACTTCCCGGCAGGAGCTCCGTAACCCCCCCCCCCCCTCGGACCGGTGGGGGTTATCCCGGTCCACCCCTAAGAGGCTGTCTGGAGCTAATGGACGCACAGAGCACAGCCGCCCAGGCTGACATACTCATCTGTGACTCTGACAATAATGTCATTATTTCACCTCCTAAAGAATTTATTGTCGTAGTTCCTTACATGCCTTTACCTTAACCGTTCATGTATTATGTTATTCACTAGTCTCATCTCATGGGGCGACTCACACTTGATTTATAACTAGTGGTGGAGCTGCTGATATAAATACACAGTTGATAACGTGTAGTGTTGTCGCGACTTCAATGGGCAGGCAAATTTTAAAAACAACAGGGACTCTTTCTGGCCACAATAGTGATGGAAAAGTTGTTTCAAGGGGACTAACACCTGGACTGTGGCATGCCAGAGGGGGATCCATGGCAAAACTCCCATGGAAAATTGCACAGTTGATGCAGAGTCTGCTTTTAATCCATAAAGGGCAGAAATCACCTAACATTGACACCTGTCCTCAAAGCCCAGCCCTGATACACACTGACACAGAGCAATATACAGACTGTTCCCCCTACATAGGGTCACTTGGCAGATATGGATTGACACCTGTCCTCAAAACCCCTGATACACACTGACACAGAGCAGAATAGGGACTGTTCCCCCTACATAGGGTCACTTGGCAGATATGGATTGACACCTGTCCTCAAAACCCCTGATACACACTGACACAGAGCAGAATAGGGACTGTTCCCTGTCCACAGAGACCATGATACACACTGACACAGAGCAGAATAGAGACTGTTTACCGTCCACAGAGACCATGATACACACTGACACAGAGCAGAATCGAGACTGTCCCCCCTACATAGGGTCACTTGGCAGGTGTGGATTGACACCTGTCCTCAAAGTCCCTGATACACACTGACACAGAGCAGAATAGGGACTGTTCCTCCTACATAGGGTCACTTGGCAGGTATGGATTGACACCTGTCCTCAAAGCCCCTGATACACACTGACACAGAGCAGAATAGGGACTGTTCCTCCTACATAGGGTCACTTGGCAGATATGGATTGACACCTGTCCTCAAAACCCCTGATACACACTGACACAGAGCAGAATAGGGACTGTTCCCTGTCCACAGAGTCCATGATACACACTGACACAGAGCAGAATAGAGACTGTTCCCCGTCCACAGAGACCATGATACACACTGACACAGAGCAGAATAGGGACTGTTACCCCTACATAGGGTCACTTGGCAGGTATGGATTGACACCTGTCCTCTAAGCCCATGATACACACTGGGGGGAGCTACTGTCCTCCCCAACCCCTGCGCGGTGGGTGGGGGCCATAAATCTCAATGGGGGGCCTACTGTCCTCCCCCCCTCGGCCCCCACCCCTGCGCGGTGGGTGGGGGCCATAACTCACCCCACAGTGTTTGGTTCTAATGAGTGCAATGTAAATGGCTGCACAGGAGCTGGCCAACTGGAGAATTCAAAAGAGAAAACATGCACTGGAACTAATCGAGAAAGAGTAAAGACAGCCATACCAGATTCAGATGACAAAGCTGACACACAAGGGGTTAATTGAAATTGATACCGTGCCCGATCAGAACTTGACCCTAGAGGATCTGTCTGATTCTGTGTGGAAGCCTCAGGATTCTCAGCAGGATTGCATCTCAGAGAAAAGGGACACAACATCCCAACACAAGAGCCACCTTTTAGATCAGGACTGCCTTATATGCAAAGGGCTGATAAACCCCCCAGGTGATGCTGACTTAAGCCAATGGGTAATTACCAAGAAACCAGAGAAAATATGGAAACACCATATAACTAATGGCAATCAACATTCTTCATGCATTGAAAAGAAGAACAAGAAATTGTATGATCCAGATACTAGACTCACAGATCCAGCAGACTCAAGTGTGTGGAAGGGATTCCTTCACATGTTCTCTATAAAGCAGTTTAAAGTTACAGCCACGCCAGAGTCTGGTTATAGCAGTCATCTTTGCCAGGATTTACCAAAAGTGTTAACATCCGAAGGATGCATTTTGCAAGAGTCTGTTTGGGAATATGTGGATCGTATCTGGCCAGAGTGCACCAAAGACATGTGTGTGATCCGACTGAATCAAAGAACGTCAAGTGATGCAGTTTCATATGCTCGGCTGTATTCTTATCTTAATCGGAAGCTGAGATATGCAATCATCAGAAGTCATGGCATGGAGGCGTTCCTAGTGCCTCTACCTGCCGGCCAACCCATCCCTCAAAGATTGCGTCCTTTGGGAGGTCCAGGTTTGGAAGACAACCATCCTATTCTGCTTCTGATCTTGCTTCTTCCAAGCCATCCTTCCTGGACAGCTTATCCCAAACAATCTTCCAAGAAACATAAAGAAGGTTTGGATATCCCAGATGATATTTTCTCTGACATATTAGCAGATGTTGAACGAGAGGAGAGACAAATGGCCGAGCAAGGGCTCCCTCCTCCAGGTTTCCCAAATTTTGAGCAGTGGAATCAGAATTCTGAGGATACAGGAGAGGAAGTTGGCATGCCTGAGATCATGAATATGCTCCAAAATTTGAGCAATGGCCTTCAGTTCCCAGGAGAATTCTCTGTAATTATAGGAGAGAGTCAGGGTGCTAATATTATGCCACCTCTCCATGTGCCAAATACTGTTCCAGCAGGTCTCCCATATCCATCTTTTCCATTGTATCCAGAAGCAGCCTACCCTGGCTGGCATGGTATGTTGCCCCCTACTCATGCAGTAAATCCATTGTCCATTGACCCAGCCAATCTCTTCTCTTACCCGCTTTCACAAATAATACCACCTAACTTCTTATCTGATCAACATTTTACTGCAGGACCTCAACCTTTTGCATAAATGTTGTAGTTTTGTTATATTTACGTTTTTTGTTTTTTTTTAACTGTTATGTTTTAGCGAAATATTGAAAAAAATACATGTAATGTGCTGAACATCAAAGCTGAAATTTTAATTTGTCTCAGTAAGTTGAAAGCCATACTTTCTATGGGAGTTTCAAATGTTCAATAATTGTTTTCTGAAGAAAGCATAACTGTCTGTTTTTAGCAAGCAACAACCCCATATTAAGCTGTTTATTCACTGAACATCTATTTGTACTGAATTGAAAACCGAATGACAAAATGTAGGCAGAAAACGAATGATTTGAATATTTTCTTCAAATACCAGAATTTTTTAATTTGTTTTTTAGTTCACTACTATTCTGTGTTTAGTAATGTATAAGTGTGCCAGATGTGACAAGTTTACATAGGTTAATTATAGCCACTGTTATATCTGGGCTACAAATACATGCATTTTGGCAAACACCTCAAAGCCCATGTAAGCTTTGTGTTGTTGAATTTCAGTGATTTCTTTTATGTTGCATGTGTACAGTTGTACTGTAAAATGGGTAAAGCATGGGATATGTTTTTACATTTGTATACTAAAATTTTTAATATACGTTGAAAAAAAAAAAAAAAAAGGACGCATGAGCCTACAGGCATTGCGCATGAGCGTCCAGTAACGTGGCAAAAAAATTCCCAGCTCCCCAGAGGCTGTCCTAGCACCCAGGTCATACAAATATTCATTAACAGCTTTTTCTTGTTGGAGCAGGCGGTCGAACATTAGGAGTGTTGAATTCCAACGTGTAGGGCTGTCGCAAATCAAGCGCCTCACTGGCATGTTGTTTCGCCGCTGGATATCGGCAAAGTGAGCCATGGCCGTGTAGGAATGCCTGAAATGGCCACACACCTTCCTGGCCTGCTTCAGGACGTCCTGTAAGCCTGTGTACTTATGCACAAAGCGTAGTACGATCAGATTACACACATGTGCCATGCACGGCACATGTGTCAACTTGCCCAACTTCAATGCCGCTATCAAATTTTTTCCGTTGTCACACACCACTTTGCCGATATCCAGTTGCTGCGGAGTCAGCCACTTTTCCACCTGTGCGTTCAGGGCGGACAGGAGTGCTTGTCCGGTGTGACTCTCTGCTTTCAAGCAAGTCAAACCCAAGACGGCGTGACACTGCCGTATCCGGGATGTGGAATAGTACCTGGGGAGCTGGGGGGGTGCCGTTGATGTGGAGCAAGAAGCAGCGGCACAAGAGGACTCAGCCGAGGAGGTTATGGAAGAGGATGGAGTAGGAGGAGTAGAGGAGGTGGCAGCAGGACTGCCTGCAATTCGTGGCGGTGTCACCAACTCCTCTGCAATGCCACGCATTCCTTGCTTGTCAGCCGTCAGCAGGTTTACCCAATGCGCAGTGTAGGTGATATACCTGCCCTGACCATGCTTTGCAGACCAGGTATCAGTGGTCAGATGGACCCTTGCCCCAACACTGTGTGCCAGACATGCCATGACTTCCTTTTGCACAATCGAGTACAAGTTGGGGATTGCATTTTGTGAAAAGAAATTACGGCCGGGTACCTTCCACTGCGGTGTCCCAATAGCTACAAATTTTTTGAACGCCTCAGACTCAACCAGATTGTATGGTAAAAGCTGGCGGGCTAATAGTTCGGACAAGCCAGCTGTCAGACGCTGGGCAAGGGGGTGACTTGGTGACATTGGCTTCTTACGCTCAAACATGTCCTTGACAGACACATGACTGTGGGCAGATGAGCGGGAACTGCTCAAGGCGGGAGACGGAGTGGCGGATGGTTGAGAGGGGGCAAGAAGTACAGCAGTGGTTGACGTGGCTGAAGATGCTGGACCAGGAGCTGAGGATGGCGGCTTAGAGTAGGCGTGCTGCTTGTACTCATGTGTTGATCCCATAGGCGTTTGTGATGTGAGATCATGTGCCTACGCAAAGCAGTTGTACCTAGGTGGGTGTTGGACCTCCCACGACTCAGTTTCCTTTGGCACAGGTTGCAAATGGCATCGCTGTTGTCAGAGGCAGACACACAAAAAAAATGCCACACTGCTGAGCTCTGCAATGACGGCATTCTGGTGGTGGACACAGCATGCGTTGATTGGCGTGCTATCGGGCTGACCCCAGGTGCCGATGCATGCTGTCTGACTGTGCCACTAGCTCCTTGCGACGACCCCCCCTGCTTCCAACTCGTCTCCTCCTCCTCTCTGTCTCCCCATCTGAACTTTCGCCCTGTTCTTCTTCTTGCCGAGCGGGCACCCACGTGACATCCATGGACGCATCGTCATCATCAACCGCTTCGCTTGTATCTGACAACTCAGAAAAGGAAGCAGCAGCGGGTACAACATCATCATCATCACACCGTACCTCCATGTGTTTAATGCTGCCTGCCTGAGACATATCCCTGTTATCTACATCCTCTAGCAATAATGGTTGCGCATCACTCATTTCTTCAAACGGGTGTGTGAATAACTCCTCTGACATACCAAGTAAAGCGGCTGTGGTGCTAGTTTTGGTGGTGGCGGCAGGCGGGTGAGTGCTATCTTGAGAGGTGCCTGAAGCTAAGCTGGAGGAGGATGGTGCGTCAAGGTTCCGAGCGGAGGCTGTACAAGATTGGGTGTCCTGTGTTAGCCAGTCAACTATGTCCTCAGAACTTTTCAAGTTCAGGGTACGTGGCTTCTGAAAACTGGGCATTATTCTAGGGCAAAAGGGAATCACAGCACCACGACCACGACGGCCCCTGCGGGGTGGCCTGCCTCTGCCTGTAATTTTTTTTGGGATTAGTGGTACTATGCGTGCAAGCTACTGTGAGACCAGATATGATTGGCAATGTGAACTGTAACAGTTCTGCAGAGCACACACTGTAGGCCTGAGACACCCGCTTGAAGACAAGTAACTGCTATTCAATCTATAACAGTGAAAAAAAAATTTTGGTTTTAAAAGCACGCTATAGAGACACCAGATATGATTGGCAATGTGCACTGGAACAGTTCTGCAGAGCACACACTGTAGGCCTGAGACACCCGCTTGAAGACAAGTAACTGCTATTCAATCTATAACAGTGAAAAACAAATTTTGGTTTTAAAAGCACGCTATAGAGACACCAGATATGATTGGCAATGTGCACTGGAACAGTTCTGCAGAGCACACACTGTAGGCCTGAGACACCCGCTTGAAGACAAGTAACTGCTATTCAATCTATAACCGTGAAAAACTAATTTTGGTTTTAAAAGCACGCTATAGAGACACTAGATATGATTGGCAATGTGCACTGGAACAGTTCTGCAGAGCACACACTGTAGGCCTGAGACACCCGCTTGAAGACAAGTAACTGCTATTCAATCTATAACAGTGAAAAACAAATTTTGGTTTTAAAAGCACGCTATAGAGACACCAGATATGATTGGCAATGTGCACTGGAACAGTTCTGCAGAGCACACGCTGAAGGAAGGACTGACAGAGCCGCTTGAAGACAAGTAACTGCTATTCAATCTATAACAGTGAAAAACAAATTTTGGTTTTAAAAGCACGCTATAGAGACACCAAATATGATTGGCAACTGTCAAAGCACGCTGGAACAGGTCTACAGAGCACACGCTGAAGTAGGCCTGACACCGAGACGCTTGCAGACAACTAACTGATCTTCTATTACAGTGAAAAAAAATGATTTCTTTAAAATCTAAAGCTTAAGCTATTGTTAAAACAGATATGAGTGGTGGCACTGACTGTGCAAATGGGCAAGGCATCCAACCTGACACAGAAGCTGGCAGGCAGGCAACTGCTCTTCTATTACAGTGAAAACAAATTATTTATTTTAAATGTAAAGCTTAACCAATTGTTAAAACAGATATGAGTGGTGGCACTGGGCAAGTGGGCACAGTATCCAATGTGAACCTCACACAGAAGCTGGCAGGCAGGCAACTGCTCTTCTATTACAGTGAAAAAAATATTTATTTAAAATCTAAAGCTTAACCAATTGTTAAAACAGATATGAGTGGTGGCACTGACTGTGCAAATGGGCAAGGCATCCAACCTGACACAGAAGCTGGCAGGCAGGCAACTGCTCTTCTATTACAGTGAAAACAAATTATTTATTTTAAATGTAAAGCTTAACCAATTGTTAAAACAGATATGAGTGGTGGCACTGGGCAAGTGGGCACAGTATCCAATGTGAACCTCACACAGAAGCTGGCAGGCAGGCAACTGCTCTTCTATTACAGTGAAGAAAAAAAATTATTTAAAATCTAAAGCTTAACCAATTGTTAAAACAGATATGAGTGGTGGCACTGACTGTGCAAATGGGCAAGGCATCCAACCTGACACAGAAGCTGGCAGGCAGGCAACTGCTCTTCTATTACAGTGAAAAAAAAATATTTATTTTAAATGTAAAGCTTAACCTATTGTTAAAACAGATATGAGTGGTGGCACTGGGCAAGTAGGCACAGTATCCAATGTGAACCTCACACAGAAGCTGGCAGGCAGGCACCTGCAATTACATTACACAGGAAAAAGAAAAAAAGCAGCCTGATGTTCTAGCCCTAAAAAGGGCTTTTTGGGGTGCTGTCCTTACAGCAGAGATCAGATGAGTCCTTCAGGATTGTAGTGGACACTGAATACCCTAGCCTAGCTATCAATTTCCCTATCTAATCAGCAGCAGCTAAACTTTCCCTCCTCTCACTAAGCATGCATCTTCCGAATGAATCGAAAATGGATGCTGGGAGGGAGGTTGGAGGGTGTGGAAGGGAGGGAGTGCTGCTGATTGGCTGGAATGTGTCTGCTGACCGAGAGGCACAGGGTCAAAGTTTGCCCAATGATGACGAATAGGGGGCGGATCGAACTGCGCATGTGTCCGGCCGCCGCGGCGAACGCGAACACGCTAATTTCGCCAGGAACTGTTCGCCGGCGGACAGTTCGGTACATCACTAATAACGTGCAACAGAGGCGGCTCTAGACTTTATGAGGCCTTAGGCGAAACTCAAACATGAGGCCCCACTAACAAAAAAGTGTCACATATACACATTGATGCACAGTTTACTTGTGTATGTGCCTGAGAGTGTGTCTGACAGAGAGTATCCTTGTGTGTGAGAATGTATGTCTCTGTAAGCATGTTTGCCTTTTTGTCTGAGACTGAAGTGTGTTGTGTGTATGGCGGGTGATGGTGTGAGGGGGGTGATGGTGAGAGGGAAAGGGGGTGATGGTGAGAGGGAGAGCGGGGTGATGGTGAGAGTGAGCGGGTGTGATGTGAGAAGGAGGGGGGTGATGTGAGAGTGAGGGGGGAGATGTGATGTGAGAAGGAGGGGGGTGATGTGAGAGTGAGGGGGGAGATGTGATGTGAGAAGGAGGGGGGTGATGTGAGGAGGAGTGGGTTGGTGGTGAGGAGCTGAGGCTGAGGGTGGTGAGGGGGTGAGGCTGAGGGGGGTGAGGCTGAGTGTGGTGAGGGGTGAGGCTGAGGGGGGTGGGGGGTGATGCTGAGGATGGTGAGGGGTGATGCTGCGGGCGACTGGGGTGGGGGGGTGATGCTGAGGGTGGTGAGGATGGTGAGGGGGGTTATGCTGAAGGTGGTGAGGGTAGTGATGCTGAGGGTGGTGAAGGAGGGTGATGCTGAGGGTGGTGAGGGAGGGTGATGCTGAGGGTGGTGGGGTGGTGAGACTGAGGGTGGTGGGGGTGGTGAGGCTGAGGGTGGTGGTGAGGCTGAGGGTGCTGAGGCTTAGGGTGGTGAGTGGGTGATGCTGAGGGTGGTGGGGAGGGTGGTGAGGTTGAGGGTATTGGGGAGGGTGGTGAGGCTGAGGGTGGTGGGGGGTGCTGAGGCTGAGGGTTGTGGGGTGCTGAAGGTGGTGGGGAGGGTGGTGAGGCTGAAGGGGAGGGTGGTGAGGATGAAGGTGGTGGGGAGGGTGGTGAGGCTGAAGGTGATAGGGAGGCTGAGGGTGGTGAGGCTGAGGGTGGTGGGGAGTGTGGTGAGGCTGAGGGTGGTAGGGAGGGTGAGGAGGTTGACGGTGGTAGGTAGGGTGATGAGGCTGAGGGTGGTGGGGAGGGTGGTGAGGCTGTGGGTGGTGGGGAGGGGGGTGAGGCTGTGGGTGGTGGGGAGGGGGGTGAGGCTGGCTGAGGGTGGTAGGGAGGATGATGAGGCTGAGGGTGGTGGGAGGGTGGTAGGGAGGCTGAGTGTGGTGTGGGGTGAGAGAGCCTACCTTTAGTCCCTGGTGGTCCAGTGGGTTCCCTGGTGGTCCGGTGGCCACTGCTCCCGGTCTGCAGCTCTGCAGAGCTGCAGACCATGTAATCTTGCGAGACCATCAGAGTGTTGCCGTGGTAACCCGCTGCAACGCTCTGATTGGCCGGTTTTCACGAGACACATGGTCTGCAGCTCTGCTCACTGCATACCGGGCAAGCCGCCGGGCCCCCTCCTGGTGTCAGGTCCTCGGTCAGTGACCAAGGACCTGACACAGTCTGCCCACAGGCGGTTTAGGCGGCCGCGAGGCCCCAGCCAGCGCCTCTGACATGCAAGCTACACCCTAAACATGACAGCCATCTTTCACAACAATGTACTGCTATATACTCATACCCTCAGTGCAACTAGCCATGATATACGCACGTTCAGCCTAGCCAGGGGAGGGCTGGCAGCCTTAGGCCTGGGGGGCAAAACCAGTCAAGTGGCCCATTGCGCCACCAAATCAGTTCACCATCCATGCCCACCTTTTTCTGGTTTTATAACAGATATTGATGTTATGCCTGTGCTCTGACTCACTAACTGAGCGCCGGAACCACAAGGGAGAGGATATGATCTGACTGCACCTACTGCTGGTGCGCACCAGTGGACCACCAGCGAATTGTTTAAAATAAATATGCTGGTGTACCCAACTTGTGAGCTGTGTTGGCTGCCGGGCGCCTCTGTTGTCATGGCACCCTGCGTGACCACACAGCTTGCACACCCCAACGGCTGTCCCTGCTGACACACACTGATGTTACTACTTAGACATCCCTCAATATTAATACAGAGATGAGAGTAAACACCAATAAACTGTGGAAACAGAGCTGATCCCCCCAAATTTATAAAGGTTTGCTTAGAGGATTTATTCAAGATTAAATCATGCCTCCTCCTCTCTCCCCCATGCGCTGCTCTGTAGGCTGGGAGGAAGTGAAGAGTAATCACAGTCTCCCAGCACAACGCCACCTGTGGCTGCATGGGGAACAGCTGTTTAATGTAATGCTTGCAGGATGGCCAGCTGCCGCAGAACCTCTTTGTTTCCGTCTCTGCAAAGGGCTCCAGGCACTGCTTGTTGTGAGTGTGAGCCACTGTAAATTAGGGGCAGAGGGCACTTGCACTGCGGTCAAGATGGGTCTGGGCAGGAGGAGAGTGCAGTGCAATCAGTGCACTCCCCTCCTGTGGGTCACCAGTAGACTGGTGCACCTGCCCAGGATCAGTGCCAGTGCAAGGATTTTTGCCGCCCTAGACAAAATATAAATTTGCCGCCCCCCCCCCATGTGACATCACAATGCCCCACCTATATGATCTGCCATATGAACTAACGCCAGTGCTGCACACAGTGTGTGTTTACATTAAAAAGCCTGCAGGGACCAGCTATAGACACCAGAACCACTTCATTAAGCTATAGTGTCCCTTTAATGTGAGGTAAATTATAGATTAGTGTCACTAATAATATACTAGATTGCCTACTTACAATTAGATGAGGATGATGATGGGCTGCAGTTTGGCTCCACTGGTCTGGTGTAGAACAGGACCTCTGGAGGCTGTTTGCAACTGTGGTCACAAAATTCAATGTTCTGGGAGAATTGGAAGCAGCTCCATTTTTTGGGGGCCTCTTACACAGCTCAAGGTCTGGGCCCCAGTGCCTGACGGTGAGTATGCCCATAAGGCCCACTCATAAGTCCACTTATATGTTCCACCCACCCATGAGCTCGCTAGGGGATGTGTTATCTAATATGTGTGCTTATGGTATGTAGTGTATAGGGATACCAGTTTGTGCAGGTGATGCAGTGTGTTTGTGTGTAGTGGAAGCAGTGTGTATTTGTGTATAAGGGATGTATTATGTGTTTCTGGTTGTGTGTGAGGGATGCATTGTGTGAATCTGTGTTTGTATGCATAAGGGATGCAAGGTGTGTGTCTGTATGTGTGTGCATTGAGTGTAAGAGATGCATTGTGTTTCTGTGTGTATGTAAGAAAAACAGTGTGTGTGTTTGCATGTGTATGTGTAAGGGTTTGCATTGTATGTTTCTGTGTATGTGTGCAAATGATGCATTGTCTTTGTGTGTACGGGTTGCATTGTGTGTGTGTGTAATGGATGCATTGTGTGTTTCTCTGTGTGTAAGGGAAGCATGTTCAGTTTCTGTGTATGTATAGGGATGCATTGTGTGTTTCTGTGTATGTATAGGGATGCATTGTGTGTTTCTGTGTATGTATAGGGGTGCATTGTGTGTTTCTGTGTATGTATAGGGATGCATTGTGTGTGTGTGTGTGTGTGTGTGTGTGCGTAGTGTTAAAGAGCTCCCTGTCTTGCCCCCTGTCCTATAGAGCTGTCCCTTCTGTCCCTTAGTGGTCTCTCCTCTCCCCCACCCTCCCCTAGCGGTCTCTTCTCACACTCACCCACCCTCCCTGTGCTCTTCTCATCCCCCCTCCACCCTCCCTGTGTTCTTCTCACTCCTCCCTCTGTGTGTTCTCACCCCCCCCGTGTTCTTCTTACCCCCCCTCCTCCCTGTGTTCTTCTTACTCCCCCCCTTGTTCTTCTTACCCCCTTTTTCTTATTACTCCCCCTTCTTCTTACCCCCCTTCTTCTTCTTAACCCTCCTTCTTCTTCTTACCCCTTCCTTCTTCTTCTTACCCCATTATTCTTCTTACCCCCCTTCTTCTTACCCCATTCTTCTTCTTACCCCCTTCTTCTTCTTACCCCCTTCTTCTTCTTACCCCCTTCTTCTTACCCCCTTCTTCTTCTTACTCCCCCCTCTTCTTCTTACTCCCCCTTCTTCTTCTTACTCCCCCTTCTTCTTCTTACCCCCCTATTCTTCTTACCCCCTTCTTCTAATTACTCCCCACTCTTGTTCTTACGCCCCCCTCCCCTCTTCTTACTCCCCCCTTCTTCTTACTCTGCCCCCCTCCCCTCTTCTTACTCTCCCCCTCCCCTCTTCTTACTCTCCCCCTCCCCTCTTCTTACTCTCCCCCCTCCCCTCTTCTTACTCTCCCCCCTCCCCTCTTCTTACTCTCCCCACTAACCTCTTATTACTCTCCCCCTAACCTCTTCTTACTCTCCCCCTCCCCTCTTCTTACTCTCCCCCCTCTTCTTACTCTCCCCCCTTTTCTTACTCTCCCCCCTCCCCTCTTCTTACTCTCCCCCTTCCCCTCTTCTTACTCTCCCCCCTCCCCTCTTCTTACTCTCCCCCCTAACCTCTTCTTACTCACCCCCTAACCTCTTCTTACTCTCCCCCCTCCCCTTTCCTTACTCTCCCCCTCCCCTCTTCTTACTCTCCCCCCTCCCCTCTTCTTACTCTCCCCCCTCCCCTCTTCTTACTCTCCCCCCTCCCCTCTTCTTACTCTCCCCCCTCCCCTCTTCTTACTCTCCCCCCTCCCCTCTTCTTACTCTCCCCCTCCCCTCTTCTTACTCTCCCCCCTAACCTCTTCTTACTCTCCCCCTCCCCTTTCCTTACTCTCCCCCTCCCCTCTTCTTACTCTCCCCCTCCCCTCTTCTTACTCTCCCCCTCCCCTCTTCTTACTCTCCCCCCTCCCCTCTTCTTACTCTCCCCCTGTAACGGACCGTTTCAGCATATGAGGGGTTAAAATCCGATAGGCGATAATCCCCTTTTCTCAGAAAGGCACAGCTACTGCAGAACATCAGAACTCACAAACTGGATATAGGTGAATAAGGTAGCACTCCAGCTGGAACCTCACAAATAGCTGCTAGCAGATGAATAGGAAAAACAGACATCAGCTTACACTCCTAGCAGTCAAATCTCCAACAGCATACAGTGAATCCCCCCAAGAACGAGACAAGGCTCCGTTTTGAGGGTCAAGCAGTGGTCTGAGGTGCTGGGCACCCAGCCTGGTTTTTATTACATGAGTACACATACAGGCCACACCCAGGGGGAGGCATAAAATAACCAATAACATAGATGTTACCTCCCACACATCCCCTCCCCTTAGTGTGACACTTAATCCCATTATGTGTACAGTTCAAAATATACTTTTACACAACTTTCATAACTTTAAAACCATACATCACATTCACATAAAAATACATATCCACAATCAATCCATTCAGGGGAACAACATATTAAAAAATGGCATGAATCAGACCAGGGGTTCAAAAGTTAGTAAAAGTATCTTTTATTCCCCCTGGCTCAAACAGTAAAAGTAAAACATCCCCACAATGCATCCTGGCTTCCTCCCTTCTGCCCTGGAGATAATTGGAGAAGAAATCTAATTATCCAGGACTAGAGGCAGACTCCATTAACCACATGGTTGCAAAACAACATAAAACTCTTTAAAATACATAAAGTCATATTTTATACATTAAACACAGACATTTAACATATCCCTAGATAGCTCAGGTCTGCGTGCACATTATTAGGTGAATGGTACGCAGACCACAAAAATACAGTTTAATTGCCATGGAGCCAAAGTCTTTCCCATAGTCTTTCATTATATGAATAGGCTCCATGGCATAGCTATCTGGGGGGTATCACTGCTCACACAGGGCAAGTACCGAATGGCCCCACTGTATTTAAAGGGCCAGAATGAGTGACATGCACTCTGTTAGGGCCGAATACTGTTTGTAAAGGGCCCAATCTCCCAGGGCCATAGTCCAAAGGCAGCAGGCGGGCAACCAGGCTCCTCCAATACAATGTGGCGAGATTGGTTTCATCACACCCCCCTCCCCTCTTCTTACTTTCCCCCTCCCCTCTTCTTACTCTCCCCCTCCCCTCTTCTTACTCTCCCCCTCCCCTCTTCTTACTCTCCCCCTAACCTCTTCTTACTCTCCCCCCTCTTCTTACTCTCCCACCTCTTCTTACTCTCCCACCTCTTCTTACTCTCCCCCCTAACCTCTTCTTACTCTCCCCCCTCCCCTCTTCTTACTCTCCCCCCTCCCCTCTTCTTACTCCCCCCCCCTTTCCTTACTCTCCCCCTCCCCTCTTCTTACTCTCCCCCCTCCCCTCTTCTTACTCTCCCCCCTCCCCTCTTCTTACTCTCCCCCTCCCCTCTTCTTACTCTCCCCCCTCCCCTCTTCTTACTCTCCCCCCTCCCCTCTTCTTACTCTCCCCCCCTCCCCTCTTCTTACTCTCCCCCTTTCCTTACTCTCCCCCCTCCCCTCTTCTTACTCTCCCCCCCCCCTCTTCTTACTCTCCCCCTCCCCTCTTCTTACTCTCCCCCCTCCCCTCTTCTTACTCTCCCCCTCCCCTCTTCTTACTCTCCCCCTCCCCTCTTCTTACTCTCCCCCCTCCCCTCTTCTTACTCTCCCCCCTCCCCTCTTCTTACTCTCCCCCCCTCCCCTCTTCTTACTCTCCCCCCCTTTCCTTACTCCCCCCCTCCCCTCTTCTTACTCTCCCCCCTCCCCTCTTCTTACTCTCCCCCCTCCCCTCTTCTTACTCTCCCCCCTTCCCCTCTTTTTACTCTCCCCCCTTCCCCTCTTTTTACTCTCCCCCCCTTCCCCTCTTTTTACTCTCCCCCCCTTCCCCTCTTCTTACTCTCTCCCCCCTTCCCCTCTTCTTACTCTCTCCCCCTTCCCCTCTTCTTACTCTCTCCCCCTTCCCCTCTTCTTACTCTCTCCCCCCCTTCTTCTTACCCCCTCCCCTGTAGGTGGCCGAGCTGCACTCCAGGAGCGCGGAACAGGAGTTTCTGTTTCCTGTACCCGGCCGGACTGACAGGAAGTGCACACTCAGTGTGCACCTTCCCATCACTCCGGCCGGGACCGCGGACCGGAGTGTAGCTCGGCCACCTACAGGGGAGGGGAGGGAGAAGCAGCTGCAGCCGTCTGAGTGCTCTTTACAGAGCGCTCGGCGGCTGCAGGATTTAAAGGGCCGGCCCGCTGCGGCCGGTCCTAAAATAATTTCGGGCGGCCTGGGGGGCAATTGCCTCCCTGCCCCCCGGCCCAGCCCGCCCCTGAGCCTAGCATGCTCAAATATAACACACTTCAGTCTAAAAAAAATAAAAATAAAAATAATAATAATAAAAAAAGAATGCAGCTTCAGAATTAATCTAAATTGTGTAACGGACCGTTTCACTTACAAGAGGATAAAACCCAGTTTAGGCGATATCCCCCTTTTCCATAGACTAGCAGCTACTGCAAGCACCAATCTCCCGGACTGCAAACTGTACAAATTCTGGAAACTCCCGAACTGGAAACACACGAACCCTGGAGTAGCTGAACAGGAAAAGCATATAATCCGCTTACACTCCCGGCAGTCAGCATACAATCCAATTCCCCCAAAAACGAGATGACACATCGGTTTGAGGGTCAAGCAGAGTCTCAGGACTGGCTCATCCAGCCTGGCTTTTATTTCCAACTCACACATACAGGCCACACCCAGGGGGAGGCATAAAAGAACCAATGACATAGATGTTACATCCCACACATCCCCTCCCCTTAGTGTGACACATAATCCCATTATGCATACAGTTTAAAATATACTTTTACACAACTTTCATAACTCTAAAACCATACATCACATTCACATAAAAATACATATCCACAATCAATCCATTCAGGGGAACAACATATTATAAAATGGCATGAATCCGACCAGGGGTTCAAAAGTTACTAAAAGTATCTTTTGTCCCTTACTAGCCGCATGGCAACCCAGTTTAGAAAGGTTTTACATAGGCCTCTATCCTGGAGACAAAGAGGAAAGTAATCCAATTATACAGGGCTAGAAGCAGACTCCATTAACCACATGGTTACAGAAAGACATAAAACACTTTAAAATACAGAAAGTTACTTTTTATCCATAACACACAGACATTTCACATATCCCCAGATAGCTGGGATCTGAGCGCACAAAACTACCGAATAGCGCGCAGATCCTAGTCACACAGTACAATTGCCATGGAGCTAAAGTCTTTCCCATAGTCTTTCATTATATGAATAGGCTCCATGGTATAGCTATCTGGGGTATCACATTCCCATAAAGTCGGGTCCATAGTCCAAAGGCAGCAGGCGGGCAAACAGGCTTCTCCAGTTCATAGTGGCGAGGTTGGTTTCGCCACAAATTGTATGCTGTCTAGGAGGTGGGAGGGTCTGGGAGGGAGGGTCTGCTGCTGATTGATTGGAATGTGTCTTCTGACTGTGAGGTACAGGGTCAAAGTTTACTCAATGATGACGAATAGGGGGCGGACCGAACATCGCATTTGTTCGCTGTCCATGGCGAACTCGAAAAAGCTATGTTCGCCAGGAACTATTCGCCAGCAAACCGTTCGGGACATCACTATTGGCATGTGTATTTCTGTGTAATCTGTCTCGACTGATTCCCATGTCAGTAATCATACAAATCTAATAAAGCACAGCAAGTCATGTGGTATAACAATGCTTAACGGATAACAGGTGGTACAGCGCAGTATATACATGTCAGTTAAATGTCATTCTAGGCTATATGATTGCGTGCTTTATGTACTGAGGAGTGATAGTACGTTGCCTTTAGTGAGTTAATGCAGGCAAGATTAAATGTCAGACATGTTGTGTACTATAAGTGAAAGTGCATGAGATTAGATTACAGTATGCCAATAGACAAGTTATGGAGGTCACCAGTCCATTATGGTACATCAAGGTAGAGGCAGGAGAAGGATAGCCAAGTGGTCTAACTCGTGAACAGCAACGTGGACAGTTCTAGTAGTGTGTCATGTAATTATTGAAGCTCATTGCCGGGAACGTTGATATGTCCAAGTTCAGCTGATACCCATATAGGGTAAGGGGTGTTTCTCCTGAAGCGTCCCCCGGTGGACAGTGAGATGCGGGTGTCGGGAGGCCGCCCTCCAGCCCCAGGCCATTGAGAAAGCCAGCACCTGTGGGCCACAGACTTGGGAGTTCTTCGAGAACGGTTCTTTCCTTTTTCGGGTGCTATGGAATACCGAGGTGTTATGTCAACACCAGCGGCGGTCGGGCTTCCGGCAATGTGGTCGGTGCCATGGAGGAGTTCTCCATTTGGCCTTCAGCCCAGAATGGCTTTCAGGGTTAGTAGTGGTTGCGGCTCTGCGTTGTGTGCCCGAGTGCGGTATCTTCCGACACTACCTCACTCTTTGCTTAGCTTGGTCTCGGAGCCTAAAGGTCTCCACCTGCCAGGTTTCTCTCGGGGTACAAGTGTGGCTGGTTGGAGGCTTCTCAGGGTGGTCCCCCATCTTGGGAGAGAGGCTTGTGGTAGCTTTGTTGTTGTAGAGGGGTGTAAGGCTGCTCGATGAGCAATGCAGTACCAGAAGTTGCGGGAGATGGTGTCGAACCGGCCTCTTTGGGCCATTGTGTTGGGCTTCTAATGTGGCGGCCATCTTGGTCGCACCATGAGGTTTGCGTTGTGCGGTACCTCTGCACTCTGGTTCCTCTTGTGTGCTCCACCTAATGCAGGATAAGGACCGGGATGTCCCCCATCAGGCCAGGGGGTGGGGGGTCAGAGTGCACCGGACCTGCGAGCAGGGCTAGAACGCTGGGAGATCGTCCGCCTCTCCCCCATCCAGGTCCCAGCAGGCCGCAACAGGACCTTCGGGCTGTTGCCTGTGATAATGTTCGGGGAGAGTATTGTATCATTTGCCCGGAGTCCCCTGTGTATGAGTACCTCTAAGTTATGGCAAATAAGTCTTAAATTTAGGCTCAAAGATGTTTTGCGTCAATTAATGCCTGCATACGATCAGCTTGTGGTCAAGCTCCGCCCCCAATCTAAAATAAATTTAAACAACAGATGTTTCTCACTTTAACCCCTTAAGGACCAAACTTCTGGAATAAAAGGGAATCATGACATGTCACACGTCATGTGTCCTTAACCCCTTAAGGACACATGACGTGTGTGACACGTCATGATTCCCTTTTATTCCAGAAGTTTGGTCCTTAAGGGGTTAAGGGGTTAAGGAACAGTAAAAAGTGTAAAAAGGATAATCATCTTGCAGCAGTCAGGGTAATTGCTCAATAGAATGTTTCTCCTTAAAGAAGTTCTCATTACAGTTTGAAGTGGAGTTAATCAGAAAGCCCTCCTGACTGTCAGCTTGACTCCTAAATTGGTTTTCTTAGACCATTTCATATTTTCTTGAAAAAAGCAATTTTACTCCGTTTTATGTGAATTGTGTTTTGTTACAGAAATTAAACAGAGCTCTGCGGAAGGTTTCTGCGCTCGGCAGGACAGAACCATCAGAGTGAAGGAAGGAGGATCTATTACCATTCCATGCACATTTACATTTCCTGAACATGTGGAAAGGTCAGCATTGGAAATTCTATGGCATGACACAGAATATGGAGATTGCAGCGATCTCACCTCTATCTATAACAGCAGTATGGATACCACAAATGATAAATATCAAGGAAGAGTCTCAAAAGTAAAAAATTCCATTAGAAACGGAACAGAATCAATCAAAATCCACAAACTGAATAGAACAGATGGTCCAGTAATCTGCTGCCAAGTGAACGTTCGAAATACTAAACATACTTTTTCATATTTTCCATCCTATGGGACACATCTTCTGTTCTCAGGTATAAATCACATTGAAATTTTAGTTGCTCTAATATTATATATTAATATTAATATCTAATAAGGCTTTGCTGTCCTACTGTATGGTTGTTATAACAGGTGGCACAGTGTGAGCAGCTGGGATCTCGTTGGTGTTCTAGATAAGATACAATGATCTTGTAACGGAGAGGTAGTATATACCACAGTATCTCCGCTGGGTAACAGGAACAGCATAAAATAATCCAGGTAAATAAAGCATACAAGAATACCGGTAGCGTTGTAAGAATCCTTCCTTCCCAAGAACTAGATGACACATAGGCTGGGAGTCAACTCAGCTTTTAATCACAGGTCACAGTATATATGGGATTCCCCATGCAAGGGGTTTCCCTACTGACATTACAAGGGTTGTACAGTAGGGGACTACATGGGGAACTTAACAACGATTTTAGTTCCAGGTTCTCGACAACCAAATACCGCTGGGCTAACAAAGGATCCAAGATGGCCGATTGCCGCGTGGTCGGTAGCCGAACAACGGCCACCCTGAATCTCGCTAATTGCCGATAGAAACAATGTTTCAATATTTAATGGGAGCCACACGACCTCCTGTGTGTGGTCTCCCATTCGGTAGTTTGTTCGTTTCACGAACAGTGTTGAAATTCACTGTTCGTGAAACTACTGTATGAATGCTGGTGGCTTTCATGCCGCCAGCATATGAATGCTCTTGTTCACATGAAATACATATACATGAATACACTTGGTTCTAACAACCTTAAAGCTACAGAAACACATTTATGCAAATACAGTCTTAAGTGGCTAGTTTTGCCACAATGCTCCCCGAGAACCAAGTCGGCATACACAGTCTGATCCCAACGGATCGGCTTGGGGATGTCCAAAGGAGTACTCACAGTTCACTGTTTAATGTCTGTTTATTGGGATAACCCATCGGGTTGCCATTTTGCTTCCCAGGGCGGTAGTGAATAGTAAAGTCAAAAGGCTGCAGCGCCAAACTCCAGCGCAGCAGCCTGGCATTGTCTCCTGACACCCTGTTCAGCCACACCAACGGGTTGTGATCTGTGAGTAGTGTAAATGGTTGCCCATATAAATATGGTAGCAGTTTTTTGAGGGCCCACACCACAGCCAGGCACTCCTTTTCAATGGTGGTGTAGCTTACTTCTCTGGGTAAAAGTTTTCGGCTTAGATAAGCTACGGGATGCTCGCCTCCATCTACTCTGACTTGGCTCAGTACTGCTCCCAATCCAAACATAGAAGCGTCTGTATGGATGAGAAAGCGTTTAGTTGGATCAGGAGCCGAAAGTACAGGTGATTTAATAAGCGCAGTCTTGAGCTGTTGGAATGCCTGTTCACACTCTGGGTCCCATACTACTATCTTGGGGAGGTTCTTACGGGTTAAATTAGTGAGGGGTTTGGCTAGGGTGCTGTAGTTGGCCACAAATTTCTGGTAGTACCCTGCAGTACCTAGGAATGTGAGGACTTGCGTTTTGGAGCGGAGGGTTGGCCACTTGGCGACTGCCTCTATTTTAGCGGGTTCAGATTTCTGTTGCCCGCTTCCTACCCTGTGCCCTAGGTACTGAACTTCTGCCATTCCTATGTGGCACTTACTGGGCTTTAGGGTCAGCCCGGCCTCCATAATTCTAGTACGGCTCCTATGTGGGTCAGATGTTCGGGCCAGGAGTAGCTGAAAATGGCTATATCATCTAAATATGCACACGCATACTCCTGAAACCCATCCAGTAGCCGATCTACCATCCTCTGAAAGGTAGCCGGGGCATTTTTCATCCCGAATAGCATGACCTTAAACTGATAAAGGCCAAACGGGGTGACAAATGCCGACTTGGGGATGGCATCCTCGGCTAGTGGAATTTGCCAATACCCTTTACACAGGTCTATCGTGGTGAGGTACTGGCCCCTCGCCATTTTGTCTAGGAACTCGTCTGTCCGGGGCATAGGGTAAGCGTCAGGGGTCGTTTTATCGTTGAGCCTCCGGTAGTCTACACAGAAACGGGTCGTCCTGTCCCGTTTCGGTACTAGGACTACTGGGGAGGCCCAGGGGCTGTCAGAATGTTCTATCACCCCTAACTGTAACATTTCCTCAATCTCATTCCGCATACTTTCTTTGACGGATTCTGGTATGCGATAAGGGGTTTGGCGAAGGGGAGTCTGGTCTAAGGTTTTTACCTTGTGAGTGGCTAACGGGGTGTACACGGGTAGATTGGAAAAAGTGGCTCCCTTTTCCTGGATTAGTCTTTGGACTTGGGTTCACTCCTTTGGGTTTAACCGCTCTCTTAACTGTACTTCTCCGAGGTCTCTGCTCTGGCCCTCTTGGTCTAGGAGGTCTGGGAGTGGTAAATTGTCGTAATCCTCGGCAGCAGGGGCACAGATCGCGGTTACGTCTTTGGTGCGCTCGTGGTGTGGCTTGAGTATGTTCACATGGAGCATGCGCTTGCCTCCCGCGCCTGTGACCGGACCGATTACATAGGTGGTATCACAGATCTGTTCTACCACCTTGTATGGGCCCTGCCAGGAAGCCTGCAGGTTGTCCTTGTGGACGGGTCAAAAGGAGAGAACCCGGTGGATTCTTGGGGTACTTCTCTATAGGCAAATAACAAGTGGGGTAGAAACCTTTCCCAGTCCTTCTGAGTGTCCATGAACGTACGGATCATCTGTTTGAGTGTTCCGTTAAATCGTTCACAGAGCCCATTAGACTGGGGGTGATAAGCGGAGTTCAGTATTTGATGTACCCCACATATCTTCCAGAGCTGATGTGCGACTTCGGCGGTAAACTGGGTTCCCCTATCTGAAATAATTTCCTGGGGAAATCACACGCGGGTAAGTATTCGCATCAGGGCATCCGCTACTGTTTCCGCATGCAAATTCGTCAAGGCCACTGCCTCAGGGTATCTGGTGGCATAATCCACCACGGTCAAGACATATCTCTTGTCGGAGGGGCTGGGTTTTGCTAGGGGTCCTATAATATCTATCGCCACCCTACTGAAAGGTTCCTCAATTATGGGGAGAGAATGGAGCCGGTCTCCCCTCTTCCCTATCCTGTGGCAGGTATCACAGGTCTGAAAATATCGCCTGACGTCCTGTGAGATACCTGGCCAAAAGAAGTTCTGGGTCAGCCTGTGCTTAGTGCGGCTGATTCCTAAGTGCCCAGACAGGGGAATATCATGGGCAATGCGTAAAAGTTCCAGTCTATACTTCCGATGCACTATTAATTGTTTAATGGGTAAGGGTATGGATCCGAACACTACTTTTTCTGCTTGACAGTACAGCAGCCCTTTGTCCCAGGTGTATCTCTCTCCTTCTAATCCCGCCTGGTCTTTATTTATGCAATCTTTGTAGATCTGCAGGGAGGGATCTAGGGCCACTTCAGAACCAAATTCTAGGGGGGTCGCCCAGGGCATGACAGGGCCTGGGGGGTTCAATGCTTACCTGAGCCTCAGAGTGGTTAGGCAGAGCTATGGTGCGGGCCTGTTGCCGGGTCACAACCGGATATGCTTCTTGCACGGTGGGTTGAGGAACAAAAGCTGAAGTCAGCTCCCCCAGGTCGTTGCCGAAAATGACATCAGCGGGTAGGTCCTGCATCATCCCCACCTCTACATTCCCGTGCCCCGCTCCACAATTCAAATGTACTTTGGCAGTAGGTACTTTGTAAATTGCCCCCCCTGCCACCCGTACAGCAACACAGTCTCCAGTTAAATTATGTTTGGGTACCAAATGATTCCGGACTAGTGTTAAGGTAGTCCCAGAGTCACAAAGTCCTGGTACCTTTTTCCCCTCCATATGTACCTCCTGTCAATGTCCCTGCCGGTTATCTGAGGCGGCCTGGATGGGGTTTACCTCATGCAATGTTCCCAGCGGTTCTTCTCTTGGAGTGACGGTCTCGGGTGCTCCATACTGTTCGGTTTGCACACAGTGTATGGCTGCTCGGTTGCTCGGTGCTGTATTATTCCAGCTGGGCCTTTGTCGGTTGCGTGGACAGTCTCGCTGGATATGCCCCTGCTGGTTGCAGGTGTGGCAACGAATTGGAGGACGTACAGTGTACCTGGGCGTGTAGGTATTTTGGCTTACCCCATGTCATGGCTGGATAGTGGAGGTCCCAGCTGGTATCGTTAGTGCAGGGTTATATACTGGTCGGTTTTGGGTGCGCTGGTCCCTCCGGGTATCTTGGAACTCGTCCGCCAGCTTGGCAGCCTCTTGCAGGTTTTGTGGTTTTCGGTCCCTTACCCAATTCTGTAGGTGGGAAGGTATCCCCCGTTGAAGAACTGTTCCATGACCATTAACTGGAACAGGCCCTCCAGCGTGTTAACTTGTGTTGCTTCCAACCACCCCTTTGCAGCTCGCTGCAGGCGATGCGCCCACTCTACGTGGGTGTCTCTTATCGGCTTTTTAATGTCCCGAAACTTTAGGCGGTATGCCTCTGAGGTAATCGCATACCGGGCTAAAATGGCTTGTTTCACTTTGCAATAGTCTCTACTGTCCTCATCTGGCACAGCACGGTACGCCTCTGCTGCGTGACCGGATAGTCTCCCTGCTAGTAGAGGTACCCGATCCACCTCGCTGATGTCGTGTAGTTGGTACAACCTCTCAAAATCCTGCAGGTAGTCATCTACACCACCGTCAGCTTCTGAATAGCTCTTAAAGGCTTGATAGGGAATTTTGGCTTTCCCTGGGGTAATGTTAACAGGCGTTGTGGCTCTTTCTCCAGCTTGCTGGTTTATCTGCGCCCTTCTGAGCATGATGTATTCCTGCACGTCTGCAAAGATCCTGTTGACCATCTCGTCAGATGGTGGGTTTGGAAATAGAGCCATCCTACTCCTCAATTCTTTCTCGAATTTATTTGGTTCCTCCTCCCTTGGAGGTGCTTCAGCAGCTGCTGTTCTGTCTCCTTCCATTAGCTCTGCAATCAGGATAGCCTTAGCCTTGTTGCTGGCTATTGTTCCTCTTGCCTCAAGGAATTCTTTTAATGTGCTTCGTTTCAAAAGTGAATTCGTTCCCATTCACCAGCCGTTCGTGGGTTTCCACGTGTTCCCGGGCTCCGGTTTCATCCAAATGGTTTAACTCATGAATTGTTGTTTCTTCTCCTCTATTCGTTTTAATTTCTGCCGAACGTTGCTTTGCTGTGTAGTTTAAATCCCGTCGCTTGCCACCAATTGTAGCGGAGAGGTAGTATAATCCACAGTATCTCTGCTGGGTAACAGGAACAGCATAAAATAATGCAGGTAAATAAAGACAGCATACAAGAATCCAGGTAACGTTGTAAGATTCGTTCCTTCCCAAGAACTAGACGACACATAGGCTGGGAGTCAACTCAGCTTTTAATCACAGGTCACAGTATTTATGGGATTCCCCATGCAAGGGGTTTCCCTACTGACAAAACAGGGGTTGTAAAGTAGGGGACTACATGGGGAACTTAACAACCTGGACATTTTTCCCATCATGCACTGCTGTACAAGAGGGATACTCCCACTAGAATATACAGTTAAGTGGATTATCCCTCCGTACAGCAGAACTGACATTTTACATGAAAATACATAACTTTTACAGTATTCATTATATTTAAACGAATGGACATTCGGTAGATAGCTGGGGTCTGAGCGCACATTTCGTGTAAGTACCGCTCAGATCCCAGCACAACCAACCGAACACCGCACGAAACATGCATTATTTTCAAGGTACATTCAAACTACCAATTGATCTTAGGGAAATAAACTACCGAAGGACCAGGGCTCCCGAATGGCTTGGAAGTCCAGCGGTATCCGTGCCGTCGAGTAGCCGATTTTAGTTCCAGGCGCTCGACGACCAAATACCGCTGGGCTAACAAAGGATCCAAGATGGCCGACTGCCGCGTGGTCGGTAGTCGAACGGCGGCCACCCTGAATCTCGCTAATTGCCGATAGAAACAATGTTTCAATATTTAATGGGAGCCACACGACCTCCTGTGTGTGGTCTCCCATTCGGTAGTTTGTTCGTTTCACGAACAGTGTTGAAATTCACTGATCGTGAAACTACTGTATGAATGCTGGTGGCTTTCATGCCGCCATGAATACACTTGGTTCTAACAACCTTAAAGCTACAGAAACACATTTATGCAAATACAGTCTTAAGTGGCTAGTTTTGCCACAGATCTATTATGGGATACTCTCCCAGCTCCATACTTCCCAACTTCACAAATATAGAGACCTAGGAGAATATTCTCCGATATTCAGTAAATGTGCACAATATGTACATGAAGACAAGGTATTTCATAGAAACATAGAAACATAGAATGTGACGGCAGATAAGAACCATTCGGCCCATCTAGTCTGCCCAATTTTCTAAATACTTTCATTAGTCCCTGGCCTTATCTTATAGTTAGGATAGCCTTATGCCTATCCCATGCATGCTTAAACTCCTTTACTTTGTTAACCTTTACTTTCTTAACACTTCAGCTGGAAGGCTATTCCATGCATCCACTACCCTCTCAGTAAAGTAATACTTCCTGATATTATTTTTAAACCTTTGTCCCTCTAATTTAAGACGATGTACTCTTGTTGTGGTAGTTTTTCTTCTTTTAAATATAGTCTCCTCCTTTACTGTGTTGATTCCCGTTATGTATTTAAATGCTTCTATCATATCCCCCCTGTCTCGTCTTTCCTCCAAGCTATACATGTTAAGATCCTTTAACTTTTCCTGGTAAGTTTTATCCTGCAATCCATGAACCAGTTTAGAAGCCCTTCTCTGAACTCTCTCTCTAATGTATCAATATCCTTCTGAAGAAACGGTCTCCAGTACTGCGGACAATACTCCAAGTGAGGTCTCACCAGTGTTCTGTACAATGGCATGAGCACTTTCTACTGCTAATTTCTACTGCTTTCTACTGCTAATACCTCTCCCTATACAACAAATCATTCTGCTAGCATTTCCTGCTGCTCTATTACATTGTCTGCCTACCTTTAAGTCATCAGAAATAATCACCCCTAAATCCCTTTCCTCAGATGTTGAGGTTAGGACTCTATCAAATATTCTGTACTCTGCCTTTGGATTTTTAACGTCCAAGATGCATTATCTTGCACTTATCCACATTAAAACTCTGACCATTTTTCTAGTTTACCTAAATCATTAGCCATATAACTTATCCCTCCTGGAACATCAACCCTGTTACATATCTTAGTATCATCAGCAAAAAGACATACCTTACCATCAAGACCTTCTGCAATATCACTAATAAAAATATTAAAGAGAATTGGTCCAAGTACAGATCCCTGAGGTACTCCACTGGTGACAAGCCCAAGCTTCGAATATATTCCATTGACTACAACTCTCTGTTGCCTGTCACTCAGCCACTGCCTTACCCATTCAACAGTATTGGAATCCAAACTTAAATATTGCAGTTTATTGATAAGCCTTCTATGTGCAACAGTGTCAAAAAGCCTTACTGAAATCTAGGTAAGCAATGTCTACTGCACCACCCTGATCTATAATTTTAGTTACCCAATCAAAAAATCAATAAGATTAGTTTGGCATGATCTCCCTGAAGTAAACCCATGTTGTCTCTGATCTTGAAATCCATGTGATTTTAGATGTTCAACAATCCTATCCTTTAACATCCTTTCCATCACTTTCACCACTACTGAAGTAAGGCTTACTGGCCAATAGTTGCCCGACTCCTCCCTATTACCTTTCTTGTGAATGGGTACAACATTCGCCAACTTCCAATCTTCTGGGACTACTCCTGTTATCAATGATTGGTTAAATTTCTGTCCATGTAATATTGCTTCCTGCTTTAAGAACCATGTGTAATCAGTTATATAAATTGCTTCATTTGCAAAGCTTGACCAGATCCTGGCTACTCTATCCCTAATGGTTGGTGGTAGTTCTAGCTAACTCCATCCCTAAGGGAGGGTTTAGGTTTGGGGTCAGAGTCTGTGTTAGCAAACCCTACAGCCAGTTATAGGTATACAGGTATAGGTATACAGTTTAAGTATTAGTGATAATGTTAACACATACAGACTCAAAACTACTTCTGTCTGTGTCACTGTGTCACCCTGCAGGGGGAGGGACAGACTCAAAGCTCATTCTGTCTGTGTCACCGTGTCACCCTGCAGGGGAGGGACACACTCATAGCTCCTTCTGTCTGTGTCACCGTGTCACCCTGCAGGAGGAGGGACAGACTCATAGCTCCTTCTGTCTGTGTTACTGTGTCACCCTGCAGGGGGAGGGACAGACTCCTAGCTCCTTCTGTCTATATTACTGTGTCACCCTGCAGGGGGAGGGACAAACTCATAGCTCCTTCTGTCTGTGTCACTGTGTTTCCCTCCAGAGGGAGGGACAAACTCATAGCTCCTTCTGTCTGTGTCACTGTGTCACCCTGCAGGGGGAGGGACAGAATCATAACTCCTTCTGTCTGTGTCACTGTGTCACCCTGCAGGGGGAGGGACAGAATCATAACTCCTTCTGTCTGTGTCACTGTGTCACCCTGCAGGGGGAGGGACAGACTCATAGCTCTTTCTGTCTGTGTCACTGTGTCACCCTGCAGGGGGAGGGTCAGACTCATAGCTCCTTCTGTCTGTGTCACCGTGTCACCCTGCAGGGGAGGGACAGACTCATAGCTCCTTCTGTCTGTGTCACCGTGTCACCCTGCAGGAGGAGGGACAGACTCATAGCTCCTTCTGTCTGTTTTACAGTGTCACCCTGCAGGGGGAGGGACAGACTCATATCTCCTTCTGTCTGTGTCACCGTATCACCCTGCAGGGGGAGGGACAGACTCATATCTCCCTCTGTCTGTGTCACCGTGTCACCCTGCAGGGGGAGGGACAGACTTATAGCTCTTTCTGTCTGTGTCACAGAGTCACCCTGCAGGGGGAGGGACAGATTCATAGCCCCTTCTGTGTGTCACCGTGTCACCCTGCAGGGGGAGGGACAGACTCATAGCCCCTTCTGTCTATGTTACTGTGTCACCCTGCAGGGGGAGGGACAGACTCATAGCTCCTTCCGTCTGTGTCACTGTGTCACCCTGCAGGGGGAGGGACAGACTCATAGCTCCTTCTGTCTGTGTCACCGTGTCACCCTGCAGGGGGAGGGACAGACTCGTAGCTCCTGTCTGTGTCACTGTGTCACCCTGCAGGGGGAGGGACAGACTCATAGCTCCTTTGCTGTATATATCTAACTATCCTCTCTCTCTAGATCAGGTCTGGGTGGATCAGTTGGAGGTTTTTCCTGCTTCCGAAGGAGACAATGTCGCCATCCCCTGTCATATTAATTACCAACCTGGATTTATAAAGAAGAATTTACAACAAGTGATCTGGACTAGGGGAGAGAAGTGCCGTATAGTAGATAAGACATTTACATTCCCACCTAAGGACACTCTGGGATACTCTAAATTCTCTGTGGTGGATTTCCCTAAGGATGTCTCCTTGCGTATAAGAAATGTACAGAAGGAGGATGCAATGATTTACTGCTGTTCAGTGAAAATCAACGAGACAACATTCAGTGCAAAACATGGCACAGAGCTGATGATTAAAGGTAAAATAACAATAGTCATAGTACATGTTTTAATAAAAACAAAGCAATAACACAGATAATAAAATCTGAAGTCAAAGTTTATTTATCATGAGTTTTTGGAAAAAATGATAGAAACCACATGTTTAAGGCCGAAGGCCTGTATTTGTGGGAGGAGTTAGCGTTCCTATAAAAACGCTTCTTCCCCTTCCTACCTTTGCTGAGACGCACGCTATTCACTCTGGTCTCCTCTCCGTGACAGCCGAGCTTCCGGTTCTCGACCGCCACTCTTCCGGTCCCGGCATCCTCTCCATTCTCCCGCTCCTCCGTTCGTGCAAACAAACCGCCAAACAAACTAACGACAGGTAATCGGCAAAATAGCCGCGTTCGGCTATTTCTGCCGTTTCAACAATTTTTCAATCATGTTGCACGAACAAACAGTAGAACGCATTAAACAGTCGAATGCCCGTTACAATATTCATTTACACAGGAAATGTTTTGCTCAATATATATATATATATATATATATATATATATATATATTTATATTATGGTGTTTTTTTTGGATATCAATTCTTGCCTAAGTTGTTCAAAAGGTTTAATAGTTTAAAATCCTTCATTGTCTGTTTTATACAATCAATGCTTGCATTTCTCCATGGTTCTAGGTAGAAATTCTATATTCCTTTCTATCTTTTTGATCATGTGATATTTGAGAATGTTCCCCTGAATATCCAGCTTTTCCCATCTCTTTTACAGTCTGACATGTCCTGTCAGATTTAATAACTGTGTCTACAGCTTTATTATTACTCCATAATAATATCCAAATCATTCTCATCGGAAAAAATAAATCTTTATTATTTATACCAAGCTTCAGATTTAACAGACTGCATCATATTTGTATCATTAAAAATACCAGATAATTGTAAGATTAATTATCAATATTCCATCACCAACCAGTTTAACCAATTTCACTGTCTGGGTAAAAAAAAAAAAAAAAAAAAACCAACAATCTTGTCAATCAAGTTAATTCATGCATTTACTATTCTATTTGATTAAGTTAAGCAAATGAAGTTAACCACTGAATGTAATGTATTACTTTACCTGTCAACCGTTAAGACAGATTCCATTGAAGATATTGTGCAATTTCTGTTATACATGAATTTAAATCACCTCCGTTCGGGCTTTCCTGCCATCCGACATTCTCTACTCATGTTTCTGACGAACAAAAATAAACGCTCGATACACCTGCTATACCTAGGTCCTTTTCATTAATCCATCCAATATGTAATTTTGTGCATTTACTGTTCCATCCGGCTAGGTTGAGTGAATCTTTAACAACATTGTCCATTTCATTTTGTGCACTATTCTGGTAGTTAATTGTGGGAATGTAAGTACACTAAAGGAATAATGCTAACTATATAACTGTTACCTGTTAAGAAGAGGGGATATCAGTTTGTCTTTTTCATTTTGAACCTAAACTGTTTGTAAATCCGTCAGAGTTTTAATTCCCTCCTTTTGTACAAGAATGCCCCTACTTTTAAGTCTAACATGAATCTAACATGAATCACGTCAATACATTAAAACATTGTTGTCGGATGATTCAGACTGATCAGTTTGACATCTTGCAATTGAACAATCTCCATTACATTCACATATACGTTTTGCAAATTAATATGAATGTTGCCTATTATCATCTGCTAAACTACAACCGATTAAGTTATTAAATCTATATGATTGGCGTAATCTAACACTACTAATTAAGAGGAGGCTGTTTATGTATTTAGAGGTGACCTTAAGGATATCCTTTCCTTTCTAAAACTGCACCTTAATTTCAGGTTTCAGGACGGCATTCTACCATTAGACAATTACTGGTTCATTATTGTCTCCTGTTTCTATCAGGTACAAATACATTTTCGTTCACATTTCAATCAACTGCCTCTACAAGGCCACGCATTTACACAATGGGGTATTAGGGTACGGGGGCTTGATTCCCGCCTTGCCTCGTCAGGCCACGGCTCCACTCGACAACTCGTCATACGTTTATTCAAACTCGCTATCTGTAACAATCGTCCTGTTTCTAACAAACCTTGCTCATTTCACCCTCCTCTTTCCGTCAGGTACTACCACGCTTTCATGGCACGATGCCTTCCTAAATCTCCCTTCAGGGATATATAGTAGCTGCCCCGGGAATCTTCAGCACCTTCAGCATATCGGCTATGTCTTCTAGAACTACACTATGCTAAACTTCATTTTCTCTCTCTCTTCTTCCTCGACCACAGCTCCTTTCCTCTTCTTTCTTCCTCCTTTCCCTCCCTTCTTTTTTCTCTTTCTCTGACATAGGAGTCTCAAGGTTCCTATCACAACCACAGCTGGATGTGCTAAATACATTGCATTACCCCCTCATCAAGCCCCCGTCTAGGGTCAGATAACTGTCTATCTAGTGTTAGGAGCTGGCCTTAGTTGTACAACGTAGCTGGTCCCGCGAGGCTGTTACAAATCGCTATTTGTAACTGGCCCTTTAAATGGAAAGTTGCCCTGCTTCCCTGGATTGTGGAGAAGCCTATTTGCCAGCCTCCCGCCTCATGACTATGGCCCCTGGAAGATTGGGCCCCTGAAAACTTATTAACTTTTATTGGGTGTGTATGGCCCTTTAAGAACCGTCTGGGGACATATTGTGACTTTGCTGAACAATACCCCTTTAAGACTATGTCCCCCCAGACCTGTAAAATAACTTGCCCCTGGCTCTCTCCCACTTGGTTCAGTAAATAGGGCTTACTGAACCAAGTACCACACAGGCGGACCACCCAGAAGTTAAAGTGTGCAGGCAATTTACCTCCCAGGCTGTGAGGTTACTGCAGGTTAATTGCACGTGGCGGCGGCCATCTTTGTTCAGTCGAACGCGGTCAGCGGTGTATGCTAAAGATTCTGTGGAACTGAAATCGGCTACACATTTTACAGAACACCGCTGACCCTTACCTTCTTCTACACTTCGTTTTTCAGCTCCAGAGACCAAGTCCCGTTCGAAAAATAATTATGTTATATGTTTATCTGAGGGGAGGAGACGTGGGGGTGGTACCATGTATGTGATTGGTTAATTTCATCCTCCCCCTGGGAGTGTCCTGTGTGTACCTTTTTGTAATAAAAAGCAGGCTGGGTATTCCAGTCCTCAGTTCTTCTTGACCCTTCAAAACGTAGCCTCGTCTCGTTATTGGAGGGAATTGCTGTATCACACTGGGGATTGCTATGCTCTGCATATTCCCCTGAGCTGAATCACTTAGCTCTTTTAAGAGCTTGTTCCGGATACGCTCTCCTGGAGGAGAGGTCTTCCCCACACGGTCCTGGAGGACAGAAGCCGATCCAGGGTGGAAGGAAGACGGCGCAGCTCCAGTTAAGCTACGGCGGTTGTGGAGTCTGCGGTGTCGTCTGCAGTGCTTTGAGTCCTCTGTAAGCGCTAGGAGCATCCATCAACGGAGGGTACTCGGTCGGAGTACATGGAGCTCCGTTACAGAGGCCAACTCCCCAATCTCAACACAGAGATTTTTGCCCCTTGGCCCAAATCATAGTTAGAGCCTCGCATTCACCCACCTATCGGGTTTATAGTTAGGGCCTCACCTGACATGGCCACATGTTTTTGGATCTTTTACTGTCACCGAGAGGCCGACATCCCGCCACCACGCTAGTGGCTTGAACCTCACGCCCAAATCATAGGTAGATCCTCTCACAAGCCACTTATTAACTAGTAGGGCCTCACCTGTCATGGGGTAGATTACTTTTCGCTTCGACACTAGTTAGCCAGCCAGTTCTATATAAACTTAACTGTTTTACTAATCAGTTCATTGTTATTGTGGTATTCTTTTTCAGTATGTCCCAAGAAGGCAACAGAGGAGAAGAACCATCCCTCCCTAGCGCAACCGCTAAACCGAACATCGAGATTTCTTGTTTGGGTAACAGCTGGCAAGGACAAATCTCAGACAAATCTCAGACAAATCTCAAAACTCCATTTTGGCATCTCTTCAGTCCATCGGTGATAGTGTCTAAATTAGAGAACACCAATCTGACTCGTATAGACCCTCCTCCTGTAGGGTCTGCACACACACCTACTCCCACCAACACACAGGGTAGGCCCCCAGCATCACCTTTCGCCCCCCCTCACTATTTGAGTACTCACCCACTAATTTGTCGTTATTTTAACACAGGTACATGTAGTTCTAGTGACCACAGATTACTTCATGTATGCACCATGTGACAGACCGGCCGTTCGGGGATGTTGGCAGCACGAATAGACTTGAACCCAGATAGTCGGCCCATGGAGTCAATCGCATACCGAAAGACTATAACAGACTTTGACTCCATGGCGATTGAACTATACGTATGGAATCTGAGCGCTATTCATCAATAATATGCGTTCAGATCCAGGCTATCTGGGGATGGGTTATGCGAATACAATATGTTCGGCAGTCGTAAAGTTATGGATTTTAATGTCTTTTATAACCTAAAGTTAAAATGGTGATGTACCTCTGCTCGAGGAGATAATTGAATTACTTCCCAATTATCTCCTGAGCAGAGGAAAGGAAACTGTGATGCATGCTGGGAATACTGGGGGGATGTATGTCTGAAATGTCCCCATGTCCTTCTATTATTTCAGTCTTCCATTTGGTCCCCTAGGGGAGTGTCCACCAAGTGGGAGACCCGCATAAATACGGGCGGGTAGCCCACAGTAAAGCCAGTTCTTGTTTTACCCTCATAATGGAGCTTGGTCTCGTTATTGGGGGGAACTTTATTACCATCGACTAGAGACTGTTCATGGGGAATGTATGCCGATTAGGTCCTGTTGCCGTTCAACTGTAAGTGGCGAGTCGTACGAGTGGAGTTCCGAAGGTGGCGAACCGTACCGGTACTGTTGGCGAGAAGGTACCGTAACAACTGGTGGCAAGCGACGGGATGATCCTCAGCGCCCAAAGAGACCACTACAACCAGGAGTAAATGGAATTACAATACCAAAACCTGAGAAGAGCTACCCTAAAAGACTTATTAGAACAAAGAGGCGGACAGGCCAGTAACCTCAAGAAGAGGGACATTGCTTTATTGCTGGAAATGGATGGAGTACCAGCGGCAGAGGGAACCAATGGACCCAGCCCAGACGACAGAACCCCCGAGGAGGCAAGATTTGACCGGGCGGTAAGAATTAGGCTGGCCCATTATGGTCCTAACCCGTCTGCAGAGATTATCACAGAAGTTCAAGCCGCTGTGGAGGCCAACCTGCTGTGCCAAAGCGGTGCTGCAGCAGCCCCAGTCACAGCAGACCCGGGGGACAGAAAGAAAGTGCCATTTGCAGCGTTTAAAGCCTTCAGTGAGACAGAAGGAGAGATTGATGGGTACCTTGCTGATTTTGAGCGGCAATGTGCCCTACACAAAGTACCCCTGGAAGACTGGGTTGCTATATTGTCCGGCAAGTTATCCGGCCGGGCCAACAACGCTTTTCGGGCCATTCCTGATGAGGAGATCGGGGATTATGTGACTGTCAGGGAAGCTTTACTTCTCGGTATGCCGTTACACCCGAGGCATACCGGAGGAGGTTCCGAGACACTGCTAAAACCACTGGGGACTCATACGTTGAATGGGCATGTAAGGTACACCGCACAGCTGCCCACTGAATGGCAGGGTGCCAGGCGGTGTCGGGGGAAGAGGTACTACAGATGTTTCTCTTAGAACATTGCTTTGATAAATTGCCAGCAGGGGTCAGAGAGTGGGTAAGGGACCGTAAACCCTCCACTCTACATGAAGCAGCTTGCCTGGCGGATGAGTATACCGATGCCCGCAAACTGGACAATTCCATCAGCAAGGCTCCCGCCAGAGTGGAATACAAACCAGCAGCTACCACTTATCAGCCTCCCATGAATCGACCGTCCGCACCCCCCCAGTCTGCCCAGTATCAACGGCCACCCCGGTTTAACTCTCGAGAGTACTCCCAACCCAGTCGGTGCTACCTGTGCAATCAGATAGGGCAAAAACGACCGGAGTGCCCGATGAACAGTGCAAACCAGAGCCAGTCCTGGAGGAGACCCGCAGGGGGCCATCCCCGACCACCTCTTCCAGCAGCCCACTGTGTAGGGGAAGAGGAATGCTGGGGCATCTTACACGAGGCAGACCCCGTTCAGGCTGCCCACCAAGATAACAGACAACACCACCGACAAAATGTAAAGGTCAACGGAAGGGTCTATGAGATACTGGTGCAACCCTGACTTTGCTCCAGAAGCACCTGGTGTCCGAAGCTCAACATACCGGGGACACGGTGGCAGTACGAGTAGCCGGGGGTGCAGTATTTTGTCTACCCGTTGCCCGGGTACATTTGGATTGGGGAGTGGGCGCTAGACACGTGAATGTGGAGGTAATTAAGGATTTACCCACTGATGTTCTCCTTGGCAATGACTTGGCTCCCCTTGTTTCGGCCTACGCCCCCATGGGTCCCGCTGCCGTGGACGCTGTCACGACCCGTGCCCAGACCCGTGCCGCCGAGACCGGCCCACCTGCTGATGAGACCCAGGTAAGACCCTCTACCCCGACTTAGACCAGGCCCCGTTAGGCTGGGATACCCCAGAGATGTACGGGAGAGAAACTAGGAAAGACCCGACGTTAGCTAAGTACAGGGCCAGGGCCGACTCTGGGGAAGAAGGAGTAGATGGGGAACACTACGAGTGGGTGGGGGATAGGCTATACAGAATCCCGAAACCGTCTCAGAAACCGAGTACCCCTCCGCAGAAACGACAACTAGTAGTACCTGCAAAGTATCGGCAGGAGATTCTGCGGATTGGGCATGATGTGCCGTTGCGGGCCATCTAGGTTCTCACCGCACAGCTCATAGAATCACCCAAAACTTTTTCTGGCCCAATTTTAACCGAGATGTGCGGATGTATTGTAGCACGTGCGACACCTGTCAACGGGTAGGTAAGCGTGGGGATCACCCAAAAGCTAGGCTTCAGTCGATGCCTATCATTGGAGAACCCTTTTCCCGCATAGCCGTTGACATTGTGGGTCCACTGGCCAGGGCTAGCCCCTCTGGTAAGAAATACATTCTTACCGTGGTGGACTACGCCACGCGTTATCCAGAGGCAGTAGCGCTGTCTAATATAGAGGCAGAGACGGTTGCTGATGCCCTGGTTAAAATTTTTACTAGGGTCGGGTTCCCTCAGGAGATCCTCTCTGATCAGGGAACTCAGTTTACCGCTGTGCTCACCCAGCACCTGTGGAAGGTGTGCGGCATTAAACCGCTGCTTAGTTCACCTTATCACCCCCAGACTAACGGTCTCTGCGAGCGATTTAATGACACCCTCAAACAGATGCTGAGGACCTTTACTGACACTTGCAGGGACTGGGAGCGATTCCTGCCTCGTCTGCTATTTGCATACAGGGAGGTGCCCCAGGAATCTACTGGGTTCTCCCCCTTTGAGTTACTCTATGGAAGAAGGGTCCGTGGACCCCTAAATCTCATTAGGGGACACTGGGAAGGGGAGACAGAGCAAGAAGGGACCCCCATAGTGCCATATGTTCTGGAACTCCGGGACCGTATGGAGAAACTATCCCTGATGGTAAGGGAAAATCTCCAGGCGGCCCAGGGGAGACAGAAGCGATGGTACGATCGGGGTGCCCGACAGCGGGTCTTCCAGGTTGGGCAGAAGGTTCTAGTGCTCAAACCTGTGAAGGCAAACAAGATGCAAGCATCTTGGCAGGGCCCGTATAAGGTGTTAGCTCAGGTATGTGATACTACCTACCTTATAGTCAGCTGTTCAGATGAAAGGGTTCAGCGATCCTTTCATGTGAACATGCTCAAGGAGTATCAGGAGCGACCAGAGGATGTTGCGGCAGTTTGTGCCCCAGCTACTGACGACCCAGAGAACTTACCCTTACCTGACCTGTTAGAAAAGGATCCCCAGACCGACCTTGTGACGGTAGTAGAAAATATCCCCGTCAAGCATTCCCTTCTTCCCATAAAAGTAAAATCACCCAATATTCCACAAGTAGAAATATCCCTGGAATCGCCGAATAATCCACACATGAGCCAAAACTTAATGCTGGAACAAGACTGATTTACTGGCACACAGAACTCACAATTTATGCAACACAAAACTCCTCCTCTGGGCCAGGCTAGATAATTGAGTTTTAGCAATATACATAGCTCAATTATCTGCTGGCCAGAACATTTACAGTTTAACATACTTTTTACCTAACATTCATAACTATAAAACCATACATCACATTCACATAAAAATTACATATTCACAATCAATCTATTCAGGGGAACAACATATTAAAAAATGGCATGAATCAGACCAGGGGTTCAAAAGTTGGTAAAGTATCTTTTAAAACCCCCGTCAGCATGGCTAAATCTGGCTTAAGCAGATTTTATAGAGGCCTCTATCCTGGAGACAAAGGGGAAAGTAATTCAATTATCCAGGGCTAGAGGAAGACTCCATTAACCACATGGTTACAAAAAGACATAAAACACTTTAAAATACATTCATTCTTGACATTTGGAACCGAACAATATAGACCTTAAAATAGCAGGGAGAGAATTAAACTGAAGCATATAGGCAATTGCATAAAAGTCCTTCACAGACCTTACTAGCCTTGTGCAGCTAGGAGACCGACTAAACCCGGCCGAGAAGGTACAGGCGAGACCGCTTCTGTGGGAGAAGCAGGCAACATTCTCCCAAGAACCCGGGTACACTACCCTAGCTGTGCACAAGGTCGAGACACCCGGACAGAATCCCCTACGACAACCCCCATACCGTATCCCTGAAGCAGTCCAAGAGGGAATGCGGAAGGAGATACAGGAGATGACCCGGCTGGGGGTTATTGAGCACTCGGATAGTCCTTGGGCTTCGCCTGTAGTCCTAGTGCCAAAGAAAGATGGGACCACCCGGTTCTGTGTGGATTACAGGCGGCTCAACGAGCGGACCACCACTGACGCCTACCGGATGCCCCGGGTAGACGAGTTATTAGAACGCATTGCCAGGGGACGCTATCTGACCACCATCGACCTATGCAAAGGTTACTGGCAGATTCCCCTGGCCGAGGATGCTATCCCTAAGTCGGCATTCGTCACCCCGTTTGGCCTATACCAGTTTAAGGTTATGCCATTCGGGATGAAGAATGCGCCGGCTACCTTCCAGCGTATGGTGGATAGGCTCCTCGATGGCTTCCAGGGGTTTGCATGTGCATACCTGGACAACATTGCGGTCTACAGTGAGTCCTGGGAAGACCATTTAGTACACGTGGGAGTAGTGCTGGACAAGATTCGGGCCGCCGGCCTGACCTTGAAACCGGACAAGTGCCATTTAGGCGTGGCAGAAGTGCAGTACTTGGGTCACAGGGTAGGATGTGGGAGCCAGCGACCAGAGCCAGCTAAGGTAGAGGCGGTAGCTAACTGGCCCACACCTATCACCAAGACCCAAGTGCTAGCCTTCCTAGGGACGGCAGGGTATTACCGACGTTTTGTCCCCGACTACAGCACGATTGCCAAGCCCCTGACTGACCTGACTAAAAAGAACCTACCTAGGCAGGTCCTGTGGTCTCCAGCTTGTGAAGCTGCGTTTCAGGCCCTGAAGCAGGCTCTTGTGAATGCCCCTGTCCTGGCTGCCCCAGTCCCTAACAAACGTTTTCTTGTCCATACAGATGCTTCCATGTATGGACTGGGGGCTGTGCTGAGCCAGGTCGGGGAGGATGGAGGAGAACACCCTGTCGCATACCTCAGCAGAAAGTTACTACCCCGAGAAGTGAGTTATGTGGCAGTGGAAAAAGAGTGTTTAGCCCTGGTCTGGGCACTGAAGAAACTGAGCCCTTATTTATATGGACAAGAATTTTCTCTTATAACAGACCATAACCCCCTTGTCTGGCTTTACACATCCAGACGGAAAACGTTACGTGACCAATACCTTACTATTGGCACCAATACTGACAACACTAGTATTTACAATAACCCGTACGACTTTTCAGACTAAACATCCATCTTTATATCTTTTCATCCAGGGTGACTAGCTTGGAGAGAGTAAGTGGATTTAAATCTGACCACTCCTCAGTACAGACCGTATGACTCCTTTACAAATCTAAAAAGACCAGGCATTATACCAAGAAGTAATCTAGCACGGTGCCCAGTCACGAATAACGCTAAATCACGTCTAGTATTACGTGTATAGTGAAACTAAGCACCCGTAGCGGGCAGTTTAATGCTGTACCGACGACCGAGACAACCGACACTTGTCTACCCACTAATTACCTCTTAGGAAGCATTTGCCTAAAAATCTCGAAGCCCACCCGGGCTGTTAATCATGGTCTACAACACTGGGAACCTTCTTTCTACAGATACCTAGTATTACCTGTAATAGCTCACAACGACATAGAGCTATTAAGTTATCCCTCATTGGATATTGGTGAATGAGAGTAGCCATTCATTTGCTCCTTGGGAGGGCTTTTTGATAAACTATCTTACCCCGAGCATCTGTGGATACACAATTCTGATTAGAAGTGATTTATGCAACACATGGTTATTTGATATACGTATTTGTATCTATTTCTATAGCACTATGACAGGTCAATTGATACTTATACTCCAATTGTATTACGATACTTTTTGCACACAGTGTTGAACTACCAAAGTACCTGTGTCTACATTGTATGTTGTGTCTTTCCCTCTGTGTTCATCCCCCTATCTAAACGCTCCGACTTTTTTGTGCCAGTAAGTCTGGACGCTAGCCAAGAGCTAGCCAGCATATACTGCGCCTTAATATTGGTGCTAATTTATGTTAGGAACGTGTCGATACCCTATTAAAGTATTATGTTTTAACGTCTACCACTACAGTACACTACACCTCTTTGCTAGTGACTTTAGTAAATTCAGTTCCTAACACGAACTAAGAACATATTTTTGATACTAATATCCCTATATTAGGTTTTATCTTAAGGACAGTCTCCTTTCTCTTTGTACTTTATACTTTGAGGGTTACCCCCTCTCTGTCCAGTCACACGAGATAATCTCATGGGCCAATCCTTCTCCTTATTAGGCTCTTGTGAATGCCCCTGTCCTGGCTGCCCCAGTGTCTAACAAACGTTTTCTTGTCCATACAGATGCTTCCATGTATGGACTGGGGGCTGTGCTGAGCCAGGTCGGGGAGGATGGAGGAGAACACCCTGTCGCATACCTCAGCAGAAAGTTACTACCCCGAGAAGTGAGTTATGCGGCAGTGGAAAAAGAGTGTTTAGCCCTGGTCTGGGCACTGAAGAAACTGAGCCCTTATTTATATGGACAAGAATTTTCTCTTATAACAGACCATAACCCCCTTGTCTGGCTTAACCGGGTCTCAGGAGACAATGGCAGGCTGCTGAGGTGGAGTTTGGCATTGCAGCCTTATAATTTCACCATCAGCTACCGACCCGGTAAGCAGAATGGGAAGGCGGATGGGTTATCCCGGCAAACAGACATCCCTATTTCTTCTAAGTCCGGTCATCCCCAAGTTGACCCGCCAAAGGGTCAAACCGGGTCTGCCGGAGTGTTCCACAAGGAGGGAGCCGTGTGACAGACCCATCCGTCTGGACTAAGCATATTGTGTTCGTCTGATTTGCCATCTGCCTATATTCCCCGTTCGTATGCCGACCACGAGGCGGCGGCCATTTAGACTGTGCGAAAACCCAGCGGTGTTCGACGGTTATTCCATGGAACTCGAAACGGACTCCGAATCCACCGAACACCGCCGTGGCCATCAACCTTCCCTTCTCCACAGCCCGGGATATGTGAACGCCGGCCGTTTGGGGATGTTGGCAGCACGAATAGACTTGAACCCAGATAGTCGGCCCATGGAGTCAATCGCATACCGAAAGACTATAACAGACTTTGACTCCATGGCGATTGAACTATACGTATGGGATCTGAGCGCTATTCGTCAATAATATGCGTTCAGATCCAGGCTATCTGGGGATGGGTTATGCGAATACAATATGTCCGGCAGTCGTAAAGTTATGGATTTTAATGTCTTTTATAACCTAAAGTTAAAATGGTGATGTACCTCTGCTCGAGGAGATAATTGAATTACTTCCCAATTATCTCCTGAGCAGAAGAAAGGAAACTGTGATGCATGCTGGGAATACTGGGGGGATGTATGTCTGAAATGTCCCCATGTCCTATTATTTCAGTCTTCCATTTGGTCCCCTAGGGGAGTGTCCACCAAGTGGGAGACCCGCATAAATACGGGCGGGTAGCCCACAGTAAAGCCAGTTCTTGTTTTACCCTCATAATGGAGCTTGGTCTCGTTATTGGGGGGAACTTTATTACCATCGACTAGAGACTGTTCATGGGGAATGTATGCCGATTAGGTCCTGTTGCCGTTCAACTGTAAGTGGCGAGTCGTACGAGTGGAGTTCCGAAGGTGGCGAACCGTACCGGTACTGTTGGCGAGAAGGTACCGTAACACACCATATGCCTTGGGACTCACGTCCAAATCATGTGCCCCTATAAGCTGCATCAAACGTCATGAATACAGAGGTAAATAAGAATTGACGTTCTATTTATGTCACATCCGTCCCCGCACTTAGTGGAATAATTATAAGACACAGGTTCCACACTAGGTTTGGGTCATTCCCTGTAGGCACCTCAGATGTCCCAATCTCCTCTTCTAGGCACGTACCATATACTGTAGACCACCAGCAATACTCTAATAAACAACATCTCACCATTGATCTGTCTGCTCCTCATTCATCCTCAACTTATGCCTTAACTCCCTAGACTGGATGTATGGTTTTAAAGTTACAGGGTATGTGTAAAAACTGTATTTTTACTGTCTGTGATAATTATGTTAAACCATTGTGTAACATAATTATATCACAGGCAGAGGGGAGGATTTTGTGTGTAATTGCTGGGAGTGTTTTCTGTAATGTACGTGTATGATTGGTTGTTTTGTAACACCCTGTGGGTGGTCCTATCTAAGGGGATCCTGCATAAAAGGAGGTTCTTTTGGTGCCAATAAACAGAATGACTTGTCCCTCTAAGTTGCAGCCTTGACTCATGTTTGTAGGGAACAGCTATAATCACTTCAGGGATTGCTATGCTCTGCATGCTCCCTTTGCTACTGAGCTCTTGTAAGAGCTCTTGTTCCTGATCCTGCTTTGCTCTCCAGAAGGAAGAGGTTCTCCTACTGGAACCTGGAGCCTGGTTGTAGGTCCAGGGCGCAGAGCAGATGGCGAGATACCAGCCCAGCAGCGGTGGTTCGTGGAGTCTGCAGTACTTATGGTGGCTATGCAGTAGTTATGGTGTCTACGGTGCTGATGGTCCTTTAGTGAGCGCTAGGTGCATCCTTTTCTACGGTCCAACTTCCAGCCAGCCTGGAGGCAACCATAACATTTGGTGGCAGCGGTGGGATGGCGTCCTAGCGCATGGAGCAGCACCCCAATAGCACTGGTATCGTATGAGAGAGTATTGAGGGCAATGCTAGCCTCTGCACAGCGTCCCTACCTAGAGCAGCATGGAGCCAGCAAGTCCTTGTACAGCAGTCGAAATGGAGGAGAGGTTCCTCGATAGATTGCATGGCTTCCTATCCTGGAGGGATGGGGCAGTATCAGAAGAGGAGATGTGTGGGTACAGACATGAGGCCAGAGCCGAGCTGTGGGAAGAAGCCATACAGGAAGTTCAGCGTTGGCGAGGTGATCGAAGTATCAGCAGAGGGCAGCAAATCCAGGCTCGAATGGCAGAGCGGATGCCCCTCCTGGGCAAACAATCCCTTCCAGCGTGGGTGACTAAACTAGAGGTTCTAGTATATAGCGAACTGTGGCTCGACAACGCATACCAGGCGCTACAGTGGTATGCAACTCAGCTTGTTCCAGAGATGGCTGAGTATGAATTCCCTGAGTGTGGGGATTACAATGGCCCTGATCTATTCTGGGAGAATAGGGACGATGGTGACTTTGGAAGGGCTACAGACTCACGCTTCTGGGACCTGTATGACGACCGGGAAGACAAGCTAGGTCTCTCTAGAGCTTAGAGTGTAATTGCTGGGAGTGTTTTCTGTAATGTACGTGTATGATTGGTTGTTTTGTAACACCCTGTGGGTGTTCCTATCTAAGGGGATCCTGAATAAAAGAAGGTTCTTTTGGTGCCAATAAACAGAATGACTTGTCCCTCTAACTTACAGCCTTGACTCATGTTTGTAGGGAACAGCTATAATCACTTCAGGGATTGCTATGCTCTGCATGCTCCCTTTGCTACTGAGCTCTTGTAAGAGCTCTTGTTCGTGATCCTGCTTCGCTCTCCAGAAGGAAGAGGTTCACCTACTGGAACCTGGAGCCTGGTCGTAGGTCCAGGATGCAGAGCAGACGGCGAGATACCAGCCCAGCAGCGGTGGTTCATGGAGTCTGCAGTACTTATGGTGGCTACGCAGTAGTTATGGTGTCTACGGTGCTGATGGTCCTTTGGTGAGTGCTAGGAGCATCCTTTTCTACGGTCCAACTTCCAGTCAGCCTGGAGGCAACCGTAACATCCCTCATATCATCCACCTAATTCTCTCTACACTATATCACAGTAGATACATGCGATATTAAGGACGGGTGAAACCACATGGATTAGCAAGGCCGATATCTCCAACACCTTCATGTTGCTAATCATCCGTTCCTCCATATAGAATGTTCAAGGGGGGAGTAAGTGCAGTGTGAAGTATTGCTTTGCTACCGGACTCACTTTGGAGGAAGTAGCACAGAAATATTTGATACACTTGCAGAGATTCACTGCTGGCTACTCCTCATTATCACTAGGTGCTCACTGTTACGGTATAACCTGGTGTAGTGAGGGTTAATACCGATTAAGGGATTCACCTTTACAAGGGAATAGCAGCTCACAAACACTCGAACCCACCGAACGGGAAACATACGAAAACCTTCTCTCCTGGAACAGGCAAAACAATACTCCACAGTAGCAATCCCCCAATCACGAGACCAAGCTCCGTATTAAGGGTAAAACAGGATTCTGATTCATTGAGGGCCAGTATTTATGCAGGACTACCACCTGGTGGACACTCCCCTAGGGGACCAGTTCGGAGACTGTGACAAGGGACAGACATGTATCAATGACAGACATACAAGGGGTGAAACATTCCCAGGATACACTGTGTAACGGAGCTCCGTGTACCCCGACCGAGTACCCTCCGTTGATGGATGCTCCTAGCGCTCTCAGAGGACTCCAAGCACTGCAGACGACACCACAACCACCGCAGGCTCCACAACCGCCGTAGCTTAACTGGAGCCGCGCCGTCTTCCGTCCACCCTGGATCGGCTTCTGTCCTCCAGGACCGTGTGGGGAAGACCTCTCCTCCAGGAGAGCATAACAGGAACAAGCTCTTAAAAGTGATTAAGAGCTCAGGGGAATATGCAGAGCATAGCAATCCCCAGTGTGATATAGCAGTTCCCTCCAATAACGAGACAAGGCTACGTATTGAGGGTCAGAAGAGGTCTGAGGACTGGAACACCCAGCCTGCTTTTTATTCGGATAAGGTACACACAGGACACTCCCAGGGGGAGGATGAAATTAACCAATAACAGCATAGTACAGCCCACAGGTTCCCTCCCCTCAGATAAACAGTTAAACCAATTATTACATACAATAAAAATACAGTTTTTACACACACACTGTAACTTTAAAACCATACATCCAATTTCAATAAAAGTTGCATATTCAGACTCAGCATACATCAAACATAAACACTTCCAAAAATCAGCCAAATCCCTCCAGTGGATAAAAGGTTAGCTGGAAGTCCTTTATGACACTTTATGGTCAGCGCCCACATACAATTATACATTACCCAATCACACAATGGTTACATCCCACAGATTCCCTCCCCTTAGCCTGAGAGGTAACCCAATTATCCTCACAATTTAAACATACTTTTTACCCAACTTTCATAACTACTTTTTACCCAACTTTCATAACTCTAAAACCATACATCCAATATTAATAACAGTTACATATTATTAGTGATGTCCCGAACGGTTCACAGGCGAATAGTTCCTGGCGAACATAGCTTGTTCGCGTTCGCCTCGGATGGCGAACATATGCGATGTTCGGTCCGCCGCCTATTCGTCATCATTGAGTAAACTTTGACCCTGTACCTCACAGTCAGCAAACACATTCCAGCCAATTAGCAGCAGACCCTCCCTCCAGACCCTCCCACCTCCTAGACAGCATACAATTTAGATTAATTCTGAAGCTGCATTCTTCTTTTTTTTTTTTTTAGACAGAAGTGTGTTATATTTGAGCATGCTAGGCTGAACGTGCGTATATAATGGCTAGTTGCACTGAGGGTATGAGTATATAGCAGTACATTGTTGTGAAAGATGGCTGTATGTTTTGGGTCTTGCACGTCAGAGGCGGCTCTCTAATTAGGCGGTTTAGGCAGCTGCCTAAGGCCTCACGCTGGCTGGGGCCTCGCAGCCGCCTAAGCCGCCTGTGGGCAGACTGTGACACCAGGAGGGGGCATATACACATCCACTGATCGGAGACGCGGAAGGTATTAAACTGATCAGAACAATACTAAACTCACCACTCCTATCTGGTGGCACATTAGCTTGCCCGCGCAATGCCCCAAATTTCAAGTAAGAGGACCGACCAAGCATATTCTTTCATCTCCCTGTTACAGAAATCACTGCCATATCCATAGAAATTGTACATTATATCCAGGAGAGTTTTTTACAGGGCCAAATCTTGTCGCCTGTTTAAAGAGGTGACCTTGCTCGGGTCCCAGGTGTGCGGTTCATAAAATGGCTTCCATATACACGTCCACTGATAGGAGACGCGGAAGGTATTAAACTGATATGAACATTTACTAAACTCACCACTAAGAGTGCTGTTATTTATTTAAATTTTTTGTGGTGAGGCTTTACAGGACAGAGTGCTTCTCCACGTGACATGTTAACTCACGGGCAGCTGGCTCATCAAGGAACCAGAGCAGCTTTAACGAGCAGCTTGAACGGTGTCCCAATAGCTTGCATTTAAAAACCTGTTAAATGTTATAATAATGTCAGATTGCTTTGCAGCAGGATATCCTTCCAGAAGAGATGTATCTGACAAAATGTTGGAATACCTTTAGTAAAAATTTGTGAAAAAATAAATCACAAGCAGGGTACAAATGGCTAATTAAAGCTAAGGATTTCAGGATTAACCATGTTTTAGAGAAGGAGATCCCAAAAAAAAACAAAAAAAAAAAAACACCTTGTTCGATTCTAGAAACCTGGTGTGTATGGTAATCTGACCCAAGTCAATGAGGCAAAACTGCAGATGGAGGAAACATGCAAACTCACAGGTTACATTAGCACCACCACTCAAAAAACACTGAATAAACAGACGCAGAACTGTAGCCGTCTCTATATTTTAAAGTAAATTAAGTCATACAATTCACCACCCTCATTTTCTAAAAGGGGAAAAATTACTATGGGTCACTTTACCACCAGTTTAGTTCAGCCCACTCCCGGCTCCAACCAAGTGACTGAAATCCTCCAAGATGGCACCAATATACCAGTGGTCTAAGCATCTTCCCACCTTGGCCTAAAAAGGGGAGATGATTCCACAATTAAAAATCGCTGCATATACACGTCCACTGATAGGAGACGCGGAAGGTATTAAACTGATCAGAACAATACTAAACTCACCACTCCTATCTGGTGGCACATTAGCTTGCCCGCGCAGTGCCCCAAATTTCAAGTAAGAGGTACGACCAAGCATCTTCTTCCATCTCCCTGTTATAGAAATCACTGCCATATCCATAGAAATTGTACATTATATCCAGGAGAGTTTTACAGGGCCAAATCTTGTCGCCTGTTGAAAGAGGTGACCTTGCTCGGGTCCCAGGTGTGCGGTTCCTAAAATGGCTGCCATATACACGTCCACTGATAGGAGATGCGGAAGGTATTAAACTGATATGAACATTTACTAAACTCGCCACTACGAGTGCTGTTATTTATTTAAATTTTTTGTGGTGAGGATTTACAGGACAGAGTGCTTCTCCACGGGACATGTTAACTCACGGGCAGCTGGCTCATCAAGGAAACAGAGCAGCTTGAACGAGGTGACCTTGCTCGGGTCCCAGGTGTGCGGTTCCTAAAATGGCTGCCATATACACATCCACTGATAGGAGACGCGGAAGGTATTAAACTGATATGAACAATACTCCACTCCTATCTTTAGGTCCCCCCCATTGTGATTTATGCCCCCCACCCACCGCGCAGGGTTGGGTGCTGGGGGGGGACAGTAGGTCCCCCTATTGTGATTTATGGCCCCAACCCACCGCGCAGGGGTGGGGGAGGACAGTAGCTCCCGCCAGTGTGTATCAGGGTCCCTGAGGACAGGTGTCAATCCATACCTGCCAAGTGACCCTATGTAGGGGGAACAGTCCCTATTCTGCTCTGTGTCAGTGTGTATCAGGGGCTTTGAGGACGGGGAACAGTCTCTATTCTGCTCTTTGTCAGTGTGTATCAGGGGCTTTGAGGACAGGTGTCAATCCATATCTGCCAAGTGACCCTATGTAGGGGGAACAGTCCCTATTCTGCTCTGTGTCAGTGTGTATCAGGGGTTTTGAGGACAGGTGTCAATCCATATCTGCCAAGTGACCCTATGTAGGGGGAACAGTCCCTATTCTGCTCTGTGTCAGTGTGTATCATGGGCTTTGAGGACAGGTGTCAATCCATATCTGCCAAGTGACCCTATGTAGGGGGAACAGTCTCTATTCTGCTCTGTGTGAGGAGGAGGAACGGGAAATGAGTAGCTCGGCATCCAACCTTGTGCAAATGGGGTCTTTCATGCCGTCGTGCCTGTTGAGGGACCCTCGTATAAAAAGGCTGAAGGATAACGACCTGTTCTGGGTGTCCACGCTACTAGACCCCCGGTATAAGCAGACAGTGGCGGAAATGTTGCCGAATTAAAAGTCGGAAAGGATGCAGCATTTGCAAAATAAATTAAAAGGTATGGTTTACACAGCGAATAAGGGTGATGTCACAGCACAACGGTAATCTAACAGGGGAAGAGGTGAAAGTGATCCTCCTCCTCCTCCCACGACCACGCCATATCTGCCAAGTGACCCTATGTAGGGGGAACAGTCCCTATTCTGCTCTGTGTCCGTGTGCATCAGGGTCTCTGAGGAAAGGTGTCAATCCATATGTCAGGTGTCAATCCATATCCATTGTGATTTAGGCGATTTCTGCCCTTTATGGATTAAAAGCAGACTCTGCATCAACTGTGTAATTTTCCATGGGAGTTTTGCCGTGGATCCCCCTCTGGCATGCCACAGCCCAGGTGTTAGTCCCCTTGAAACAACTTTTCCATCACTTTTGTGGCCAGAAAGAGTCCCTGTTGGTATTAAAATTCGCCTGCCCATTGAAGTCAATTTCGGATTCGCAAAAAATTTCGGGTTCGGGACATCACTATTCTCAGTGACAATACCTCCTCCTGCACTGAAGGTCCTTTCTGACAGGACACTTGAAGCGGGGCAGGCCAGAAGTTCTATCGCAAATTGGGATTGCTCAGGCCACAGGTCAAGCCTGCACACCCAGTAGTCAAGGGGTTCATCGCTCCTCAGAGTGTCGATATCTGCAGTTAAGGCGAGGTAGTCTGCTACCTGTCGGTCGAGTCACTCTCTGAGGGTGGATCCCGAAGGGCTGTGGCGATGCGTAGGACTTAAAAAGGTCCGCATGTCCTCCATCAACAACACGTCTTTAAAGCGTCCTGTCCTTGCCGGCGTGGTCGTGGGAGGAGGAGGATGACTTCCCCCTCTCCCCCTGTTAGATTCCCGTTGTGCTGTGACATCACCCTTATACGCTGTGTAAAGCATACTTTTTCATTTATTTTGCAAATGCTGCATCCTTTCCGACTTGTTGTAATTCGGTAACATTTCCACCACTTTCTGCTTATACCGGGGGTCTAGTAGCGTTGACACCCAGTACAGGTCGTTCTCCTTCAGCCTTTTTATACGAGGGTCCCTCAACAGGCACGACAGCATGAAAGACCCCATTTGCACAAGGTTGGATGCCGAGCTACTCATTTCCTGTTCCTCCTCCTCACTGATGTCAATGAAGGTATGTTCTTCCCCCCAGCCACGTACAACACCACGGGTACCAGATAGGTGACAACAAGCACCCTGGGATGCCTGTTGTATTTGGTCTTGCTCCTCCTCCTCCTCAAAGCCACATTCCTCCTCTGACTCCTCTTCCTCACAATCCTCTTCCAGCGTTGCCGCAGGTCCAGCAAGCGATGCTGATAAGGCTGTTTCTGGTGGTGGTGGTCACCACAACTCTTCTTCCTCTTCACGCTCATCTACGGCCTGATCCAGCACTCTTCGCAGGGCACGCTCCAGGAAGAAACCAAATGGTATGATGTCGCTGATGGTGCCTTCGGTGCAACTGACTAAATTTGTCACCTCCTCGAAAGGACGCATGAGCCTACAGGCATTGCGCATAAGCGTCCAGTAACGTGGCAAAAAAAAATCCCAGCTACGCAGAGGCTGTCCTAGCAACCTGGTCATACAAATATTCATTAACGGCTTTTTCTTGTTGGAGCAGGCGGTCGAACATTAGGAGTGTTGAATTCCAACGTGTCGGGCTGTCGCAAATCAAGCGCCTCACTGGCATGTTGTTTCGCCGCTGGATATCGGCAAAGTGAGCCATGGCCGTGTAGGAACACCTGAAATGGCCACACACCTTCCTGGCCTGCTTCAGGACGTCCTGTAAGCCTGTGTACTTATGCACAAAGCATTGTACGATCAGATTACACACATGTGCCATGCACGTCACATGTGTCAACTTGCCCAACTTCAATGCCGCTAACAAATTTGTTCCGTTGTCACAAACCACTTTGCCGATATCCAGTCTCTGTGGAGTCAGCCACTTTTCCACCTGTGCGTTCAGGGCGGACAGGAGTGCTTGTCCGGTGTGACTCTCTGCTTTCAAGCAAGTCAAACCCAAGATGGCGTGACACTGCCGTATCCGGGATGTGGAATAGTACCTGGGGAGCTGGGGGGGGTTCCATTGATGTGGAGCAAGACGCAGCAGCAGAAGAGGACTCAGCCGAGGAGGTTATGGAAGAGGATGGAGTAGGAGGAGTAGAGGAGGTGGCAGCAGGACTGCCTGCAAGTTGTGGCGGTGTCACCAACTCCTCTGCAGAGCCATGCATTCCATGCTTGGCAGCAGTCAGCAGGTTTACCCAATGCGCAGTGTAGGTGATATACCTGCCCTGACCATGCTTTGCAGACCAGGTATCAGTGGTCAGATGGACCCTTGCCCCAACACTGTGTGCCAGACATGCCATTACTTCCTTTTGCACAATCGAGTACAGGTTGGGGATTGCCTTTTGTGAAAATAAATTTCGGCCGGGTACCTTCCACTGCGGTGTCCCAATAGCTACAGATTTTTTGAACGCCTCAGACTCCACCAGCTTGTATGGTAAAAACTGGCGGGCTAATAGTTCGGACAAGCCAGCTGTCAGACGCTGGGCAAGGGGGTGACTTGGTGACATTGGCTTCTTACGCTCAAACATGTCCTTGACAGACACATGACTGTGGGCAGATGAGCGGGAACTGCTCAAGGCGGGAGACGGAGTGGCGGATGGTTGAGAGGGGGCAAGGAGGACAGCAGTGGTTGACGTGGCTGGACCAGGAGGAGGATGGCGGCTTAGAGTAGGCGTGCTGCTTGTACTCATGTGTTGATCCCATAGGCGTTTGTGATGTGAGATCATGTGCCTACGCAAAGCAGTTGTACCTAGGTGGGTGTTGGACTTCCCACGACTCAGTTTCTTTTGGCACAGGTTGCAAATGGCATTGCTGTTGTCAGAGGCAGACACAAAAAAAATGCCACACTGCTGAGCTCTGCAATGACGGCATTCTGGTGGTGGACACAGCATGCGTTGATTGGCGTGCTGTCGGGCTGACCCCGGGTGCCGATGCATGCTGTCTGACTGTGCCACTAGCTCCTTGCGACGACCTCCCCCTGCTTCCAACTCGTCTCCTCCTCCTCCTCTCAGTCTCCCCATCTGAACTTTCACCCTGTTCTTCTTCTTGCCGAACGGGCACCCACGTGACATCCATGGACGCATCGTCATCATCAACCGCTTCACTTGTATCTGACAACTCAGCAAAGGAAGCAGCAGCGGGTACAACATCATCATCATCATCACACCGTACGTCCATGTGTGTAATGCTGCCTGCCTGAGACATATCCCTGCTATCTACATCCTCTGGCAATAATGGTTGCGCATCACTCATTTCTTCAAACGGATGTGTGAATAACTCCTCTGACACACCAAGTAAAGCGGCTGTGGTGCTAATTTTGGTGGTGGCGGCAGGCAGGTGAGTGGTATCTTGAGAGGTGCCTGAAGCTAAGCTGGAGGAGGATGGTGCGTCAAGGTTCTGAGCAGAGGCTGTAGAAGATTGGGTGTCCTGTGTTAGCCAGTCAACTATGTCCGCAGAACTTTTCAAGTTCAGGGTACGTGGCCTCTGAAAACTGGGCATTATTCTAGGGCCAAAGGGAATCACAGCACCACGACCACGATGGCCCCTGCTGGTTGGCCTTCCTCTGCCTGTCATTTTTTGGGGGATTAGTGGTACTATGCGTGCAAGCTACTGTGAGACCAGATATGAGTGGCAATGTGCAATGGCAGAGATCTGCAGAGTACACGCTGTAGGCCTGACACACCCGCTTGAAGACAAGTAACTGCTATTCAATCTATAACAGTGAAAAAAGTTTTTGGGTTTTAAATGCACGCAATTGTGATACCAGATATGAGTGGCAATGTGCACTGGCACAGTTCTGCAGAGCACACGCTGAAGGCCTGACACACCCGCTTTAAGGACACTGACTGCTATTAGCTTACACTGGAAACCTTTTTTTCTTTGTAAAAGCACGCTATAGAGACACCAGATATGAGTGGCAATGTGCACTGGCACAGGTCTGCAGAGCACAGGCTGTAGGCCTGACACACCCGCTTGAAGACAAGTAACTGCTATTCAATCTATAACAGTGAAAAAAGTTTTTTGGTTTTAAATGCACACTATAGAGACACCAGATATGAGTGGCAATGTGCACTGGCACAGGTCTGCAGAGCACAGGCTGTAGGCCTGACACACCCGCTTGAATACAAGTAACTGCTATTCAATCTATAACAGTGAAAAAGGTTTTTTGGTTTTAAATGCTGTTACAAATCGCTATTTGTAACTGGCTCTTTAAATGGAAAATTGCCCTGCTTCCCTGGATTGTGGAGAAGCCTATTTGCCAGCCTCCTGCCTCATGACTATGGCCCCTGGAAGATTGTGCCCCTGAAAACTTATTAACTTTTATTGGGTGTGTATGGCCCTTTAAGAACCGTCTGGGGACATATTGTGACTTTGCTGAACAATACCCCTTTAAGACTATGTCCCCCCAGACCTGTAAAATAACTTGCCCCTGGCTTTCTCCCACTTGTTTCAGTAAATAGGGCTTACTGAACCAAGTATTACACAGGCGGACCACCCAGAAGTTAAAGTGTGCAGGCAATTTACCTCCCAGGCTGGGAGGTTACTGCAGGTTAATTGCACGTGGCGGCGGCCATCTTTGTTCAGTCGAACGCGGTCAGCGGTGTATGCTAAAGATTCTGTGGAACTGAAATCGGCTACACATTTTACCGAACACCGCTGACCCTTACCTTCTCCTACACTTCGTTTTTCAGCTCCAGAGACTAAGTCCCGTTTGAAATGGGACTTAGTCGTTTTTCGGCATGAAATTGACCGTCCGCACAGCCCAAATCTATGGAACTGTTTTGGGCAGGAAATTGTGCTTGCGGTCGGTCATAAAGGGACCTCCAGCTAACTTTTGATCCGCTGGTGGGATTTGGCTGATTTTTAGAAGCAGGCCCGGACTGGCCATCGGGCACACCGGGCAAATGCCCGGTGGGCCGCGGTGGCCATGGGCCGAGTCCGGCAGGGGAAGTCCCAGGATCTCCCCTGCCGGTCTATGCAGGGCCGGCACTATCTGAGGGCCGGCACTTATCAGTTTGTTATAACTTTCCTATTGCCTCCTCTTTGCTTCCCCTGTTTCTTTGGGGTGTGTGCCTTTCAGGGTGGTGGTTTATGGGGTTTCCCTTGCAGTCAGCTTCCCCCTTTGTATTTTACCCTTCCTCCACCCTCAAGCGCCTGCCTGTTAGCCCTCCGCGGGCTATGGGCGCTCCGCTCGGGTCGTCAGGAGATTAGCCATCTGGCTGCCTCCTCTGACTCCCCGAGCTGCAGTGTGAGCCTGCCGGCGCCCGGGGTAACTCGCGGTCGGCCGCGAGTACCGGGCGGCCGGATCCACTCACACACGTGGCCGCCTTGCCGCGGCCGGCTTTTCCGCGGACCGCATGTCCGCCGGGGGAGTAGGGAGCACTAACGCTGCCCCACCTCCTGTGGTTCCTTCTCCTCCGGTCGCGGGTGCTACGATACCGCCGACCGGAGGCTCGACACGTGGCTGCATTCCGCGGACCGCATGTGGCCGCCGGGGGAGGTGAGAACAATCACCTGCTCGCCCCCCCCAAACCCCCTCCTCACCTCACTCCACTGTCAGAGGTGCACCGGGAAGCCGTTAAAGGCAGAGGCAGGCTTCCCCTCCAGGGTGCTGGCAAGTACCTTTGATTTCCACCAGTGACAAGTCTGTCTAGTTTAACAGTCACATAGTTTAGATTCTGCAGTATTTTTATATGTTGTGTCTATTAGAGATTACATGGCTTGATTTTTTGTATTTATACTATACTGTGTTTATACTGTACCCTATTTATCTCTGCATCAGCTTTATTTTACTTTCCAAAGGACACCACTGGCATTTTATTTTGTGATTTGTTTAGGATCAAGTCACATGTTAAATGGGGTATCCATGCTGGGCTGGTTAAATGACTTTATGTCATACATTATGCTCTTTAAGTCATATGGAGAAGCTTTGTTCCCACTTCCTTTAGTACTTCTCTGGTGTGAAGGCATACTTACTTACATATAAGTAGTGTTTCATATTTTAAAGGACGTAGGCTGTGAAGATACTGTTCCTGCCTTCAGATTAACTGTTGGTTTCTACATGTGGTTGTGCAGGGGTGGACAGTTGTAGTTGTCCCACACAGGGTGCTACACCGTACTTCATGCACTTGCTTCCAGTGGGTGCCTGTAACCTGCATGCACCATAACTTCTGTATCAGAGACCTACATCTGCCCCATTTGCGCATGGTGCCCCAGGACCTATTATGACACAGATTTGGAGCACTTCCTTAACAAGGACCCTTGCCGCTGAATGATACACCACCGATAGGTGGCTTGGCCAGCTCTGTCTGTGCCATTTTTGCTAGCCTGCTATGTCCGTGCCCATTGAAACGACCTGCTATGTCTGTGCCCATCGAAACGGCCTGCTGTGTCTGTGCCCATTGAAACGGCCTGCTGTGTCTGTGCCCATAAGATTGGCCTGCTGTGTCTGTGCCCATAAGATTGGCCTGCTGTGTCTGTGCCCATAAGATTGGCCTGCTGTGTCTGTGCCCATAAGATTGGCCTGCTGTGTCTGTGCCCATAAGATTGGCCTGCTGTGTCTGTGCCCATAAGATTGGCCTGCTGTGTCTGTGCCCATAAGATTGGCCTGCTGTGTCTGTGCCCATAAGATTGGCCTGCTGTACCTGTGCCGTAAGATTGGCCTGCTGTGCCCATAAGATTGGCCTGCTATGTCTGTGCCCATAAGAACGGCCTGCTATGTCTGTGCCCATAAGAACGGCCTGCTATGTCTGTGCCCCATTGATTGGCCTGCTATGTCTGTGCCCCATTGATTGGCCTGCTATGTCTGTGCCCCATTGATTGGCCTGCTATGTCTGTGTCCCATTGAATAGCCTGCTATGTCGGTGCCTACTTGAATGGCCTGCTATGTCTGTGTCTATTTGCTTGGCTAACCTTTCTGTGTCCATTCGTTTGGCCTGCTGAACCTGTGCCCTACTGGTGGGCCTACACTATTGGTACCGAACCCCCTTTTTTGGCCGCAGGCCTGGGGTAATATCTCTGAGGAAAGCCCAGTGCCCACCAGTAACATGGAGATAGGCAGGTGTCCAGACAAACACCATTGCCACCGTGTTCAAGAGGACACCAGTATACGGCCATCTGAATTTGGTGGGAAGGGTGAAGGCCCTACACCTCATGCCTGAAGGGCAAGGTTTCTTATGAAGATCCTGGACACATCCGCAGTTTATTCCAAACCGGCGACGGCACGTCTCCAAGGTGAACTTCGCACAGGCAAGGACCGGTACTCAGACTCCTACAGGAGAAAGCGGTGTTTTTTCCTTGCCTTTACCAACTATTCCGTATCTGCCTCCTGGAAGCCTTATAGGTTCAGTTGTTTTTTCCTGCGTTAGGTTAGCTCCTGGCCCGGTCCAGTGGGATTTACTTTTCTTACCTTCTGGACTGCTGTTTTGCTTTCTATCCGGGATAGAATTGGTGTATTTTCTCTTATCTACGTTAATTGTGGCTTTTTTGTTTTTTCATGACTTCCTTTTCCTTTTCGCTCGGGTCGTCGTGAGGCCTGACTTGACCTCCTCCGACCTCCCGGGCACTCGTGGATCGCGGAGAACGTCTCCAGCTTTCCTCAGACTACCAACGGTCTACCTGGACCCCGCGCGCGCGCACGGGATCCGGATAGTCGGTTGATAGTTTTCCATCGTTGTTTCCGTAGATTGCCCTCAGCCTTATGCTGACATTAATAATAGGTACGCCCTACAGTTTGGTCACCCTGAATCTCTAGGCACTCTAGTTTGCACCACGGGAGGGTGCGGCCCTCCATCACCTCGATCCGAGTATATTTATTTTCAGGAACAGAGGGCAAACCCTCTCATACAGAACCGGATGCTGATTTGTTACTAGTGGGCGCGGCCCGCACTCGTCCTCAACCAGATACTGGGCTGGATACAGAGGACAGGTTGGGAAGACCCATTCTCATAGAGAGAACCGGTCACGGATGTAGACTCTGCTGTTGGTTACTACGGGTTGGCCCGCTCAGGCTAGCAGCCGGACGCTCTCACGGTATGCGATCACAGTAGTAGAGAGCGCGGCTCTCTCATACGCTCGGCGCTCTACAGTACCGGCCATTTGTTCATCACACAGGCTTGTACCTGTGCAAGACATTGACTTCATAGAGGGGCGTCCCTCCTGCATTCAATTAGAGCTGACATCCACGCTACTGACTTCGTTCTAGAGGACTGCCTGGTCATGCAAGAATTACATGTTTAGACTAGATCCCTCTATTCGATCTCCTGTAATGGATCTACTGGATCCAGACCGCTGTAAAACACGCAAGGAATACTCAGTGATATAATGGGGGGAGTCTCCCACTTACTACACACACTCCTGGAGTTGGTACGGCTAACGGATGGCCCTCCGGTATTTGAGAGTGCAGGTTTGTTGGCATATTCTGCACCATATAATACAGTGATTGCTTTCTGTTTTGGATATTCAGACCATTTCGAACAAACTGCACAGACAGTTTCTCCCATTTCAGGATGTCAGGTGATACGGAGACATTCATGGAGCAAACGGGCACTGCCTTGCTCGGGTAACAAGATTATGGACGGCCTAGTACCCGGTCTGAAGGTATAATCGTACGTATGGATCACATGGTAAGACCGGAAACCCCGTTTGTCTTGACTTCCCCGGTCATTATGATCTTGGGATAAGATGGCAGGACTGCCCCGTCTCCTCGGAGCGCTTACCTGGTGAACATGGTTCGAAGATAGAGGATCCTCCGTCCATGCTCTATTTATCCCTCACGAGAGCTGTTTTGTTGGTTTCGCGCTAACCTATTTTTCAACTACCGTTGAGGAGACTATGGAAGTACCTGGTGTGCCCCGACTCCTACACAGAGATCTTTCACTTTTGGACGAGGGCATTTCTGGATGGAAATCTGCGTTCCGGTTTGTTTTTTCCATTCCTTTGTAGATTTCTGTGATTCACTATTCTCAGAGTAGTCGACCACCGTTTCCTCCACACAAGTTCAGTTCGGAACCCTGAATGGACGTCCTTTGGAGTCTTTTCTCTACTGCGTCCGAGGATTACACAGTCCATTTGGTATATTGGTATCACTTAGAATATGGCTGGTTTGGTCACACTCTTGCCTGCATTGTGAATTTATCCTCGGATGAGGCATCTCACCGGGAGGACAGGAAGGAACGGAAGACCCTTCCCCGGTTTTCTATGGCGATTTTGGTGGTGGACTTAGGCGCATTCCTTGAGGTTGTAGATCTACCCGCAAGGTCGCATCGCCGAATGACCCTGGCACAATAGGAGGAGCCGCCTTACGGATCGTGAGTTGAGACATGGTGGCAGTTTCTTCTTGCGACCCTAAGTCCGAGATTGACCTTCGATATTATACAACTACAGGAATATGGCTGATAGGTCAGCTTGCCAGCTCATGGACCGACTGCTAGGAAACGGGTCGCAACATCACGTTCAATGGATTTATCAGCGGATGGTACTTTTTTCCGTAATTGAGATGCTTCGTCGGCTGGCATTTTCTTTGATTCGTCTGCTGTCATTTATCGTACATGGAATGTCCAATTAGGTTTACTCTGATATTTCCTGGAATAGATACCAGCGACACAAACAGCGTTGGATTTGTGGTCTGAGCGTTGAAACCGCAAATACGAAGCCTCCTGTCATGTTATAAAATTGGAGATTATGCTAGCTTTAGTGTACCTATAATCTTAATTTTATTAATGACAGGAGGCGAGTATTTCCCACCCATTCTTGTCCCTCCCTTGTTTAATGTTATAGTTTAGATTATCAGGTACGTATGCAACTCTGTTTGTTGTCTCTGCTACCTGTCGCTTGTTCCTTATGTCTGTGTTTTTTCATAAGTAGGGTTGGGATATCTACATATTAAGGTACTTTTGGTTGCTACATTGGGTACCTACATGTTTATTCAGAGTACATTTCATTGGATAATCAACCTGTTCGATTCTGTTTTTCTCTCGTTTCAGTTTACAGTCCATCAACACTATCTAGTTTGATGGTTACTCTCGGATGGTGGACATAGTTATATTCATCGTATCTAGGACTTCGTTTCTTCCCCATGATGTTCTCTGCCTTTTATTCTGTTCTTGTCGCAGCTTGAAAGAGGAAATGATGCATGGGGAGGGGAGTTTTATAGTACCTAACTTTTTTCTGATTGGTTGTTTTTCTGTGCTGCTGTGGAGTTCTAGTAAAGAGAGACTAAAGCAAATACTCGCCTCCTGTCATTAATAAAATTAAGATTATAGGTACACTAAAGCTAGCATAATCTACAATTTTCCATGGGAGTTTTGCCATGGATCCCCCTCCGGCATGCCACAGTCCAGGTGTTAGTCCCCTTGAAACAACTTTCCCATCACTATTGTGGCCAGAAAAAGTCCCTGTGGGCTTTAAAATTCGCTTGCCCAATGAAGTCTATGGCAGTTCGCCCGGTTCGCCCGTTCGCGAACATTTGCAGAAATTTTCGTTCCGAAAATTTTATGTTCGCGACATCACTACAGGCCATTAATGAACTGCTCAAGCAAGAGGACGCTCAGGGGGATTTTGTTGGCCTCCTCTCACCCTGTGATTCGGTTGCTTTGGCGTCTAATCCTGCGTCGCTTGTGTCTTAATGCAACTTGTAGGGCAGTACATATCCCTGGTTTCGATAATGTGACTGCAGATGCTTTCTCTTGTTCATGGTGGGCAGAGTTTCAGGAGGTCAGGATGGCTTCCCCTGCCCGGTGGAGATGTAGTCTCTTGGTCTCAAGGATTGAAGGATCTGATTCGTGGGTCGGTCTCCAAGCCCATGTGGGGCCGATACACCAAGATGTGGGATGAGTGGAGCAGGCTCAAGCACTAGCTGTGTGGTTTTACAGATTCAACCTCGTTCACAGGGTTTGTTGCAGTTATTTGGGGTGTGGGTGTCCATTAGGGTGTCCCTGTCTGCGATTGCTTGTCGGTTATCGGTGTTGAGCTCTCTTTTTAAGTTATACGGCTGTCAAGATGCGACCAAGGGTTTCATGTTGCATCAGGCCCTTATGGTTTTGGAGTGGGACAGGTTTTCTGGGGATACTAAGAGGCCAGTCTCCGGCTAGCTTTTGGCTAAGTTATGTCAGATGCGATTATTCTGATTTTAAGGTGCTGTTTTGGCTTGCCTTTTCTCTTGCCTTCATCTGTGCAATGCGCGTCGGGGAACTGGTTTGCCTGAGCAAGAGGACGGATTTTGTTTTCAGTCTGGGTACTCCGTCCTTTAAGATTCGCTGTTCGAAGAAGGATGTCTTCAGAAAGGGTAAGTGGGTTCACTTGGTTGTGATTCCGGAGTCTTATATTTGTTCGGTACACTTATTTGAGTTATTTTTGGTCGGGGCTGGCTGCCTTGGGTTAGGATTGTAGTGGACCCTGGGTAACCTGACTGGTTACCTCTGCTATTAATGTATTAAGATACCCATTTTCCCCCAGTAACTGGACGACACACAGTTACAACAGGTACAACGTTTGATAACCTTTATAAGAACACACAGATTTCTATGCACAGACCCCCACAGGGGGTCTCCATCCAACACAACACAATCCCAGGAAGATGGGGGCTGGTGTACACATAACCATCTCCTGCTCTGGGAGATACCAATAGTACGCAGGGATCTCATGAAAACACATTACATACAGGGTGTGAACTTTGGGGCTCAGCACCCCAGGAAGGGGTTACAGGGTTGGAACTCATATCGCTAAATAGCCCCGGGTCCCATCTGGGATCCCTGCAAAAAGCGCAGCGATCTAATGTACAGAGCCTGAGATATCAGCATCCAAAATCTGGGGTTAGAGGCTCTGTACATCCCTGAAATTAGTTCCATGGTGTTGCTTGGTTTAGTCCGACAAATTCAAACTTCGCGCCTAAACCAAGCAAGAACCAATCAGCTGAAAGGACGCAAACTAAAATGCGCCAATCAGTGTTTGGGGAAGGAACGAGTCTTGCCGCCCAATTCAAAGTACGGGCGCAAAACTCGGTTGCACCAATAGTTGTTCAGGGAGGAGAGGGGTTTCGCGGCCCAATCAGAAGAAAGGGCGTGAAACCCCATTAGACCGGACGCTCCTGCTGTGATCGATTGTCGGTGCCTCGCAGCGACCAATCATGAATGGGCGCTTCTGCCCTAATTGGTCACCGGTGCCTCGCAGCGACCAATCAGTGCTCCCTCTTGCCAACCAACCAGGAGAATGGCGCAAACCCAGGTTGAATGGGCGCTCCTTCTCCCATTGGTTTTCACAGACTTCCACACGGCCATCGGGATACTCACAGCCCCAGGGGGAGTGTGTTTATACTGTGCATTGGATTTACTGCTTGTGACCTCGGCTTACTGTTTGTGACCATTTTTGCTCTCACTGCTTGAGACTCATTTCGCTTGACTATCGATTCTGTGTATTTCTCTTATCCTAGACCTCGGCCTGTCCTCTTTTATGCTCTGTCTGCCAGAAAATATTTCATTTATCTGTGTTAGGCACAAGCCCAGCCACTCTTAAGTACCAGTTCGTGTTCCTTTATGTTTGTGTATAAGGGTATCTCAATTTATGGCAGTTGTTTTCATTTTGGTTTTATGAGGATGTGGGGGAGACAACTCAAGTGACATTTATGCTGCAAACATATTTTTTTCCTTAAGTTACTTATTTTGTACTTATTTTCATTGCCCATTGCAATATATGCATTTGAAAAGTATCCAATATGTCTATCGGTTGACTCTCAGACTATTTGAAATATGCCTAATTGTTGCTCATGTTAGACCTTCTACGTGTACGGTAGTTTTCTACCATTTCTTGTCTGTTTTTTATTTTTGCTTTTAGAAGTTTTTATTTTTTCTTCATTATAATGGACACAGCCTTTATAAACTAGGTGTTGTTTTGAACCTGTGTGAACTGGGGTTGTGCAACACAGGTGTAGAACAAACTGATATTTCTTAGACTACCCTATGGAGAAAAGGGACACCGAAATAATGGTGTAGGTATCCCTTAGTCTTATAGTAAATTGGAGGAGAATAGATTTTTGGCAAGGTCCATGGAGCTTCTGAACATCACTCTCACGGAAACCATGTCTTGACCTAGAGCATTTCTCCACTAATCTCGAAACTCTTTTTACCTATCTCAAACCTCACCTGTCCTAGTTCTGCAACCTCCTTCTACAATTCCACCCTCTCCTCTAAAATAGATATCATGGCACCTTGTACATTTAAACGCCGCAGGCGCCCCAAACAACAACCCTTGCACACCAAGCTCAATCGATACCTCCAAAAATGCTCCAGAACTGCTGAACGCTTTTGGAGAAAGTCTCACTGTGCATCTGACTTTCTCCACTTTATATTTATGCTGAGCTCATACAGCTTGGCTCTTTATTCTGCAAAAGTTAATTACTTCAATACCCTCATAACCACACTCTCCCGCTAACCCAAATGACTATTTCCCACATTTAACTCTCTTCGCTCTGCTGTTCCTCCTCCACCTACTAACTTGACCACCTCAGACTTTGCAACTCACTTCACTGACAAGATCTCTACAATCAGAGAAGAAATCTCTCATCTTTCTTCTTCCCCTTACAATACTTCCCCTAACTTTACTCCCTCTGCTGTTCTAAGTTCATTTGCACCCGCTCCATTGGAAGAGGTCTCTGCTCTGCTCCAGTCCTCCCGCCCCACCACCTGCTCCCTAGATCCATTTTCCTCGCATCTCCTCCGTACTCTGTCTTCTTCTCTTTCTCCACCTCTCACTAAAATTCTCAATCTCTCTCTCTCCTCTGGTATATTTCCATCGCCCTTCAAACATGCAACTGTAACCCCAATTCTAAAGAAGCACAATCTTGACCCTAACTCCCCATCCAACTATTGTACTATCTTGCTACTGCGTTTTGCATCCAAGATCCTTGAAAGAATTGTGTATGCGAGATTGACAGACTTCCTCGAGTCCAACTCTCTGCTAGACCCGCTTCAGTCTGGTTTCAGCGCTAAGCACTCTGGAAACGGCACTGACCAAAGTATCCAATGATGTATCTCATGGCCACTACTCTATCCTAATTCTCCTTGACCTGTCTGCGGCTTTTGACACTGTTGATCATCAACAGCTTCTTCTCATCCTCTGCAATATCAGTCTACAAGATATTGCTCTCTCCTGGTGCTCCTACCTCTCCCAGCGCTCTTTCAGTGTTTATTTCACTGGCTCTGCTTCTTCTCCCCAACTCCTCTCTGTTCAGTCCTTGGACCCCTACTGTTCTCCATCCATACTGCCTTCCTTGGTAAACTCATTAGCTCCTTTGGCTTCCAATATCATTTATATGCAGATGACACACAAATCTACCTTCTCTCTCCTGATCTCTCCCTGTCCCTCTTAAATAGTGTCTGACTGCCTCTCTGCTATTTCTAACTGGATGGCTGCCCACTTCCTTAAACTAAACTTTACCAAAACTGAAATTCTGATCTTTCCTCCCTCAAGTGTTGTTACTCCTTTGTCTGTCTCCTTCCAAGTCAATGTTGCTACCATCAGCTCCAACATGCAGGCTTGCTGCCCAGGTGTTCTCTTTGAACATGAGGTTTGAAGGAGAGGTCGGAGTCAATCTATCGCCAAATCTTGTCATTTCCATCTCAAAAACATTGCGCGCATCCGCCCCTACTTAACCCCAGATGCGACTAAGGTGTTGGTCCATTCCACTGTCCTTTCTCGCCTTGACTACTGTAATCTGCTTCTCAGTGGTCTTACGTGCTCCCAACTTGCAGTCCATAATGAATGCGGCGGCAAGGCTCATCTTCCTGTCCGCCCGCACCTCCCATGCCTCACACTTCTGTCAGTCCCTACATTGGCTTCCTATAAAATAGAGAGCTCAATTTAAAATTCTGGTTCTTGCTTTCAAATCTCTACATAATGCTGCTCCCACCTATCTATCCTCCCTTATACACAAGTATGTCCCGGCTAGGCCCTTACGATCTGCTTTAGACTTACGTCTATCTTCTGTCCGTACTCCCACCTCTGATGCTCGCCTGCAAGATTTTTCGAGGGCTGCACCATTCCTGTGGAACGCTCTTCCCTCCTCCGTTAGATGCTCACCCAGTCTCCACTCCTTCAAAAAATCGTTAAAAACCCACTTCTTCATAAAAGCGTATCAATTAAACTGTTAATAGCTCCCAACTGATTCCTCTTCTGCAACTGTCACTAGTCTAATACTACCCTTACATTTTGTGTCAGTTTACCCCACTCCCTCTAGTATGTAAGCTCATTGAGCAGGGCCCTCAACCCCTCTGTTCCTGTGTGTCCAACTTGTCTGGTTACAACTACATGTCTGTTTGTCCACCCATTGTAAAGCTCTGCGGAATTTGATGGCGCTATATAAATATCATAATAATAAGTGGATTTAGCATGGTCATTGAATCAGTCGCTGCTTAATATATTAATTCCTTAACACACAGAAGGTGGTGGTAAGCGGACATTTATCAGCCCTTCTGGTTACAGGGAAGTCACAGATGTTCTTGCTCTGTTTATTTTAGAGGAGGCACTCACTGGGCTCTTACTTGTTACTAGACGACTTGTATGTTCATGCCTGACCTTTTATGTTATCTTTAAACCATTATTTATATGGTAAGGGTTTGATGGCTGATAGTATAGGCTATTGTGTTATCTAATCACATTATTAATAGAAACACTGTATCTGTATCTTTTTACTGCTGTCCATACATTATAATCCAGTTGATTATCCTGTTCTCTTTCCAGAATCCAGGAGTAATTTTGAACTTGCTGTCAATCAGCCTCAGGAATCCTCAGCCCCAGTAGGAGGCTCAACCACCATTACCTGCTCATACAATGCTCCCATAAACAAAACACGCATGGATGCTGTGATATACTGGAGAGCTGGAAGACCTGATGGACCTATAGCATATCACCCCTCTAGATGGATGGTTCATCCCACTTACAGAGGAAGGACAAATGTGACACAGCAAACAGATCTACAGATAATGGGGGTAAACGATACAGACAGCTCTGTATATTACTGCTTCGTCACTCTCAAATTGTGTAGTGGAGATCAGAATATCACAACTGTAATCAGCAATGGAAACGGAACCAAACTGAATGTTACAGGTAATGTCAGAAAACACTCATTGCTCATTACCTACTGTCTTCTATAACTAACAGCTGGCAATTAATACTTCAACTTATCAGTTCACTTGCAAAAAAGGAAGTGAAAGAATCTGCAAATGTGCCTCCTGCCCTATGTACTCATCTCTTTGTTAATATCTGTGTTTTGTGAATCCTCCGAAAGCATTGATTTTAATCCAGACACTAAACAAATCAAGGCAATTGCAGATTTGATCGACAACCAAATTCTGACCATATATAATGATTTCCATTGCATTCGGAATTTGGTGATTTTGTCAATATGGACAAAATCTGATATTTAGTGAATAATCCTGTATTTGTTGATATGGTACCAGTATAGTGCACTAATGAATAGACTTACTCACAGTGAAAAAAATAGTTTCAGGCAAATTAGGTTTCATCCATGTAACATTTTGATTCCAGAAAATTTGGTCCATGTGATCATTTTGGAAAAAAATATTCAGATGATGAGAAAATGCAATTATTACATAGCATTGTTTTAATAGTACTGCAAAATAATAAATAATATAAATATAAATATTATGCAATGTATTGATAGGCAAATCATTTGTGGCCTTTGGTTCTCAGTAGTGATGTTGCGAAAATAACATTTTCGGTTCGCGGACGGCGAACGCGAATTTCCGCAAATGGGCGAACCCGGGGAACTGCCATAGACTTCAATAGGCATGCGAATTTTAAAACCCACAGGGACGCTTTCTGGCCACAATAGTGATTGAAAAGTTGTTTCAAGGGGACTAACACCTGGACTGTGGAATGCCGGAGGGGGATCCATGGCAAAACTCCCATGGAAAATTACACAGTTGATGCAGAGTCTGGTTTTAATCCATAAAGGGCATAAATCACCTAACATTCCTAAATCATAATGGATATGGATTGACAACCTACTGTCCTCCCCCCGCCCGTGAGCATTGGGTGGGGGCCATAAAAATAATGAGGGGGAGGGGGGACCTACTGTCCTCCCCCCCTGGCCCCCACCCCTAAACGGTGGGTGGGGGCCATAAATCACAATAGGGGGACCTACTGTCCTCCCCCCGGCTGTGAGCATTGGGTGGGGGCCATAAAAATAATGAGGGGGGGGACCTACTGCCCCCCCCCCTGGCCCCACCCCTGAGCGGCCCTAAATAAAAATCCCCCCCAATCAAAGGTGACTAGGGGTCCCCAAGCCACTAGTCACCCCAAAAAAGTTACCCCCTACCTACCCCCCTCACCCTAAACAATAGTGAGGGGGGAATAAAATAACTAACCTGTAAAGAAAAATTCAACTTACCATTTGACGTCTTCTTTTTTTCTAATATCTTCATTTTTCAGCCCCAAAAAAGGCCAAATAAAAAGCCATCATACCCGTCGAATTTAAAATAAAAAACCCGAGCGCAAAAAAAAAAAAAATCCAGACGAAAAAGAAAAAAACAGACGCTAAAAAAATGAATCCATCTTCACCCATTGAGAGCTCCACGCAGACTGAGCTCTGCAGGGCGGGGGAAGGCTTATAAAGCCTTGCCACACCCTGCAATTAGGCTAAGAACACTTTGATTGGCTGGTTTAAGGCAATCAGAGTGCTCTTTGTCATTTTACACAGCGTGGGAAAGTTCTTTGGAATTTTCCCACGCTGTCAACATTACACATCAGCGGAACAATACAAAGTGTTATCATGAAATAGTATCAAACGGTAGCATAAAATAAAATAACAAAGTGCCGGGTTAGAGCAAGTTGCATAGGCAGTGAACCCCTGTATTGGAATGAGTGACCTTTATCGCTGGTTACATTAGGCACTTGAAAGTGTATAAACTTGAAGAAAACAGCATTCTTGGTGAGTATATTATAAATTTGCACAGTGACATCAATTTATCAAAAGCTCTGTATGAGGACATGACATTGGTGTAGTACAGAACAGTGTGGTAAGTATCGCATAAGTAATAATAGAAAGGGTTTAAGCCTTCATCTTAGTGCTCCGTCACATTATAGGAGTATTTACAGTAAAGTGGAGTTCTGCAATAGGCACATCTACGTTTTATCATCCGGTCCTTTGGGTTACTGGCACATTACCTTAGTTTACATATCAGTTTATATAGTATGAATGCTGTATCCAGCAGCAATTTGCTAACAAATGAACCAAACAGTATAAACAGGGACTAGTGGGTCCCAACGTCTTAGCCATGTCTGTGGCTTGCTAACCGCTGCGACTGAGGGGTAGGGGGAGTGGGGGGGGGGGGGGGGTGGGAGGGGAGGGGTAGTTACCACTGGGTGGTTATTATTATGAGGGCCTTGTGCGATTCGGTTTCTTAGGGGATTGTGGCCTTGCCCATGTATTGTAACCATGGTTCCCAAGTGGAGGCATATTGGGCATATTTATCATTCATAGAGGCTGTCAGTTCCTCCATCACTCGTATGGATTCCACTTTTGGGATCCATTCCCTCACTGAAGGGGCTCTAGTTGCCTTCCATTGTACCGGGATTAGGAGTTTGGCCGCTGTGAACAGATGGTTCGTTAGGACCTTCTGTGGTTTGGCGATGGGGTTTGAGAATAATAATTAGAGCTTGTGAGGTATGTTCCCCCCTGTGACCGTGTTGGTAATCTCTCTTACCCTCCTCCAGTAGGATTGTATGGTCGGGCATTGCCACCAGATGTGGGCCGTCGTGCCTCCTATTTGCCCGCAGCACCAGCACGTATCCGGTGTGAGTGGGAAGATATGTTGCAATTTAGTGGGCGAATAGTGCCACCGCGCTATCCTTTTGTACGAGCTTTCTTAGATAGCGATGCTGCTGGAGGATCTCTGTATGCCCTGGAATATGGTGCCCCATTCCCCTTGGGAGATATTAGTGGAGAGTTCTCTATTCCATGCTTGTGTGTAATGCGGCGTTTGTACCCTAAGCTCATCTTGAAGCATCTTGTAGAATATCGATAGGTGTTTTGTTTTGAGAGACTGAGATGTGCAGTATATTTCGTATGTCGTGAATGCACGGGAGCCTGCTAGTAATGATTGCGTGGACCGAATGTAGTGGGTCAGTTGCGCGTACTTAAAAGTCTGCAACATCGTGGGTTGTTCCTGTCCCATGAGGGATTCGAGCGGCTTGACTGATCCGCTCTCAAGGACTGAATGTAGTCTCAAATAGGGAGTTTTCTGGGGTAGGTTCAAGAAGTCAAAGGAGTTGTGTGGGAGTCCTGATTGAAACCTTGGGTTCCCAGTCAGGGGGTATAGGGGGGTATGGGTGAGGGGAGATTTCAGACCCCTGTCTCAAGTGCCTCCAGGTTTGGAGCATGGGTGTTATGGTGGAGTGATGGGGTTGGTTTAGAGACAATAATGTGGATCCGGCGTCATGCCATGGGACGCCATGGAGTGGGGTTTTGAAAAAGGATTTCTCCAGTTGCACCCATTGTGTCTGCGGGCATGAGTTGGCCCATTCATATATCTTAGTGAGCGTGATCGCTTTATGGTAGAGCTCTATGTGTGGCATCCCCAGTCCGCCCTGGTGTTTGGGTTTCGTGAGTGTGTTGAAAGCTATCCTAGGATGTTTATTCGCCCAGATACATTTGGTGAAGATGTGCCTGATTTTGGTGAAGAATGTTTTGGGGATACGGATTGGGAGTGTTTGTAGGAGGTATAACAGTCTCGGGAGTGTATTCATTTTTAGAATGTTAATGCGGCACAGCCACCCAAATTGGGGCTTATGCCACATGGCTAGGTCTGTTTCTATCTGTTGTAGAAGAGGGATAAAATTCATGGTATAGGTATTTGTGAGAATCCGCGGTAGGCGTACTCCTAGATATTTTACATCCGCAGCTGCCCACTTAAAAGGGTACCGCTCCTTCAATGTTGTTTGCATGTGATGAGTGATTTCTAAGGGTAGGATCTCGCTCTTGGCAAAGTTAACTTGGAAATTGGATACCTTAGTATACCCAGCTATTTCCCCTAGGAGTGGTTCCATGGATGTTCCAGGGGCGGTCAGTGTAAAAAGCAGGTAGTCTGCGAATGCAGAGATCTTGTATTCCTGCTGACCGACCTGGAAGACTGATGTCTGCGTTGTCCCTAATCCCTTGAAGGAATGGTTCCATCGTAAGGATGAAGAGGAGAGGGGATAGGGGGCACCCCTGTCTCGTGCCGTTTCTTATGTGTACCGGGTCAGATAGTTGTCCGTTGATTTTGAGTTTGGCCGTGGGGGTGGAGTATATAGCTGTTACAAATCGCTATTTGTAACTGGCCCTTTAAATGGAAAATTGCCCTGCTTCCCTGGATTGTGGAGAAGCCTATTTGCCAGCCTCCTTCCTCATGACTATGGCCCCTGGAAGATTGTGCCCCTGAAAACTTATTAACATTTATTGGGTGTGTATGGCCCTTTAAGAACCGTCTGGGGACATATTGTGACTTTGCTGAACAATGTCCCTTTAAGACTATGTCCCCAGACCTGTAAAATAACTTGCCCCTGGCTCTCTCCCACTTGGTTCAGTAAATAGGGCTTACTGAACCAAGTACCACACAGGCGGACCACCCAGAAGTTAAAGTGTGCAGGCAATTTACCTCCCAGGCTGTGAGGTTACTGCAGGTTAATTGCACGTGGCGCCGGCCATTTTAGTCATTCGAATGCGGTCAGCGGTGTATGCTAAAGATTCTGTGGAACTGAAATCGGCTACACATTTTGCCGAACACCGCTGACCCTTACCTTCTCCTACCAGGGGCGTACCTAGAGCATTTGGCACCCGGGGCGGACCCTGAGTGTGGCACCCCCCCCCATAATAAAAATTTAAGAAAACAGCCACAATATTTTGCTTTCCTATGGACTGTTTGAATGTGCGCGCAGGTCTTGCCGCGCATGTGCATTCGGCTCCACTCGGGAGCTGACGTCGGCGGGGGAGAAGAGGTCACCCCTTAAAACCCATTCAGCCACTTACCTTTCTCCAGCGTCGGGCTCCCTCGGCACTTGTGACCTCTCCTCCCCCTGCCGACGGTAGATCCGAATGCGCATGCGCGGCAAGAGCCGCATGTGCATTCAAACTGCCCATAGGAAAGCATTACTCAATGCTTTCCTATGGACGTCCAGCGTCTTCTCACGGTGAGTTTTACAGTGAGAATTGCGGAAGCGCCTCTAGCGGCTGTCAGTGAGACAGCCACTAGAGGCTGGATTAACCCTCAGTGAAACATATGTTTTCAGCTGCAGGGTTAAAACTAGAGGGACCTGGCACCCATACCACTTTATTGAGCTGATCCTTAGAAATAGCATAAGAAAGGGATTTGGGTTCAAAACATGTAGCGGCTTGGGCAGAGGTTTTGTAGAAGGGGGCCAGGGCAGGTGTTTTGTATAAATGCGCCATTTTTGTAGAAGGGGGAAGACCAGTGCTTTTGTAGAAAGGGGCTGGTGAGAAACTTCTAGAAAACTCCTCCCCTGCCCATTTCTACAAAGCCCCTGGTCTCGCCCCTTCTAGAAAACCCCTGCCCTTCGCCCTTCATATAAAAACCCTGCACCCTGATCACATAAATTGCATACACTCCCTACACATAAAAAACCCTGCACATCCCCCTTAATTAAAAAAAAAAGCTGCACACCCCCTTAAAAAAACAAAAACCTGCACAACCCCCCTTAATTAAAAAAATCCTGCAAACCCTTAATAAAAACCCTGCACACCCCCTTAATAAAAAACAAAAACTTGCACAACCCCCTAACAAAAAAACATGCACAACCCCCTTAATAAAAACCCTGCACACCCCCTTAATAAAAAACAAAAATCTGCAGTGCACATCCTCCCTTAATAAATAAAATACTGCAACCCCCTTAATTTAAAAAAAAAACCTGCACCCCCCCTTTAATTAAACATACCCCCTCTAAATAAACTTCCCCTGTGCTGCACCCCCTTTAATTAATCCACCCCCTCTTTAATTAAACCACACCCCTCTTTAATTAATCCATCCCCTCTAATCCACCCCCTCTAATTAATCCGCCCCCTCTAATTAATCCGCCCTCCTCTAATTAATCCACTCCGCTCTAATTAATCCACCCCCCTGTAATTAATCCACCCTCCAATTAATTAATCCACACCCTCTAATTAATCCACCTCCCTCTAATTAATCCACCCCCTCTAATTAATCCACCTCCCTCTAATTAATCCACCTCCCTCTAATTAATCCACCTCCCTCTAATTAATCCACCCCCTCTAATTAATCCACCCCCTCTTTAATTAATCCACCCCCTCTAATTAATTCACCCCCTCTAATTAATCCACCCCCTCTAATTAATCCATCCCCCCTCTAATTAATCCACCCTCCCTCTAATTAATCCACCCTCCCTCTAATTAATCCACCCCCTCTAATTAATCCACCTCCCTCTAATTAATCCACCCCCTCTAATTAATCCACCTCCCTCTAATTAATCCACCCCCTCTAATTAATCCACCCTCCCTTTAATTAATCCACCCTCCCTTTAATTAATCCACCTCCCTCTATTTAATCCACCCCCCTGTAATTAATCCACCCTCCCATTAATTAATCAACCCCCCTCTAATTAATCCACCCTCCAATTAATTAATCCACCCTCTCTCTAATTAATCCACCCCCCTCTAATTAATCCACCCCCCTCTAATTAATCCACCTCCCTCTAATTAATCAACCTCCCTCTAATTAATCCACCCCCTCTAATTAATCCACCCTCCCTTTAATTAATCCACCCTCCCTTTAATTAATCCACTTCCCTCTATTTAATCCACCCCCCTGTAATTAATCCACCCTCCCATTAATTAATCCACCCCCTCTAATCCACCCCCTCTAATTAATCCACCCCCTCTAATTAATTCACCCCCCTCTAATTAATCCACCCCCTCCTCTAATTAATCCACCCCCTCCTCTAATTAATCCACCCCCTCCTCTAATTAATCCACCCCCCTTTAATTAATCCACCCTCCCATTAATTAATCCACCCCCTCTAATTATTCCACCCCCTCTAATTAATCCACCCCCTCTAACTAATACACCCTCCAATTAATTAATCCACCCCTCTAATTAATCCACCCCTCTAATTAATCCACCCCCCTCTAATTATTCCACCCCCTCTAATTAATCCACCCCCTCTAATTAATCCACCCCCTCTAACTAATCCACCCCCTCTAACTAATCCACCCCCTCTAACTAATCCACCCCCCTGTAATTAATCCACCCTCCCATTAATTAATCCACCCCCCCTCTAATTAATCCACCCCCCCTCTAATTAATCCACCCCCTCCTCTAATTAATCCACCCCCCTTTTAATTAATCCACCCCCTCTAATTAATCCACCCCCTCTCCTCTAATTAATCCACCCCCCCTAATTAATCCACCCCCCCTCTAATTAATCCACCCCCCCTCTAATTAATCCACCCCCCTTTAATTAATCCACCCCCCCCCTTTAATTAATCCACCCCCCCCTTTAATTAATTCAGCCCCAGACATAAAATAACTCCTTTCTACTTACATTTTGATGATGCCTTGCTTGCATGGATGGAATGGATCCTTCCGCTGAAGATCCGTGAAGGCGGACTTCCGGCGCTGCGCACGTCGTCATCACGTTGCGCGACGCCGCGGCCCGCAACGCTCCTCCCCTCCTCCTCATAAAGAAGGAAGTCCCGCCGGAGTTTGGCCGCAAAGGTGCTGCGGCTGTGCGCAGCGTAATGATGGGGGTGACACATGACACTGGAAGTCATGGCACCCCCCTAGTCAGTGGCACCCGGGGCGGGCCGCCCCCCCCCCGCCCCCCCCCCGCCCCCCCCTTAGTACGCCACTGTCTCCTACACTTCGTTTTTCAGCTCCAGAGACTAAGTCCCGTTTGAAATGGCATGAAATTGTAGATTATGCTAGCTTTAGTGTACTGATAATCTTAATTTTATTAATGACAGGAGGCGAGTATTTGCTTAAGACTTTCTTTACTTAAGCTTCACAGCAGCACTTTTTTACTTAGTAACAAGGTAACCAATCAGAAAAAAGATAACATGGTATAAAAGTCCCTCCCTGTGACGTCACTTCCTCTTTCTGGCTGCGAACCAAAGGAACGGGAAACTGTAAGGGAACCGATAAGAAATCCGGAATGCCAGACGAGAAAGTTGATGCTTGAGAGGGAACAGGAACGAAAACATGACTTCTAGGAGAGCTGAGCTGATGCTTGAGATGAAACAGCAACTAAAGTTGTCCTCTTGAGGGGCTTTACGCTGAAACGAAAGAGCAGAGTCGAAAACAAGGATTAATCCGAGAATTGGACTTCTAAAATTATGGTGTCCAGTAATTAGAAAAAATCATATATAATAGACCACCTCCCCTAAAGTATTAATTTATACAGACATGGAGAGAAATACTTAGCCCCTCCTGGTAGAATATAAAATAGTGTGTTACTCTAATCTGAGATAAACTTACCTAAAGAGGTGACCTAAGGGGGGGGGAAAGAAAACGAAGGTGAATGGGTGGGAAATACTCGCCTCCTGTCATTAATAAAATTAAGATTATCAGTACACTAAAGCTAGCATAATCTACAATTTTATAACATGACAGGAGGCTTCGTATTTGCTGTTTTAACGCTCCCCCAGGAGGGCTAAGGAAGCGTGCACAGCTGGACGAAAGTAGAAGTTGCGGAACGTCTGTTCCCTGGACCAGTCTGCTGAGCGGAGGATATCCCGAAGGGAGGCTCCAGCGTTGAATGCTCCTGATGCCGCCGCACCCCTGATGGAGTGGGCTCCGAATGAGGTTTCAATCCCGGCCAGGGAGAGCAACCACCTAAGCCATCTGGCAAGGGTTGTGGTGGATACAGGATGATGGGGTCGGACGTATGAGATCAATAGCTGGTTGGAGGAGGTTGAACGTAGAGAGGAGGTGACTGATAAATAACGAGAGAGAAGCGAGACCACACACAATTTTGGATGGTTAGGGAAATAAGGGTAAAATACTGAAGAGGAGTTTGATTTTGTCCGTCTGGACACGGAAAAGGTGACACCTTCTGGTGAGAAATTGATAGCGTTATGGTCAAATGCTCGAACGTCTGACACTCTTCGGAAGGAGATTAGGCAAAGCAACAGAGTGAATTTTGCTGAGAGTTGGCGTAGGGTTAGATCTTCGTTGTTCGGCCAAGCTTCAAGGAAGCGTATCATGACATTAACGTCCCATAGATGGGAGTATTTCGGAGTTGGGGGGCGAGCTAGTTTAATGCCCCGCAATAGTCTACAAACCAATGGGTCCTGGCCAACTGGAGCTCCATCTAAAGGTACGTGGGCCGCTGAGATTGCTGATCGGGCAACGTTGATGGAACGGTATGAGCGGCCTAAGTCGAACAGATGTGAGAGGAAATTCAAAATGAACTGTCTAGGGGCTGTAAGGGGATCGGTATTCTGTTCCAGGCACCAATTGCACCAAGCACCCCAGGAGGAAAGGTAGCATCTTCTGGTTCCTGGCGCCCAAGAATCCCAGAGGAGTTCCTTAGTTCTCTGCGATAATTCTCCGAAATTCCAGGATCCCCTGAAAGAGTCCAAGCCACTAGTTGGAGGTGGCCCTGAATTATCATCGGATGAGGGTTCCCTTGAGGGTCCTCTAGCAGGTCGAGCCATGGAGGTAGAAGGAGGGGATGTTGGCAGGATAGGTCCAGGAGATCTGGGAACCATGCTTGGCCCTGCCAGAGCGGGGTGAGTAGTACCAGCGTGACTTGTTGTCTGCGAATCTGGAGAAGGACTCTCGGGATCATTGCGAAAGGAGGGAAAGCGTAGGCTCCCGTAGTCGGCCACTTTTGAAGGAAGGCATCTACCGCCGAGCATTCTGGGTCTGGTAGCCAGCTGAAGAAATGAGGGACTTGAAAATTCGTTCGGGAGGCGAAAAGGTCCAGTGTAAACGGTCCTCTGAGCTTGGAGATGCGGAAGAAAACTGATTTGTGCAGGCGCCAGTCGCTGACGTCCCTCCAATGTCGGGAGAACCAATCCGCCGTAATGTTCGTCTCTCCCGGGAGATATTCTGCTCGAATTGTTATGTTGCGTTGGAAACAAAAATTGTAGATGTCCTTTGTCACTTCGGATAGGGTACGTGATCTGGCCCCTCCTAGTTTGTTGATGTATTGGACAGCTGAGATATTGTCCATTCGAAGGAGGATGCAGCAGTCTGAGAGGTGGTTGGCCAAACTGCGGATTGCGAACGAGCCTGCAATTAACTCCAGACAATTGATGTGGAGAGAGTGTTCCGCCGCAGTCCATGGTCCCCCGGTGGAAGTTGCATGACAAGTTGCGCCCCAGCCTTGGAGGCTCGCGTCTGATTCCACCACAAAGTCTGGAGTGGGGCCGAAAATTGCTTTGCCATTCCAGGCAGACATGTGGCGAAGCCACCAGTTGAGTTCCTCCCTCACCTCGGTAGTGATCGGGACCCTCTGATCGTATGATGGATGGGTCTGGAGGAACTGAGCCTTCAAGCGTTGCATGGCCCGATAGTGAAGGGGACCTGGGTAGATCGCCTGAATGGAAGCCGAAAGTAGGCCTACAATTCGAGCTAAACCTCGGAGAGGTATATCCGCTTGTCGAAGCGTCTTGCGTAGTTCCTTCCTGATCGCAGTTAGTTTGGTTTGAGGTAGGCGGAGAACACAGGTAGAGGAGTCGATCTCGAAGCCGAGAAATTGAATGATTTGGGATGGAGTCAGTGAGGATTTCGCCTTGTTGATAACGAATCCCAAAGATTCGATCAATGAAGATGCGTAGTTCGTTTGTGACTGTATGCTGGATGCGTCGTCGCAGAGTAGCAAAAGGTCGTCGAGGTAGATTAGGCAGCGAATGCCTCTTGCTCGAAGATGTGCGGTGACTGGTTTGAGTAGTTTGGTGAAGCACCATGGAGCGGAACTCAGGCCGAATGGAAGGCAGGTGAATTGGAAGACCCGGTGGTGCCAGAGAAAGCGGAGGAAACGTCGGCTGGATGTATGTACCGGTACGGAGAGGTAAGCATCCTTGAGGTCGAGTCTGGTGAACCAATCGCCCGGTCGGAGGATGTCCCTGAGGAGATGAATCCCTTCCATTTTGAAGTGCCTGTATATCACGAAAGTATTCAACTGGCGAAGGTTGATTACTGGGCGAAATTCCCCTGATTTCTTCTTGACTAGGAAGATGGAACTTAGAAAACCTTTGTTGTTTGGAGCTGGTTGAATAGCTCCTTTTGTCAGTAAGGAACGTAGTTCCGAATCGAGGAGAGTGGTTTGAGCTCTTGACATTATCGGGTAATGGGGAAAACCTGTTTGAGTAGGGAGAGAATAAAATTCTATCAAATAACCCCGAACTGTGTTTAGAACCCAGGTATCTGAAGACAGCGTCTTCCACATATCTATACAATGTAACAATCTGCCCGCATGATAAACCGTAGTAAGGTGAAAGGTAGGAAATCTCACCTGTAGGGTATCTGTTACGTCCGCGGGCTCTGCTTCCTCTTCCCCTGTCTGCTCTTTGGGTGTAGAAACCCCTTGACTGGTAGTTGGGGAAGAAGGATGAGGTGGGGGGTCGCTGTCGTTGGCCTGTGGCCCAGAAGCGGCTGACTGTACGACCCCTTGAACGGTCAGCCCTTCCAAAAACCCGTGAGGGTTGTTGGTGGAATACTCTTTTCATGGATGATTGTGCTTTGTTCAAAGTAGTGTATAAGTTTACATGCTTGTGTAATTCTTTGATATAGGGTTCTCCAAATAATAGACCCTTAGCCTTGGGGCCCAATTCTTTGGTACCCAGATCGGTTAGTTTGGCATCCATACGCAGCAGCACTGCTTTTCTACGCTCCGTACATAGGGAAGTATTTGCATTGCCCAGCAGGCAAATGGAGCGTAGTGCCCATTCTCTTATAACCGATGGGTCTAAGGGGCCCTCGTTAGTGAGGGCTTCATCAGCCAATAGTAGAATTCTTGCCAGGGGCCCCAGGACATCCAACATCTTGTCCTGGGTGAGGCGCAGGCTGCGCTCGATGCCCTTTTTAGGGTCACGGCCAGTTCTGGCTAGGTATGTGCAGAGCATTGGATCGAACTCCGGGGTCATGGCAACCTTGTCCGGCAAGGTCGGCCTAGGGCATTCCGCTCTTAGGCGCTTGCGGACCTCCCGGTCTAGTGGTCTCCTGATCCAGAAATGGATATATTGGGAGAGATGAAATGGGAGTGACCATTCCGAAGACCGAGGATATCTGATATGCCGTGGGTCAAATAGGGGTTGACCCAGTGTATCCATAAAGGTTTCGGCGTCTTCCGAAGGGTTCTGTTCGGGTATAGAATCCGCTGTTGTGAGATCTCTATTAAAATCTTGAGGGAAAGGTGCCCCTTTAAAAGAAGCCACAGGCCAGTCTTCTTCATCTTCAGAAGAGTGGTCGGCTTGCCACTCATCTAGGATGGCCAAGGGGTGTAAATCAAAGGAGTCGTCCTCTTCCTCTGACAGAGTAGGTTGCACGGGATGTTTAGTTTTGGTGTCAGTCTGTTTCGGGCGTTTTGCCGGTTCTTTCCCCTTGCGTTTGAGGGGTTCTGGCCCATCCCCTTTCCAATATCTTTTATTGGGTTTGGAAGGGTTCCTTCTTGTGGGATCTGAATCATCCGCCTCTTCCTCAGAAGGCGGGGGCTCAGAAGTTTTTGGGTCTTTAGGCTCAATGGGCAGCACCCGAGCCAGGGCCTTTTCCAGTGAAGCGGCAACGGCCGCATTTATAACAGCTTGTAAGTTTTGGTCTTGGATTGAAGCCTCCATAGCAATAGTGATGATACCTATGGGGCAGAATAGGCCAGCATTAGAATGTATTGAGGCCGTCCGAAATAACACAAAAACTTAATTAAAATGTTTTAAAATAGTGCAAGCTGTAGCTGGGGGTCACCCAGTCTTAATAACCTCCGGGAGTAATACTTCAAACCCGTATAGAGGTATGGCGGCACAGACAAAGCGGGCCAATCATGGGCTGTATATCATAACAGCAATCATAAATATATTTAGGGATTTATCCTCAAAATAATTCAGTATTAATGTGATGAAACTCGGGTTGAATGGTAATGGGGTAATCCCAACAACGGTATTGAGTTGTTTAATTGAATTTGAAATATCAATATTTGGTTCCAAGTAGTACTTCCCCTTTACCACCAGGGGGAGTAGTATAAGTCAGTAACTCATCAAACTGAAATTACAAAGTGAGATATTTCCAAGGGGAGTGAAATCAAAACTACTCAGAGGTAATATTATTATTATTATCTGAAATTAGCAGTGTAAATATATATATAGTTCTTAGTTAGAAATTAAAATATATAGCCGAAGTGCAGTTAAAATGGCCGCCGTGCGGTTATTTGGGCTCCGATCGCGGCTCCAAGAAAATGGCCGCCGCAATCGTGCTCATGCGCACAAGGAAGAGAAGCGGCCGTTTGGATCTCGCAGAGGTGCGCGAGATCCAAGATGGCCGCCGTGCGCACTCGGGGCCGCTGGAGGCGTTCTCCACGGCCCAGAAAGCCCGGGAAAGCGGGGCAAAATATGCCGACCGCGACCCGGACCGTTAAAAAGGTAAATTTTCTAAAAATTATTAAATTAATACATTCAATAGATGCGCGACAGAATATGGAACTGTAGAATGAGGAAAGAAAAAATAAGGTGGTAATAAGAACTAAGTTAAAAGACACTTAGGGAAAATAAGCTAGGGTAGGAAACCAACACCTATGAATAAGAAACCATATTTAAAGTCAATTGTGACAGAAACAGATAGGTAAAAAATAAGGAATAAAGAATAGAGAATAAACCACAGAAACCACAGAAAAGTAGGAGACAGTGGCACTCTGACCTGTACTGGTGTGAAGCAGCAAAGAAAGAGGAAGTGACGTCACAGGGAGGGACTTTTATACCATGTTATCTTTTTTCTGATTGGTTACCTTGTTACTAAGTAAAAAAGTGCTGCTGTGAAGCTTAAGTAAAGAAAGTCTTAAGCAAATACGAAGCCTCCTGTCATGTTATAAAATTGACCGGCCACACAGCCCAAATCTATGGAACTGTTTTGGGCAGGAAATTGTGCTTGTGGTCGGTCATAAAGGGACCTCCAGCTAACTTTTGATCCACTGGGGGATTTGGCTGATTTTTGGAAGTGTTTATGTTTGAAATGTGCTGATTCCAAATATGTTATGGAGATTGAATGTATAGTTTTAAAGTTACAGTGTATGTGTGAAAACTGTATTTTTACTGTATGCTATAATTATGTTATATGTTTATCTGAGGGGAGGAGACGTGGGGGTGGTACCATGTATGTGATTGGTTAATTTCATCCTCCCCCTGGGAGTGTCCTGTGTGTACCTTTTTGTAATAAAAAGCAGGCTGGGTGTCCCAGTTCTCAGTTCTTCTTGACCCTTCAAAACGTAGCCTTGTCTCGTTATTGGAGGGAATTGCTATATCACACTGGGGATTGCTATGCTCTGCATATTCCCCTGAGCTTTCAATCACTTAGCTCTTTTAAGAGCTTGTTCCGGATACGCTCTCCTGGAGGAGAGGTCTTCCCCACACAGTCCTGAATGCTGGAGGTTCATTCCAGGGTGGAAGGAAGACGGCGCGGCTCCAGTTAAGCTACGGCGGTTGTGGAGCCTGCGGTGGTTGTGGTGTTGTCTGCAGTGCTTGGAGTCCTCTGAGAGCGCTAGGAGCATCCATCAACGGAGGGTACTCGGTCGGAGTACACGGAGCTCCGTTACAATAGCGTCCAGCCATTTTCCCCAGTTGGGCCCAAAGCCCATGGCGTGTAATGTGGCTTTTAGGAGAGACCAGTCCACTCGGTCAAATGCTTTTTCAGCATCGACCGAGAGTAGGAGGCTGGGTATGTGGTGAAAATGAGATAAGTGGATGAGATTCAGGAGCTTTGTCGTATTGTGCTTTGCCTCACGACCCGGGACAAAGCCTGCCTGGTCTGTATGGATGAGATTGGGTAGTAGGGGGCGTAAACGGTTTGCGAGTATTTTAGTAAAGATTTTGAGGTCTACATTGATTAGAAAGATCGGACGGTAACTACCACAATTAGTGGGGTCTTTTCCTGGTTTTGGTAATAAAGTGATATGGGCCTCTAGAGCTGGGGTGGGCAGAGCTGGGGTATCAGTGAGGAAGTTAAAAGCATCAAGAAAGGGGTCTGCTAGTATGTCCTTGAATGTTTTAAAGTATTTAGCGGTGTAACCATCCGGGCCTGGGCTTTTCCGCTGAGGTAACAAGCTTACAACTTTTAAGAATTCGTCTTTCGTCAGTGGGCCATCTAGGGTTTGTAATGCTCCTCTAGGTATTTTTTTACGCACCCTGGGGGCCAGGAAGTGTTCGATATCTTGTGCTAGCGGGGGTGAGTTACGGAGGTTGTATAGCTCTGAGTAAAACATATGAAAGGCTTCCATGATGTCTGGCAGGGTGTGTGAGACGCCTTTGTGTGGGTGACCGACCTTAGCTATGAATGTCTTATGCCTACTTTGTTTTAACGCAGAGGCCAGGAGGCGTCCGCATTTGCCTCCAGAGTAGAAGTAGGCGTGTTTGGTGCGTAGCAACGATCGTTGAATCTGTGTGTTTAGAATGTATTGCAATTCAGTGCGCTTTGCTAGTAGCGCCTTATATGTCTGAAAGGAGTCTTTACTGTGGTGGGTTGCCTCCAGGGCCCGGATATCTGCTGTGAGGGATTTAATTTTACCCTCTGTTTTTTCTGTCTTGAGGCTATGGCTATGAGCTGTCCCCGTAGCACACACTTATGTGCTTCCCATGCTATTGGAGGGGGGGGGGGGGGGGGGAAGTCTCTGGGGAGGAGTTTTCCTGAAAGTACTGTTGTAGGGAGGAGTGTACTTGTTTGATCACTACTTTGTCATTCAGTAGTAGGTCGTTTAGTTTCCATTGGTAGGTTTTCAGGGGTATGGAGGGGATATGAACGGCAAGAGACAGGGGCGCGTGGTCTGACCACGTGATTGGACCATAGGAGCAGGATGACACTAAGTGAAGGAACCTGTGTGGCAAAAAGAACATGTCCAATCTGGAGTATGTACGAGTCGCTGGGGAGTAGTAGCAGTAGTCTTTCCTATTTGGATGACTAATTCTCCAGCAATCGTAGAGCTGGGAGCTGTCTAGGAGGTGGGAGAAGTGCTTACGTAACGGGTCAAGCCGATTGGGAGTGACTGATGTGGTGTCCAAGGTAGAGTCTAAAGATAGGTTACAGTCGCCCCCCATAATAAGGATGCCCTCCGCAAAAGTTTCTATCCAGTGTAAACATTTCTTAAGGGTCTTGCATTGGCCTGTGTTAGGCAAGTACATGTTGATGAAAGTGATTTTATTGTGTCCTATGGTCCCCTTTATAAGCAATAGCCTCCCTGAGTCATCGGTTTTCTGGTCTAGGAGCGTGAATGGTACCTGAGCGGAAAGTAGTATAGCCACTCCTCTGGTTTTTTTTCCAGTGAAATGGCCGAAGTAGCCTGTGGGATATCTATGGTTTCTCAGGTTGGGAGCATTATCTTTTTTAAAGTGGGTTTCCTGGAGGAACGCCACGTCGGCCCATAATCTATGTAGCTCAGCAAGAGCTAGGGAGCGTTTTTCCGGGGAATTCAAACCCTTCACATTAAGAGTGATTATGTGTAGGATGGTGTCAGGGTACCTGTTGTCTCTACCTCTGTGGAGGTGAGAAACTTGGACGTTCTTCCTCGCAAAAGGGTTGAATCACTCGTTCCTCGCGGTTCCCTCGGTCGTTTACACGCCGGCCGCGAGGGATCCACTTCCTTTTATGACGCGGCGTTCAGTAGCCGACGTCATGACGACAACCCAACCCGATCTGTCAATCAAGCCCCAAGCACGAATGAGGATTCGTCGGGGGCGTGATTACCTGTTTAGAATCTGGGTATAAAAGAGGGCTTTCTACGTTTGTTCATTGCCCTGTCGTGGTTCTAGCTTGTCTAGTCACTCAGTGCTCTTGTATTCTGTTAGTTTCTTTGGTTTTGACCCGGCTTGTCTGTTCTACCTCGTTTACCTCTATTACCCTTTGACTCGGCTTGTCTCTCGTTTTCCTGCTCTCTCGTTCCCTCGACCTCGGCTTGTCTCTAGACCATTCTTTACTACTACTTACGTTAGTCCGTCCATTCTAAGGTCCGGTATACGTACCCTGTACCTGTTTGTACTCTGCATGTTGGATCCCTGTCCCGATCCTGACAGGTGGTCATTGTTGATCTATGGTGATCAGATATCTAGGGCTGGTGTCGTGCCACCGCCCAGCGCTTGGCGCTTGGCCACAGACCTGTCTGTACAGAAATACCAAGAAGTTTACAAGCAATAACACATCAAAGAAGAAAAATAAACAAAAAGATAACAGTTACTCAGTAAACAATCAGAGAGTATCGAGAACCTGAGTTAGAACTTGCACCTGGGTCAGGTGCGCAAATACCTGTGGCAGCTGTCTCGGGTGAGAAGATCTGTTGCCGTGGTGTAGGTCAGTGAGACCTAAGTGCAATTGCTAGACGGTATAAGCATGCAGTAGCAGTAGCTTATATATTTCAGTGAACTATCCCAGTGGGGGGGGGAATAGTCGATTAGGAACTGTTAAGTCTGTTCGTGTATAGAGGGTGGGGTATGGCCAGTCGCCTTCCCATGCCGTGCGAATCCCGCTTGGAGTGGTGATGTTAGCTTAATGGGCGGGTACTTCATAAGGGCACGGGGCTCCTGGTGTCGGGTCCCTTGAGTCGGGCCTCAAGTATAGCCATGGGGATTGCGTTAGACAGCGCAGTAGCATCCCCTGCCCACCTACCCTACCCCTGCTCAGCCTGCGGTGGTGTGATCGGTACCGTGGGGGGGGGGTATTTTAGAAGGGCACCACGATAGATCCTGGTAGGTGATTACATGATACGTTCATGGACGCTCATGTTGACTCCCTGGTCTAGGTCTATGTTGGCTGGTATGTTAGTGGAACGTGTGCCACTGTGAGCCATGGTCAATTTGTTCGTCTAAGGATTAGAAAGTTCCCTTATCCCCGATACCGCGAGGTCTATAGCAGGTGAGCGCGTTTTTTTTTTTTTTTTATGGGTTGGGCAATCTCAAGTGGATTGGTCGGGGTAGTGTGGCGAGACTACCAGAGAAACGCTTGCTGAACGGAGCTATAGGGGATTATGATGCATTTTGTATTCGGATAATGTACCCATGGACATATAGTATATACATAAAACAAAATTAGGTCGGCATCATATTACCCGCCCTTGCGAGGATCTGCTGAGCGTGCCTGTGGCAGTCTCTCCACGTATATTGGCACTCTGCCTGATCAAAGAAAGTCTTGGTGTCGTGAAAGGCAGTGCCTTCAAAGCCATATTAGTCTCCGTCCCCCTGTGTATCCGTGAGAAGACCGGGATAAGTCTTGGTAAATCATGAGAACATCGTCCTTTGCGGCTCTGGTGTCCTTGAGTTAGCTCTTGGCAGAAAAGTGTTCTTTGTGGGCCTTTTTCTCAAGGTAGGGCCTTTTCAATTGAGAGGAGCTGTGTCCGTGTTGTGCGGTTCGTCCGCGATAATTAAGTAGGTCATTGACTCCTTGCGGAGGGCGATCTCGTGTCTCCATGTGGCACGAAGTCCGTGGTGTCTTTGTGTCTTTTCCTTGTTTCCTGCTGCCAACGAGGGCGTTGGGGTGCTGGAGGTAACTCCTGTGGTGTCATCGGGCTGTACCAGTCACTGATGCGTGTCATAGGGAGGTCTAGGGCTCTCTGGAACACAGGGACGTCTTGTATGGTATAGATGCTGTGCTGACTGCCATTAACCATTGTGCTTAGGGCAAATGGGAACCCCCACCTGTATCTGATGTTCCGTACCCTCAGTTGGTCAGTGATGGGTTTCAGTGAACGTCTGGCTTGTAGTGTGAGCCAGGAAAGGTCAGGGTATATACTGACAGGGTCATTGTGAAATAACAGCGGCTGGCTGGAGTTTCTTAGTGCTGCTAGTATGTCTTCTTTGCATCTGTAGTAGTGCAGCCTGCAGATTATATCCCTGGGTCTATCCGCTGTGAGGCCCCTGGGCCGTAAGGCTCTGTGGGCCCTGTCAATGGATAAGTCAGGAGCCCTATCAAGAATTAAATTAAAAAGCTCAGTGAGCACTGCCATTATGTCTTCTTTGTCATTTTCAGGTATACCCCTTATTCTCAGGTTATTTAGTCTCCCTCTATTATCTAGATCGTCCAGGGAGCGCTGCATATCTGCTAGCTGGGTAGTGTGGGCTCTCACTGTTTCTTGGAGGGATTGTATCTGCGTGTGTGTGACATCTGTCATCTTCCAGTGACCCAATTCTGTCACCTAAGTGGTGTATGTCTGCACTTATGGTGTCTAGTTTGCCCTGGAAGGACATCTCCAACTTACCCAGAATTTTTGCCAGGTCCTGTTTGGAAGGCATATTGCGAAGTAGGTCCCTTACCTCAGTGTCTCCAGGTAATCCGGACATTTCTGAAAACCGCTGTGCTGGATGGCTGAGAGTTGTGTGGAGGTGAGTCCGGCGCCATGTTCGGGCCTACCATGCCGGGTTGGAGTTCCGCATTATCGCTGAAATATTTGGTGAGGGCTCCAGATTTTCCCGCAGGCTGTTTACCGGAGGCATGGGGAGTTGATGCAGCTCGTTTAGGATGCCCCATCTTTAATCTTGTCGCCCGATGGATGCGGATTCACACCGTGAGGAAGGAGCTCGCTTAGCTTGCGGCCATTTAGTTCCGTGGCTAGCTCCTAGTCACCTTTGATAGGGGGGGGGGGAGGAATTTCTATTTAGGGCCCCCACCCACCACTCAGGGGTGGGGGCCGGGGGGAGGACAGTAGGTCCCCTCCCCCCCCCACATTATTTTTATGGCCCCCACCTAACGCTCACGGGAGGGGGCCGGGGGGAGGAAAGTTGGTCTCCCCCCTTCATTATTTCTATTCCCCTGTATAACAATGTTTGGCATTTAGTGAATATTCCCCTATAAAACAATGTTTGGCATTTAGTGAATATTCCCCTATAAAACAATGTTTGGCATTTAGTGAATATTCCCCGTATAACAATGTTTGGCATTTAGTGAATATTCCCCTGTATAACAATGTTTGGCATTTAGTGAATATTCCCCTGTATAACAATGTTTGGCATTTAGTGAATATTCCCCTATAAAACAATGTTTGGCATTTAGTGAATATTCCCCTATAAAACAATGTTTGGCATTTAGTGAATATTCCCCGTATAACAATGTTTGGCATTTAGTGAATATTCCCCTGTATAACAATGTTTGGTATTTAGTGAATATTCCCCTATATAACAATGTTTGGCATTTAGAATAAAAAAAAAAAAAAAATAAATAAAAATATATATATATATATATATATATATTTTAATAATAATAAATAAAAAGTTTTTTTGTTTTTTTTTAAGAATGAATATAAAATGGATGATGTCCAGGAGGTGGGAGGGAGGGTCTGCTGCTGATTGGCTGGTATGTGTCTGCCGACTGTGAGGTACAGGGTCAAAGTTTACTCAATGATGACGAATAGGGGGCGGATCGAACATCGCATATGTTAGCCCGCTGTGGCGAACAAGCTATGTTCGCCAGGAACTATTCACCAGCTAACTATTCGGGACATCTCTAGTTCTCAGATCAAGTGAGGAGAAGTAGCCAACAAAGGAGAAAAGGACCGTAAAAAAAATTATATACTGTATATACTAGAGTATAAGTTGAGTTTTTCATCACATTTTTTGTGCTGAAAAACCCCAACTCGACTTATATGCGAGTTAATGTCTGTATTATGGCACCTTACATTGCCATAATACAGACCAGGACCGCCGGGCGGTGGCAGCAAGCTGTTACTTACCTTTCCTGCAGCTCCTGTCAGCTCCCTTCTCTCACCTCTGGTTTGGTCAGCTCCACTGCAAGTCTCGCGAGAGCCGCGAGAGACCGCGAGACTTACAGTGGGAGCTGACCAGCAGGGAGGTGAGAGAAGGGAGCTGACAGGAGCTGCAGGAAAGGTAAGTAACAGCTTCCTGACAGCCCCCTCCACTGAACAGCCAATGCCACTGGACCACCAGGGAATGAGAGCCCCCCTCCCTGGCCAGCTAACAAGCAGGGAGGGGGACGAAAATAAAATTAAATACAAAAAAAAAATGTATTAACAAAAAAAAAATAATAAAATTAAAAAATACCAAAATCTTTTTTTTTTAAATATTATATTAAAAAAATAAAAATAATAAAAATGCCACACACACACGGCCGGATTAAGAGCCCAGTGGGCCTGGTGCTGACAATGATGATGGGCCTAATTACGGAATCTTATCAACCAAAATCACTACCTCCCAAGCGTCATGTATCTGATGGAGATGGTGCTGGAGGGAAACTCATAGGATGCAGCTATAAGAAAACACATACTCTATGCTAATTTCTCTCTAATTTATGCTTTCATCTTTCAAGTAAATCCATAACCCCTAACAGCAGTGTTCAGTGAAGCAGGAAGTCAATGGGCAGGGTAAAAGGGTGTGTCACTGGCGCGAATCACGTGACAAGACCTGCCAAAAGGGGTGAACATGCCCAAAAGGGGGGCATGTTTGTCCAAAGAATTGGAAGGTCAGCCTGGCATGAATGCATGTAAGGCTGCCTGCCAATCCTGCAGGCTGTCCAACTAAGGACATACTATGCAGGCAGCACCTTGAGCTTGACATAAATGCGTCTAATTATGCGCTCACTCCATGCTTTCTAAGGACTGTCCCCTAGCACTTGCTGGTCCACTTGTCTCCTTACTAGCAGGCAGAAGTTCCTGGTATATAGTCTGGGACAGAGAAAAAGGTGTATGTAGTGAATGTAGAAGAAAGGGGACATGCTACAGTGTTAGAGAGACCAACATCTGCATTACCTAAACTAATTTTAATGTCAACCAGTCCACACGTTTTGTTCCCATACATCCCTCTTAAGCTTCCAAACTTAAAGGGACACTATAGTCACCAGAACAACTACAGCTTATTGCATTTGTTCTGGTAAGTAGAATCATTCCATTCAGGCTTTTTGCAGTAAACACTGTCTTTTCAGAGAAAATGACTCCAATGGCCGCTCCTTAGATGGCTGCTAGAGGTGCTTCCTGGGGCAGTAATGCCTAGTGTGCAACACTGCAGTTCAGTGTCTCCACCCTCTGCATGCAGACACTGAACTTTCCTATGGGGAAGTATTGTAATTTGCTCAGACCACCACGTCTGAGCCAGCAGCTGCAGAATTGAATACAAGTAATATTTTACTATATTTAGAGAGACAAGAATGGGCCAGGGTGGTGGTTGATTGTGTTCCTGTCAATATAGTGCTCCTTTAAGCAAGACTATGTGAAGAGTAGTTAAGGTTGCCACCTTTCTTGGAAAAAAATACCAGCCTTAATCATTTGTATAATTAATTAATTATGCATGACATCACATGATGTAAATCACAAGTAGTGACATCAGAGAAAATTCTGTAAAACCACCAACAAACTACTCACAGTTTGATTCTGCTGTATAGATGGATTGCTCCCAGTGTCTACCTGATTCCCAGTGTCTCAGTCTCGCAAGTCACGCAGAGTCTCAGTGTCCCTATGTATCACAGTGTCAGTGTCCCCATGTCGCCCAGTCCCCTAGTCTCCCAGTGCCCCAATGTCTCAGTGTGTCCCCATGTCAGTAGGATACTGGGGACACTAAGAGACACGGGGACACAGAGACATTTAGGGAAACTGGGAGAAATGAGGACACTGAGACACATACACTGGGAGACATGGGGACACTGAAACATTTGGGGACACTAAAACACTAGGGACACAGACACATGTGGACACTGGGAGACATGGGGACACCAGGAACACAGACACACTGAAACATTTGGGGACACTAAGAACACAGACACTGGGAGAGACATGGGGACAGTTTTGGACAGACATGGGGACACGGGACACAGACAATGGGAGACTTGGGGACACTGAGACACTAGGTACACTGGCTGGGGGACATGTCTCCGTGTCCCAATGTCTCACAGTGTCCCCATGTCTCCCAATGTCTGTGTCCCCTAGTGTCCCCATGTTTTCCAGTGTCCCCAAGTGCCTGTGTTCCCAGGTCTCCCAGTGTCTGTGTCCTAGTGTCCCCTAGTGTCTGTGGCCCCATGTGTCCCCTAGTGTCTCAGTGTGTAACGGCTTACCTTGGTTGGGAGTCTGTAGTGCAGATTTTTGCTCACCCTTGCAATTAAACACAGGCCAAGGTGGTCAGGTAAGAACTCACCTGGCCTGTGAGTCTGTGCACAGGGGCTGTGCAGGTTAATACTCCAAGTCGCAGTACAGAAACGGATAAGCCAGGAGAATAGTTGTGGGTAAGCCAGAGGTCAGTGGGTACCAGAAATCAGGATAAGCAAGTAGAGAGCCGAGGTCAGGGTACAACGAAACAACAATCCAAGGTCAGGAGAACACGAAACAGCAATACTTGAACCAGAGTCAATGAACTGACACTGCCCTCAAGGAGAGGCAGTGTCTTATACCTGGCTAATTGGTTATTAGCCACAGGTGTGCTGAGAATGTTGGAGCAGCCACAGAATAACGTCCAGCCCCCAGTGCTGGATACAAGGCAAGATTATACTTCAGGCAGTTACTAGAGGTGTATAGTGGCTCAGAGGCAAAAAAGCAGGTCCAGCACGGTAAAGTACCCAGGTTCAAGTCCCTCATTGGGTACTTCTGGGGTGACCTTGTCTGGATGTCCTGGTGAGAATCGTGACACAGTGTCCCCATGTTTTCAAGTCTCCCAGTGTCCACATGTGTCCCCATGTGTCCCTGCTGCCTTCCCTCCATCCCTCACTTACCTGAGCTGTAGAGCTGCTGTCTGGACTCTCTGTGCTGTGTAGCTGCTCTGTGGGGGATCAGTGAGTAGTAGAGAGAGGCAGGGAGGGATATTCTGTAACTTCCTATCCCTGCCTCTCTCCACACACAGTGTTGGTATTGCAGAGTAATTTCCATTTATTCTGAGAAAATTACCTGCATTTGTATTGCTGGTATTACTGCAATACCAGCGCAGCCTCAAATACCAGCTGTGCCAGTAAAATAAAATACCAGTCAGGTGACAAACCTAAGAGTAGATTTTTATTTTTATTTTTTTTAAATGGGCCTGGGCCTGGGCCTGGAGCTGCAGCTCCATCAGCCCTATGTTAATCCGGCCCTGTACACACACACACACACACTCATACAAACACACACACAATCTGCATTATATACACACACACACACTCTCTTTATTATATACGCACAGAGTGTGCGTATATAATGCAGCGTGTGTGTTTGTATGAGTGTGTGTGTATATAATGCAGAGTGTGTGTTTGTATGAGTGTGTGTGTATAATGCAGATTGTTTGTATGAGTGTGTGTGTAATGCAGAGTGTGTGTTTGTATGAGTGTGTGTGTATATGATGCAGTGTCTGTGTTTGTATGAGTGTGTGTGCATATAATTATAAAAATCACAGAATTTCCAAGTTTTACCCTCGACTTATCCATGAGGCATAGCATATTTAACAATTGTTGGTCACAAAACTACACTCGACTTATACATGAGATCGACTTATACACGAGTATATACGGTAATATATATTCATTAAATGTATTATACGCAATTATCATTTTTTTTCACTGCTCTTTTTTTTTTATAAATTCTTTATTTTGAAAGATTTTTGTTTTATGGGGTGGGGGTACAGAAAAGAAAACGGGAGGTCAAAGTTTATAGTACATAATTCACAAAACAAACGTGTGCTTTTTACAGTAGGCGAACAGTTCAAGCATGTATATAATTTATCTGTTGGGGGTTCCCACCCGTTTTTTCTATAAATTCTTCCATTTGAGCAGTTTTGTGTGATTTGTTGGGGTTTCAAGGGTACAGAAAAGAAGCGGGGGGTAAGCGATTGGTTAAATAAGAGTAAAAGATATACAATACATTTACATTTAGTCATTTCGGTAATTTATATATATTAACAGTTGCTGAGTTCTGTTTGTTATTGGCAATACTCTTCATATCAATATTCAGATCTCATGTGATGCATCTTGTTCTAATGGTCTGGGTAGGGTACATGAGACTGAGGGGTATGGGAGAGGATGCCCTGTCCTACTACTGGTTTGCGGTTGAGGAGAGGCTTCGTTTTTATGTTGTGGTTTCGTGGAAGTTCTGTTGTGCCCCTCGTGTTTGCATACTTAGGTAGTCGGGTCGGTTTGTTGGGGTTCAGGCTCCCCTAGTGTGAGGGGGGGTTGGGGTGGGTGTTCGTCCGTGTCGTTCTGGCTTGTAGTGTTTGTTTCTGTGTTAGGCGTTCTTCTTATTCTATGCGATTCGTTGTCTGTTATATGACGTCGGTTTGGGTGCAGTCTGGGTAGCCTTTCGGTGTTGTTTGCGATGTGGTGTGGAGTGCGTATTTCAGGTGTGTTGGTGTTCTATTGGGCATTTGTAGGTGTTTGTGTGTTCCCTAGGTGCCCAGTGTGTTGCTGTCTCTTGGTTATGTGGGACCTTTATTTTTGGGTTGGCATTTGGTTTTGGTCTGCGCAACAGCTTGGGCGGTGAGAGAGTGTGGGGGAATGGGGGGGGGGGGTGGGCGATCTTCAGGTTCAGGGGGGAGGGGGGTTGGGAGGGTTATGGTCGTAGGGTGTGTGTGGTTATTGTGTTTGCGAGGTGTTGTTTTGTGTTGGTGCTTGATGGTGGTCTAGGTTGTTAGTGGGAATACATAGAACCACGGGTCCCAAATTTTTTTGAAATGTTTAGTTGTGTCGTGAATCAGTGCGGACAATTCGTCCATTTTAATTGTGTCCTTAATTTTCCTTTTCACTGTGTCCAGTGTGGGTGTGTCTGGGCTACCCCATTTTTCAGCGATGGCTCTTCTGGTGGCAAGCACTGCTCTTTTTTTAAGTTGACAATAAATAAATTCTACGTGGGAAAGAGTCCCAAATCTAAAGATCTCCTCTTTTTGGATACTGTAAAATTGTCCACCTGATGTATACATTTATGGGTCAAATCCTTTATTGCATGATTTATAGATTTGTATGTCATCTTGTCATGGAGAGTATTTTTCACAATGAAGAACCAGTACTGCAGTTACCATTTGAGTTTGCTCCATAACATAGTTTTAATGGGCTTGCTTTGGGTTTTGAACTTGTTTTGTGAGTCAAAGTCAGAGGATGTGTATAGGGCTATATAAGCATAGTAATTGAATTCCTAACTAGCAGTAATTGGGCAGTGACACTTCAGGGCCTTGATACATACACCAAAAGCATTAAGCTAATGATGTTTTGGTGCTTATGTATTTTAGCCTGTACAATGTTGTATATACATATGCACTTGTTTAACATTTCTGTGCCGATACCAGAGCACACATTAGCTGGCCTAGGTCATCATAAAGCAATGATATTACCTGATCATTTGAATTTACTGGGGTAAGGGAATGAGGAATTGTTGCTTTCCCACAAGAGAGAGTTCTGCTTTAACGAATTATGTGGACTATTACACTCAAATTTGGAAATATTTTTAATATTGCAAAATGAGTCAAAATTGTTCCTCATTCTGTCTTCCTCCGATGTATTAACATAATAATGAATTCTCTAAAATTCCATTATCTCACATGTTCCCCAGCTCATCAGAATGATTCTACTCCAACAAATCTGGGGGGGCTGGGAGATCCAATAATTCCAATAATCATTACTATCATGATCATCCTGGTCATTGGGATTGTCATTGGTGGAATATTGATCATCAGAAAAGGTGAGAAAATTTCCTTTAGCTAGTATACTAGAGAGATGGTTTCTTTCATGTAGATCCAGAAAAAACAAATCTAAGAATGTAGTTATGTTTGTCTTAACACTCTTTCTACAAGAAAGGGTGAACTATGTAGATTTATTTGAAACAGTTTTTCCGACATGGGTAAATAATGCAAATATACATCTCAATCCCCTTTTTGTTATACTTTGGCTAAAGCTTTGCACGTAATAAAATTAATACAATAGAAGAATAAAAGACCATCTATTGATATATCAATGCACATGAAAGGTAGGAACTTTAACAGAAACAATAAATAAATAATAGATATACATTTTGTTAGCTGTATATCTATTAGCAAGTTTGTATACAGTTAACAATATAACACTAAATTACATGTAAATTGTAGGTTATACAGGGATATACATTTTAATTATTGGCATATTTTATATATAATTGCATATATAATTAAGGTCTTACAATTTCAGTTCTTAGGCTACTAGCCAGACCTTAGAAGGTCAAATCTGGAGGGTCACACTCACTATGTTAATTTTTACTCTCCAATAGTTAGTGACAAGTGGAAATTTTAAGTCCTGTTTAATTCACTTGCAATTAGTCTGTAAATTAATAATAATTTTTTTTTTCGTTCTGACAACATTTTGGCATTTTATTTCAGATCAGTGCCACAGCTGAATCTTGCAGTCGCTTAGTAGATAGCCCCATAATTCACACAGGTATTAGAGAGCTATCTACAAAAAAAATTAAAAGTCCAAAATTACTTATTATTAGTAATTAGTATAAGTAAATATATACAGGGAGTGCAGAATTATTAGGCAAATGAGTATTTTGACCACATCATCCTCTTTATGCATGTTGTCTTACTCCAAGCTGTATAGGCTTTAAAGCCTACTACCAATTAAGCATATTAGGTGATGTGCATCTCTGTAATGAGAAGGGGTGTGGTCTAATGACATCAACACCCTATATCAGGTGTGCATAATTATTAGGCAACTTCCTTTCCTTTGGCAAAATGGGTCAAAAGAAGGACTTGACAGGCTCAGAAAAGTCAAAAATAGTGAGATATCTTGCAGAGGGATGCAGCACTCTTAAAATTGCAAAGCTTCTGAAGCGTGATCATCGAACAATCAAGCGTTTCATTCAAAATAGTCAACAGGGTCGCAAGAAGCGTGTGGAGAAACCAAGGCGCAAAATAACTGCCCATGAACTGAGAAAAGTCAAGCGTGCAGCTGCCAAGATGCCACTTGCCACCAGTTTGGCCATATTTCAGAGCTGCAACATCACTGGAGTGCCCAAAAGCACAAGGTGTGCAATACTCAGAGACATGGCCAAGGTAAGAAAGGCTGAAAGACGACCACCACTGAACAAGACACACAAGCTGAAACGTCAAGACTGGGCCAAGAAATATCTCAAGACTGATTTTTCTAAGGTTTTATGGACTGATGAAATGAGAGTGAGTCTTGATGGGCCAGATGGATGGGCCCGTGGCTGGATTGGTAAAGGGCAGAGAGCTCCAGTCCGACTCAGACGCCAGTAAGGTGGAGGTGGAGTACTGGTTTGGGCTGGTATCATCAAAGATGAGCTTGAGGGGCCTTTTCGGGTTGAGGATGGAGTCAAGCTCAACTCCCAGTCCTACTGCCAGTTTCTGGAAGACACCTTCTTCAAGCAGTGGTACAGGAAGAAGTCTGCATCCTTCAAGAAAAAACATGATTTTCATGCAGGACAATGCTCCATCACACGCGTCCAGGTACTCCACAGCGTGGCTGGCAAGAAAGGGTATAAAAGAAGAAAATCTAATGACATGGCCTCCTTGTTCACCTGATCTGAACCCCATTGAGAACCTGTGGTCCATCATCAAATGTGAGATTTACAAGGAGGGAAAACAGTACACCTCTCTGAACAGTGTCTGGGAGGCTGTGGTTGCTGCTGCACGCAATGTTGATGGTGAACAGATCAAAACACTGACAGAATCCATGGATGGCAGGCTTTTGAGTGTCTTTGCAAAGAAAGGTGGCTATATTGGTCACTGATTTGTTTTTGTTATGTTTTTGAATGTCAGAAATGTATATTTGTGAATGTTGAGATGTTATATTGGTTTCACTGGTAAAAATAAATAATTGAAATGGGTATATATTTGTTTTTTGTTAAGTTGCCTAATAATTATGCACAGTAATAGTCACCTGCACACACAGATATCCCCCTAAAATAGCTATAACTAAAAACAAACTAAAAACTACTTCCAAAAATATTCAGCTTTGATATTAATGAGTTTTTTGGGTTCATTGAGAACATGGTTGTTGTTCAATAATAAAATTAATCCTCAAAAATACAACTTGCCTAATAATTCTGCACTCCCTGTATAATATTAGTATAAGTATACAGGAGGTTGTGCTCATACTATCATTCTTTGTTCTGCCTGTGCATAACATTCAGAATGACAGGTGGATGCCTAATAGGGACTTTAACTTGTGGCTTGGTGAATGGTGTCGGGAGCAAGGATTTGGCTTCATTTCTCATGGTAGCTCTGTTTGGAATGGAAATAAACTGTACAAAAAGATGGTTTGCATCTTTCTCAAAAGGGAACAAAAGTTCTCAGTGAGCAGCTCAGAGGTTTTGCTAGGAAGTATTTAAACTAGGAGGTGGGACAAAAGGGTGATAATACATCAATCCAATTGCCCCCTAAAACAAGGACAGGAAGTAACTGTAGCAAGTATGTTAAAAAATGGTAATCTTAGAGTCATGTCTACAAATGCTCGCAGTTTAGGGAATAAGATCCATGAACTTATGGCAATAATGGCAACTGATAATGTAGATTTAGTGGCTGTTACTGAGACATGGTATAATGAGAAAAATGACTGGGACATAGCAATACCAGGGTACTCTTTACATAGAAAAGACAGGGAAGGCGATAAAGGGGGAGGGATGGCCCACTATGTGAAGGATAGCATAATATCTAGCCTAATAAAAGTTAGTGAGGCGAACATAGAGAGTCCGTTTAGGTTATGTTAGAATTTGGAAATCACACAGTAATTAGTGTAAGTGTGATATATAGGCCCCCAGGACATATGGAAGAGTTAGATAATCTACTAGTTGATGAAATAGCTAAAATGACCATGAAGTTATCATCAAGGGTGACTTTAATATTCTGGATGTGAACTGGAAAACCAAAATAGCTGCTTGTGCCAGGAGCACACATATTCTAAACTCCCTACTAGTGATGTCCCGAACGGTTCGTTGGCGAATAGTTCCTGGCGAACATAGCGTGTTCGCGTTCGCCACGGATGGCGAACATATGTAAACAGTGAGCAGCCTGTGGCTGCTCACTGTTAAAAAAAAAAAGGGGTCCCCCTCCCTGAGTGGGTGGGGGTCCTAAATACCAATAGGGGGGACCTATTGTCCTCCCCCCGGCCCCCACCCCTGAGCGGCGGGTGGGGGCCCTAAATACCAATAGGGGGGACCTATTGTCCTCCCCCCGGCCCCCACCCGTGAGCGGTGGGTGGGGGCCCTAAAAATAACAATAAGGGGGGCATATTGTCCCCCCCGGCCCCCACCCCTAAGTGGTGGGTGGGGGCCCTAAAAATAACAATAAGGGGGACCTATTGTCCCACCCGGCCCCCACACCTGAGCGGTGGGTGGGGGCCCTAAATACAAAGGGGGGCAATCCTAGTCACCCCTCCTCCCCAAAAAAAAATTATCTCCCTACCTACCCCCCTCACCCTAAAAATAATGACGGGGGGACCTTTAACTAAAAACCAGTAAAAAAAAAAATAGATAAAAACAACTTACCATTCGATGTTTTCTTTATTCTACAATCTTCTTTTTTCAGCCCCAAAAAAGGGCAAATAAAAAACCATAATAACCGACGCAATAAAAAAAAAAAAAAATGAGCGCACAAAAAAAAATCCATGTTCACCCATGGAGGGCTCCGCGCAGACTGAGCTCTGCAGGGCGGGGGAAGGCTTAAAAAGCCTTGCCACGCCCTGCAGTGAGGCTAAGAACACTCTGATTGGCTGGTTTAAGCCAGTCAGAGTGCTCTTTGTTATTTTACACAGCGTGGGAAAATTCCAAAGAACTTTCCCACGCTGTGTAAAATGACACAGAGCAGTGTGATTGGATGGCTTGAAATCCATCCAATCACGGTGCTCTGTGTCATTTTACACAGCGTGGGAAAGTTCTTTGGAATTTTCCCACGCTGTGTAAAATGACAAAGAGCACTCTGATTGGCTTAAACCAGCCAATCAGAGTGTTCTTAGCCTAACTGCAGGGTGTGGCAAGGCTTTATAAGCCTTCCCCCATCCTGCAGAGCTCAGTCTGCGCAGAGCCCTCCATGGGTGAACATGGATTTTTTTTTTGTGCGCTCATTTTTTTTTTTATTGCGTCGGTTATTATGGTTTTTTATTTGCCCTTTTTTGGGACTGAAAAAAGATTTTAGAAGAAAGAAAACATTGAATGGTAAGTTGTTATTATCTAATTTTTTTTTTACAGGTTTTTAGTTAAAGGTCCCCCCCTCATTATTTTTAGGGTGAGGGGGGTAGGTAGGGAGATCATTTTTTTTTGGGGGGGGGGGTCCCCCTTTGTATTTAGGGCTTCCACCCACCGCTCAGGGGTGGGGGCCGAGGGGGGGGACAGTAGGTCCCCCCCTTATTGTTAATTTTAGGGCACCCACCCACCGCTCAGGGGTGTGGGCCGGGGGGGGGGACAGTAGGTCCCCCCCTTATTGTTAATTTTAGGGCACCCACCCACCGCTCAGGGGTGGGGGCCGGGGGGGACAATAGGTCCCCCTCTTATTGTTATTTTTAGGGCCCCCACCCACCGCTCAGGGGTGGGGGCCGTGGGGGGACAGTAGGTCCCCCCCTTATTGTTAATTTTTGGGCCACCGCTCAGGGGTGGGGGCCGGGGGGGACAATAGGTCCCCCTTATTGTTATTTTTAGGGCCCCCACCCACTGCTCGGGGGTGGGGGCCGTGGGGGACAATAGGTCCCCCTTATTGTTATTTTTAGGGCCCCCACCCACCGCTCAGGGGTGGGGGCGGGGGGGACAATAGGTGACAACCGATGACAAAAAGCCCTACCCATAGACAGAACCCTGCAAGGAAAAAAAGCCAGATGACCCAGCAATACCCGCATCGTCTGCATTTGAACCTTCAGCGCTGACATCACCAGGTCAACCTGTGTGACCACTGTGTCAGTGTCAATTTCTATCCCTAGGAAAGACAACCTAGTGGACGTCCCTTCCGTCTTTTGCTCCGCAAGTGGCACGCCAAACCAAGCTACCACCGAGCGGAATGATGACAATAACTGGGCACATCCCTCAGTGCCCCAGGGACTCACAAACAGGAAGTCATCAAGATAATAAGTTACCGAATCCATGCCAGAAAACTGATTCACCACCCACTCCAAAAATTAAGCAAACATTTAAAAATATGAAGACGAAATGGAGCAGCCCATGGGGAGGCACATGTCATGTGATGAATCATACAAAAGGACCCAGACTCCTTTTTTGGCACCAACCCCAAGGGCGATACCCGCAGGTTAGGAAAAGGGAGAAAAATCAAAAGTCCCTGCCATGCGACCTAACGATGTCTCCTGGGACAACTTGTCACCCAACATATCCTCTTTACCGCGAACCGACCGCAGATCATCAGCAAAACACGGCTCGGTGAAGAAACAAAGGGGATAAAAAATACTGAAAACCCGTCCCCCAACACCAGAGCGTCGCGGCACTTAGGGTAATGCTATAGCCATGGCAACATCCTTGCCATGATCACTGGCATCCTCTCCTTTTGACCAGTCCTCCCGAGCCCCCATCTCAGGCAAGGTCTGTTTTTGCCTTCTTAAAAGCATCGACTCACGGGGTGAGCCCCCACACAATGCAAGTACTCATGTTAAAACCTGCAGGCGAAAAGCCCAACCCCTATGTCCGTACACGTTCGGCCTGTGCCTCCTCCAGCACCCCGTGCGTATTCCCTCTCCTCCGGGATTAAAGATGGCGGGGTCTGTGACGTTAGCAATCCGCGACGTGCGTCCATCACATGTAATTTGCGTCTTATTTCTCTCCCATCTATCCGTATTTGGATTGAATTTGCTATGTTTTCTTTCTAGTCCTGTCAACAAGATGAACATTAATGACCCCATAAACGCGTCACGTCCGGCGACTCCTTGCTCCGCCCAGATGTCCTGCGCCTCTGTCACTTCCGCCCAAACTGGAAAAGAAGGGGGACTCCGAGAGCGCTCTTCCCACGCCCATCTTGCGCGATATCACTACCCATGGCTGCCTCCTGGAAGCCCGGGATCCTCCACTCACCCCTCCGCAGCCGAGAGCCAACTGCCTTCCGCTCGTCCCGACCTCTGTTCCACTGCTCCATCGAACCGGACTGGGAGAAAGGCGAGTAGGAGGCCTGGACTCTCCGTATCCCTCTCCATCCCACCCCATACTGTAGGGCAGCAGTCATGCTTCCCTTTCCTTACAGTCCAGGGGATCCCTATACTTGTAGAAATATCCATTTGTGGAAACAGACAGATCTAGAGTGGAAAACAAGAGAAGTGAGCATGTTTCTGTTGAAAAAAAGTGGTAGAAAGATTGGGACATCTCTTGCATCACCAAAACAATAGCATGTATCAGAAAATTACTGTTTGGGTTCAAAAGAAACAACACTTCTGTGCATTTCTGAGTTTTGCATGGATCCTGCATGAAAACAATTAGTACTTTTTTGCGTCGTCATTAACCCCTTAAGGACACAACTTCTGGAATAAAAGGGAATCATGACGGAATATTTCCGTCATGTGTCCGTAAGGGGTTAAAACACAAGTTACAGTGCTTTTTTATTTTACGTTTTCCCACAAGTGACAATTTGTTTTTGTCGGCAGACTTTGCTCTGTCTCTGTATATGTTGTTTTTGGTTAATAAAAAAAAAAAAAACCTTACCTAGAATGAAAATCCCACAAAGATAGTTTTACAGTTGTATGATTGCGATTAGTGCACAGAGGATAAAATGATATAACTCTCTGAAATCAGAGTCAAGCATTTGACAAACAGATGATTTTTGTTTTTGCTTCATCCAGCTGTTCAACTGAAAAAGGTAGAGCAAGAAAATATGGCATCTCTCATTGCTGTATAACTTAACAATTTCTGGTTATCTTTAACTGTATGAACCACTGACATTATGATAAGTAAAGGAAAAGAAGTCAAAACAGTATATATTAATTGTATTTACTATTTACTATTACATGTTTTTATCAGGAAGGATACATTGAGATTTTTCCCATTTTCAAGTAGTATGTTTTGTGCAGTTGTTGTTAAAAGTTTTATTATTCAAAGTTAGCCATTTTAGAATTCTCCATTCCTTGTTATTACTAAATTATCTCAGTTGTGTATTTCATAATACAATGCAAAAATGTATAGGTCATCACACTGAAATAAATCACAACAGCATGTTGTCCTGAGGAAAGTTCCATGCAGGGACTGAAACGTTGACGCTTTGCATCACTACAAGCACTTTATGGAGTGCACTTTTTATAAATTAAGGAAATAAACGCTACGTTTTAAGGAAGACCTTGAGTACAGACTACTATTTATTATAATTTTTTTGTGTATGTAAATGTAACTGAGGTCTGGTATTGAATTGTTTTTTTTATTTACTAAAATATCTGTCTGTCTGTCTATCTATATTCTAATTCAGGCTCCCTCCCTCTAACAGTCCAATCCAGGAGGTTAGCTATGAGAAGTTAACTTGGAAGCGTCTCTAGTGTCTGCTAAATGGCAATGTCTTACACTGCAGGGTTAAAACTAAAGGACCACTTCACCCAGACTACTTAATTGAGGTGAAGTGGTCTAAATGTGCCTTTCGTGATCATTTAAATTGGGACAATATGCTTCCTCTTCAGTTTTATCATCACTTTGAATCCCTCATCCTGCAGAATATATCTTGGTATAACATCAGATAATAGTGTAGGATAATATTTCTCTAGAAAAAAAAAAATCCTGAAGACATGATACCCTATATAAATTGACTTTCACCCCCTAATTACAACGAGAAAATAATTTGAGAGTTGCCATGTAGTCAACTTAGTTCTATATATAAAGAAATGCTCTAGCAGTAGCACTAGCAATCTAAATAATCATCCTTGTGCTTTTGGGACTTTATGTGTTTACTTAATTTGCTAACAAATTCGTCATATTAATAGTAATTATTTAATGTAATTTAATCAATTCAGATTCAGAAAGGGAAGATGCAAAACTGGAAGATGTAATGGAAAATAACCAGGTATATATTTATATGTTTGTCTGTCTGTGGACCATCTCCTGGACAAGAAAGAGGTTTCATCAATCATCTGTTTTGGGGTTTATCATTAAGAAATAGAATGTTCAGATAGGGATAATAAAGTCTTCATGTCTTTCCTGGAAGTTCTTTTTTTTAACCATCAGTCATCAATGAATGACTGATCGTGATCTAGAATTATCACGTTTTTCTGTTTACAGAAAACTCTGGTGACTAAAGTGTGTCGGTGGACTTTACTGTGATAGGGTGACTGTTCTTGCTGGTACTCCTTCCTCTGAGTCCTCTTTCACCAAGGCTTGCTATACTCATCACTAGTTTACATTTTCCCCATATTACAGATTTAATGAATTGTATGTTTAAACAGCATTAAATAACATTACCATAAGACACCATGTTATGGTTATTTACTAATTGTGGATACACATCAGATCATCAACATTCAGACAAAATTCCTAGAATTTACCTAGAATTATACATGGATACTCAAGGATGGATTTGCTTAATGGTACTAAATGTTCACATGTTTCAGCTTGGAACAATTCTGTTTCTGCTAAATTGGTAATTGGCTGAATCCAATATAAAGTATAGGATCAGATATTTATCAAGCACCAAACAATTACCAAATAAGGACTGAACTGTCCCAGTAAAATATACATTTTCCATAAAAAATGCTTGCTTTTGGCTGGTGAAACTATAGCAATCTGCAATGTAAGCAGCAAATGGTCAAATCTTTGCAAAAGTGTAATTGAAACAACCCCCCCCTATTAACTAAGGGGAACCCACAGATGTGATCCCGGCAGTAGTGGGTTAATAACAGTGTGGGTGGTTTGTTTCAGTGTGTTCATTCTGGAATTCAATCTGAAGTGATTTTATAACTATTTCTGTCCCTTTTAGGATGATATGTCCGAAGTTACAAATTCAAACTTTGAATTCTAGAACTAAAAATCTATATTAATACAATGTTAAACAAAACATTACAAAACATTTGCTCACCATTGAAGTCATAAGACTTGCTTTTCCCACAGAAATCACAAATGTGCAGTAATGTTACTACCGCAAAGGATTCTGGGTGGGCATATGCAAATTAGTTTAACAAAGAATCACATTTTTGCCTCATTCCATTTTAAACATGGATTCCTTTGAGTTTGTGTTTGCTGTATACAACAGCTTTGAAACACAACTTAGGAAAAGATGCAAAGCCAGTGAACCACTTGTAACGGAGCTCCGTGTACCCCGACCGAGTACCCTCCGTTGATGGATGCTCCTAGCGCTCTCAGAGGACTCCAAGCACTGCAGACGACACCACAACCACCGCAGGCTCCACAACCGCCGTAGCTTAACTGGAGCCGCGCCGTCTTCCTTCCACCCTGGATCGGCTTCTGTCCTCCAGGACCATGTGGGGAAGACCTCTCCTCCAGGAGAGCGTATCCGGAACAAGCTCTTACAAGAGCTAAGTGATTAAGAGCTCAGGGGAATATGCAGCGCATAGCAATCCCCAGTGTGATATAGCAGTTCCCTCCAATAACGAGACAAGGCTACGTATTGAGGGTCAGAAGAGGTCTGAGGTCTGGAACACCCAGCCTGCTTTTTATTAGGATAAGGTACACACAGGACACTCCCAGGGGGAGGATGAAATTAACCAATAACAGCATACTACAGCCCACACATTCCCTCCCCTCAGATAAACAGTTAAACCAATTATTACATACAATAAAAATACAGTTTTCACATACACACTGTAACTTTAAAACCATACATTCAATTTCAATAAAAGTGCATATTCAGACTCAGCATACATCAAACATAAACACTTCCAAAAATCAGCCAAATCCCTCCAGTGGATCAAAAGTTAGCTGGAAGTCCCTTTATGACCGACCGCAAGCACAATTTCCTGCCCAAAACAGTTCCATCGATTTGGGCTGTGTGGCCGGTCAATTTCATGCGGAAAAACGACTAAGTCCCATTTCGAACGGGACTTAGTCTCTGGAGCTGCAAGTTCAGTATGGGAGAAGGTAAGGGTCAGCGGTGTTCGGCAAAATGTGTAGCCGATTTTAGTTCCACAGAATCTTTAGCATACACCGCTGACCGCATTCGAATGACTAAAATGGCCGCCGCCACGTGTTCGGCTGCCGAATGGCGGCCACCCAGCGCTCGGCAATTAACCTGCAGTAACCTCACAGCCTGGGAGGTAAATTGCCTGCACACTTTAACTTCTGGGTGGTCCGCCTGTGTGGTACTTGGTTCAGTAAGCCCTATTTACTGAACCAAGTGGGAGAGAGCCAGGGGCAAGTTATTTTACAGGTCTGGGGACATAGTCTTAAAGGGACATTGTTCAGCAAAGTCACAATATGTCCCCAGACGGTTCTTAAAGGGCCATACACACCCAATAAATGTTAATAAGTTTTCAGGGGCACAATCTTCCAGGGGCCATAGTCATGAGGCAGGAGGCTGGCAAACATGCTTCTCCACAATCCAGGGAAGCAGGGCAATTTCTCATTTAAAGGGCCAGTTACAAATAGCGATTTGTAACACCACTCATGGACAGCTGTTTCATTGTTAATGCAAATCAACAGCATGAGGTTGGTTACTGGCTTTTGCATCTTTTCCCAAGTTGTGTTTCAAAGCTGTTGTATACAGCAAACACAAATTCAAAGGAATCCATGTTTAAAATTGAATGAGGCAAAAATTAGATTCTTTGTTAAACTGATTTGCATATGCCCACCCAGAATCCTTCGCAATAGTAACATCACTGCAAATTTGTGATTTCTGTGGGAATAGCAAGTCTTATGGCTTGATTGGTGTGCAGATTTTTGTTTAACATTGTATTAACTATCCACAGACTTTAGGTGAAAGGGGTTTTCAATCACAATTTTTTCCCCACCACAACTTTTTTGTTTTTTGCATCTATATCCAGTGCTAACTCGGTTTACGAATTTAATGCGTTCTCCGGGACATTTCTTATTGCAAAATTTTTTAAACCAAAATGCGGTTTCCCATAGGAATGCATTGAAAACCAATTAATCCGTTCTTGAGGTCAGGAAAAAGTAAAAATGAGCTAGCATGGAAACCAACTCACAATGCAGAACACACAGTTAATGGAATGCAAACGATGAAGCTCAGCTCCCTACCTTTACACCACTTGAAAAATGCACCCAAAAAGTCCTAAGACCACTGCAAAAAAATTCCAGAATGGCTCCAAAACCCGATGCAAAAGCCGCTCCAACACCTCCACACTCGACCGCCACGTGCTAACCACAGACTCCAGCAAGCACGGGGGTGGCACTTTCTGGTGAAACTTGCTTTGTATTGCGAAAAAAATTTGTAAACCGAGGCATTATTTTCAATGGATTTTCATTTGTAAACCGAACATTATGTTAACTGAGACGTTTGTAAACCGAGGTACCACTTTATATATATATTAAATAATTTATTTAATATAAAAGCACAACTAAATCATATATATATATATATATATATATATATATATATATATATATATATATATAATTATTTATAATATATTTTTATTATTTTTATTTAGTTATTTATTAGTGATTTATTTAGTTGTGCATTATATTAAATACCCTTGGACAGGTTCATTAGATAAGTGAGGAGAGCCTTATACACTGCTATGCTAGTGCTCAAAAATCTTGTCATGTCTTTAGTGGTTTATTGTTTGGCAACTGGTTGAGAGACAGAGTTTAATTTGTTAATATTGCAGTTGTTGTAGTGTCTTTGCCTGTAATGTGCATACTTGTACTTGTGTGTTAATGTTTTAAAATATTCTCTGATTTTTGGCGGCAAAGCAATTTTCTGAAAATTACAAGTTACGTTTTTGTGTTTAGTTTTTTTATTTGAAATGTCTTATTAATATATATATATATTCATATATATATATATATATGAAACCAAGAGGGCTGCAGCCACCAGAACATGCATACATTATAGGGTGCTGCTGGTGCCAAAATATACAAAATACACAATCCAGTGCACTCACTAAACAATTATTTCAAATCTTAGAGATTGTAATAGTTTTATTTAAAAACACCTCACCTAGGCAAAAAAATAATTGGGGTTTAGTTACATTAAATGATCATATATTGCATAAGCCTGCCACAACGTCAATGTACCCCATTCTTGGCAGGTCCTACTCTAGCAGCCTAAATGGATTAATCTCATAAGAGCAAGCATTAGGCTGCTAGAGTAGGACCTGCCAAGAATGGGGTACATTGATGTTGAGGCAGGCTTATGCAATATATGATCATATAATGTAACTAAACCCCCATAATTTTTTTGCCTAGGTGAGGTGTTTTTAAATAAAATTATTACAAGCTCTAAGATTTGAAATCATTGTTTAGTGAATAAGCGAGTTCGCTGGATTGTGTATTTTGCGTGGATATAGATATCATTTTGAAACAACAATAAGGTTAACCTTTTTTTAATTAAAGGAGCATTTCAATAACCATAACCCTGCAGCTTGTCATTATGGTAAGTAGTCAACCATTTATGAAGGGCTTTGGCAACTTACCTGGAGTCCACCAGGTGCCATTAACGGCTTCTTCAGCGTACAGGAGCTTTTGTAAAGAACTTCCCTTGGCTCCACTGAGCTAAACCTTGCCATGCTAATGCTCACAGCCAATGAGCTAAGCCCTGCCATGCTCATGCTCACAGCCAATTAGCTAAGCCCTGCCATGCTAATGCTCACAGCCAATGAGCTAAGAACTTCACCACTGGCATATCTCAATGCAGGAACTTTCAAGCATCAGAAAAGGAGGCATGTGGAGTCCAGTAGATTCTATTTAAGTTGTAAATGGTTTGACTAGTTACCCTGGGAGTGTGTCATAGTACTCCTGGCACCATAACCTGTACAGCAGGCTACAGTGGTTATGGTGCTTTGAGTGTTCCCATAAATGGTCAATCACAGGTCTCAGTTAAAATGCTTTCTTCAAAACTGAACTCACATTTTTGTGCTCCTTTCAGCTAAGCAGAGGAACTGTCTACGCCCAGCTGGATATGTCCAAGATGAGTCCAGGAACATCGCACCTCCAGCCAAACAGCAATGCAGGGATTGTTTATGCCTCTATTAAACCTGTTTCAAATAACTAGAATAACAAATAGTCGAAGTGTAATATCCATGTGTCCAAGTGTAATATCTGAACATTTCAGTAGTGTATATAACACAAATAATCAAACTTGTTCTCTTTAGGTTAAGTAGAGCAAAAAATATTCACAAGAGGATATATATAGCTAATGAAAACATCAAATGTAATTTAGGAATTCCTATAATTTGAGATTTTTTTCAGCAGACACAAAACAACAACCCCAGATGACAATATCACACACACACACACACACACTCTCTCTCCACCTCTCTCTCTCTCTCTCTCTCTCTCTCTCTAGATTTAGATATAGATATAGATAGACTGTGAGTCTGAGAACTGCACTCTTCTGGACAGAGATTGCAGATGTCCCACTTGAAATCTGCTGAAGCCAGTCTCCCACTTTGGAGGTTACAGACCCAATTGCTGCTATCACATCTGGGACTACTATTGCCTTCACATTCCATATCCTTTCTAGCTCCTCTTTCAACCCTGATATTTGTCCACCTTCTCGAGTTCCTTCTGAAGTTATGGTCACTGATATTGCCACATTAGCCACACCTGCAGTCTTCCATTCCTTGTCTACCACCACAATGTCAGGTTGGTTGGCCAGTACTCACTTGTTGGTCTCTTCTAGATATAGACAGATATATACACACACACACACACACATATTCTGAATTAAATCCTGTAAGCTGCAGGGTTATACAGTTTAAGAGGTGACACAAGTCATTTAAGAAATGAAAAAGTAGGTTCATTCTGACTCCCATTGTTTTTATTATTTTACAAATAATTAATTAGTTAATAATTAAACCCATTAAAAATGAATGCACAACATTGTGAATTGTTATACTTTGACTGGGAAATAAATATTTTTGGCCTGTTCATTATCGTAAAATGTACAATTCCTGAGTAAACAGTAAATACCGTATATACTCGAGTATAAGCCGACCCGAATATAAGCCGAGGCCCCTAATTTTATCCCAAAAAACTGGGAAAACTTATTGACTCGAGTATAAGACTAGGGTGGGAAATGCAGCAGCTACTGGTAAATTTCTAAATAAAATTAGATCCTAAAAAAAATATATTAATTGAATATTTATTTACAGTGTGTGTATAATGAATGCAGTGTGTGCGTATGTGTGTGTGTATGAGTGCAGCGTGTGTGTATGAGTGCAGTGTGTGTGTGAGTGCAGTGTGTGTGCATGAATGCAGTGTGTGTGTGCATGAATGCAGTGTGTGTGTGTGCATGAATGCAGTGTGTGTGTATGAATGCAGTGTGTGAATGCAGTGTGTGCAGGGCCGGTGCAAGGATATTTGCCGCCGTAGGCAAAAAACATTTTGCCGCCCCCTCCCCCCCCATATGTCCTGACTTCCCCTCCTCCTCCCTCAGTGGTCCTTACCTCCCCACCCCTGTGTTCCTTCACCCCCCCCCAGTGGTCCTGACTCACCCCTCCCCTAGTGGTCCTTACCCTCCCCTCCCCTAGTGGTCCTTATCCCACCCCCTCCCTCTCATAGTGGTCCTTATCCCCCCCCATCCCTCCCATAGTGGTCCATATCCCCCCCCATCCCTCCCATAGTGGTCCATATACCCCCCCTCCCTCCCATAGTGGTCTTTATACCCCCCCTCCCTCCCATAGTGGTCCTTATCCCCCCCCCTCCCTCCCATAGTGGTCCTTATACCCCCCCTCCCTCCCATAGTGGTCCTTATCCCCCCCTCCCTCCCATAGTGGTCCTTATACCCCCCCCTCCCTCCCATAGTGGTCTTTATACCCCCCCTCCCTCCCATAGTGGTCCTTATCCCCCCCTCTCCCTCCCATAGTGGTCCTTATACCCCCCTCCCTCCCATAGTGGTCCTTATCCCCCCCTCCCTCCCATAGTGGTCCTTATACCCCCCTCTCCCTCCCATAGTGGTCCTTATACCCCCCCTCCCTCCCATAGTGGTCCTTATCCCCCCCCTCCCTCCCATAGTGGTCCTTATACCCCCCTCCCTCCCATAGTGGTCCTTATCCCCCCCTCCCTCCAATAGTGGTCCTTATACCCCCCCTCCCTCCCATAGTGGTCCTTATCCCACCCCCTCCCTCCCATAGTGGTCCTTATCCCCCCCTCCCTCCCATAGTGGTCCTTATCCCCCCTCCCATAGTGGTCCTTATCCCCCCCCTCCCATAGTGGTCCTTATCCCCCCCTCCCTCCCATAGTGGTCCTTATCCCCCCCCAACCTCCCATAGTGGTCCTTATCCCCCCCTCCCTCCCATAGTGGTCCTTATCCCCCCCTCCCTCCCATAGTGGTCCTTATCCCCCCCTCCCTCCCATAGTGGTCCTTATACCCCCCCTCCCTCCCATAGTTGTCCTTATACCTCTTTTTTTTGTTATTATAAATTTTTTATTATTATTTCTTATTTTTTTATTATATTTTTTTTTTCGTCCCCCCTCCCTGCTTGATACATAGCAGGGAGGGGGGCTCCTTCCCTGGTGGTCCAGTGGCAGTTCAGTGAGGGGAGAGGGGGGCTGGCAGAGCTGTACTTACCTTTCCTGCAGCTCCTGTCAGCTCTCTCCTCCTCCGCGCGGTCTGTGCAGCTCCCTCTGTCAGCTCCCAGTGTAAGTCTCGCGAGAGCCGCGGCTCTCGCGAGATTTACACTGGGAGCTGACCGAGGTGCTGAACGGACGGCGCGGAGGAGGAGAGAGCTGACAGGAGCTGCAGGAAAGGTAAGTACAGCTCTGCCAGCCCCCCTCTCCCCCCAGTCTGTATTATGGCAATGCAAATTGCCATAATACAGACTCTGACTCGAGTATAAGCCGAGTTGGGGTTTTTCAGCCCAAAAAATGGGCTGAAAAACTCGGCTTATACTCGAGTATATACGGTACCTTAAATTAACAGTTTTGTGAAAAAAAATTATATAATTTTATTTGCTCTGCAGTTGTATTATAATAGTTTTTTTTTATATAATGTTAAATAAATATTTTATTATTTTATTTGTTTTCTCCTTTATGTATTATTCCCAAAAATATTCTTCTAGTCTATTGCTACATAGTAAGGATCATTGTAATAAAATTAAACTTTAACGCATAATAGTCTTGATTTATCTTTAGTTTCTGGCATGGAATGTGGAAATAATATTACAATACTATGAATCGCAATACATATACTAACAGAGTTATCCACCAAAGTCAGAATTGCCAAGAATTCAAAGTGAATGTCACATCTTCGATGAAAATAGCTAAACTGGTAACGTAGCTGACTTGGATTTTTTTTCCTGTTCAGCCATATTTGCCTTAAATTTGAAATTCACTTTGAATTCCCAGCAATTCACACTTTAGTAAATGACGCTGTTATAATTGGCAGCTACATTTTTATGTTACATTTCACAGCTGCAGGTTGGAATAAGGAATATAATATAGCCTATTGTTCAGAGGCTTTCTATAACTATATCTTCTATATATGGGCTTTAGTTCAATGTACAAACACTATTTTTATATGCACTCTCACTTTGAGGAAGTTACATTCCGAGAAATGTCACCAGATGCCTGACAGGAAATTGTAGATAAGCAGCATTTACCATGTTTCTGTGAATCTCACGTACTATAGGTAACTTAACTAGTCCAGTGTAACAGGCTGTTTGTAGATGTAGATTTCCTTCAATCCATGCCCAACGTTTCAGGACATCTACATCTACAAACAGCCTGGGACTGGACTAGTCATCACCCATACCAATTAAAGTCTTCCATTCCCTATGGACAATATTTACGAGCTCGAAGAAACTGCTCAGATAATCAAAGTTTCCAACAAGAATGTACAGACTTCCGTTGTAGTTTTTAAGCTCTAGGCTGTCCCAAGAGGATGGTAAAACGAGCATACCAACAAACATGCCTTAAAGACAGATCATAAATTCTAGACAAACAGAAACCCCATCCCATACCAGATTCATTGCAACTTTTGATGCAGGCTGGCCTGTCATGTCAAAAATCATTACCAAAAACTGTTCATTACTTACTCATAATCCTGTCTTGAAAGAATCTTTTCCAGCACATCCAAGAATAACAGCACGGAGATCTAAAAATCTTATGGACACACTGGTTCACAGCCATTTGAGTACAAAAAACGTCACCCACACTTGGTTGAATGACACTAAAGGCACTTACCGTTGTGGGGACTGTAAGGCCTGCCAATTTATAAATCCTACAAAATTTATAGTATCAATTCAATCAGGCATCAAAATTCTAACAAATGCTTTTATCAACTGCGGAACTACCAGATGAATTTATTTAATAATATCAACAATATCAACTTACCAGCAGTTCAGAAGGAGAATACTCCAACACATTCGATCCATTACCAATCGCGGTACTCCTCAATGGCAAAACATGTTATAAATTTTCATGACAAAAATACTAAACACTTAACCTTTCAAGCAATAGAAACATTATCACCCAATCCCAGAAAAGGTGATTTCAACAAACTATTACTACAGAAAGATTTAATGGATATACAGATTTCAAACTTTCTCACCCTCAGGTCTCAAGGACACCTCTTTAATTCACAAATAAGTATCCCATTTCAACAACTTTGTAAATCACTGAATCTCATTTTCCTTTCCTTAATAATTATTTATTTATTTACTGATTAATTATTAACCCCTTAATGACACATGACTCTCAAATGTTATACTATGTACTAAATTCCTCATGAGGAAACCAAATAAAATTTATAAAATAAAAACATGAGACATTTTAAGCAAAAAATACATATCCCATTACAAAACTGAAAACACATGAAAAACAAATTGATCGATTTTATTTATTATCACTCTATCTGAATCATCTGTCTTGGACATCATTAACTCTGATATAACATCATTAACTCTGTGTTATATCAATGTTTCTGTGTCATACTTAATGATTCAAGAGTGATTTAGCGATTCAAAAGAGAGGACTAAAAGTCCCTGAGTAGAATATTTAATAATAAAAATGCACATCAGTGTATAAGCTTTTGTTAAGTTATTATTACACATAAAATGATACACCATTCACATTAAGGATCATGACACAGGTGACCGCTGTCACCTAATTCTCTTATAAATTAGGGGAAGCGGACACTAGCACCATACAGTTCTAAGAAAACAAAAAATGTTTTGTCAATAAACACCTACCTGTAACTGTGTAAAAAAGAAGAGTCCATTACCAAACAAATGGTCTTTTGAGACTTTGGAAAAAAAATGGTAAACATATACATTTCCATTCTTTGAAATATGTAAAAATGGAAGCATTTTGATATGGTGAAGATGCTTAGAATATAGCTGCGGGATATGAACAATGATATATGTGTCTTGAATAATAAGACACGGGTGGTACCTGTTTGGTTGGATATTTCTCCATCTGAGCATGGGATACAGTCAAAGCAGCAAGGGGGCTGACCTTCCTAAGAAGCCTTCCGAAATCCCGGAGAACAACTGTCACTGCACACCGAGTGAGGGATCTGGAGAGAGGATTAAAAGACAAATGAGATTATGAGCAAAAAAATCACCTGTATATACAGAGAGAGGACATACTGAGCTATTTATCACTGTATATACAGAGAGAGGACAGACAGCTATCTATCACTGTATATACAGAGAGAGGACAGACTGAGCTATCTATCACTGTATATACAGAGAGAGGACAGACTGAGCTATCTATCGCTGTATATACAGAGAGAGGACAGACTGAGCTATCTATCACTGTATATAAAGAGAGAGGACAGACTGAGCTATCGATCGCTGTATATACAGAGAGAGGACAGACTGAGTTATCTATCACTGTATATACAGAGAGAGGACAAACTGAGCTATCTATCACTGTATATACAGAGAGAGGACAGACTGAGCTATCTATCGCTGTATATACAGAGAGAGGACAGACTGAGCTATCTATCGCTGTATATACAGAGAGAGATCAGACTGAGCTATCTATCACTGTATATACAGAGAGAGGACAGACTGAGCTATCTATCGCTGTATATACAGAGAGAGGACAGACTGAGCTATCTATCGCTGTATGTACAGAGAGAGGACAGACTGAGCTATCTATCGCTGTATATACAGAGAGAGGACAGACTGAGCTATCTATCACTGTATATGCAGAGGGAGGACAGACTGAGCTATCTATCACTGTATATACAGAAAGAGGACAGACTGAGCTATCTATCGCTGTATATACAGAGAGAGGTCAGACTGAGCTATCTATCACTGTATATACAGAGAGAGGACAGACTGAGCTATCTATCGCTGTATATACAGAGAGAGGACAGACTGAGCTATCTATCGCTGTATATACAGAGAGAGGACAGACTGAGCTATCTATCGCTGTATATGCAGAGGGAGGACAGACTGAGCTATCTATCGCTGTATATACAGAGAGAGGACAGACTGAGCTAGCTATCACTGTATATACAGAGAGAGGACAGACTGAGCTATCTATCGCTGTATATACAGAGAGAGGACAGACTGAGCTATCTATCACTGTATATACAGAGAGAGGACAGACTGAGCTATCTATCACTGTATATACAGAGAGAGGACAGACTGAGCTATCTATCGCTGTATATACAGAGAGAGGACAGACTGAGTTATCTATCACTGTATATACAGAGAGAGGACAGACTGAGCTATCTATCACTGTATATACAGAGAGAGGACAGACTGAGCTATCTATCACTGTATATACAGATAGAGGAGAGACTGAGCTATCTATCACTGTATATGCAGAGAGAGGACACACTGAGCTATCTATCACTGTATATACAGAGAGAGGACAGACTGAGCTATCTATCACTGTATATACAGAGAGAGGACAGACTGAGCTATCTATCACTGTATATACAGAGAGAGGACAGACTGAGCTACCTATCACTGTATATACAGAGAGAGGACAGACTGAGCTATCTATCACTGTATATACAGAGAGAGGATTAGTGTTGTCACGAACCCGAAATTTTCGGTTCGCGAACGGCGAACGCGAACTGCCGCAAATGTTCGCGAACCGGCGAACCGCGCGATCCGCTATTGACTTCAATGGGCAGGCGAATTTTAAAACCAACAGGGACTCTTTCTGGCCACAAAAGTGATGGAAAAGTTGTTTCAAGGGGACTAACACCTGGACTGTGGCATGCCGGAGGGGGATCCATGGCAAAACTCCCATGGAAAATTGCACAGTTGATGCAGAGTCTGCTTTTAATCCATAAAGGGAAGAAATCACCTAACATTGACACCTGTCCTCAAAGCCCCTGATACACACTGACACAGAGCAGAATAGAGACTGTTCCCCGTCCTCAGAGACCATGATACACACTGACACAGAGCAGAATAGAGACTGTTACCCCTACATAGGGTCACTTGGCAGATATGGCGGGGTCGTGGAAGGGGGAGGATGACTTTCACCTCTTCCCCTGTTAGATTCCCGTTGTGCTGTGACATCACCCTTATACGCTGTGTAAAGCATACTATTTAATTTGATCAGCATGGCCACTTGAGTTTTTATAGTTTTCACGCTGCTTGTAGTTTATATATGGTTCACAAAAATCAAACAAACGATAAAGAAAACATGTAAGGATTCAGAATATTCTTTCAAACCCTTACACATTGTGTGTACGTATTTTTTGTCTTAAGTTTGTGGCTTTAAAGAAGTTTACGTTGTTTCTATGATGTGCATAACATGTTCTTGTAAATGTTTGTTAAATTTTTCCTGGAATTGTAATTTTGGAATCTGAATAAAGATAGTCAAATCCCTGATAAACACTGACACAGAGCAGAATAGGGACTGTTCCCCCTACATAGGGTCACTTGGCTGATATGGATTGACACCTATCCTAATGATCCCTGATACACACTGACACAGAGCAGAATAGAGACTGTTCCCCCTACATAGGGTCACTTGGCAGATATGGATTGACACCTGTCCTCAAAACCCCTGATACACACTGACACAGAGCAGAATAGGGACTGTTCCCCCTACATAGGGTCACTTGGCAGATATGGATTGACACCTGTCCTCAAAACCCCTGATACACACTGACACAGAGCAGAATAGGGACTGTTCCTTCTACATAGGGTCACTTGGCAGATATGGATTGACACCTGTCCTCAAAACCCCTGATACACACTGACACAGAGCATAATAGGGACTGTTCCCCCTACATAGGGTCACTTGGCAGATATGGATTGACACCTGTCCTCAAAGCCCCTGATACACACTGACACAGAGCAGAATAGAGACTGTTCCCTGTCCACAGAGACCATGATACACACTGACACAGAGCAGAATAGAGACTGTCCCCCCTACATAGGGTCACTTGGCAGGTATGGATTGACACCTGTCCTCAAAGCCCCTGATACACACTGACACAGAGCAGAATAGAGACTGTTCCCTGTCCACAGAGACCATGATACACACTGACACAGAGCAGAATAGAGACTGTTCACCGTCCACAGAGACCATGATACACACTGACACAGAGCAGAATAGAGACTGTCCCCCCTACATAGGGTCACTTGGCAGGTATGGATTGACACCTGTCCTCAAAGCCCCTGATACACACTGACACAGAGCAGAATAGAGACTGTTCCCTGTCCACAGAGACCATGATACACACTGACACAGAGCAGAATAGAGACTGTTCACCGTCCACAGAGACCATGATACACACTGACACAGAGCAGAATAGAGACTGTCCCCCCTACATAGGGTCACTTGGCAGGTATGGATTGACACCTGTCCTCAAAGCCCCTGATACACACTGACACAGAGCAGAATAGAGACTGTTCCCTGTCCACAGAGACCATGATACACACTGACACAGAGCAGAATAGAGACTGTTCACCGTCCACAGAGACCATGATACACACTGACACAGAGCAGAATAGAGACTGTCCCCCCTACATAGGGTCACTTGGCAGGTATGGATTGACACCTGTCCTCAAAGCCCCTGATACACACTGACACAGAGCAGAATAGAGACTGTTCCCTGTCCACAGAGACCATGATACACACTGACACAGAGCAGAATAGAGACTGTTCCCCGTCCACAGAGACCATGATACACACTGACACAGAGCAGAATAGAGACTGTCCCCCCTACATAGGGTCACTTGGCAGGTATGGATTGACACCTGTCCTCAAAGCCCCTGATACACACTGACACAGAGCAGAATAGAGACTGTTCCCTGTCCACAGAGACCATGATACACACTGACACAGAGCAGAATAGAGACTGTTCCCCGTCCACAGAGACCATGATACACACTGACACAGAGCAGAATAGGGACTGTTACCCCTACATAGGGTCACTTGGCAGGTATGGATTGACACCTGTCCTCAAAGCCCATGATACACACTGGGGGGAGCTACTGTCCTCCCCAACCCCTGCGCGGTGGGTGGGGGCCATAAATCACAATGGGGGGGCCTACTTTCCTCCCCCCCGGCCCCCATCCCTGCGCGGTGGGTGGGGGGCATAAATCACAATGGGAAGGACCTACTGATAGGAGTGGAGTATTGTTCATATCAGTTTAATACCTTCCGCGTCTCCTATCAGTGGACGTGTAAATGGCAGCCATTTTAGGAACCGCACACCTGGGACCCGAGCAAGGTCACCTCATTCAAGCTGCTCTGGTTCCTTGATGAGCCAGCTGCCCGTGAGTTAACATGTCCCGTGGAGAAGCACTCTGTCCTATAAAGCCTCACCACAAAAAAATTAAATAAATAACAGCACTCGGAGTGGTGAGTTTAGTAAATTTTCATATCAGTTTAATACCTTCCGCGTCTCCTATCAGTGGACGTGTATATGGCAGCCATTTTAGGAACCGCACACCTGGGACCCGAGCAAGGTCACCTCTTTCAACAGGCGACATGATTTGGCCCTGTAAAACTATCCTGGATATTATGTACAATTTCTATGGATATGGCATTGATTTATGTAACAGGGAGATGGAAGAAGATGCTTGGTCGGTCCTCTTACTTGAAATTTGGGGCACTGCGCGGGCAAGCTAATGGGCCACCAGATAGGAGTGGTGAGTTTAGTATTGTTCATATCAGTTTAATACCTTCCACGTCTCCTATCAGAGGACATGTATATGGCAGCCATTTTAGGAACCGCACACCTGGGACCCGAGCAAGGTCACCTCTTTCAACAGGCGACATGATTTGGCCTTGTAAAACTATCCTGGATATTCTCTACAATTTCTATGGATATGGCATTGATTTATGTAACAGGGAGATGGAAGAAGATGCTTGGTCGGTCCTCTTACTTGAAATTTGGGGCACTGCGCGGGCAAGCTAATGTGCCACCAGATAGGAGTGGTGAGTTTAGTATTGTTCTGATCAGTTTAATACCTTCTGCGTCTCCTATCAGTGGACGTGTATATGGCAGCCATTTTAGGAACCGCACACCTGGGACCCGAGCAAGGTCACCTCTTCAACAGGCGACAAGATTTGGCCCTGTAAAACTCTCCTGGATATTATGTACAATTTCTATGGATATGGCATTGATTTATGTAACAGGGAGATGGAAGAAGATGCTTGGTCGGTCCTCTTACTTGAAATTTGGGGCACTGCGCGGGCAAGCTAATGTGCCACCAGATAGGAGTGGTGAGTTTAGTATTGTTCATATCAGTTTAATACCTTCCGCGTCTCCTATCAGTGGACGTGTAAATGGCAGAGATTTTTAATTGTTGAATCACCTCCCCTTTTTAGGCCAAGGTGGGAAGATGCTTAGACCACTGGTATATTGGTGCCATCTTGGAGGATTTTTTTTTGGTTTGGTTTTTGAAGCCACAGTGCTGCACCAGTGGGCCTAAAAATTAGGCATGTACACATGCCTGAAAAATTTGGTATTGTTGCAGCCGCTGCTGTAGCAGCGGCCAGAAAAATTGATGTTTGTTTCACAGGCAGAAAGTGCCCTAAAACATGGCGGCTTGAACCCTAGTTGGTGGCGGATAAGTCACGCAATTCAAACGTCATTCAGAGCTAAAATACAGCAGCGTGTGGACCATTTTTAGCCAAAGACAGCTCATCTCATCAGGCCTTTTTTAATCGAATGTATCGCCCAGTGTCAGTCCCTTCGGGATCCATCCTTCATTCATCTTAATAAAGGTGAGGTAATCTAGACTTTTTTGACCTAGGCGACTTCTCTTCTCAGTGACAATACCTCCTGCTGCACTGAAGGTCCTTTCTGACAGGACACTTGAAGCGGGGCAGGCCAGAAGTTCTATCGCAAGTTGGGATAGCTCAGGCCACAGGTCAAGCCTGCACACCCAGTAGTCAAGGGGTTCATCGCTCCTCAGAGTGTCGATATCTGCAGTTAAGGCGAGGTAGTCTGCTACCTGTCGGTCGAGTCGCTCTCTGAGGGTGGATCCCGAAGGGCTGTGGCGATGCATAGGACTTAAAAAGGTACGCATGTCCTCCATCAACAACACGTCTTTAAAGCGTCCTGTCCTTGCCGGCGTGGTCGTGGGAGGAGGATGACTTCCACCTCTCCCCCGTTAGATTCCCGTTGTGCTGTGACATCACCCTTATACGCTGTGTAAAGCATACTTTTTAATTTATTTTGCAAATGCTGCATCCTTTCCGACTTGTTGTAATTCGGTAACATTTCCGCCACTTTCTGCTTATACCGGGGGTCTAGTAGCGTGGACACCCAGTACAGGTCGTTCTCCTTCAGCCTTTTTATACGAGGGTCCCTCAACAGGCAGGACAGCATGAAAGACCCCATTTGCACAAGGTTGGATGCTGAGCTACTCATTTCCCGTTCCTCCTCCTCACTGATGTCATTGAAGGTATGTTCTTCCCCCCAGCCACGTGCAACAGCACGGGTACCAGATAGGTGACAACGAGCACCCTGGGATGCTTGTTGTGTTTGGTCTTGCTCCTCCTCCTCCTCCTCCTCAAAGCTACAATCCTCCTCTGACTCCTCTTCCTCACAATCCTCTTCCAGCGTTGCCGCAGGTCCAGCAAGCTTTGCTGATAAGGCTGTTTCTGGTGGTGATGGTGACCACAACTCTTCCTCTTCCTCTTCACGCTCATCTACAGCCTGATCCAGCACTCTTCGCAGGACAAGCTCCAGGAAGAAAACAAATGGTATGATGTCGCTGATGGTGCCTTCGTTGCGACTGACTAGGTTTGTCACCTCCTCAAAAGGACGCATGAGCCTACAGGCATTGCGCATGAGCGTCCAGTAACGTGGCAAAAAAAATTCCCAGCTCCCCAGAGGCTGTCCTAGCACCCCGGTCATACAAATATTCATTAACAGCTTTTTCTTGTTGGAGCAGGCGGTCGAACATTAGGAGTGTTGAATTCCAACGTGTAGGGCTGTCGCAAATCAAGCGCCTCACTGGCATGTTGTTTCGCCGCTGGATATCGGCAAAGTGAGCCATGGCCGTGTAGGAACGCCTGAAATGGCCACACACCTTCCTGGCCTGCTTCAGGACGTCCTGTAAGCCTATGTACTTATGCACAAAGCGTTGTACGATCAGATTACACACATGTGCCATGCACGGCACATGTGTCAACTTGCCCAACTTCAATGCCGCTATCAAATTTTTTCCGTTGTCACACACCACTTTGCCGATATCCAGTTGCTGCGGAGTCAGCCACTTTTCCACCTGTGCGTTCAGGGCGGACAGGAGTGCTTGTCCGGTGTGACTCTCTGCTTTCAAGCAAGTCAAACCCAAGACGGCGTGACACTGCCGTATCCGGGATGTGGAATAGTACCTGGGGAGCTGGGGGGGTGCCGTTGATGTGGAGCAAGACGCAGCAGCACAAGAGGACTCAGCCGAGGAGGTTATGGAAGAGGATGGAGTAGGAGGAGTAGAGGAGGAGGCAGCAGGACTGCCTGCAATTCGTGGCGGTGTCACCAAGTCCTCTGCAATGCCACGCATTCCTTGCTTGTCAGCCGTCAGCAGGTTTACCCAATGCGCAGTGTATTTATTTATTTATAAAAAATTCTTAAGAAACGCAGTCTTATTACCCATAGGGTCTCGATGCGCATACCAGCAATCAAAAACAAGCAAAACAATATCCAGCACACAACAGCATTATAATCACATGCATTTGAACCAGGTTAAAAATTTCATGTCATCCCGTATGCCTGAGCAAATAAAACAGTTTTTAAGCTCCGGCGGAACTTCAATAGATCATTCTCAAGTCTTAATGTCAGAGGCAGGGAGTTCCAAAATTGCGCTCCCTGAACATCACTCGTCCTCCCTCCGCACTTTTTCTTTTTAAATTTTGGAATCTTCAATAAGGCTAAATCAGCCGATCTCAAGGATCGACTGGGAGCATAGTGTGTGAATTTATCCTTCAGATAGTCTGGTCCCATACCGTGGATTGCCTTATATACCAAACAACCATTTTTAAACAGAACCCGTTCACGAACGGGCAGCCAGTGCAGGGCTTTTAAAGATGGAGTGATATGGTCATTGCGGGCCACACCCGTAAGTAGCCTTGCAGCTGCGTTCTGTATCAACTGTAGCTTGTGTATGATGTTCTGAGGCAGTCCAAGGTACAGGACATTGCAGTAGTCCAATCGGCTACCGATGATGGCGTTGACCACCGAGATTTGATCGGAGGGGGCAATAAATCTAAAAATAGACCTCAGAAGCTTCAGGTGGTAGTGGCAAGAGCTTACCACCTGATTGATCTGGGGCTTCAGTGTCAACCTAGAGTCGAAAATGACTCCCAGATCTCTGACCTTGGTGGCAGGACTCGGAGATGGAGAAAACGAGTCCGGCCATGAGGGAAAGATACTATTCACCTCCTGGTTACTGAAGATGATGCATTCAGTTTTGGAGCCATTGAGTTTTAAATAATTGGCTCCCATCCACGACTGGATATCCTGTAGGCAGGAAGAAAGATTGATTTGATCCTCCTTTTTCTTGGCCAGGCTAAAGTACAACTGGGTATCGTCGGCATAGATATGATAGGGAAGCATGTGGCGGCGGATGATATGGGTCAGTAGCCTCATATAGATGTTAAACAGGATTGGAGATAAAGCCGAACCCTGGGGGACTCCACACGTCAGGGCGATGTTAGAGGAGTAAAATGTTCCCAATTTTACCCTTTGAACCCTGTCGTGGAGAAACGAGGTCACCCAAGCCAGCGCCCTATCATCCACACCAGCCACAGTAAGTAGCCTCTCTATCAATCTATCATGATCGATGGTATCGAAGGCCGCCGATAAATCCAGGAGTACCAGGGCAATTTCCTCCCCTCTGTCCAAGGCCCACAGGAGATCGTCGTGGACTTTAACCAGGGCAGTCTCTGTCCCTCTACCAGGTCGAAATCCCGATTGGAAGTCATCCAGAATGTGATTAGATTCCAGGTGAGGCTGAATCTGCCATACCGCCGCTCTCTCGATGATCTTGGTCAAAAAAGGCAAGGTGGAAATAGGTCGATTGTTGCTCAACTCGGAGCGTGGCACAGTTGGAGTCTTCAGCAGAGGGATAACCACAGCCTGCTTCAGAATGCCAGGAACAACTCCGGTGGCAAATGACATACTAACAATGTCTGCAATATAGGGGGCCAAAACATCAGCGGCATCCTTCACCAGCTGAGCAGTGCAGGGATCCAGCGATGAGGACGATGCCCTGAGAGACTTGAGGATGATCAAAATCTCGGGTGTACTAACGGGTTTAAAATTCGAGAACATCGAGCCATCATAGGGTGTAAAAGTTTCTGTATCAGGTTCCACCACTATGTTGCTCCTAATTAGATCAATTTTTTGTTTAAAAAAGTGAGAGAGGGATTCGCAAAACTTTTGAGATGTTTCTTCTTGGGGAAGCGAACAGTTAGGATTTGCTAGGAGGTTTGTTGTGCGAAAAAGCTCTGCCGCTGAGTTTTTCGCTTTTGTAATCTTATCTGTGAAATATAGTTTTTTCGCATTTTTAATACTAGATTTATATAATTTTAAGGATTTTAAATATTCCAATTTAAGATCGGCATTGTAATCTTTTCTCCACCGTTTTTCAGCTGCTCGACATCGCCATTTCATCTCCCTGGTCACCTGATTAAACCAGGGAGGGTTTTTATTTACTTGTCTTACTAGACAAGTTTTTTTCATGGGGGCTAGAAGTTCTATTGATTCTACAATCACTGAATTAAACAGTAAGATTTTCTCTTCTACTGTGTGGGAATCATGAAATTTAATGGGGTCCATTTTGCTGGAAAAAGTTGTGCTAAGAAGAGGTCCGGTGACTTTAGAAATATCTCGAGACCATGAGCAGATATTATTTCTTTTTGGGATGTGGGGGATTTTCTTCATTTCAACACCTACTGCCTCAAACTTGATCAAATTATGATCACTCCAGGCCGTGGGTTGAGGAGTAGCAGTCGAAGGAATCAACCCATTGTGGAAAATCCAATCTAGTGTGTGTCCAGTTCTATGTGTAGGGCCGGACACTACTTGGTTATACCCTATGGTTTTAGCATAGAGTATTAAACTCTGGGCATGAGAGTCCATAGGAGAATCAGCCCATAAGTTAAAGTCTCCCAAAATGATGGAGGAGGTAAACTTCAGACTTATAGTAGTTAACAGTTCGGATATCTCCTCCATAAAAACGGGGGTACTAGTATTAGGCGGATGATAAATAAGAGCAAGACCTGCCGTTTCCCTCTCAGTGCGCTGCCAAAGGAGAGAGAGATATTCAAATGTGGTGAAGGATGTCACCTCCATCTCAATTTCCCTGATTTTAAGGTGTTCTTTAAAGATAATCGCAATCGTGTAGGTGATATACCTGCCCTGACCATGCTTTGCAGACCAGGTATCAGTGGTCAGATGGACCCTTGCCCCAACACTGTGTGCCAGACATGCCATGACTTCCTTTTGCACAATCGAATACAAGTTGGGGATTGCCTTTTGTGAAAAGAAATTCCGGCCGGGTACCTTCCACTGCGGTGTCCCAATAGCTACAAATTTTTTGAACGCCTCAGACTCAACCAGATTGTATGGTAAAAGCTGGCGGGCTAATAGTTCGGACAAGCCAGCTGTCAGACGCTGGGCAAGGGGGTGACTTGGTGACATTGGCTTCTTACGCTCAAACATGTCCTTGACAGACACATGACTGTGGGCAGATGAGCGGGAACTGCTCAAGGCGGGAGACGGAGTGGCGGATGGTTGAGAGGGGGCAAGAAGGACAGCAGTGGTTGACGTGGCTGAAGATGTGGCTGAAGACCAGGAGGAGGATGGCGACTTAGAGTAGGCGTGCTGCTTGTACTCATGTGTTGATCCCATAGGCGTTTGTGATGTGAGATCATGTGCCTACGCAAAGCAGTTGTACCTAGGTGGGTGTTGGACCTCCCACGACTCAGTTTCCTTTGGCACAGGTTGCAAATGGCATCGCTGTTGTCCGAGGCAGACACACAAAAAAAATGCCACACTGCTGAGCTCTGCAATGACGGCATTCTGGTGGTGGACACAGCATGCGTTGATTGGCGTGCTGTCGGGCTGACCGCGGGTGCCAATGCATGCTGTCTGACTGTGCCACTAGCTCCTTGCGACGACCCCCCCTGCTTCCAACTCGTCTCCTCCTCCTCTCTGTCTCCCCATCTGAACTTTCGCCCTGTTCTTCTTCTTGCCGAGCGGGCACCCACGTGACATCCATGGACGCATCGTCATCATCAACCGCTTCGCTTGTATCTGACAACTCAGAAAAGGAAGCAGCAGCGGGTACAACATCATCATCATCACACCGTACCTCCATGTGTTTAATGCTGCCTGCCTGAGACATATCCCTGTTATCTACATCCTCTAGCAATAATGGTTGCGCATCACTCATTTCTTCAAACGGGTGTGTGAATAACTCCTCTGACATACCAAGTAAAGCGGCTGTGGTGCTAGTTTTGGTGGTGGCGGCAGGCGGGTGAGTGGTATCTTGAGAGGTGCCTGAAGCTAAGCTGGAGGAGGATGGTGCGTCAAGGTTCCGAGCGGAGGCTGTACAAGATTGGGTGTCCTGTGTTAGCCAGTCAACTATGTCCTCAGAACTTTTCAAGTTCAGGGTACGTGGTGTAGCGAAAGCCACTTCGCCACTGTGGTTTGGAGGGGGCTGCTTGCCCGCCTCTTACCCTGTGACTACGGTCCCTGGGCGATTTGGCCCTTTATGCACAGTATTTGGACATACTGTGGGTTATTGGGCTGCCCCAGGATTATGGGCCCTCTCATCAGCCCATACGAAACTTAAACCCCATGGCGTTTGAACTGTGTTTGTGGCATCTAAACGCTGTTTGGATATGTTGAGCGCTCAGATCCAAGCCATCTGGGGATGGGTTGAATGTGGGGGTTCTGTTTAGTATAACAGGAGTTATGTATTTTTATGTCTTTTGGTGGTTGCTGGTAACATGTGCTTAATGGAGGCTGTGTTTGTCCCTGGATATAATTAAATCAGCTTCTCCATTGTCTCCAGGATAGAGGATTCTGGGGAACTAGTTTGAGCTTCTAAAAACCATGATTCCAGAAGGTCAAATGCACATTTGTACTAACTTTTGAACCCCTGGTCCAATTCGTATGATTTTTGAGTATGTTGTTCCCCCGAATGGATTGATTGTGTATATGTATTTTTATGCGAATGTGATGTATATTTTGGGAGTTATGAATGTTGTGTAAAAACTGTATTTTCCCTACCTAGGATAATTGTATTTCCTGTGTGTACAGATAATTAGTTTACAGGTAGAGGGGAGGGCTATGTGTGGGATGTAACTATTGTGTGATTGGTTAATGTACGTTACTGTGTGTCCCTCCCCTTCATGGGAGCACCTAATAAAAAGGGCTGCAAGCTAGCAGCCAGAGAGTTCTATTTTTACCCTCAACTTGAGTCCTGTCTCTTATTGGGGGAATCTGCTACAAGGGATTGCTATGCTAGGCATATTCCCTTGCTATAATCACTGAGCTCTTGTAAGAGCTTGTTCCTGCTTCGTTCTGAAGGGAGATAGCTGCAGCCTGCGGTGCTTATGGTGTCTGGTGGAGTGCTTGGAGTCCTCTGGAAGCGCTAGGAGCATCTTTCAACGGATGCCTCTGCCTGTCATTTTTTTGGGATTAGTGGTACTATGCGTGCAAGCTACTGTGAGACCAGATATGATTGGCAATGTGAACTGTAACAGTTCTGCAGAGCACACACTGTAGGCCTGACACACCCGCTTGAAGACAAGTAACTGCTATTCAATCTATAACAGTGAAAAAAAAAAATTGTTTTTAAAAGCACGCTATAGAGACACCAGATATGATTGGCAATGTGCACTGGAACAGTTCTGGAGAGCACACGCTGAAGGAAGGACTGACAGAGCCGCTTGAAGGACACTGACTGGCTGCTATTAGCTTACACTAGAAACCTTTTTTCTTTGTAAAAGGACGCTATAGAGACACCAGATATGATTGGCAATGTGCACTTGAACAAATCTGCAGAGCACACACTGTAGGCCTGACACACCCGCTTGAAGACAAGTAACTGCTATTCAATCTATAACAGTGAAAAACAAATTTTGGTTTTAAAAGCACGCTATAGAGACACCAGATATGATTGGCAATGTGCACTTGAACAGTTCTGCAGAGCACACACTGTAGGCCTGACACACCCGCTTGAAGACAAGTAACTGCTATTCAATCTATAACAGTGAAAAACTAATTTTGTTTTTAAAAGCACGCTATAGAGACTCCAGATATGATTGGCAATGTGCACTGGAACAGTTCTGGAGAGCACACGCTGAAGGAAGGACTGACAGAGCCGCTTGAAGGACACTGACTGGCTGCTATTAGCTTACACTAGAAACCTTTTTTCTTTGTAAAAGCACGCTATAGAGACACCAGATATGATTGGCAATGTGCACTTGAACAGTTCTGCAGAGCACACACTGTAGGCCTGACACACCCGCTTGAAGACAAGTAACTGCTATTCAATCTATAACAGTGAAAAAAAAATTTAGTTTTTAAAAGCACGCTATAGAGACACCAAATATGATTGGCAACTGTCAAAGCACGCTGACACAGGTCTGCTGCAGAGCACACGCTGAAGTAGGCCTGACACCCAGACGTTTGCAGACAACTAACTGCTCTTCTATTACAGTGAAAAAAAATTATTTCTTTTAAATCTAAAGCTTAAGCGATTGTAAAAACAGATATGAGTGGTGGCACTGGGCAAGAGGGCACAGTATCCACTGTGAACCTCACACAGAAGCTGGCAGGCAGGCAACTGCTCTTCTATTACAGTGGAAACAAAATTTTGGTTGTAAAAGCACGCTATAGAGACACCAGTTATGAGTGGCAACTGTCAAAGTACGCTGGCAGGGTTGTGCAGGGCACACGCTGAAGGAAGGCCTGACAGAGCCGCTTGAAGGACACTGACTGGCTGCTATTAGCTTACACTAGAAACCTTTTTTCTTTGTAAAAGCACGCTATAGAGACACCAGATATGATTGGCAATGTGCACTTGAACAGTTCTGCAGAGCACACACTGTAGGCCTGACACACCCGCTTGAAGACAAGTAACTGCTATTCAATCTATAACAGTGAAAAAAAAATTTTGGTTTTAAAAGCACGCTATAGAGACACCAGATATGATTGGCAACTGTCAAAGCACGCTGGCACAGGTCTGCAGAGCACACGCTGAAGGAAGGCCTGACAGAGCCGCTTGAAGGACACTGACTGGCTGCTATTAGCTTACACTTGGAACTTTTTTTCTTTGTAAAATCACGCTAAAGAGACACTAGATATGATTGGCAACTGTCAAAGCACGCTGGCACAGGTCTGCAGAGCACACGCTGAAGTAGGCCTGACACCCAGACGCTTGCAGACAACTAACTGCTCTTCTATTACATATAACAAAGAGTCATTTCTTAATAACCTCCACAAGTTCTATGTGGCACCACATGAAAGTGGCCATACTCTAAAGAACACATTTCAGATGCACCAACTTAAATAGGTTTCCACAATGCTAGTTTTCCTACAATTAATGAGAACACAAAAAACAAGAACAACATTTATGCATGGGCCTGATTTAGGCGGTGTTTTAATCTTTTTTGGATAAGCTTTTAAAATGATTTACATTTTTGAATTTTTTTTTAATTTTTGTTATATTTTGCTATTTTTGATATATAATATTTTTTCTTATATTTTAATATTTGAAAAAATCATTTCAAAGTTTATCCAAAAATATTATTATTTTGTTTAATGATTTTCATAAATATTATATTGAAGCCTAAATTGGAGCCCACACACATAAAAAATGGACATTTTAACTCCCAAGAACGTTTTCAGATTATTTGGCCATAAAACCCAGAATTATAACTAGCACTCAGTGTAGTATACCATGGGCAGTGACAATTGAGGAAACCATCACCAAAATACAAAGGAACTGCGATGTGATGCAAAAACCACCACCATAAAATAGAAATCACTTACGAAATAAATATGTTGATTGAATCACAGAAACTTCACTTCCAAAAATAGGTTTGGATTGTGGTGGGTTTTTGTTACGGACCGTTTCAGCATAAAAGGGGAAAAATCCGTTTAGGCGATAATCCCCTTTTTCCCAAAAAGGCACAGCTACTGTAAAAGCACCAAAACTCACGAACTGGATATAGATGAATAAGGTAGCACTCCAGCTGGAACCTCACGAATAGCTGCTAGCAGATGAATAGGAAAAGCAGACATCAGCTTACACTCCTTAGCAATCAATCTCCAACAGCATACAGTGAATCCCCCCAAGAACGAGACAAGGCTCCGTATTGAGGGTCAAGCAGTGGTCTGAGGTGCTGGGCACCCAGCCTGGTTTTTATTACATGAGTACACATACAGGCCACACCCAGGGGGAGGCATAAAATAACCAATCACATACATGGTTCAGCCCACACATCCCCTCCCCTCAGATAACATTAAACCCAATTATCCGGTACACTTTTCCAGACAAGTTCTGGATGTACCCCAAAAACAGGGGGTACACCTTTAAATCCAGCATCGCTGGATAGCCCTTATTCAGGGGGGAAACATATCCAAAATTCAAGTCATTCGGATGAACAGTTCGGCAGATATGGGTTTCCAAAGATTTGACCGACCGCATGGGTAAAGTATCCGAAAACAGTTCCATGCATTTTGGCCCTGCGGTCGGTCACAAACAAGGGAATGAAAACAGACGAATTGCCTGTGTTATAGAGCCTGGAGAGGGTTTGAATGAATTCCCTTGTTTGTGGGGTTCTTTCTACCGAACGGCGGGTCATTCGGTAGTTTCCATACGAATTTCTGGAAGTATGGAGGTCTCAGCGGTGTTTGCCTAGTCAAGTGTCCGATTTTAGTTCCAGACACTCGACGGCAAAACACCGCTGTTCGGTAGTTTAAGATGGCCGCCGCCACGTGTTTGTTTCCCGAATGGCGGCCACCCAGAGGACAAAGGATACATTACATGGATTGCCAATTACCCGTTTGCAACATTGTTGCAAACGGTAATTGGAGGCACACTTATTCCTGGGTGGTCTGGTTCGGTAGTTTCACTCAATATAATGAATGGAGTGATTCTACCGAACAATCAGCTGAATGCTGCATACATATCGCCCAGGTTAAACTTAACACATGAATACATATACAATATTACAGGCAGTACACTAGAATATGCTTCACAGTCTTAAAGGGACAGTAGTCCCAAAAGTCCCAATCTGTTCATAGATGATTTTAAAGGGCCAGTAGCAGCCATATACATTATTACATGCCCAAATATAGTTTTTATAGAGCAATATGTCCAGGGGCCGTAGTCCAAAGGCAGCAGGCGGGCAACCAGGCTCCTCCAATCCAATGTGGCGAGATTGGTTTCGTCACATCTCTCCCCCTTTCCAAAAAGACTAACAGGGTACCTGACATCCTGCCGGTCAGTGCCCTTGTTAGTCCAGCAACCCACCCATAAAGCAAAAAAAACAGTACAGCCCACCCACAATAAATAGTTACTACACCTGGGTAGAGGAGAAGTTTGTCCATGTCCAGGTGCCTCACCACGGCTGTGTAGGGGACTGGTAGGCTGCCTTGGTGGGTTGCTGAGTGGGCAGAGACCAGCGGTACTCTGTCCTGGTGCCAGCACTACCACCGGAGTAGTCTGGTTGGAGCCTGGTTGCTGGAGACGGACTGTCTCCCCCTTAGTTGCATAGCTCTGCTGCTGAGTGGGGAGACCGGTTGTCTCCCCCTTGGATACACAGCTCTGTCGTGGGGGGGTAGGACCGACCGTCCCTACCCCCTGTGTGGTAAGTGCAGAGACCACGGTCCCATCTGCACTGGTGGGGGGTTTACAGTCTCCCCCTGGTACATTAAGCTGCCGCTGGGGAGAGGGGGTAACAAGCTCCTCTCCCGATAGAACACTCTGCCCATTAATGATCCGCCGCTGGGGAGAGGTGGTAACAAGCTCCTCTCCCATACATATTCCTAGTCTTTGCGGAGGGAGACCGACTGTCTCTCCTCCCAATACAGAGTCCTGCCGCTGGGGAAAGGAGACAGGGCTCTCTATTCCCTGCTGGATACTCTGCCGCTGGAGAATGGAGACTGGGCTCCCAATTCCCGAAAACTCACGCTGCCGCTGGGGAGGGAGGACGCTGCTCTCCTCTCCCTGTATTCCACATTGCCCTCCTGGCATATCACTCTGCTGCTGGGGGGCAGGAACAACTACCTCTGCCCCCTGTAACTCAGCCTGCCGCTGGGGAGGGAGGCCACTGCTCTCCTCTCCCTGCACTTCACATTGCCCTCCTGGCATATCACTCTGCTGCTGGGGGGCAGGAACAACTACCTCTGCCCCCTGTAACTCAGCCTGCCGCTGGGGAGGGAGGACGCTGCTCTCCTCTCCCTGCACTTCACATTGTCCTCCTGGCATATCACTCTGCTGCTGGGGGGCAGGAACAACTACCTCTGCCCCCTGTAACTCAGCCTGCTGCTGGGGAGGGAGGACGCTGCTCTCCTCTCCCTGCACTTCACATTGCCCTCCTGGCATATCACTCTGCTGCTGGGGGGCAGGAACAACTACCTCTGCCCCCTGTAACTCAGCCTGCCGCTGGGGAGGGAGGACGCTGCTCTCCTCTCCCTCCACTTCACACTGCCGCTGGGGAATGGAGACTGGGCTCCCAATTCCCTGCAGGCTCGGTGGAGAGACCTCGGTCCCATCTCCACTGGCCACCTGGGGTTCTTCCCAGTAAAATTGTACAATATCTTCCCAGCTGAAGGGGTCTGGATCTGGGTCTGCGCTTCCCTGTTGAGCCTTCTCACTGGAGTGGAACAGATTTTGGTAGTCCTGTTCCAGCTCCATCTCTCGGGTTACTAGGTGGACCAGGTCTTGCTCAATTTCATGAGTGTCGTCCCAGTCATACCTGCTCTCCCTCCACTCAAAGAGATCACTGAACCGGGCTTGTGTGGGGCTCCCAAATTCAGGCTCTGAGAAAGACTCCCATAACAAGCCAGGACCATCAAACTCCTCTCCCTCTGGCTTGTCATGCTCGGCTGTCCAGGGCAGGTGCTGTGCAACATACCACCAAAGCGCCTGGTAGGCATCCTCCAGCCACATCTCCTGCCATACCCGGAGCTCCAATTCTTTTACCCATTCCTCCCTGGGCTGCTCTCCCAGGAAGGGCATCCGCAGGGCTAGTCGCTCCTGCAAACGCTGATCTTCCTTGGGAAGTCTCTCACCTCGTTGGTATTCCACAATGTCCAGTGCCTGGTACCAGATGCCTTTCCTTAATGCCTCCCGGTCATCCATGTCACCCTCATCGTACTCCACTGCTGGTTCCATGCTGTTGCTTTTAGGGTCGCTGTACTGGGACATGCGTTGCCCTCAAATTGTAAAAATCCAAAGCAATGGTGTTCTGTAGCTGTCCTTCTGGCTGTAGGAACGATCCCGCCGCTTGCCACCAATTGTTACGGACCGTTTCAGCATAAAAGGGGAAAAATCCGTTTAGGCGATAATCCCCTTTTTCCCAAAAAGGCACAGCTACTGTAAAAGCACCAAAACTCACGAACTGGATATAGATGAATAAGGTAGCACTCCAGCTGGAACCTCACGAATAGCTGCTAGCAGATGAATAGGAAAAGCAGACATCAGCTTACACTCCTTAGCAATCAATCTCCAACAGCATACAGTGAATCCCCCCAAGAACGAGACAAGGCTCCGTGTTGAGGGTCAAGCAGTGGTCTGAGGTGCTGGGCACCCAGCCTGGTTTTTATTACATGAGTACACATACAGGCCACACCCAGGGGGAGGCATAAAATAACCAATCACATACATGGTTCAGCCCACACATCCCCTCCCCTCAGATAACATTAAACCCAATTATCCGGTACACTTTTCCAGACAAGTTCTGGATGTACCCCAAAAACAGGGGGTACACCTTTAAATCCAGCATCGCTGGATAGCCCTTATTCAGGGGGGAAACATATCCAAAATTCAAGTCATTCGGATGAACAGTTCGGCAGATATGGGTTTCCAAAGATTTGACCGACCGCATGGGTAAAGTATCCGAAAACAGTTCCATGCATTTTGGCCCTGCGGTCGGTCACAAACAAGGGAATGAAAACAGACGAATTGCCTGTGTTATAGAGCCTGGAGAGGGTTTGAATGAATTCCCTTGTTTGTGGGGTTCTTTCTACCGAACGGCGGGTCATTCGGTAGTTTCCATACGAATTTCTGGAAGTATGGAGGTCTCAGCGGTGTTTTCCTAGTCAAGTGTCCGATTTTAGTTCCAGACACTCGACGGCAAAACACCGCTGTTCGGTAGTTTAAGATGGCCGCCGCCACGTGTTTGTTTCCCGAATGGCGGCCACCCAGAGGACAAAGGATACATTACATGGATTGCCAATTACCCGTTTGCAACATTGTTGCAAACGGTAATTGGAGGCACACTTATTCCTGGGTGGTCTGGTTCGGTAGTTTCACTCAATATAATGAATGGAGTGATTCTACCGAACAATCAGCTGAATGCTGCATACATATCGCCCAGGTTAAACTTAACACATGAATACATATACAATATTACAGGCAGTACACTAGAATATGCTTCACAGTCTTAAAGGGACAGTAGTCCCAAAAGTCCCAATCTGTTCATAGATGATTTTAAAGGGCCAGTAGCAGCCATATACATTATTACATGCCCAAATATAGTTTTTATAGAGCAATATGTCCAGGGGCCGTAGTCCAAAGGCAGCAGGCGGGCAACCAGGCTCCTCCAATCCAATGTGGCGAGATTGGTTTCGTCACATCTCTCCCCCTTTCCAAAAAGACTAACAGGGTACCTGACATCCTGCCGGTCAGTGCCCTTGTTAGTCCAGCAACCCACCCATAAAGCAAAAAAAACAGTACAGCCCACCCACAATAAATAGTTACTACACCTGGGTAGAGGAGAAGTTTGTCCATGTCCAGGTGCCTCACCACGGCTGTGTAGGGGACTGGTAGGCTGCCTTGGTGGGTTGCTGAGTGGGCAGAGACCAGCGGTACTCTGTCCTGGTGCCAGCACTACCACCGGAGTAGTCTGGTTGGAGCCTGGTTGCTGGAGACGGACTGTCTCCCCCTTAGTTGCATAGCTCTGCTGCTGAGTGGGGAGACCGGTTGTCTCCCCCTTGGATACACAGCTCTGTCGTGGGGGGGTAGGACCGACCGTCCCTACCCCCTGTGTGGTAAGTGCAGAGACCACGGTCCCATCTGCACTGGTGGGGGGTTTACAGTCTCCCCCTGGTACATTAAGCTGCCGCTGGGGAGAGGGGGTAACAAGCTCCTCTCCCGATAGAACACTCTGCCCATTAATGATCCGCCGCTGGGGAGAGGTGGTAACAAGCTCCTCTCCCATACATATTCCTAGTCTTTGCGGAGGGAGACCGACTGTCTCTCCTCCCAATACAGAGTCCTGCCGCTGGGGAAAGGAGACAGGGCTCTCTATTCCCTGCTGGATACTCTGCCGCTGGAGAATGGAGACTGGGCTCCCAATTCCCGAAAACTCACGCTGCCGCTGGGGAGGGAGGACGCTGCTCTCCTCTCCCTGTATTCCACATTGCCCTCCTGGCATATCACTCTGCTGCTGGGGGGCAGGAACAACTACCTCTGCCCCCTGTAACTCAGCCTGCCGCTGGGGAGGGAGGCCACTGCTCTCCTCTCCCTGCACTTCACATTGCCCTCCTGGCATATCACTCTGCTGCTGGGGGGCAGGAACAACTACCTCTGCCCCCTGTAACTCAGCCTGCCGCTGGGGAGGGAGGACGCTGCTCTCCTCTCCCTGCACTTCACATTGTCCTCCTGGCATATCACTCTGCTGCTGGGGGGCAGGAACAACTACCTCTGCCCCCTGTAACTCAGCCTGCTGCTGGGGAGGGAGGACGCTGCTCTCCTCTCCCTGCACTTCACATTGCCCTCCTGGCATATCACTCTGCTGCTGGGGGGCAGGAACAACTACCTCTGCCCCCTGTAACTCAGCCTGCCGCTGGGGAGGGAGGACGCTGCTCTCCTCTCCCTCCACTTCACACTGCCGCTGGGGAATGGAGACTGGGCTCCCAATTCCCTGCAGGCTCGGTGGAGAGACCTCGGTCCCATCTCCACTGGCCACCTGGGGTTCTTCCCAGTAAAATTGTACAATATCTTCCCAGCTGAAGGGGTCTGGATCTGGGTCTGCGCTTCCCTGTTGAGCCTTCTCACTGGAGTGGAACAGATTTTGGTAGTCCTGTTCCAGCTCCATCTCTCGGGTTACTAGGTGGACCAGGTCTTGCTCAATTTCATGAGTGTCGTCCCAGTCATACCTGCTCTCCCTCCACTCAAAGAGATCACTGAACCGGGCTTGTGTGGGGCTCCCAAATTCAGGCTCTGAGAAAGACTCCCATAACAAGCCAGGACCATCAAACTCCTCTCCCTCTGGCTTGTCATGCTCGGCTGTCCAGGGCAGGTGCTGTGCAACATACCACCAAAGCGCCTGGTAGGCATCCTCCAGCCACATCTCCTGCCATACCCGGAGCTCCAATTCTTTTACCCATTCCTCCCTGGGCTGCTCTCCCAGGAAGGGCATCCGCAGGGCTAGTCGCTCCTGCAAACGCTGATCTTCCTTGGGAAGTCTCTCACCTCGTTGGTATTCCACAATGTCCAGTGCCTGGTACCAGATGCCTTTCCTTAATGCCTCCCGGTCATCCATGTCACCCTCATCGTACTCCACTGCTGGTTCCATGCTGTTGCTTTTAGGGTCGCTGTACTGGGACATGCGTTGCCCTCAAATTGTAAAAATCCAAAGCAATGGTGTTCTGTAGCTGTCCTTCTGGCTGTAGGAACGATCCCGCCGCTTGCCACCAATTGTTACGGACCGTTTCAGCATAAAAGGGGAAAAATCCGTTTAGGCGATAATCCCCTTTTTCCCAAAAAGGCACAGCTACTGTAAAAGCACCAAAACTCACGAACTGGATATAGATGAATAAGGTAGCACTCCAGCTGGAACCTCACGAATAGCTGCTAGCAGATGAATAGGAAAAGCAGACATCAGCTTACACTCCTTAGCAATCAATCTCCAACAGCATACAGTGAATCCCCCCAAGAACGAGACAAGGCTCCGTGTTGAGGGTCAAGCAGTGGTCTGAGGTGCTGGGCACCCAGCCTGGTTTTTATTACATGAGTACACATACAGGCCACACCCAGGGGGAGGCATAAAATAACCAATCACATACATGGTTCAGCCCACACATCCCCTCCCCTCAGATAACATTAAACCCAATTATCCGGTACACTTTTCCAGACAAGTTCTGGATGTACCCCAAAAACAGGGGGTACACCTTTAAATCCAGCATCGCTGGATAGCCCTTATTCAGGGGGGAAACATATCCAAAATTCAAGTCATTCGGATGAACAGTTCGGCAGATATGGGTTTCCAAAGATTTGACCGACCGCATGGGTAAAGTATCCGAAAACAGTTCCATGCATTTTGGCCCTGCGGTCGGTCACAAACAAGGGAATGAAAACAGACGAATTGCCTGTGTTATAGAGCCTGGAGAGGGTTTGAATGAATTCCCTTGTTTGTGGGGTTCTTTCTACCGAACGGCGGGTCATTCGGTAGTTTCCATACGAATTTCTGGAAGTATGGAGGTCTCAGCGGTGTTTGCCTAGTCAAGTGTCCGATTTTAGTTCCAGACACTCGACGGCAAAACACCGCTGTTCGGTAGTTTAAGATGGCCGCCGCCACGTGTTTGTTTCCCGAATGGCGGCCACCCAGAGGACAAAGGATACATTACATGGATTGCCAATTACCCGTTTGCAACATTGTTGCAAACGGTAATTGGAGGCACACTTATTCCTGGGTGGTCTGGTTCGGTAGTTTCACTCAATATAATGAATGGAGTGATTCTACCGAACAATCAGCTGAATGCTGCATACATATCGCCCAGGTTAAACTTAACACATGAATACATATACAATATTACAGGCAGTACACTAGAATATGCTTCACAGTCTTAAAGGGACAGTAGTCCCAAAAGTCCCAATCTGTTCATAGATGATTTTAAAGGGCCAGTAGCAGCCATATACATTATTACATGCCCAAATATAGTTTTTATAGAGCAATATGTCCAGGGGCCGTAGTCCAAAGGCAGCAGGCGGGCAACCAGGCTCCTCCAATCCAATGTGGCGAGATTGGTTTCGTCACAGTTTTGAATCAACATATTTATAGTATTCGCTTGTTTTTTGGTTTGGATTTTAATCATTAGTGTTTACGCAAGGAGACACTAAAAAGGATCTGCATTTTTGTGTGCAATTTTCACTCTGCTCTTTATTAGTGATGTCGCGAACATAAAATTTTTGGTTCGCGAGCGGTGAACGCGAACTTCCGCAAATGTCCGCGAACCGGCGAACCGGGTGAACCGCCATAGACTTCAATGGGCAGGGGAATTTTAAAACCCACAGCGACTCTTTCTGGCCACAATATTGATGGAAAAGTTGTTTCAAGAGGATTAACACTTGGACTGTGGCATGCCTGAGGGGGATCCATGGCAAAACTCCCATGGAAAATTACACAGTTGATGCAGTCTGGTTTTAATCCATAAAGGGCATAAATCACCTAACATTCCTAAATCACAATGGATATGGATTGACACCTGACATATGACATATTGACACCTTGACATATGGATTGACACCTGTCCTCAGAGACCCTGATACACACTGACACAGAGCAGAATAGGGACTGTTCCTCCTACATAGGGTCACTTGGCAGATATGGATTGACACCTGTCCTCAGAGACCCTGTACACACTGACACAGAGCAGAATAGGGAATATTCACTAAATGCCAAACATTGTTATACAGGGGAATATTCAGTAAATAAGGATAAGGGAGGGGGATTTACTGTTCTCCCCCCCGGCACCCACCCCTGCGCGGTGGGTGGGGGCCATAAATCACAATGGGGGGACCTACTGTCCTCCCGCCCGCCCCCACCCATGAGTGGTGGGTGGGGGCCATAAAAATAATGAGGAGGAGGATCGACTGTATGATGTTGTATTGATCAGGTAGTGTAAGGGTTTCGCCCGCTTCACAGTGACAGACCAAACTCCCCGTTTAACGCACCGCAAACAACCGCAAACAATCCATTTGCACAACCGCAAACTCCCCATTTGCACAAGGTTGGATACCAAGCTAGCCATGTCCCGTTCCTTGTCCTCACTGATGTCATTGAAGGTCTCTTCCTCCACCCAGCCCCGTACAACACCAAGGGTCCCCAAAAGGTAACAACAAGCCCCCTGGGACGCCTGCTGTGTTTGGTCTTCCACCTCCTCAAAGCCACCTTCCTTCTTTGACTCCTCTTCTTCAGACTCCTCTCTCTGCGTTGAATCTTTCTGCGTTATTATAAGGTGTGTTAAGTAATACTATTCTTATCAGTTTAATCCCTGTTACGAGTAGAGGACTATTTCATTGTTTCGCCAAACCCCTTCAAAGATGGAAAAAGCGGTATGAGTGGAAGAAACGAGGAAATGTGGTCAGGTGGTGGTGCCAGCCCCACCGAGGGCTTGTACCCAGGTATGCCTACAAACTGAAAAAAGAAAAAATCTCCCAAGAAGGAGATCTAAACCTTGCATAGGAAAAGGTTAGACAACTATAATAAAAAGGTACCTACAAATCCTAGTGAGCATAGGTGTATAATAGAGGGAGAAAGGGAAAGCAGAGTAATGCTTCCTAATACCGTGGTTAGTACCCTTTGTTAAAGTAAATTGAGTAATGGACAAAAGTCTTTATCGTATCATTTATAAATAAAAAAGGGATACTATACTCATTCCCCTATAGTGGCTAATTGTGTAATAATGGTAATACTATTACCTATTATATAATATTGGCAGGTGCAAGGACATCCCCTCTAAATAGATGGGTATAGGCAGAGAGTATGAAGACCGGAGTGATAAAGTGTCAATAAGGTGATATAAAGTTAAATGTATCACAGACACACAGACACCCTTTCTCTTAGCTAGTTCCCAGAAATGATGGATAGGTAGAAGGGCTATAAAGACCCAGAGAGGTCTAAGAAGAATCCTCTAAACTAGCCCTAATCTCCTTAAACACCTTCAAGGGTGTTGTAAGCTAAAGCTCAATCTAAACGTTTAGATGACTGCCTGATTTCCCATCACAGATGCTGGCTAGGAATAACAGTGTGCAAGACAAAGAGTGGGTCTAAGTGCCCATAGTGCAGTAAAGTGTCCCTAGTGAAGTGAAAAAGAGAATAACGAGCTGGCGCCCAAGAGAATAACAAGCTGGCGCCCTATCAGGGGACGTGTATATGGTATCGATTTTAGGAACCGGGAGATGGAAAAAGATGCTTGGTCGGTCCTCCTACTTCAAATTTGGGGCACTGCGCGTGGCCAAAATGAATGTAATTTGAGGTTCACTATATGCGGTGTTATCCAAAAAGAATCTGCATGCTCGTAGGCCTGCCTCATGTGGAATATTTGTATACAATGCGACCACGTCCAGACTTGCCAACAGAGTATATGGTGGAACTGTCATGTCCTGTAGTTTTCGAAGTGTCGATTTGGTGTCTTGTAGGTAGGACGGTAATGTAAGGACCATTGGATGAAGAATTTTCTCAATAAATTTACTGAGAGCTTCGGTAAGGCAGTTGTTCCCAGAAACAATCGGTCTGCCAGGAGGGGGACGAATCCCTTTATGTAGCTTTGGCAGGCAATAAAATGTCGCGATAGTGGGATTTTTGTGCAGTAACAGATACCGGAATTCGTCTTGATTAATGACCTGTTTACCCAGAGCGTCGTTTAAGAGTATCTCTAGTTCACTTATAAACAGACTTGTGGGATCAGAGGGAAGAGTTTTATAGTGAGTAGAGTCACTAAGATGTGCCATGCACATGTTGACATATTCAGACCTGTTCATAAGAACTATGTTGCCCCCCTTGTCAGCTGGTTTGATGATGACCTCTGTCTGTTGTTGTAAGTTTGTTAGAGCCTTACGTTCCATATAGCTTAAATTGCTCCCAGTGGAAGCTTGATCAACTGTATCTTCAAATTCGTCCAAAGAGATTTGGACGAAAAGGTCAACATGGGGGGTATCAACAAACTTTGGAGTGAAATAACTCGGAGGTCTTACTTGCTACAATTTGTCTGACTACCGGATAAACCGTTTACTTTTTGAGAACTACAATTATAGTGTACTACCGATACATATGATCCTACTCAGCACTGGAGTAATAGTCCACGTAACGGACCGACTTCATTATCCCTGTTAGGTGTTAACACTACATTGGCTTAGTGCCACATTGACAGATTTGTTACATTCTATTTGACTTTCCGACATTATTATGCTTCCATTTGTGTATACACTAACATCTGATACAATTGTGTCAATGAAGCAAGCTAACTAGATTTAAAGTCAACTCTTTAGTGACCCCTAGTGGTCAATTACCATATTGCGCTATTAGTACACTGTAAGAATTGAAATGAGTTTTTTCCTCTAGGCACTGTATATTTCACTTAGCCTAGTTTCTTTTACCCATTTCCCCCTCCCCTTTCCCCTATACTCGCTCTTCCCTTCCTATTGCCACTGTCCATTACACTGGATTAGACTAGGAGCAAAGGATAGGGTGGATTGATTATTATTTATTATTTTTGTGTTTGTGCTCTAGTCTCTACACTATGTGTTTTTATTATTAAGAAAGTGTTATTACCTTTTGACTACCTCCCTACCTTTGTTTGTATATATACACCTATTTAGGTGAGTGACAGATGTCTCCTCTCTTCTTTTCACCAATCTAACTAGGGTTACCCCCTCATCTGTCCTCCTGTATATATTATCATTTGGCCATTCTCTCTCTTTCTATGCAATCTAATGTGCCACCAGATAGGAGTGGTGTGTTAAGTAGTATTCCTATTCCTATCAGTTTAATCCCTGTTATGTGCCTTTTTTTTGGTTTGGTTTTTGAAGCCACAGTGCAGCACCAGAGGCCCGAAAAATTAGGCATGTACACATGCCTGAAAAATTAGGTATTGTTGCAGCCGCTACTGTAGCAGCAGCCAGAAAATGTGATGTTTGTTTCCCAGGCAGAAAGTTCCCTAAAACATTGCGGCTTGAACCCTAGTTGGTGGCGGATAAGTTACGCAAGTCAACCAGAATTCAGAGCTAAAATACAGCAGTGTGTGGACCATTTGTAGCCCAAGGCAGCTCATCTCATCATTGCTTTTTTAGTCGAATGTATCGCCCACTGTCAGTCACTTTGGGATCCATCCCTCATTCATCTTAATAAAGGTGAGGTAATCTAGACTTTTTTGACCTAGGCGACTTCTCTTCTCAGTGTCAATACCTCCTGCTGCACTGAAGGTCCTTTCTGACAGGACACTTAAAGCGGGGCAGGCCAGAAGTTCTATCGCAAATTGGGATAGCTCAGGCCACAGGTCAGGCCTGCACAACCAGTAGTGAAGGGGTTCATCGCTCCTCAGAGTGTCGATATTTGCAGTTAAGGCGAGGTAGTCTGCTACCTGTCGGTCGAGTCGTTCTCTGAGGGTGGATCCCGAAGGGCTGTGGCGATGCGTAGGACTTAAAAAGCTCCGCATGTTCTCTATCATCAACACGTCTGTCCCCTCACTATTGCTATGTAGATTTCTTTTATTTGGGGTGTGTCTAGGGGATAGGGTACCACTAGCCATCCCAAGGTGAGGAGACTGGCATGCCAACTCCTCCTTATATCATTAATAGCCCCCATCTAAAGCCCAAAGCACAATTATTAAATACACCTTACCCACTGTTACCCTTTACCCCACCTGCTGGTTAATGGGGGTTAATTTTTAGAGCCCACACCAATTGGCAAGGTTTTAAAACATTTATTAAATAAAATAATGCTGCCTATGAGTAGGGTATTGGGGACAGTCTGGTTAATTTTTAGAGCCCCACCTTCGCTCATGAATTTGGCCCGGGGGATGCTGTTGAAAATAATAATAGTAATAATAATAATAATAATTAATAATAGCACTTCTGTATTCTTCTCTCTTTCTCTGTATCAACTCCCACTCTGCATTATGTTTTTTTTTGTTTCTTCTTCTTCTTATTATTATTTCTGTACCCCTTCTCCAAGCACTCACGAATCTTGGTACCAATGGTTCCATACAGATGCCAGTCCTGGCCCAGTGAATCAGTTTACCAGAATATACAGGCACAGGAATATACAAACTTGGTACTTTCAGGAGAGTAACTTTTATTCAGAAAACTGCCCAGGACTTGGTACAAAACTGCAGAATTTGTTCAATGGCAATATTGATTAACAGCAATCAGGTTACAGTAGTCCATCTTCACTATAACAACAGGATCCTGACAATATGTTTTTCTACGGTCACTGATGATACTCCTGTGACATCCCCTCCCCCTCAGTTGTAATATTATTATTATAACACACTCTGAATTAAAAAGATATGTTTACATTTTACAGAGCTCTATTTTCTTCCAGTCGTCATCCTTTAATAAAACAAGTCAAATTAAACTAATTATATACTTTAGTGCAAAGGTGGACAAGAGCAGTACTAATATCCAGTAGACTAGTGTGCCCCTAGTAGTCATTTTATCATGGGAAACACAGATTCAATATGCATGGGTTATGGGAACACCTGTCTCCCAAGGTAATCCTAAGATTGTCACCCCTTAGGAAAGTGTCTAGTGATAACATTGATATCCGTAGCACATATTGCTGATACAATAACCCCTAAATCTGATCTGTCTCTCTCTTGAGCTAAAACACCTTTAAGATGAAAACTTCAGGATCAGGCCTCGGGATCTTACTTCGGTGTTGGCTCCCCAGAATCTCAACCTTCATTTGTTTATTTCTGGTATTTATAAAGGGTCAACATATTCTGTACAATTGGGAAAAAGACAACACGATAAGAACAGACCAATACAACAGGTAGAGGGTCCTGCCTGTGAACTTACAATCTAAAGGTTAAAATGGGGAGGTGAGACAAGAGGTAGCAGAGGAATTTGTATGTGATGGCAGAGAGAGTTAATAGGATGATTGCAGTAACTGATAACATGTGGAGGGAATGAGGAGGTGATTGAATGTGGTCCCAAACAGATGGAAGATCATGCTATATAGTTAGAAGAAACCAGGGTGAGTGGGCAGAGCTGAGTATAATTAAGTGGCGTTGGTGCAGGGATGGATGCAAAATGTATGACTGTTTATGTTAGGCCTAGCTGTCTGTGATGGACATATAAGATTTAACAGCCATGTAACCATAAGGATATAGTCCTGGTGAAAATGATCAAATCAGAGCTACAGTTCCACCCATCCTTTTCAAAGCCTACAATGAACAATTAATTATCACAACACAGAATTTATAAAAATATTATTACACACTAAAAATTACTAAAAATTACTTTATTTCTAACATATTTGACGCTCTTGGAGGATGTATGCTGCTTGCGAATCTTTCTAAGAAAATGCCTTCCAATACATGACTTGTTAACTAGGGAGTATTATTGTGATTGTAAACAACACCCATTGAACTACAAGATACCATCTCTGGAAGAACGCTCAGCTCTAATGTAGTAGTTGACAGTCCAGCTCCTTTATGTATAGGTATAATTCAATTTCTGCAAATCTGTATCCACAATTGCATTAGTGTTTTCACATTTATTGCCATTATATATTATCTGTTATATATAAAATGATTCACCATACTTGATCTCAAATGCTTACATTTTGGATTTCGACAGCATTAAGTTATATATTCACTTATATTATCTGCTGGTGAATTATCTGTGACTTTCAGATAAAGTGAAGGTGATTCCACTGCTATGAAAACGTGCTTGTTTTCTGCGATGACCCTTTGCCAAGAAGTTGTCCTCGTGTATTAAGATCAGGTCTGAATATTATAATGTAAGATTTAGGGAGGAATATACAAACTAGGACTCCAGCACTAGATGATATGATGGCAAATATTTCTACGGAGACCATGTATTTACCCTGAGTGCTTAGATACGCAGGAACGAATGAGATCCAAACACTCAGGAATATCAACATGGAAAATGTGATCCATTTGGCTTCATTGAAGTTATCAGGTAATCTCCTGGCCAGAAAAGCTACCAAGAAGCTGACACATGCCAAGAATGCCATATATCCCAGCATGCACCATAGCAAGGTGTCTGAACACTCATTACATTGGAACACAATGACCCCTGTCTTGATTCTAATATTTCTTTCAGGGAAGGAGGGGCAGCTAAGTATCCAGTAAAGGCTGATGAGTAATTGGATGAGGGTACAGGTCGAAATAATTAAAGCAGGTATTTGGGGGCCCAAACACTTCCTCATGTTGCTATTAGGCTTGGTAGCTGTGAAGGCAATGACAACCATGATAGTTTTGGCTAAGACAGAAGATACACTTAGGACAAAAATGACACCAAATGCCCCTTGGCGAAAAATGCAAGTATATCTTTGGGGTTCTCCAATAAAAAGCAGTGGACAGAGAAAATTCAATGACAGGGAAGCCAGAAGGAGGTAGGCAATATCACGATTATTGGCTTTTACAATGGCTGTGTCTTTATTTCTCAAGAATATGTACAAGATGCTAATGGTGATGAAGGAAAATGCCATGGTTACCAAAGTAAGTATGATTCCCAAGGGTTCCCAGAAAGACAAGAACTCAACAACCTTTGGGATGCAGTTAGTATTGTTCTCATTGGGCCAAGTCTCAGGAGAGCATGCGAAACAGTTATTTAAATCTTGAAAGGAAAAGAAAAAATAGATAAAAAACATTTTAAAGAATAAATATGACATTGTTTTGTAAACTTCACATATAAATCAAAGCTAGGTAAGCTAAAGTTCTACTCTTATACTAGAAGAACATAAACCACTTTGGCCAAAAAAATGAACGTTCCTTCTTTTGTTTCTCTAGATCACTGTTTGGCTACTAAATATACTAGCCACAAAGGAGATCGAGCTAAAATAAAAGTACACAGAAACAGAACAAGTAGATAGGATAGATTTAAAGATGTTCTGGGCATTTTGTTCTTTAAGCTCAACGATATACTCAAAGAGGTGGTTTCTGATTTGAGTGATAGATTTATTGTTTTTGCATATATATTGTGTCAAAAATATAGTAAAGGCAATTTTGTATTCATATAATATTTCAGACAAAGATGGGTCTTTCTTCACCTTACATATTGATTTTATTAAAGTGAGTTAGGAATGTTGAATGAAAAATCCTAAAAAGTCTGCATTTTTTTCTATAATATTCGCACCATTTTTATCAGAACTGCCCAACTAAATGTAAGTTTATCAAAGGGCAAGAAAGTGTGCTCTATAGTGCAGTTTTTTTTTCCCACCCTGGGATAGATGTGACCTTGTGTGCAATTTGCAATTTGGGCCCTGATTTAACAAACTTTCCAAATTATTCAATACTGGTCCTGATTTGATCATTTTCGATAACCTATTCAAATAATCTAAAAAAAAAACATTTTAAAAAAACTTTTAAAAATATGTATATATTTTTTTCAAAATATTAAAATATTACATCATTTTAATACTTCATCCAAAAATCTGAAATCATTTGAATGGCTTATTTAAAAATATTAAATTGGGTCCTCTATAATTGGTGAATAAGCATGATTTAAGCAAAAAAAAGTGGTGACTTTTCCCTTCACTTCTTGAAAATACTCAGCTGCTGTGCGCAAATAAAAGAGTAAATGCCAGGTTGCAAGTACGTTACATTTTACAGCTTCATGGTATAACATGACATACAATCGTGTATATACAATCTTTGGAAGGACCATATATCTGCAGCCAAGAAAAAGAAAATAGTTTGGGGAACAGTGTGACAACAAATGATGAGGTTCGGAATCCTAGCACCATAGCTTGCCCGTACACCTCAAACAAAGACCTCAATTTAATAAGCTTTCCAAATGTTTCAATACTATTAGAATAACTTTTCAAATAATTACATTACAGAAGTCATTATTTTTGTCAATAAACCATTTGGAAAGCTTATTAAATTGAGGCATTGGTTAATAAAGAAACAGTTTGATCAGAAACTCACATTTTATAATTTATATCTGCATATTGATAATGTGAGAGTAGACATTTGATAGTGTAGGTACAATGTGGCTATTGAGGATACAGTCTAGGGAGATGTATAGGTATAACTGTGCTATCACCTATTTCATTGGATATTTCTCCCTCTGAACATGGGATACAGTCAAAGCAGCAAGGGGGCTGACCTTCCTGAGTAGCTTTCCGAAATCCCGGGGAACAACTCTCACTGCACACAGAGCGAGGGATCTGGGGAACATGGATATTAAGCAGTATTTAGCGGTGATAAATAATTAGAGACATTAGAAGGATGTGCTAAATCAATTCAAAGATTTAAATAGACTAAATCAAATAAGACTAGTGTCTGTGGTGTAAAAAGTAGAAATGTATAAGAAACAATGTCATGTATTATTGCTTTGTGTCTTTCATTCTCTCTTTCTTTCTTTCTTTCTTTCTTTCTTTCTTTCTTTCTTTTTATTATAATGAATAATAATAATGATCTGATTTTGACAAAATGTTTGTGTCATTTTCCATGGTGCTTTTCTGCCATCTAGTGTTCAGTTTCCAGATATAATATTTAATATTTCAACGAATGAGTTGTGAATTGAATTTCTCCATAAAGAAGAAAATTATTCATATTAACTAAATTAACCCTTGAAACATTTTTTCTCTTTCTTTCTTTCTTTCTTTCTTTCTTTCTTTCTTTTTTTCTCCCTTAAAAAACAATGTTTCGTATAGATAAAATCTTTATGGAATGCTAATAAATTTTGAGTTGGAATTTCACAGTCAAAACATATGATTTGGGGTATTCCTAGTTATTTCACCCCATATGTTATCTAAGATAGCAATGTAGCAAACGATAGCAAAGACCCAAGGGTTTGGAAAAAAATGTACCTGTAGGCATTATAATAGTATTCCTTCTGACGAGGGTTTCATTTTTAATTAGAGGATACGTTCAACATGCATGCATGAACAATACTCTCCTTCCTTTTGAAAGGACCTCATATCATATATGTGTCAATGACATATCTATTAGTGCACCCAAGGTACAGCGCTACAGAGTTTTTTTTTTGGCACTTTATAAATAATAAAATAACAATTATAATATGCAGTCAAGAAATAAAAAATGGTGAATCAATTTGGCAACAAATATGGAGGTTGGGAATCATAGCACCATTGCTTGCCTTTTTATTTCTAACCAAGATCTTAATTAAAAAGCTTTCCAAATGATTCAATTTATCTAGAAATTATTCCAAATTATTTATCTAAAGAAGTCACCATTAAATGGGAATTCTATGGGAATTTTTGTAGATAAAATATTTGGAAGTTTTTCGAACACTATTCAATCATTTGGATAGCTTATTAAATCAAGGTTCAAGTAGGAGCTATTCAGACCCTGGTATTAGTATTGGTGATGCTGTTTTAGGACTCTGCAACGAGGGGACACATGATTTCTGTACCCTATTTGAAAAGAAAGGCAAATTAGAGTGAATAACACAAATAATAAGGTGACATCTTTTTTTTGCCCTACTTTTGGTAAGTTAAGTAGGTCAGCGCTACTAAATGTGACAGAGCCTTGACTGAGGTCTCTCTGGAGCTTTTCAACCCAAGCCAAGCAAACACGTGCTCTCCATCCTCATTCTCTGCCTCTAATGACACAAAGAGTAGGGTTTGGTAGTGACTAGTCCCTGGGTTGCCTACTTTTATAGATTCTATGCCATGATGGGGGTAATTCTCATTCATGGGCTGCCATAAAGTCTCAAAGGCAACATAGGCCCAGCAAGCCAATCTGGCAAACTGAAATGGGCAAGCCCTACATTTGACCCTGCAAATTTCCAAAATACCATTAAACCTATACACCTGTACACGGGGGAGAGGGGGAGGGGGGTACTGTTGCACTTTTGAGACATCACTGAATATAAATATGGTTGTTTTGGAGCAGTAAAATGTATAATGACGATTATATCATCTATAAAAGGCAGTTTTTTCTGAGTAATGCAAAAAACTAATGTGAACACTAACTTTGGCCAGGATTTGTGACTGAGTATTAAAAAAGACTAGACATATCCCATTTTGAATATTCCGTGTTGTCTACTTTGCAAATAGTATGCCATGATGGAGGAAATTTTCATTCCTGGGCTACCATAAGGTTTCAAAGGCCACATAAGCCCAGCAAACCAACCTGGCAAATTTCAATGTGTAAAAATTGAAGTAGGCAAGCACTGTATTTGGCTATGTAACCTTCTAAAACACTATGAAACCTGTACATGGGGGAGATCATTGTACTCATGGGACATCACAGCATACAAATATGTGTGTTTTATTGCAGAAAAAGTATTATGACATTCACAGTTAAAATGCAATGCTAAAGTTAGAAAATAACATTTCTTTATTTTTCTCTTTTTTTTAGATTATATACATAGCAAATTGTGTTCCATATTGTTACAAAGTTCCTCTGTCTGCTACCTTTTGCTGCTTTGTTTGCTACTTTGTTGTTAAAAACCCACGAAAAACCTTCCCAGGACCGATCACCCGACCCTGGCGTGTGCCGCCACTTAACCTTGTTCACCTCTAAAATACCGAACAAACTATGAAATGACTTACCACCCTACCTGAAGAGTATGTCCCTTATTAACCACCCAGGAGTTGCAGTTTTGTGGTTAACCGCAGCCTAATTGGCAGTTGACGGGGTGGTCGTCGTTCGTATGAAAGTGTCGAACTACATACCAAACTAAACACCGAACAACCTATTGAACGACCGGTCACCCTACCTGAGGAGTGTGCCCCTGATTAACCACCCAAGAGCAGCAGTTTTGTGTTTAACTGCAGCCTAATTGGCCGTCGACGGGGTGGTCGTCGTTCGTATACACGAACACGTGGTTGTGGCCATCTTTAACTGCCGAACTCCCAGAGGGACCTGGTCGACAATCGCCTGGTACTATTTTCGGAACACTCGTTTATATGAACCCTGCTGGGATGGCCCGTGCCATGTCCGTTCGTGCATTGCGCACCGGACACCGTACCGTTCGGTACTTTAGGACTATTCAAGTTATAAGGACCCCATATAGGACACTATGGAAAAGTATGTCTGGGCTGATAGTGCAGAACAGCCCTAGAGACAATGTTTTATCCCTATGGTGTTTCCACTCCATTCGTGAGATCTGAGCGCCTTTCGGATATTTTGTGCGCTCAGATCCAAGCTGTCTAGAGATATGTTGAATTTATCAATTAAAGAATATAATGTATGATTTATGGATTTTTGTACAGTTTTCATGTATTTGTAAAAATAGAATATTGCCTGTACCTGGAGATAATTAGGTTATTGTAATTGTTGAAAACTAATTATATCCAGGATACAGGGGAGGGTTTGAAAAGGTGCACTTTGATCCCATTGGTTGTTGTCCCTTGTCACCCTGTGTACCATCAGGTCCAGAAGGGTGTACCTCTGGCCTGAAAATGTGTATTTAAGCAGTGCCTTGCGATTCAATGACCAAACTTTTTACCCTCAAATCGCAGCCTCGACTCATGTTGTAGGGAAATGTTGATTGCTGATTCTGCTAAGAACTATATGAATACTTTACACTTACAGGAATATCGCTAGATGTGGAATTTGAACTCTCTACCACTCTCCAGGATCGGGGACGAGGACATCAAAGCGGTCCAACCCTCAGCTAGCCTGAGGCATATCGTAACACATATATAAACATCTGATGTGAAATGAAAGCCCTATTTCTCCTGAACAAAATGATAATCTAATAAGTGTGGGTTCACTTAATATGAAAGAGTTATCTTATGGTTGAACAAACACATGGCTCAAATTCTAGGTTTTGTTTTTGTCAGAACTTGTACAATTGCCTCCTTCCTTAAAGGGTTAAAATTACCTCGTGTTTTCCTGTAATCCACTGAATGGCAGATGTATTAATGCTGAATTCTGTGCCTTGGGATTTTTGGTCACTGAAATGTCCAACTGCAACAAACTCAATAGAACCATCCAAATTCCGCTGCCAGTTAACAACATCATATTCAGTTGGAGGGTCTCCATTAACATCAAAATACATCTCACTGCCCATCTTATTTAAAAAGTGTATGTTTCTCATGTAGTAAAGAACCTAAAATTGCAGAAGTATGTAAAAAAAAAATATTATTAATAATAATGATGTTTGGAATAGTGTTTATCTTTTGCCTTTAAAATAAGAGTTGGTGTTTATGGTTAGGTTTTATGGTAAGGTAATCTTTTAGGGTTAGGGATATTTCACATTTTTGGGGTTAGACGTAAAGGTGAGTGCTAGGGAGCTGGATTTTGGGGTAGAGTTGGAGAAATTTATAGTTAAGACTGAGGGTTTTAAGGGTTAAGGTTAAGGCTGGGTAACCATAGAGGAATTTAGGATAGGAGGGTGCCTTGAAGGGATGCTCCAAGCACAATAACAATTTTAACTCATTAAACTGGTTTATTGTCTGGAGTTCCCTGGTGCTGCTTCTCCATAAACCACTGAATGAGGATCTCTTGCCACCCACAGCCTGGACCTATTGGAGGTATAGATAAGGCAGAAAGTACACGCTTAATTCGCCATACTAATTCATAGCAGCAATGAGCAACTGTAATAGGCTGAAGTGGTCAGCTGACACTCAGTCAATCACCACCACCACTTACTGCTCCTCAAGATAATGTATCCTCGTTATTTTGAACAGCACAGAGGGAATGTGGGGGACAAGTGTTTAGTATAAAACCTTTAAAATTGGTTCAACACTGAGTGGAAGTCCAGACCATACATCCACTTCAATGATATGGAGCAATTACAGTGCCTACAGTGTCCCTTTAAGTCTTCAATAAACTCTTGACTGCCAAAATTGTGTATATATGTTTTTATTAACTTGTAGTTGCTTTGCAAAACTGATTTTAGTCCATAAAACCTCATATACCTTCATTTATACTTAAAGGGACACTATAGTCACTTTAGCTTAATGAAGCCGTTTTAACGTATAGAACATGCCCCTGCAGCCTCACTGCTCAATCATCTCCCTTTGTTTATGAACTCTAGTCACAACTCCCTGCATGTGTCTTGCACAGCCTTCCATAAACACTTCCTGTAAAGAGAGCCCTATTTACTCTTTCTTTATTGCAAGTTCTGTTTAATTAGGATTTTCTTATCCCCTAATTATGTTAATAGCTTGCTAGACCCTGCAAGAGCCTCCTGTATGTGATTAAATTTCAATTTAGAGATTGAGATACAATTATTTAAGGTAAATTACATCTGTTTGAAAGTGAACCCAGTTTTCTTTTTTCATGCAGGCTCTGTCAATCATAGCCAGGGGAGGTGTGGCTAGGGCTGCATAAACAGAAACAAAGTGATTTAACTCCTAAATGACAGTGAATTGAGCAGTGAAATCGCAGGGGAATGATCTATACACTAAAACTGCTTTATTTAGCCGGAAAGCAAGGGGCCCGGTCGCGGTGTTAAAGAGAAACAGCGCCTGACCGGGCCCCTGCTGATACAAGCCCTCTGGGTGGCCCTAAGTGCATGGGCCACCCGGTGGGACTCAGAGGACGGGGGTAAAAGAAATTGATGAGGGCAGTGGGGCCCACAGGGCAGGTGCCTCGGGCCCCCCAAGAGAAACTGGGCTCGGGGCAGCTGCCCCGTTTGCCCCGCGTTAAAGACGGCCTTGATCCTACTTACTACTTACTCCATAACCAATATGGCCAGCTGTTGTGGTCACGGAGCTTTGGGAATTTATTTAACTGTATATACTGTACGTGTACATAATAAGTAATTCTATTTTGAAGTTGATTATTATTATCACTCCCATTCTGAGATACTCAGAATGACTGGCATCCGATTGGCTATACCTGAAAACCATATGCAGATGAGGGTCATGTATGACATCATCACTCCCCCTTCTTATCCTAGTATTTAGTCATTTACAAATGATAGGTTGATTGTTTGCACCAATCAGCAGAACATATGGGGGTACATATTTGAGTACCTGACTCTGTTCATTCCAGCCTTGAAGAGCCACCTGAACGGCAAAACGTAGATCGGGGCTCACCTTGGTTTGACCCTAACAGCTCACTATCTATAAATCATCTCACTGACAATATATATAGACTTTTGTTAAGATTTAAGCTGTTATCGGTCTTATAAGCAATTGATAAGAATGGCTATGTATGTTTGCTTTGTCTAGACTAGTCAGATTAGGCACAGAATAGTTTAAAATCTTATTGCAAACTTAAATACTAATTTTTTTTTTTATTCGTTATCCTGCAAAGTTTGAATTTTCTTTGATTAATAAAGTGGTTCCCAAACTTTTTAGGTTCGAGGCCGACCGTAGAAGCCATCAAACACCCACCCAGGCACGCATGTATAGCCTCCAGGACGGGCATCGACTGAGGCAATATGGACAGACACGTGGTGAGGCCCACAGCCCAAGACCCTGCACACAATGCAGAGACTCTCTCCCTCCAAAGCTCACTGTATGTCAGACTCACTCCACTTGTTTGCTTGTGCTTAGCTCTACTCTGCCTCATTTTGATATTTATTTGTATGTTTTATGCGCAAGATAGGCATGTACCATAAATACTGGTTTGCATTGCATTGCATAATGCTGCTTCTACTAGCTTCTCAACCTGTCAATCCCACCGCTATGCGCATGAGGCGAACATATCAAACTAAATGCAAACCACATATTTAGAAACGTAAGCGCAACTAATATAACTATAAGCGACTCTACACTAGCAGGTTATACCATATAAGCGAACTGTCTAACATCAACAGGTACACATGTGTTAGCTAAATGTTGTCACTAGCGTTTTACTACACTACCTGTACTAGCTATGTTGCCTCTAACCTAATTCACGCATGAACCAAACCTGTTTGTATAATATATTTACATTTCAACTGATGCTTTAACGTTATATTAATTATGCCTGTTAAAATATAAAAATTGTGCCAGTTAATCGTATACCCCGCATGTTAAGCCTGGGAATCTCCTAAGGATTGCTTTTGGGCCACCTCAAGCTTACCTGTCTTATTTACGTGCACTACAAAAATAAAGAATTAAAAAAAAAAAAAAACATCTGTATGGACTCTGATAAAGCCAACTCTTGGCAGAGAATTCCATATCCTTATTGCTTACTGTAAAAAAAAAAAAAACTTTTCTTTGCCTTAGATGAAATCTCCTTTCTAAATGTGTGACCTCGTGTCCTATGTATAGCCCTGTTTATGAATAGATTTCCAGATAATGGTTTGTACTCTGAATATATTTGTATAATGTTATCATATCCCCTCTGAGGCGCCCAATTTTCCAAAAAAAAGAGATTTAAATGTTTTAACCTTTTTTCGTAACTAAAATACTCCATTCCTTTTATCAATTCTGTAGCTAGTCTCTGCACTTTTTCTAGTGCCATGATTTCCATCTTTAAAACAGGTGCCCAAAATTGAACAGAATATTCAAGGTGTGGTATTACCAGCGATTTATAAAGAGGCAAAATTGTATTTTCATCCCGAGAATTTATGCCCCTATTTATATGACAAAACCTTACTGGCCTTAGCAACTGCAGATTGACATTGCATATTGCTGCCTAATTTGTTGTCTATAACAATTCCCAAATCCTTCTCGTGTGTGGTTATCCCTAATTCACTACCATTTAGGGTGTAAGTTGCTTGTGCATTTTTTAACCCGAAGTGCATAACTTTGCATTTCTCTACGTTAAATTTCATCTGCCATTTTAGTGCCCTGTCTTTTGTGTATTTTTGTCACACCTACTATATGTGACAAATATAATATTTTTTGCTTTCTAATAAGATTTCACATCCTGTGAGAAATAGTGCAAAAAATGTGTGCTCTCTAAAGCTTTTAATTTCCTCATTATTTCTATACAGGATGATCAAATGAATAAAAAAATAAATATAATGTATGTCCATTTGCATAATATTCATTTTTAAGTTTGCTTGACCAGCACTCTGTAGACAAAACTCCTATTTTCTTATTCGTATGTGCTAGCTGTGCACCCTATGTTTCCTATAAATGTTATGCTACAAATTTTTTCAAACAGAAATTGCATAGTACTGAAGCCTAAAGAGTGCATTGAACCCAACTTAAAAATATAATTAACATAAATAAAAGATCATTCCAGCCACAATTCTGAGATAGACTGGCAAATAGAAAATAAATTAAAAAAAAAAAAAGTGGTTTGCTATTTTTTTTCAAAGATATAACTGCATCTTGCTTTTTGATGACTTGTTAAACTATATTGAAAAAAAACATTTGCTTCTCACAACCAGCATTCTGCAAACCAGAAAATGCCAAAAGGAGTAAATGCCCACCAAACCTTGAGATCAGCAAGTAGTACCTGCCATGGTTTAATGGTAATGGGATCTCTACACTCATCATGAGATAAGGGTTTGTTGTTAGGTGTACATAGGTTAAATTGATTGATGGCATGGGCAATTACATATACTGCATCATACACCAAGTAGTGGATCCTAAAATCAAATTCATCATATTCAAATTCTTTGTTTTTGAATGTCTCTAGTTTCTCATGCCCTGTACACAACAAGGTCTTATTCTCTCCACCAGTCCAACTGCAATCGTGCACAATTTCCCACAAATCTGGTAAAAAGATGTCATCTGGAATTAAGGTGGATGGTTGAATGGCCAAAAGATACTCCTTAAATCCCTTCATTTCCACTTGACTGTATGAAAATCCAAGGGTTCCCATCATTATATGACTATACATTGTTATGGAAACAATAGGTGAATTGGACCATCCAGTACATGCCACCCAGATTTTTCCTGTGTCTTCCTTTTCTATCAATAAATCTGCAAGACGATTAATCAAAGGGTCCCTTGAGAAGATGATAACAACCATAGCAGATGAATGAATGACTATATTTTTGATGAACTGCATCTTTTTCATAGAAGTTTCTGTTCCAAATACTTCATGGTAAGCCAGACAAACACCCAAACTATTCAGCTCCATTTTTAAAATTTGCGATCCAGAGATTCCAAAGTCATCATCAAGAGAGAGCAAGCCAACCCAGTTCCACCCCATGTATGACACCAGTCTTGCCAATGCACGGGACTGTTTTCCATCACTTGGAATAGTGCGGAATAAAGAAGGGTACAAGAAGTGGTTGTTTGGAGAGGATGCAGAGGCAAGGTAACTAACCTACAAGGGCAAAGAAAGTAATACAAGTCCTGTTTATTCTCAAGCATGAATACTGTAGATCCAAAATGAACTTTTTCAATCATCTAAATAGAGGGAAGATGGCACTTTTTTGGGACCAAAACACTTTTTTATCTATTAATATCTGTGACAGTCTTGGTTCAAAAGCGTAATGTAAACCAAAGTCTGAATACTATAGTAGTGATGGTTGTATTAAAATAATTGTAACCTTAGTTTAATCAGTGATTAAAAAGGACCAATAAAATAATGGCCATTTTTGGTCATGGCAGTATCAATAGAGTGCCTAGGACAGAAACCAGGTTGATGAAATCAGAAAACTGAAATTATGTTCCATGTTACATGTTATGTTCCATGTTACATGTTATGTTGCTAATTTGTATCAGTGATTTATTGGCTTCAAATAAGCCTTTTGTCTGTTCTGTTCAAATTGATGTAATTACTGCCATTAAAGGCTTATTAGAAGCATGTATATATATATATATATATATATATATATATATATATATATATATATATATAGATATCACTTTGAATTATATTGAAGCACATGTATTGGCCTTTTTTCATTGACTAAACCTGTTAGTCATTAATAAAAAAGCCTATAGGAGTCACTATGATCTCCACGTTAGTACAAGAGATTTTTAAGAACCTCCCCATGCCCATATTCGCCAGTGGCTGCTAGCTGTAATAAAAGGCTAGTGACTGATCAGCCATTGCATCTAGTACAAGCGCTAACCATTCCCCCACATGTGGGCATCAGTTGAGGCTTAAATTTAAAGAAAGGGTTGATTAGATCATTGTCAGGAGGTTATTTTTCGAGCAGCCAACCTGTTTAACAGCTGGATATACTGAATCATTTCCAACAATGTTTTTCCCAATATAATGAAATTAAGGCCCTTGTCTTGTAATATGTAATGTATAGGTGGAGAACTCTTTACGTATTTGCATTTAATAAAGCTTGTAGTAAACATTGTGGCTTGCTGAGACACAAAAAAAACTTAATAGCCCTTAAAAATATAATAGGGTTGGGTTTGATAAAATTTTACAAAAAAAAGAGGATAAAAAAAAAGATCAAAATGGAAAACTAGGATACATCTACCTGAGGGTATCGATATACACCCAATAAAGTTGCCAAAGCAAAAGATGTGGTTGATATAGCATCCCCTACAATAGCTAGAGGAACACTTGGATGGCACTGGTAGTTGAGAATAGGGCTGTCTTCACCAGAAAGGGTCCAGAGTGTTCCCCAAAAAGTTTGAGAAATATGCACACAGGTATCAAATATTTGAAATCCCAGAGAGATATTTGGAAGTAAAGTTTTATCCTTATTAATTTCGTCAATGGCAAATCTCATTGCCTGCATCCAAGAATAAGACACTGTGCTGTATCTGAAAGAAGATTGAGAAACCTTAAATAAAGAAGGCATATCATTAAATAAAAAACTGTATGAAATAAAAAGCCCACATTGTTCTGTGTTACAACAATGTTTTTAAAACTCACATTACTCAAGTCTTTCGATAACCAGCAAACTATTTAGGTTAGCTTTAAACTGCTCGGATAACTAGTGTAAATAGAAACAGAAAGCAAAAACACACACCCAGATTAAAAACAATACTCTCCTGGTGCGCAACCATCCAGAATGGCTAGAGACAGGGTTCTCCAAAGGGTGAGACAAATTCTTGCTTATGTGACAACAAATTGCCCTTTTTATAATTGTGTATATTGACGTAAGAATGGTGGAGCATTACAAAGAGAGAGAGAGAAAAAAAATGGGATACAGAGGGAATGCTGCTGTCCTATTTAGGAAAATACCTCTTACCTAAAAGTGCAGTTTCCATATAGTACTGAATACCCTATATATACAGGTTCTATGAATTTAACAACGAACAATGCACTCATAACACCATATGTGAGATCAAAAGAAAAGACTAACCATAAACAATTGTGAAAAAGCTTACAATTTATGAATTGCTTAATACTTAAAAAAATATCAATAATGTAAATGATGCTAAACAGTGTAGATAAAAATATGGATATAAAAAGTAACAAAATTAGTAGGACCTTCACTTTCCTTTTTAAATGTTCACTGTCATCTGCTCAAAACAGCTGTGTTGTCCTGTATGCAGTGTCCGAACCGCATCTGGGATGGTTCAGTGTAAAGCTATCTAGAATTCCCTTCTTGTCTTCTAGACAGGGTAGTGAAAGTGTCCTTCTGGATATCTACTCTGTTCAAATGTGTTTTGCCTGTGCTGGGTGTTATCGATCATACCATTTTTTATTTTTTTTACTGAGCCCCCTGACTGCTTAACTTTTTCAGTGAGGAGGGTTCTCATCTCTATTCCCTAGTGCTCCACTGGTTGGTTGAAGATGGCTCTGAATGGCCCCTTTTAGTGAGCAGCACAGAGCTGTGTAGGAAGATCTGTAGATCTCCCCACATACCCATGAAGCTGCAGGGGGGCTCGACAGAGCCAGTACTGTAATGGTAGCACTGGCACTGCTGTGTGGAGAGCCATTGCAAATTAAATTAGTTTACAATAAAAGAACTTCATAAACAATGGTTAAAATTCTGTACAAATGATAGTGGGGTATGGCTGCATAATTTGGTAATCATGTATACTTGAATAATGGTATGAGGGCCAGCCTTAGGGGCGAGTGAGCTGTGCAGCCAAACAGGACGCCATGGCTGCTGGGCCACCAGATGACCGACCTAGTTTACACAAGCAGAGGCCGTTGGTGCAGTGGCAAATTTCAAAAGCAAGCCACAAGTAAGAGGGCAGGGGCAGAGCTAAATGTGTCCTGTACCGACTGCCCAGTTGCTGCTGCACATTGATTTGTAGCAGGAAGGAGTCCTTGCTTCCCCAACAACTAGGCACCAGGAACTGCAGTGCTTCCACTCCTCCCCCAGTGATCATAATGGAAAAAGGTAACTGTCTGTTAATGTGTGTGTGTGTGTGTGTGACTGTCTCCCTGTAAGTGTGTGTGCATGTGTATATGTGTGTGTGTGTGTGTGTGTGACTGTCTCCCTGTAACTTTGTGAGTGTGACTGTCAGCCTGTAACTGTGTGTGCCTGACTGTCTGCCTGTAACTGTGTGTGACTGTTTGTGACTGTGTGTGTGACTGTCTGCCTGTGACTGTGATAAAGATAGAGGAACAGCGCAAACGTAAAAATACATTTTTAAATGTTGTAACGCTGCTTAAAATCACCTATCTCAGTAACAAATCTGGGGATTCAGTTCATATTCAAAGTAACAGGCCCTGGGGTTTCTAGTTACAACCCTGGTAAGAGTGATATATTATGCATTTTACATTGACCATTTTCAAGATCATCGCACTCAAGCAGCACAGTCCCCCCAACACCAATGCACATTCATATCCTGCATGGTTATATATCTGCCTGTCTGCAGTTCTTCAAACCGGGTTCTAGTTCCCTCTAGTTCTTTCCTGAAGGCAAGCAGAATATATTATATACAGTTTTTTTTATTATCATTATTAATATTTTCATTTATAAAGCACCAACATATTCTGCAATACTTTACAATTGAAGGCTCAAAAAAAAAAAAACTCAAGAAATAAAAATTAAAAAATAAATATTATTTTTTATAGCTTTAAATGCTCTTGCAGATTATTATTATTATTGCAGATTATTATTTTACATGCTTACGTGTGACATGTCATGGAAGGTGAAATGTGCTGGAATTAGTGCTGGAATGGGGGCATCATGGACTTGAATCTGAACATTAAAATGGTCTTCATTACAATATTTGAATTTGCGTTTCTGGTGTCTAGTGCTTAGCAGAGCATGTGCATGACCACATCTGTATATTTTCCACATGCATTATTACATCAAAATGTCACCAAATCCATCTTCACAAGAACAACATAATTCCAGCCTTACTAAAGATGCCACTTTATGGGTCGTGATGCAAAGAGTGTGTGGAATGGCTTGGAACAAAGCATCCAATCTTTGTTCCAAGCCATTCCACACACTCTTTGCATCTGTACAATGGGCCTCAGACTTATTTGGATCCCTCCTGTTGTTACTGATTGCACAGATCACATACATATTAGTATATACAGATTCAAAAACACCTTTGACATCAGATATTATGGACTTTGTTTCCCATAATGTTGAGCAAGGTCGCAGGGATGCTATATGTGTCTCCCTGACCAAATGCTGTGATTATGGCACCTGGAATAATCATGGGGGATTGATAGGAAAATTAGGAGACATTTATGGGACAGCTTGAGGAAACAGCAGCAATGCATCACAAAATATTATGCAGTTTGTGTATATAACAAAGTGTAGGCCTTTAGCCTCAGCTCAAATATGGCCCTAGTTTGAACTCTCATAGTATCAAGTTAAAAGGAATATGACTAGGATCTCAATTTTCGCACACAAAATGTTGCTCTCCAAGCATCTGCTGACTGTTTATATGGTCCAATTTACTACACTCTGGATGCAACAAGGTGCACCTATGTTTTGAAATTATAGAAATCAAATTTTTGGAAATCCACTAGATGGAAAGACAGACAACAGCCATGAATGGCAGGACAGAAGAGTACCTGGTGGTATTAAGGACATGGCTGGTCTATCTCGGTACTTGGGCATGACCCCTCTTAATATGGGCATGTTTAACCTGACATTCTTGATCGAGGTGGAGGGACCCCTCACTCCTCACCTTCAAATATATTTTTTCTCTCTTTCGTTTCAGATTTGGCTCCTATGGAATATTTTTACATTTCTATAAAATGAACTAGCATTTTCATGTTTTCAGTTGAGCTTCTATTTAAATTAGCTTTTTTCTATATTCAGGTTAAAATAGACATCTGAGATTAGTTTGTCTGAATTGAGAATAGTTTTGAACATCTTGACAAGGAGCCATTAATGAGTTGTATGTAATGCGGTCTCTCCTCCTTTATATATAATATATTCCTCTTAAAATTATCTGAAAATGTATAATTTACTACAAGAGTCAGACTTACGAATCACATATAGCAGGCAGTTTCCTCTCTCTGAATGAATTCTTTGTATCCTTCCAATATGTATGAATTGGGAATAGCCCTCCAATCATAACATCTCCTTTTTGTATGTATCCTTTCTGCCGGGGGCTGTAGAGGGAGCAAGGAGAGAACTGTCCAAAAGAAGCAAGTGATAGAAGAAAACAGAAGTAGAGGATGGTTCCCAGGATCATTCTAGAGACAGAGAAGCAGTAAAAGAAGATAAATTATATGTGTATATATATATATCGATTTCAAGGAAATTGAAGATGGCATTAAACATTCAAGGACATTTTGAAGGAATATAATTTATGTTGTCCCATGTTTTGAATAATGATAACTATCATGTATTTTTTTTTATATAAAGTATACATTATATATTTTCTATGTATACTTAATTTATTTCTAGAAATGGTTTAATTTTTTTATTTATTGTTTACTTTCTTTTAATCGTTTTTATTTATTTTTTTAAATTTTTAAGTAAGCATTTATCTACATATTTTTGCAGTGTATAGTTACTGATATTATTATTTTTTATTATTATTTATAAAGTGACAAGTTCCGTAGCACTGTACAATGAATTATGAAATTCTGTTAACCTCAAAGATGTTGAGATACATGAAAGAAAATCTCAGAAAAAGAATCAAGAGGACAGAAAGAAGTGAAATAGATAGAATACTTGGAAAATATTAAAGTTAAATTATTCTTGATTCTCATTCTCCTATCCTTTTTTTTGCCTATTTTATTTTATTATTATTAATTTCAATCTCACCCCTTTTTTTTCTGCCTCATCAGCATCTATATCTTTTTTCATGTTTTTCTATTATTTATTCCTCAAACTTTCTTTTATCATCAGTTTAGTTTCTTCTATTTTGTATTTCTTTATATTTGATATTTTTTTTTTCGGTTTTCTACTTTATTCTTTGACTTTCCTCTCGTTTGTTCATACATATTTTCTCATTGACCTCTTTTTATTCCATGTCTTATAGTTTTGAGATCCTATCCCACAAATGTACAATCTGAAGGGGGAACAGATCTTGTGCAAGGTACAGGGAAAGACGTAGAAGACAAGAGCTTTAGAACAAATGCCTAAAAAAGGGATGCGGGTGGAGTTGACCGGAAATACTATGAAAATAAACAGGATAATAAAGTTAAAAATGAAGAATATTGTAAAAGAAAATGGAGAAATGCAGAAATAGTTCGAAATGATGACTAATGAATGAAAATGTTCTGTAGCTAAGAAAATAATGGTAGACCAGGCTGTTATAGTAATAGCATTGATGATGTGCACCTGTCGATTACATTTGAATGGCATCTACTTACTAGCCTACCTGTCCTTTAATTTCCCAGCCTAAAATTATAGCGGACGTACAGTGAATCGGAGCTCAAAATCAAGTTCTGATATAGTGGCAACATTCAACAATTCATTCCTATTGGTTTGTGCTACAAGTTGCAGGGAGCCTTGGGCAGCTGCTTGTGAATTCTTTAATATCTGTTGTCTTTATAGTGATGCTACAGAGACTAAACAAGTCCGAAACAGATAAAAACATTTTAGCAATACATTGGCAAAGAATTTGACTAAATTGTTGCATCGATAAAACTGTGATGAACATATTTATTATAACTTTATTTTTACTTTTGTAAGTGTCCCTGTGCATCTGCATATCTGAGGAGTAGAGAGAAACGTGACCATGATCTCTCTACATAATACATCTTGCAGACAGTTTAGGACAGTTTAGGTGGTTGACATGTAGATTTTTTACACTCTCTGCAGAGCATTAAACTACTGATTACACCATGGCACAGAAATCACAAAAAGACCCAATTATAAATGTATGACCCCCTCCTGTATATATTGACTTAAGCCCATCTCAAAACCTAGCTTTATACCATACCACAAGTTAACCCTAAACCCAAATGTGTTCTTTGAATCACACTGAGACATCTACAGGTTTTTTAATAAAGTGAGAATTCAAAGTGAATTTCAATTAGCCGAACTTAAGGTTTTTTAATAAAGTGAGAATTCAAAGTGAATTTCAATTAGCCGAACTGGCTACTATAGTCTTAAATTTGAAATTCATTCTGAACAGAATTTGAATTTCATCAAATATTTGCAGGGTTGTGCACTAAAGTGAGAATTCAGAGTATTACATGAAATTGTATAAATATAAACCTGCTGTATTAACCCCAAACCATGCTTTATTAACCCATCGCCGTACTAAATAAAAAAATCTGCACTCAAAGCAATACCCCAACACTGTGCTGTATAACTCATATAAAAAAAGTGCATTAAGGTGGTACTCTCTCAAATTATATAATTGCATGTGTTATGTCTTCATCAGTATTACAGGTGATTTAAGACTAACAATGAAATACTACAAGAAATTAGACCTGGGGTTTTTTCAGGTTTCCGATCCCTGTCATGCCCCCTGCACCAAGGCTTAACCGTATTTTTCCTGGCCACAGATATATGATATATTTGACAATCGTTTTATATAAATTACTCTTTTCAAACTAGCACAGAGTACAATGATGAGTTCGTGTGCACTCTACTGGGCAAAATGTCCATGCACCTGGACTAAATATCCACTTGTCAAAGGCTAAATGGGTATTGAAAATGTTGAGCCCTGTAATAATGTATTAACATGGAGAATTAGAATGTGTATTATTTTCTTTTGATAATGTCTTTCTTTTTCCTTTAATTTCATTATTTCTATATCTGCCCCATGTTTATTTTCTTACCTTTATTTGGAGATATCCCGCAGTATGTGGTCTGGAGTGAATCATTCAAAGCCACACCGTAACTAACTACGTTTTGAGGCTGAACTTATATAGCCATCACTATTTACTGGGATTCACTGCCTAACCCATAGGGATAAAACTTCTAATTGGACTTAATATTTCTTGCATGCAATTATATTGTTATTCAAGGGAAAGTGTCATAATCATTTGAAAAGATAATTGTCTTTACTTATCCCAGCAGAATCCTCCTTAACTCTTGCCTGACAGACAAAGATCCTAAGTGATTTATCACTGCAGACCTAGCTATATCATAGCATAATGTATTACATATCATTGTAATGTATGAAGGCTTGCAGTTAAGGTCAACAGAACACCAGTTCCCATTACATTTTGGTGTCTCTGACCAAGCAGCTGATTCCGAGAGGGTTCTTTTGATACAAAACAATGCTGAGAGAAGGCATGGCTTGACTAAACTTGAGAACGACCGACATTTCTATAAGCTTGTGAGACTTCTCTAAACTGTCCACCATAACCAGCGGCAAACATTATTAAACACATCACACTCCTCTACAGTCAAAATAGTATTAGAAGATACCATCATTGATATTGAGCTATAGAAGCAACCGTAATTTGTGGACTTCCCCCTCAAACTCACCCTCAGGACCATGATAGACCTGATTTTACTTGCACTGTGCAGTTAAAGCACAACTGTAATCAAGCTTTCACTATTAATTTTTTTCAAAAGTTTATTACATTTAATAAAACGTATAGATATTTTTAAATGATTTATATTATTATTATTATTTTTTTATCTGACTAAGCAGCCATGTTGAGTCACAGTCTACTGTTATCTGTCCAACTTCTGCACAACCTAACGTGCTGCCTGCTGCAGTTTCGCGCAAAGCTATCACAGCAGCAGGGAAGTTAGGTTGCTCAGCATTTGGTCACATAACAGTTGACTCTGACTCAACATGGCTGCTTAGTCAGATAAAAAGTGGAATCTTCTAAAAATAAATAAATCAATATGCATAATTTAAAAAAGTTTCAGTTCAGTTCCGACACAAACTGGAAAAGTGTTTTCCTCCTCTTCTATGTATGTTTCTCTTTGATGACTGCCTATTGCAAAGGGCAGAGCTTAAAACAATCAGTACTATTCAATAAAGTGAGAGTTGTCAGGAATTCAGAATGAATTCATAGTGAATTTCAAATTTAAGACTAATTTAGCTGATCTGGAGACATTTTCCAGTTCAGCTATTATTTCCTTAAATTTTAAATTCACTTTGAATTTACTTTGAATTTTTCACCTTAGACCCAATTCCACATCCATCTGAAACAAATCCACTTCATTTATACTCAGCTCTACCCGCCCACTCTGGTTGTCTTTAACTATATAGCATGCTCTGTTTGGAATCACAGTCAATCACCTCCTAATTCTATTCACCTGTTATCAGTTACTGCAATTATATGAATAATTCTCTGCCATCACCTACACAGTCCTCTGCTACATCTTGTCTAATCTACCCATATTAACCTTTAGACTGTAAGCTCACGGGCAGGGTCCTCCAGCTATTGTATTGGTCTGTTTATATTGTATTATCTTTTTCCCAATTGTACAGTGCTGCAGACTTTGTTGGCACTTTAAAAAGGAATAAATAAATTTAAAAAAAACCCAGAAAGTATAGCATAGCTGCCGTGGCTATTTTGGCCTTGTTACTGAACTGCAGCTCTGCCACTATGAAGATACATTCTTCTCCACTTAAGAGCGGTACTTACACTCCCTGGGGTTTCCCCTACCCTTCACCAGACACATCCCCAAAGAGCACCCACACTCCAAATCCAACCGGTGTCAGGGTAATTGTTGCATAGGCTGGGACACAACCTGGGGATGTTCTTCATGTGGAGGGGGACCATCCTCATGGTCCTCCCTCTCTCCTCAGCAATGCCAATGCATCCGCTGTTGCTCTGTCCCTTTTCATGACACGCCGCATGCGTGATTGATGACGTCATGGCCCTCCAAAACGTCTGAACTCAAATGTTTTGTGGGCGTGGCTACAAAATTAAAGAGCCATAATATTAAAGGTTCTCATAGGTCATTGCCCTATTGTGGTTCTAATTTTGGTTCCAAGCGTTGTATGCTCTGTGTATTTTTGGTTATTTGACCTTGGCTATTCTGACTATTCTCCTTTCTGTTATCCTGTGACTCGGCTTTTGTACCTCGATTCCCTGATTTCTGGTTTCCCTGACTCAACTTTTCTCTAACTATTCTCTGTCTATCAAATCTAAAGCCCGGCTACTCTAACGACTGGTATAAGTACTTCTATTACCATTCACACTCTATATGTTTGGTCACTTAATAATTGTGGCACCGGTGACTGAGCCTCACAAGGAAAGCCACAATCTTCCTAGTGGTCACTCTGGCTCCGATTGGTTCTAATTGCACACTGTGGATGCGGCAAGAACGATATTTTCACCGAAGGAGGTGGAAGGGATTGCTATCCAGGGATATGGGACATGTTATTTATGTTTTTCATGTGTTTTTGAGGTATATTGTAATGGTGCCCTGGTGTCTGAGAGATAATTAGCAGTTACTGATCTAGTTACCTCCCAGACTCAGAGGCACCAGGGTAGAATTTTCACTGTTCAAATCATGGATCCCCTCTTGAGGTCATGCGTTAAAAGTGTGCCTTGTTTCCAATAAAGCAGTTGTTTTTCACCCTTCACTAAGTCTCAGCTAGTATTTGGGTAAGACAGCTATAGTCACTCCAGGTTTATAGTGCCGAAAGAGAGAGACCCATGACGGAGATACTCAAGCGGTGGGCTGAGCTTTGTAACAGGTTTTACATTTGAAATTCCCTTTGAATTCACTCTGAATTCCCAACAATTCTCATGTTTCTAAATAGCCCTGAACGATTGACAAGGAGCCAAGATGGAAATGCCCAGTTGCAGAATGACAAGGTGTTGATTTGTAAATTAAATGTTATTTTTTTACACTACAGAAATATATATCTGCAAAATTTAGGGGATACTATCATATTAAACATAATAGTACCTAATATTAGAAGTCCTAGTACCCTTTTAAGCCCTTCATGACTGAGCATTTTCCAAAAGTCTTTAGATTTGTGCCTTTTTCTTCACGACTAAATGCGGGCACCCCCCTAATATAAATGTGCCCCACTACTTTTTTGACTGAGAGACACACGCCGTCATTGACACATGCCCTCTTGTTATGGTAGTTCTCCTTCTTTTAAATATAGTCTCCTCCTTTACTGTGTTGATTCTCTTTATGTATTTAAATGTTTCTATCATATCCCCCCCCGTCTCATCTTTCCTCCAAGCTATACATGTTAAGTTCCTTTAACCTTTCCTGGTAAGTTTTATCCTGGATCCATGAACCAGTTTGGGTATGTAACCAGACACCAAGGATTCATTAATTAGGGTTGCGACGGGTTTAGCAATTGCCGACACACTGAGCTTCAACAGCATTGCTGGGATTTGATCAGGTCCAGACTGGTTTTTAATTTTTAGATCATTAAGGTGTTTTTTAATGACACTAATAGGTACAGGTCTAAAAAGGAACTTGTCTATATTGGGCCTTTGCAAATTAAATGGGGCTTGAGCCACATTTGTAGTTTCAGGTTGTTTATAAGAAACATAGAAACGTAGAAACATAGAAACGTAGAATGTGACGGCAGATAAGAACCATTCGGCCCATCTAATCTGCCCAATATTTCAAAATACTTTTAATTAGTCCCTGGCCTTATCTTGAGTCTAGGATAACCTTATGATTATCCCACGCATGCCTAAACTCCCTCACTGTGTTAACCTCTACCACTGAGGCTGGAAGGCTATTCCATGCATCCACTACCCTCTCAGTAAAGTAATACTTCCTGAAATTACCGTATATACTCGAGTATAAGCCGACCTGAATATAAGCCGAGGCCCCTAATTTTACCCCCAAAAATTGGGAAAACTTATTGACTCGAGTATAAGACTAGGGTGGGAAATGCAGCAGCTACTGGTAAATTTCTAAATAAAATTAGATCCTAAAAAAAATATATTAATTGAATATTTATTTACAGTGTGTGTATAATGAATGCAGTGTGAGTGTATGAACGCAGTTTGAGTGTATGAATGCAGTGTGTGTATGAGTGCAGCGTGTGTATGAGTGCCGCGTGTGTGTATGAATGCAGCGTGTTTGTATGAATGCAGCGTGTGTGTATGAGTGCAGCGTGTATGAGTGCAGTGTGTGTGTATGAATGCAGCGTGTGTGTATGAGTGCAGCGTGTGTGTATGAGTGCAGCGTGTATGAGTGCAGTGTGTGTGTATGAATGCAGCGTGTGTATGAGTGCAGCGTGTATGAGTGCAGTGTGTGTGTGTATGAGTGGTGTGTGTGTGTGTGTTGCAGAGCCCTGGTGGGGGGTGGGCAATTTCTTTTAATTTTTGTAATTTTTTTTATTATTTATTATTATTTTATTTAATTTAATTATTATTATTTTTTAATTATGATTTATTATTTAATTTAATTATTATTATTTTTTTATTATGATTTATTACTTAATTTAATTATTATTATTTTTTATTATTACTATATATTTTTTTTGTCCCCCCTCCCTGCTTGATATATGGCAGGGAGGGGGGCTCTCCTTCCCTGGTGGTCCAGCATTGGCAGTTCAGTGGGGGGGAGAGGGGGGCTGGCAGAGCTGTAACTTACCTGTCCTGCAGCTCCTGTCAGCTCTCTCCTCCTCCGCGCCGTCCGTTCAGCTCTTCTGTCAGCTCACACTGTAAGTCTCGCGAGAGCCACGGCTCTCGCGAGATTTACACTGGGAGCTGACCGAGGTGCTGAACGGACGGCGCGGAGGAGGAGAGAGCTGACAGGAGCTGCAGGACAGGTAAGTTACAGCTCTGCCAGCACCCACAGCCCTTGTCTGTATTATGGCAATGCAAATTGCCATAATACAGACTATTGACTCAAGTATAAGCCGAGTTGGGAGTTTTCAGCAAAAAAAATGTGCTGAAAAACTCGGCTTATACTCGAGTATATACGGTATTTTTAAACCTTTGCCCCTCTAATTTAAGACTATGTCCTCTTGTTGTGGTAGTTTTTCTTCTTTTAAATATAGTCTCCTCCTTTACTGTGTTGATTCCCTTTATGTATTTAAAATGTTTCTATCTTATCCCCCCGTCTCGTCTTTCCTCCATCACTACGTGATTCAACAAAGAAGGGTGACAATTTTAATGGATGCAATGTGTTCCTTGCCAGGTGTGCTTTCCAAAGTGCTTCCCAAATGTCCATTGTCAAACCATTCTTGAACAGTTTGACATCTTACCTGGGGTTCATTGAGTGCCGCTCCCCACTTCCACTGCAGCCAGCTGTGAAATAAGCTCAGTGGTTCAAGCCTTCAGAGCTTAGCTCATTGGCCAAGACCAATCATTTGATGCTCTTAGCCTTAATGAGTTAGTGTGCAGTGCAGAACTTAGCTCAGGAGACCTAATGGACGCTCCTTACAGGAGCTTCTGGCTCTCTTGAAGCTGACGTGTAGACAAGGAGTGGCACCTGAGTAAGACCCAAAATATTTTTATAAAATATGGCATATTATATTACCTATGTGAGCCTGTATGCTTTTTGAAATTGTCTTTTCAAGATGCTTACACATGTCACCCTGTAACTACAAATCCAATCACAGTTTCCTTTTCCAGCAGATGTCAGGAACATGTAAATGTACACCTGGTGTAATTTAGTATATCTTATCTGAACACTGTATTATAACAAATCATTAATGAAAATGTTATTGCACACTTAAAGACAACTTTATTTTTAACATCTTCAAGTTTTTTTTTAAGATCCATGTGTAGGTTGTGAGTCTTTTTGAAAAAATGTCTTTCCATGCATGACTTGTTATAATACTGGGTATTATTGTGGTTGTACCACTTTTTTGTTCCCTAACAACCCTTGAAATACAAAATACCACATCTTAAGACTGGTCAGCTCTATTATAATAGAGTGTATCTCCTTTATGCATAGGTAAAAAAAAATGTCAGCTGTTTTTATTCCACAATTAGATCCATTTATTCACATGAATTAATATAATATATATCTGTTATAATAACCTGCTTAAATTATTTACTATACTTGATATCAAATGCTTATATTATAACTCTCTACTGACACAAATTCAATTTTATTGGATGTCATCTGCAGGTGAAGTTAGTTCCACTGCTATGAAAAGACTACATGCTTGTTTTCGGCAATGACCCTTTGACAAGAAGTTGTCCTCGTGTATTCCGGTCTGGTCTGAATATTATAATGTAAGACTTAGGCAGGAATATACAAACTTGGACTCCAGCACTAGATGATATGATGGCAAATATTTCTACGGAGACCATGTATTTACCCTGAGTGCTTAGATACGCAGGAACGAATGAGATCCAAACGCTCAGGAATATCAACATGGAAAATGTGATCCATTTGGCTTCATTGAAGTTATCAGGTAATTTCCTGGCCAGAAATGCTACCAAGAAGCTGATACATGCTAAGAATGCCAAATATCCCAGCATGCACCATAGCAAAGTGTCCGAACACTCATTACATTGGAACACAACGATCCCTTTCTTGATTCTGATATTTCTTTCAGGGAAAGGAGGGCAGCTAAGCATCCAGTAGAGGCTGATGAGTAATTGAATAAAAGTACAGATGGAAATAATTAAAGCAGGGACGTGAGGGCCCAACCACTTCCTCATGTTGCTATTAGGCTTGGTAGCTGTGAAGGCCATGACAACCATGATAGTCTTGGCCAAGACGGATGAAAGACTAAGTACAAAGATGACACCAAATGCCCCTTGGCGAAAAAGACATGTATATCTTTGGGGTTCCCCAATAAAAAGCAGAGAGCAGAGGAAACTCAGTGTTAAGGAGGTCAGCAGGAGGTAGGTAATATCACGATTATTGGCTTTTACTATGGGAGTGTCTTTATTTTTCAGAAATGTGCACAAGATGCTCACAGTGGTCAGGTAGAAGAAGATGGCAGCCAAGGTGAGAGTGATGCCCATGGGTTCCCAAAAAGAAAGAAACTCCACCATCTTTGGGATGCACTTAGTATTCTTCTCATTTGGCCAAGTCTCAGCATGGCATGGGTGACAGGTACTCAAATCTGAAATGGAGGTTAGATATTTATTGATAAAACTAATACAAATCAACAGACAAACTATTTGATGTTGATTATTGCAAAATAAATAGTTGTTTATGTTTGATAGATAAATGCAAAGCAGTTTTAAGGTCTGCTCTAAGACAACAGTAAAATAAAAGAAAAAGCAGAATATGTCTTCTCAGTCCCTTTGTTTCTGTTAGACTGTCTCCTTTTAAACATAAATTTATGTGAAAAAAGAGGAGACGTCTAACACAAATATTATAAAAAGAGTCAAAGCTACATTAAAGACAATTGAAGGAATCAGATTATCAGGAGCCTAATATAGCCCCTTTCCCAATTATTGCCAACCCCCAAAATAAAACAAAAAGCAAACATTAAAAAACTACATTTCACAAAGTGTGAAACATCTTAACGTAATATACTGTATTGTGAACTGAATGCTGGTTGGGTGTGTTCTATACACACACAACTGTTTTGCCTCGTGGAGCCCCTCTTTTTTGATATCCCTTTTTTCTTGCTTCTTCCTTTAATGGACTTAAAACCCTTTTCCTTTTTTTGAAAACCGTAAATATGTCTGTTTATTACCGCAATAAAACTTGTTTCTCTTGCACACTTTGTATGCAGTTATACTGATGCCTTCTATTTTTGATGCTACATACATTTGAACCTATTAATTAATAAATAATGTATTTTTCTACAAAAAATAAACTAAAAACAACGACCTACATTACACCCTGACTCCCCAATAATGTTACTAATCTGCCTGGAAGAAAAAGCAGACAGATAGATGGAGGGCAAACCTTACCCTAAAGCAGGGTTCTCCAAAGTCTGGCATTCAAGCTGTTGCTACAACTCCTTTGATTCTTTGAATGAAATAGATAGCCAGAGAATCATCTGTGTTGTAGTTCAGCAAGATCTGGAGGACCAGAGTTTTAGGAAACCCTGCCCTATATAGTGGCCCCTGGTGCAGTAGACAGGTGGAACAAACAATGCAGCATTGGTCTCAAATCAGTCCTGTTCGTATAACAAAGAAAAAACTTTGACACACACGCGGCAACCTGGCACACACAACCATTAACATACACTTTGCACTAGGGTCACAGATGCCTGGGTGCAGAAATATTTTTTGGGCACTCCGGGTGGGCGTGACCATATTTACTAACCCCTCCCCTTTGCAAATGTTCAGTCCAGACATGCATGTTTCTATGGCAATGACTCCACCTCTCATATACAAGCCCCACTCCTTTATGTAATCAGACACACATTCACTGACAGTCACACACACATTTGTATTTACTTTGTATCACACAGCCTGGTTACAATGCTGCTACCCATCCCATGTGTTCCCTATTAAGGGTTAATAAGTAAAGGGGTGTATATAAAAAATACCCCTTTCTGTCTCATTAGAGATATCTTTGCCAGAAGCTCAAGGAAGCAGGCTGAAGGGTCAGTGTTAAGACCCGCTTAGGGGGGTCTGCCTTGACGTTGGCAGGCGGGCATCCCTCCAATGGCCATTGGAGCAACTAAATGACCTCCATTTGTCTAAATATACATAGGGATTAAGGAGAAAGCGCAAGTAACATTTTCTTTTCTTTGGTTTTTACTATATATTGGGGCTGATGTGTGTTGTAGTCCTTGCTGCTTAAGCGCAGGACTTCTCTTTTTGTATTTGTATTTACTTTGTATCACACAGCCTGGTTACAATGCTGCTACCCATCCCATGTGTTCCCTATTAAGGGTTAATAAGTAAAGGGGTGTATATAAAAAATACCCCTTTCTGTCTCATTAGAGATATCTTTGCCAGAAGCTCAAGGAAGCAGGCTGAAGGGTCAGTGTTAGGACCCGCTTAGGGGGGTCTGCCTTAACGTTGGCAGGCGGGCATCCCTCCAATGGCCATTGGAGCAACTAAATGACCTCCATTTGTCTAAATATACATAGGGATTAAGGAGAAAGCGCAAGTAACATTTTCTTTTCTTTGGTTTTTACTATATATTGGGGCTGATGTGTGTTGTAGTCCTTGCTGCTTAAGCGCAGGACTTCTCTTTTTGTATTTGTATTTACTTTGTATCACACAGCCTGGTTACAATGCTGCTACCCATCCCATGTGTTCCCTATTAAGGGTTAATAAGTAAAGGGGTGTATATAAAAAATACCCCTTTCTGTCTCATTAGAGATATCTTTGCCAGAAGCTCAAGGAAGCAGGCTGAAGGGTCAGTGTTAGGACCCGCTTAGGGGGGTCTGCCTTGACGTTGGCAGGCGGGCATCCCTCCAATGGCCATTGGAGCAACTAAATGACCTCCATTTGTCTAAATATACATAGGGATTAAGGAGAAAGCGCAAGTAAAATTTTCTTTTCTTTGGTTTTTACTATATATTGGGGCTGATGTGTGTTGTAGTCCTTGCTGCTTAAGCGCAGGACTTCTCTTTTTGTATTTGTATTTACTTTGTATCACACAGCCTGGTTACAATGCTGCTACCCATCCCATGTGTTCCCTATTAAGGGTTAATAAGTAAAGGGGTGTATATAAAAAATACCCCTTTCTGTCTCACTAGAGATATCTTTGCCAGAAGCTCAAGGAAGCAGGCTGAAGGGTCAGTGTTAGGACCCGCTTAGGGGGGTCTGCCTTGACGTTGGCAGGCGGGCATCCCTCCAATGGCCATTGGAGCAACTAAATGACCTCCATTTGTCTAAATATACATAGGGATTAAGGAGAAAGCGCAAGTAACATTTTCTTTTCTTTGGTTTTTACTATATATTGGGGCTGATGTGTGTTGTAGTCCTTGCTGCTTAAGCGCAGGACTTCTCTTTTTGTATTTATACATACACACTTACTGACAGACAAACTCACTGACAGTCACACACTGTCACTTATTTGAAACACATACACTAACAGACATATTCACTTACAGAAACCCTCACTGACAGACACGTTCACTGAAAAACACACTGACACACACTCACTGATTTGAAATACCCACTGACAGACACAAATATATACACTGACAGAAACACTCACTGACAGACACACTGACACACACTCTCAGTGACAGACACACAATCTCACTGATTTGAAACACAATCACTGAGAGACACACTGGCACACACATACACTGACAGACACGCATACACTGACAGACACACTCACACATTTACACATTCTTGCACACACACTCACAAATTAATTTTATCTCTTGTGGGTTTTTTTTTTTTAGGCCCATCCAGACTCCCTAACTTTGGGAGAGTTGGCGTGGGTCCTCTCCCTGGGGTCAGTGTGGATCTTCTCCCAGGGGTCCAGAGGTGAATGGATTTTCTCCTTGGGTTCCATTGGGGCTCTTCTCCCTCTCGAGTGAGGATCCTGTAATCTTACAGTTCCTCACTGCTTCCTCTCATGCGAGGACTGGAGTAATATCCTATTCTAGCTCCTGGCATCGCCATGGCGTGATGGAGCAGTGAGGAACAGAAAGAGAGCACTCCCTCGCTGCCGCCTGTCTCCTCTGTCCTTTAGGTATATTTCAGCAGAGTAGACACCTGTGATCCAGGTAAGCATGTGCCTACTCAGCCTCAGTTAATAATTGCCCATTTTGGTAAGTTGTTAGGCCAACCACCTCCTGGACACCTTATGACAGGTCATTGACCCACTCCTCAAGGCACCCTCTACCTTCTGCCACCTAGGCATGGTAGATCAGTCCTGCACTCACAGCAACCTCCACACACAGCCTTTAACAAAAATACAGCAGTCCCCACACACAGTCTTCAACACACACAGAATATGGCACTCACATAGACCTTGATCTAATATATTCTTTTTAACCTTTTCAAATTATTTCACATTTTGGAGGGGGAAAAAATAAATATACAGGTATCAATATATAAAAAAAAATCAATATATGAAAAAAAACACAAAATATATATTAATATATAAAAAAATCTAAATATTATAAAATTGTAATTGTTTTAATATTATTGAATCATTTTAATATTGTATCCAAAAATATTAAATGGAGGCTATATGTGGTATACAAATATGCTAGCTATATACATTAGCACAGAAATCTAAGCAATGAAACAAGAGTGACTAGTTACCAAGTCAGGGGAGGATATCAAGGCAGAAAACCCATGGAAAAGGGAAGGATTGGGCACAATACTTTCATTTAGGTTTTAATTATTTTGAATATTTGAAAATTCCATTTAGTTCAGCATATTGTATTCCACTCTACAGATTGCTGTTACAAGACAAGAGCTACTTAGTTAAATTAAACAGGTGTACATTGAACAATGGATCATATTAGAAGGTTATTCCTTAGAGGAAATGGGCACCCACACCCAGACGTGTGTTATATATCCCAATATCCTTACTGATGTGTCCTTGTGCCGGTCACTGCAAGTTTCCAAATGATATGCAAGGGAAATGAAAACTCCATTAATTTTCAGGCTAACTAAGAAGTATCTCCTATTCTAAATGCTTAGAATATATATATATATATATATATATATATATATATATTTTGAATATGTAGGAGGATATATGTAATTAAGTACCTGTCTGGTTAGATATTTCTCCCTCTGAGCATGGGATACAGTCAAAGCAGCAAGGGGGTTGACCTTTTTGAGTAGCTTTCCGAAATCCCGGTGAACAACTCTTACTGCACACAGAGCGAGGGATCTGGAGGGAGAATGAGAGGATTAAAAGAGGAAAAGTGAAAAAAAATAGGAGGGAATGAGCAATATATCACTGTATAAACAGAGAGAGGACAGACTGAGCTAAGTATCAAAGTTGACAGGTATTTATATCAGGCATTTTGTGGTAAGGTAGAAATTAAAAATGTATACTGTAAGTCACCACTTAGCAGATGTGACTCCATTTTGAATCAAAATGCGAAGACAGGCACATTATGTTTCATTCTATTGACTGACCAAAGGAATAACATAAACACTGATTAGAGATAAGGTTTCTTCTTACAATAAACTTAAGTAGGAACAAAGGGGGTTGAAAGAGCCTAGCCCAGACACACCCACATATATATCCATATATACTAACTATAATTGTAGATTATGCTAACGTAGTGTACCTATAATCTTAATTTTAATAATGACAGGAGGCAAGTATTTTGCATAACTTTCTTTACTTATGCCTCCAGCAGCACAAGACAATCAATCAAAACTTTTAACCAATCATAAGCCAACATAGCCTGTATATAAGTCCTTGATGGGCGTGTCTATTCCTCTTTCTTTGATGTTGTAAATCCTGTAACGTCAGGTGTATTATGAACTTTCTAAACTTGACCACTGTTAACTTGAACGACCATAACTGGGATCGAAACCTGAAGGGTCCTTTTAATCCGATTCCCGAATCTTTTATGCTGAAAAGAACAGAAATAGGTGAAAGGTTGTGGAAATTAACTATTGTCCACATATAACCTATAGACATGTCTTTAATTATTCAATATATTGCTGAAATTGACTATTCCATAGAGATGTATACTATTTCTCCTAATTGCAACTTAATTCCCTTTGTCTACGTTACCGTCTTAAACAATATGCATGTTATTGTCTACAATGCCAGAACTATAAATATGTACCAAAAATAAACTGTCATCGATTGACATCCCACCATACCAATAATATAATGTTCTCGTGAAAAAGTTGGAAATCTGCGAGTATCTAGGGAGGGACAACCCAAAACCTATGGGAGGGAACATACTCGCCTCCTGTCATTATTAAAATTAAGATTATAGGTACACTACGTTAGCATAATCTACAATTTTATCACATGACACGAGGCTTCCTATTTTGCATTTTTAACGCTGCGGTAACAACGAAAAAGATGTGTGTGATGTCTGTCGGAAGTAGAAAACCCTGAAGGTATTTTCTCTAGTCCAGTCCGCCGAGCGCAAAATATCCGTTAGCGATGCTCCCGATGAATATGCACGTGAAGCCGCCGCCCCGCGTACCGAGTGGGCCCCGAAACCGGCTCTACCCCTGCCAGGGATAAGAGTCAACGTATCCATCTAGCCATCGTGGTTGTAGTTATGGGTTTGTATGGTTTGGTATACAATATCAGAAGTTGCCCCGATCTCGAAAAACTGAGAGACTCGGTTACTTCTACGTACCGTAGGAGTGTGTTCACGACGCATAGCCGAGGAACCGTCAGAAAAAACGGGTAAGACATGGACGTAGAGTCCGTCTTGGTCCTGCGAGACACCGTGAAGGTAACTCCTTCTGGTGTTACCGTAAAACCGTCCACGTCGAAAGCTCTAACGTCCGAGACTCTTCGAAACGAAACTAAACATAGTAGGAGTGTAAGTTTGGCTGTAAGTTGTCTTAGAGATAAGGCCGTGTCGTCCGGCCAACTTTGAAGAAATCGGATAACCAAATCTACATCCCATAGACTATTATACTTCGGGGACGGAGATCTGGACAGTTTGATGCCCCGAAGTAGACGACATATCAAAGCGTTCTGACCCACTGGTGTTCCGTTTATCGGAGTGTGAGCTGCCGAGATGGCGGATCGAGTGATATTAATAGAACGGTATGCTCTCCCTTCGGAGAATAAATTGGACAGAAAATTTGGAATGTAGGGAATAGGTGCTGTAAAGGGATCGAGGTCCCTTTCCATGCACCAGCGATCCCATGTATTCCATGCTGATAAGTAGCTGTGTCTAGTGCCAGGTGCCCATGAGTCCCATAGTAGGTATCTAGTTGTCTGCGATAGGCCTGAGACGTTCCAGGATCCCCGGAAAGACTCCAGGCCACTAGTTCCAGCCGTTCCTGTGTAATTAATGGGTGAGGTTCCCCTTCCGGGTTCGTTAGGAGGAGCGGGAACACTGGTAGGACTAGTGGATGGTCCTGCGACAGTGCTAGTAGGTCTGGGAACCATGCTTGGCTCTTCCACAATGGTGCGATCAGTATCAGCGATGTCTTTGATCAGCGTAGGTGATGGAGGACTCTTGCCAGCATTGAGAACGGCGGGAATGCGTACGCACCTTTCGGTGGCCATGGTTGTAGGAACGCATCCACCGCTTCGCTCTGCGGGTCCGGTAGCCAACTGTAGTACCTCGGTAGTTGCGTGTTCGTCCGTGATGTGAAGAGGTCTATGTGTAGGGGACCTCTTACCGTACAGAGAAGTATGCCAGCGTCCAAAACCTTCAATCTCCCCTTCCCACCTCCCAGGGAACCCCTATGCCAACTCAGTGCCCCGAAAAAACGTGCGTGGTCACGGTAAAGTGCCGTGATCGCGGGTAGGGCAGATAGAAGGAGGATGCAGTACAGGGTTGAGAGGATAGGAAGGGTTGAGAGTGAAAACAATAGATTAAGATATGGAAAACAATGCAGTATATAAACAGTAATATGTAGTAACTCTGAATAAAGCACTCTGACCTGTGTCTGTCTGGAAGCAGCAAAGAAAAAGGGATAGACACGCCCATCAAGGACTTATATACAGGCTATGTTGGCCTATGATTGGTTAAAAGTTTTGATTGATTGTCTTGAGCTGCTGGAGGCATCAGTAAAGAAAGTTATGCAAAATAGGAAGCCTCCTGTCATGTGATAAAATTATGTTTAATCATATATAAATAGTAGCTATGTTATTAATATTGAATATTCATGGATAGAATCCCAATCAATAAATGTTAATATTATAAAACTAATATTAGCTGAATGTGTGTAAAAAGACATGTATATATCACGTGTCACATTTTACTAATAGACACAGTTTCACACAATCAGACAGTAGCTAAGAAAACAGGACACAGGATTATCAGAAAGAGATAGTACCTAAGTAATTAATGTTACCGTATATACTCGAGTATAAGCCGACCCGAATATAAGCCGAGGCCCCTAATTTTACCCAAAAAAACTGGGAAAACTTATTGACTCGAGTATAAGACTAGGGTGGATAATGCAGCAGCTACTGGTAAATTTCTAAATAAAATTAGATCCTAAAAAATTATATTAATTGAATTTTTATTTACAGTGTGTGTATATAATGAATGCAGTGTGTGTGTATATGAATGCAGTGTGTGTGTATGAGTGCAGTGTGTGTGTATGAGTGCAGTGTGCGTATGAGTGCAGTGTGTGTGTATGAGTGCAGTGTGTATGAGTGCAGTGTGTATAAGTGCAGTGTGTGTGTGTGTGTATGAGTGCAGTGTGTGTATGAGTGCAGTGTGTATGAGTGCAGTGTGTGTGTGTGTGTATGCAGTGTGTGTATGAATTCAGTGTGTGTGTGTGTATGAGTGCAGTGTGTATTTGAGTGCAGTGTTTATATAAATGCAGTGTGTGTGTATGAGTGCAGTGTGTGTGATGTAGAGTGTGATGCAGAGCCTTGGTGGGGGTGGGCATTTTTATTATTATTTTTAGTTATAATAATTATAATTTTTTTGTTATATTATTTTTTATTATTATTATTTTTTATTTATTTTGTAATATTATTATTTTTAATATTTTATTTTATTATTATTATTTTATTATGCCAGTCTACTAAAGGCTGACAAAATCCCTTTAAAGACTGACAGATATTTGATAAAGGGTACCCATAAAGATAGGATTTGTGATGTCAAACGCATCACGAAATTCTGTACAAAGTGTTAGTTGGAATTCATAATGAGTAATTATTGTGGTGTTACAACACCATCCATTGATCAAAGTCTAGAAGACAATCGGTAGAAGAAGGTACACCCACCTAATCCAATTGGTCACTTTAAACTATTAATGTAAAGAAACATATGATAAGGCTTTCTTTAAAAATTGAGGACAGCATGACACATGAGATCAATGATCAATAACCAAAAAGCAAAGAGGGAGATGGGCTAAAATCCAACTCTCTATGGACAAATCCAACTCTCTGTCTTTTCCAAATCAAATTCTGGAACTTTTAAAACTTACTCTACTCTGTTGTTCCCAACTTAATTCTGGGACACTATATTCCAGAACTTTCCAAAACTTCACAATTTTCTATCTATACAAACTCGCATTCACCATTGACGGAATATATCTCAAAGCCTAAAGGATTTCTACCAAGAAAGCTGGTAAGTATGCTGGTTTAATTTAATTTAATATGTGAATTAATTAATTTTTACTAAAAGCAGAAATATACCTGGATAATGCTGGTCAGATTTCAAACCTTTGAAATCATAATTAGCTGAGGAAATATATTGTTCCACATTCCATATCTGCAGGTGGAATAAGTCAACAATATATTTACTGGTAATTTGCAAAGTTTAGCATATCAAGCTGTTATCCAGAGATATTTACTTATCTGAATTTAGGCATAGTTAATCTTTAATCATGAAGTTAATCATCTGCAGTGTAAAAACGTGGTTGAATTATTCCTATTGGTTTACTGGAGGGAAAATTAATAGTTAATGGACTTCTTGTGTGAGGAATATTGTATATTTTTAGTTGCACTATTAAAAATGTTTTTTTTTTTCTGTGAGAATTGTAGCCAGCAGTGAATAAGTTAACCCAGTATGATTCAGACAGATAGAACAGTTTTCTGTTGTCTTGTTAAAATTGCATCTATGTGAAAATAACTGTTGATTAAATTCGAGAGGAATTATTTATAATTTTGCATGTAACTCCTTTAGAAGTTAGATTAACATATGTTGCTATTAATCTACCTATAATTGTGTCATAACTGTTGCTATATTGTATACTTATGTTATACCTAAATATTCACTGATTATTGTCGTGCATGTTACATATTATTGATTATTTGTCACAATAAATTGTACTTTTATAATCGGTTGTGATTAATGTGTGAAATACAAATATTCTAATAAATGTACTTGAGGGTCTATATGAGTTAAACTAGTGGGTTACTCTTCACTTTAATCAATCAGGTGGAAACAGTGCCAGTATATACAATTTTTATATAATAAAGATTATTACATTTATTTAGATAATTTTAATAAAATATTATTTTTAATATTTATCACACCATAAATATCCTTACACTGTATATACAGAGAGAGGACAGACTGAGCTATCTATAGCTGTATATACAGAGAGAGGACAGACTGAGCTATCTATAGCTGTATAAACAGAGATATGACAGACTTCTTATATTTAAAATACACTTTGAATCCATGTTGCATTTAATAGATTGTGTCCTCATTAATATGCTGTATTTTGCCTGTTTTAATCTTTATAATTTTTGCATAAAATAAATGTTTTGCTGAATGCTACACCACAAGCCTACCTCTTTAGCCACACCCCATCACTCCAGCAAAATACTTCCCTATCAAAGGTATGTACACAGCTCAGCTACTGACAGCGCTGAGTGATCTGAACTATAATACAACTTGCATTAGAAGGAGAGGACACCCAGGGATGAATATATATCTGACGTCCCTAGCTGTTTGTAGTTTCTCTGACTGTCTGCAGCCAAACTGTGAATTAAAAGCCACTCACTCAGTGCTGTTGGGACTGAGACTGTACATTTACATGTGATAAGACAGTCTTTTTGGCATGAGGGGTGTGGCTAAAGAGGCAGGCTTATTTTGCAGCGTTCTGCAAAACATTTATTCCTTATTTTTTTTTGTGAAATTCATAAAGAATTGAGCATGCAAAAAAATACCGTATATTAATGAGGTAAAAATCTACCTATTGCATTTCAGTTGTATTGTTGAGTGTCCCTTTAACACAGGCTTCCTAAAACTCTGTCCCCCTAGATGTTGCTGAACTACAACTCCCATGATTCTCAGCCTATCTATTTCATTCATAAAATCATGAATAACCCTGACAGTAAGGATCTCAATTTTGTAGTATATTTTACTTCTTAACACTATTACCATTTCTTTTCCTGTAATCCACTGAATAGCCGATGTGTTGATGCTTAGTTCTGCACCGTCACTTTTCCTCATATTATAACGTCCAATATTCACAAATTCAATCAACCCATTCACTCTCTGCTGCCAGTTTATAATGCTATAGTCCGATGGTAGCTCCCCACTAAGGTCATAATATATATCGTCACTCATCCTGTTTTGAAAGTGGACATTTTTCACATGATGAAGAACCTATAAAAGCAGAAATATGGTAAAGTCATTAAAATTTCTTTTTGAGTTTTGATCACCATTGTGCTTCCAAAATGGAATTATGGTTGTGTTGAGAAAAAAATTGGTTAGCACATACCTCCAAAGTGTTCCTGTTTAAGAGGGCTCGTCCCTATTTTAGGCCCAAATCTACCTGTCCCCGTTTTCTATCCTAATGTCCCTTTTTTGAGGAGTTTCATATTGTTTGTGCATCTCAGTTTATAGCAAAGCTTAAAGGAACACTATAGTCACCTAAATTACTTTAGCTAAATAAGGAAGTTTTAGTGTATAGATCATTCCCCTGCAATTTCACTGCTCAATTAACTGTCATTTAGGAGTTTAATAACTTTGTTTCTGTTTAGCCACACCTCCCCTGGCTATGATTGACAGAGCCTGCATGAAAAAAAAAAAAACTGGTTTCACTTTCAAACAGATGTAATTTACCTTAAATAATTGTATCTCAATCTCTAAATTGAACTTTAATCACATACATGAGGCTCTTGCAGGGTCTAGCAAGCTATTAACATAGCAGGGGATAAGAAAATCTTAATTAAACAGAACTTGCAATAAAGAAAGCCTAAATAGGGCTCTCTTTACAGGAAGTGTTTATGGAAGGCTGTGCAAGTCACATGCAGGGAGGTGTGACTAGGGTTCATAAACAAAGGGATTTAGCTCCTAAATGGCAGAGGATTGAGCAGTGAGTCTGCAGGGGCATGTTCTATACACCAAAACTGCTTCATTAAGCTAAAGTTGTTCAGGTGACTATAGTGTCTGTGACGAAGTGCCCTTCGCCACTTTGTCCTGGAGAGGCCTGCTTGCCTGCCTCCTCCCCTGCGACTATGGTCCTGGACTGTATTGCACTTTAAACACTATATTTGGGCATATGGATTTGTATTAGGCTGACTCTAGTGTAATATAACCGAACAGCCGGGGGATTTATACGAATATATTGCATGGGAATACCATTACGGGAGAATGCAGCCGTTCGTATGATTTCATACGAATTCTTTGTGCTCTGAATAGGTGGCCGCCATTTCGGGACTTTACACGTGTTCGCGGCCATCTTGCGCACGAACAGCGGGGTTTGCCTGTGAACGCATGGAACTAAAATCGGATACGCAAACAGGCGAACACCGCTGAGACCTCCATGCACCCAGAACTTCGTACGGAAACTACCGAACAACCGGCCGTTCGGTAGTTATACTTAACTTGGTATGGGGATTCTAGCGATCACGGAGATGCGAATGGATGGCAAGAATTTCGTATCTTTTGTTCATACGAACGGAGACCGACCGCAAGGCCAAAACGTATGGAACTATTTTCGGCTAGTTGGTCTGTGCGGTCGGTCAAAACTTTGGAACTCTGTATCTCCCGAACCATTCATCCGAAGGGGCTGATTTTTGGATATATTGTTTCCCTGAATGAGAGCTATCAAGCGATACCAGATTCAAAGCTGTACCCCCTGTTTTTGGGGTACATCCAGAACTTGGGTAAAATATTGTACGTTATAATTATGTTATGTGTTTATCTGAGGGGAGGAGACGTGGGGGTGTTACCATGCGTATGATTGGTTATTTTCATCCTCCCCCTGGGAGTGTCCTGTGTGTACCTTATCCTAATAAAAAGCAGGCTGGGTGTTCCAGTCCTCAGTTCTTCTTGACTCTTCAAAACGTAGCCTCGTCTCGTTATTGGAGGGAATTGCTGTATCACGCTGGGGATTGCTATGCTCTGCATATTCCCCTGAGCTTAATCACTTAGCTCTTTTAAGAGCTTGTTCTGGATACGCTCTCCTGGAGGAGAGGTCTTCCCCACACGGTCCTGGAGGACAGAAATCGATCCAGGGTGGAAGGAAGACGGCGCGGCTCCAGTTAAGCTACGGCGGTTGTGGAGTCTGCGGTGGTTGTGGTGTCGTCTGCAGTGCTTGGAGTCCTCTGTAAGAGCTAGGAGCATCCATCAACGGAGGGTACTCGGTCGGAGTACACGGAGCTCCGTTACAGTGTCCCTTTAACAGCAATAATACTCACAGTAATAATTATGTTACTTATCAGTATGTGCAAATAAGATGCATTATTCTTGTTCTAAATTCTATTTTAGTTGCATAAATTATCAGTTAGTCACCTAAAATATCCCAGGACAGCCACACATCTGCCCACACCACCACCCACAGCCCTAAAATCAGTGTTCCTTGTTGTCCTTTTCAAATGTTGGGAGGTATGTTGGTATGATTCGGAGTGTAAATAGGAATTAAAATTAAAGTGACCTAATTTTCTGTAACGTACACAGAATTGAAAATTGTTCGTAACTTTTGAGGACCATGCAGTCTTCACAATATTTGGTGAAAAAAGATTAGCCTATCAAAGGTTACAGAAACCCAAAATGAACGCTTGAAGTAAAACAGACATTAGGTGCATGGACAAATCCATTATAAACTACCTTGGCAGATACATTGAGTAGACAGCACTGAAAATGGGGTAATCGTTTCCAAATAATCATACACAGATCTGCCACAACATTAAAACCGCTGACAGGTGAAAAGAATAACATTGATTACATGATTACAAAGGAAGCTGTCAAGGGGTGGTCTATATTAGGCAATGAGTGAACAGTAATTTTTTGAAATTCATGTGTTGGAAGCAGGAAAAATGGGCAGGCAAAAAATATCTGAGTGACTTTGACAAGGGTCAAATAGTTTTGGCTAGACAACTAGATCAGAGCATCTCCAAAACGGGAAGTCTTGTGGGGTGTTCCCAGTATGCAGTGGTTAGAACCTATCAAAAGTGGTGCAAGGAAAGACAAACAGCATCAGGGTCATGAGCTCATTGATGCATATGGGGAGCGGAGGCCAGTACGGCTGGTCCAACCACACAGAAGAGCTACTGTAGCTCAAATTGATTAAAAACCTAATGCTGCTCATGATAAAAAGGTGTCAGAACACACAGTGCATTGCAGCTTGTTGTGTAAGGGGTCAGGTAGCCATAGACCTATCAGAGTACCTATGATGAACCCTGTCCATCTCTGAAAAGCATCTTCAATGGTGACATTAGCATCAGAAATGAATAATGGAGCAATGAAAGAAGGTAGCCTGGTCTGATGAATCATGTTTTCTTTTAGATCAGGTGGTTGGCCAGGTGCATGTGCATTGTTTACCTGGGAAGGCATGGCAGCAATATGCACTATGGGAAGAAGGCATGCCGGCGGAGACAGTGTTATGATTTAGGCAATGTTCTGCTGGGAAACCTTGGGTTCTGGCATTCATGTAAATATTACTTTGACATGTACCACCTACCGAGAGATCACTGCAGACCATGTAGACCCCTTCATGGCAATTGTGTCCCTGGATGGTATTGGCCTCTTTCAGCAGGATAATGCATTTGTCACACTGCAAAAGTTGCTCAGGAATGGTTTGAGAATATGAAAAAGGTTGCTTTGGCCTCCAATTTCCTCATATCTCAAGCCAATTAAGCATCTGTGGGATGTGCCAGAACAACAAACCTGATCCATAGAGGCCCCACCTGACAACTTGCAGGACCTGAATGACCTGCTGCTAATGTTTTGGTGCCATATACCACAGGACACGTTTAGATGTCTTGCGCAGACCATGCCTCGATGCAGAGCTGTTTTGGCAGCACGAGAGGTACCTACACTATATTAGGCAGGTGGTTTAAATGTTGTGATTGAGCAATGTATATACATGCATGCAAGCAAGCAGATGTGTAGTGAGCAATGGCTCCAAACTTACTAGCTGACCTTTAGTCTTTTGCCCAAACTAGTTCTGTAGAACTAGACCTTTCCATTGGGAGGAATATTCAAATTTTAGACCAGATGGAGGACCACATGTTGTTTATCACTGCTCTATAAGCTACTAGAGGCATTTAGTTCTAGGATTTTAAAACACTAGATAACAAAATTAAAAAAATGCTAGTCAATCAATAGAAAAGGCAATGGCAGTACTTACCAATAAAATAAATAAATGTGAAGCTAAATAGTATGCTCTCAGATAGTAGACACCAAGACCCTCTGAGAACTGAAAATAAATACATTACAAGATCTCTAACCAGGCTAAAGTACTAAAGTGTGAAGTAGAAAAAAAATCACTTAATTCAGAAAAAGATTTCAACAATTAAAAAAAAAAAAATTCTTATTAAAATAAGATAAAATCATTAAACATGCCTTACATACCTGCCATGGTTTAATGGTCATGGAATCTGCACATTGCTGGCTGGATGTACAGAAGAAGAGTTTGTGGAGAGCATTGGCTACTGAGTACACTGCATTATATATGCGATAGTGGTACCTGAAGTCAAATTCATTAAATTCATAATTTTTATTTCTGAATCTGTTCAGCTTCTCCTCCCCAGTGCACAACGCGCTTTCATTCTTTGTGTCAGACCAACGGCAATCATGCACAATCTCCCAAAATCTATCTATAAAGATGTCATTTGAAAGAGCGGTAGAAGGGCGGATGGAAAGAAGAAACTCCTTGAACCCTGGCATCTCTGCTGCATATGTTGAAATGCCAAGTGTTCCATGCATTATACTACCATACTTTTGAATAGCAACAATTGGGGATTGTGACCATCCAGTGCAGGCCACCCAAATCTTTCCTGTGTCTTTTTTTTCATTCATAAAATCCATTAGCTGGTTTATAAAAGGATCTCTTGAGAAGATAATGACAACCTTAGCTGATGACTGTACAACCATATCAACGATGAACTTCATCTTTTTTAAAGAAGTACCTTTTCCAAAAGTCTCGTGATAAGCAAGACACACACCCAGTTTCTGAAGCTCGATTTTAAGGCTTTGTGAGCCTGATATTCCAAAATCATCATCGAGAGAAAGCAAACCTACCCAGTTCCACCCCATGTATGACACCAGTTTGGCCAGAGCACGAGACTGCTTGTCATCATTAGGCACGGTACGAAGGAATGATGGATACAAAAAGCGGTTGCTCAAAGATGGAGCGGTGGAATCATAGCTTATCTGCACAGTAAAACAGAGGCCAAAAAATTTCATCAATAAAATAGAAAGGAGATATAAATTATTTTTATGATCACATTTCTTCTCCAAACTCCAGATCATGCTGCTTTTGTAAGATACAAAAATGATACCCTAATGCTTGTTTCAATTGTTTAGATCTCTATTGTTTTATTATGACTTAATATACTGTAGTCACAGTTGTCAGGGAGCATATTATTCTGCACAATTGTAACATGAAACATGTAATACCTCCCTCCTGACTTTTTAAAAATTGGGAGACACAGAATTTAATTTTCAAATACAACAATTTAAGTCTGCTTTATTTTCCTCTTTTAAAAGATGTATCTAAGGACCATAACCACTACATAGAGTTGTACTAGTTATAGTGTTGTTAAGCTGTGGATGCTATCCACTGATTCTGGGTCAAGCCTTTTTGAAGCACTCACAGATGTGCAAGACAGCTGGCAAACTCATTCAATCAATGTCATTCAAAATATAGATGACTTTGATATTGCAGAATATAGCTTGGTTGCTTCATCTAAGTGTTGCTTCTAAGTGTCTGTGGTTGGAGATATTCTGGAGATAAACTGGAGGTAATCTGAGGTATTCAGGAGGATAAATAAAAAGTTAAGATTTGTTTGATTTAAATAATTCATCTCATTGGAATGGCAGACTTAGTTCAGTGTAATAGTTGCTGTGCATTTGTTTCGCGTTCCACTTTTTGGAGGTTTGGTTGTTGTGTAATCTGTAGACAGTTCTCTATCTTGTGGAAGGAGATTGTATTTTTGAAGTCTGAGATTTGTAAATTATCTGGTAAACAAATTCAGGCTGGAACTGCTGCAAAGCCACTGCCACAGAGACATACTAGGAATGGAAGATGGATTACTGTAGGATCTGGTAGACTTAGAGTTGTGGATAAAAGGCATATTGCACAGTCTGTTGTTCTACATAATGAATTTTATGCACTTTCAGAGTGTAATGGTGTCATGGAGACAGGCACTGAGGCTAGTGGTGTTGTGCAGAGAGGCACTGAGGCTAGTGGTGTTGTGCAGAGAGGCACTGAGGCTAGTGGTGTTGTGCAGAGAGGCACTGAGGCTAGTGGTGTTGTGCAGAGAGGCACTGAGGCTAGTGGTGTTGTGCAGAGAGGCACTGAGGCTAGTGGTGTTGTGCAGAGAGGCATTGAGGCTAGTGGTGTTGTGCAGAGAGGCATTGAGGCTAGTGGTGTTGTGCAGAGAGGCACTGAGGCAGAGGTGTTGTGGAGAGAGGCACTGAGGCTAGTGCTGTTGTGGAGAGAGGCATTGAGGCCAGTGGTGTTGTGCAGAGAGGCACTGAGGCTAGTGGTGTTGTGCAGAGAGGCTTGAAGACTATGGTGAGGCCTAATAGAAAGCAGTTGTTGTTGGGGGATTCCATCATAAGAGGTGTGGAGATGGACAATGGTGGTCTTGTGAGGTGTCTTCCCGGAGCTACTGCTCACAGAGACAGGAGACGTATCTGTAATATTGTTAAGCAAGCAAAGCAGGAAGGGGAATTGGATGTACTTGTCCATTTAGGGACAAATGACTTGGCTTGCAATGAGGTTTCAGAGGTTAAGGAAGTTTTTAGTGTTTTTGCCAATGATATACGGCAGGTTGCTTCCATACTGTCATTCTTTGAAGTTCTGCCTGTGCATAACACTCAGAATGACAGGCGGATGCGTATTAGGGACTTTAACTTGTGGCTTGGTGAATGGTGTCGGGAGCAAGGATTTGGCTTTATTGCTCATGGTAGCTCTGTTTGGAATGGAAATAAACTGTACAAAAAAGATGGTTTGCATCTTTCTCAAAAGGGAACAAATGTTCTCAGTGAGCAGTTCAGAGGTTTTGCTAGGATGTATTTAAACTAGGAGGGGGGGGGGGGCAAAAGGGTGATAAAACATCAATCCAATTGTCCCCCAAAACAAGGACATAAGGTGCCTGTAGCAAGTGTGTTAAAAAAATGATAAGCTTAGAGTCATGTCTACAAATGCTCGCAGTTTAGGGAATAAGATCCATGAACTTGTGGCAATAATGGCAACTGATAGTGTAGATTTAGTCGCTGTTACGGAGACATGGTATAATGAAAAAAATGACTGGGACATAGCAATACCAGGGTTCTCTTTATATAGAAAAGACAGGGAAGGCAAGAAAGGGGGAGGGGTGGCCCTGTATGTGAAGGATAGCATAACATCTAGCCTAATAAAGGTTAGTGAGACGAACATAGAGTCCATTTGGGTTACATTAGAATTTGGTAATCACACAGTAATTCGTGTAGGTGTGATTTATAGGCCACCAGGACAAATTGAAGAGTTAGATAATCTACTAGTTGAAGAAATAGCTAAAATGACAATGAAGGGGGAAGTTATCATCATGGGTGACTTTAATCTTCCTGATGTGAATTGGAAAACAAAAATAGCTACTTGTGCTAGAAGCACACATATTCTAAAATCCCTACTGGGATTGTCTCTAAAACAAGTCGTTGAGGAGCCAACTCGTAAAGAGGCCATACTAGATTTTGTGTTAACAAATGGAGATTTGGTATCAGATATTACTGTAGGTGAAAGTTTAGGATCCAGTGATCATCAGTCAGTGTGGTTTATTATAAGAACAGTGAGTCACACCACACAAAACAAAAACAAAAGTTTTAGACTTTAGAAAAACAGACTTTTCTAAAATTAGAATATGTGTAAAGGAGTCATTATCAGACTGGAGCAACTTAAATGGAGTCCAAAAGAAATGGGATTACTTAAAAGCTGCACTACTGAAGGCAACAGAAAATTGCATTAGGCTTGTCAGTAAAAGCAAAAAATTCAAGAAACCACTGTGGTACTCCGCAGATGTGGCCAAAATAGTAAAAAACAAAAAGTTAGCATTTAGTAATTATAAAAAAAACCAGAGTGAGGAAGACAGAATGACCTATAAGATTAGGCAGAAAGAGGCTAAGCAAGTTATAAGAGCTTCCAAATCACACACAGAAGAGAAAATAGCACAGTCAGTAAAAAAGGGGGACAAAACTTTTTTTTAGATACATAAATGAGAAAAGAAAAGTAAAACAAGGATTAGTTAGATTAAAAACAAAAGAAGGAAGGTATGTAGATGAGGATAAAGGTCTAGCTGACTGCCTCAATGAATATTTTTGTTCGGTATTTACAGCTGAAAATGAAGGAAAGGGACCTCCGTTAAAAAAAAAGGATAAATGAGTCATTTATTACACGTGAGTTTACAGAGGAAGAGGTTCTATTTCAACTGTCAAAAGTAAAGACAAATAAGTCAATGGGACCTGATGGAATACACCCAAAGCTATTAAAAGAGCTTAGTGGTGTACTAGCAAAACCATTAACAGATTTATTTAACCAATCATTGTTAACAGGAGTAGTCCCAGAAGATTGGAAGTTAGCGAATGTTGTGCCCATTCACAAGAAAGGTAATAGGGAGGAGTCGGGCAACTATAGGTCAGTAAGCCTTACTTCAGTAGTGGGGAAAGTGATGGAAACCATGTTAAATGATAGGATTGTTGAACATCTAAAAACACATGGATTTCAAGATCAGAGACAACATGGGTTTACTTCAGGGTGATCATGCCAAACTAATCTTATTGATTTTTTTGATTGGGTAACTAAAATTATAGATCAGGGTGGTGCAGTAGACATTGCTTACCTAGATTTCAGTAAGGCTTTTGACACTGTTGCACATAGAAGGCTTATCAATAAACTGCAATCTTTGAGTTTGGATTCCAATATTGTTGAATGGGTAAGGCAGTGGCTGAGTGACAGGCAACAGAGGGTTGTAGTCAATGGAGTATATTCGAAGCTTGGGCTTGTCACCAGTGGGGTACCTCAGGGATCTGTACTTGGACCCATTCTCTTTAATATTTTTATTAGTGATATTGCAGAAGGTCTTGATGGTAAGGTGTGTCTTTTTGCGGATGATACTAAGATATGTAACAGGGTTGATGTTCCAGGAGGGATAAGCCAAATGGCAAATGATTTAGGTAAACTAGAAAAATGGTCAGAGTTGTGGCAACTGACATTTAATGTGGATAAGTGCAAGATAATGCATCTTGGACGTAAAAACCCAAGGGCAGAGTACAGAATATTTGATAGAGTCCTAACCTCAACATCTGAGGAAAGGGATTTAGGGGTGATTATTTCTGAGGACTTAAAGGTAGGCAGACAATGTAATAGAGCAGCAGGAAATGCTAGCAGAATGCTTGGTTGTATAGGGAGAGGTATTAGCAGTAGAAAGAGGGAAGTGCTCATGCCATTGTACAGAACACTGGTGAGACCTCACTTGGAGTACTGTACACAGTACTGGAGACCATATCTTCAGAAGAATATTGATACCTTATAGAGAGTTCAAAGAAGGGCTACTAAACTGGTTCATGGATTGCAGGATAAAACTTACCAGGAAAGGTTAAAGGATCTTAACATGTATAGCTTGGTGGAAAGACGAGACAGGGGGGATATGATAGAAACATTTAAATACATAAAGGGAATCAACACAGTAAAGGAGGAGACTATATTTAAAAGAAGAAAAACTACCACAACAAGAGGACATAGTCTAAAATTAGAGGGACAAAGGTTTAAAAATAATATCAGGAAGTATTACTTTACTGAGAGGGTAGTGGATGCATGGAATAGCCTTCCAGCTGAAGTGGTAGAGGTTAACACAGTAAAGGAGTTTAAGCATGCATGGGATAGGCATAAGGCTATCCTAACTATAAGATAATGCCAGGGACTAATGAAAGTATTTAGAAAACTGGGCAGACTAGATGGGCCGAATGGTTCTTATCTGCCGTCACATTCTATGTTTCTATGTTTCTATGTTTCTAGAAATTAAACTTCTGCGTTATCAGTTATGGAATTCTGGTCACGAGGGCTGGACTGCAAGTGTCTTGCAGATAGGGCCATAGTTTAAATGTAAGCTTTGGGCCCAGACACTACAGTAAAAACCTGAAAACAAACATGATATTTAATCAAATGATTTCCTTACCAGAGGGTATTTGTAGATACCCAGCAGATTTGCAATTGCAATAGATGATGATGATAGAGTGTCTCCAATAATGGCAAGAGGCGTACTTGGATGGCACTGGTAGTTAAGGATAGGATTGTCCATCCCAGAAATGATCCAGAGAGTTCCCCAAAGTGTCTGAGAGATGTCTAAACAGGTATCAACTATTTGGAATCCCAGGGAGATATTAGGGAGTAAAGCCTCATTTTTATTAATTTCATCAATGGAATATCTTATCACCTGCAACCATGAATAAGATATTGTGCTGTATCTGAAAGACATCAGAAAGATTTTTTTATCAACCCCCCAAAAATATTCTAAATATATACTCTAGGCATTCAAAGTACAAGAAATTGTATTAGAGAAAACGATTTAAAAATGCATATGTTTCTAAATAATGCTAATTTGTTAGCTGACTTAGAGATCCATTTCTTGGCTGAAGAGGATTTATTCACTGAATTAAGTGATTTTTTAATCCTGTCATTATCAGTAAATATTGTCAGAAAATAACCATTTTAGTGAGATTCCTACCTCAGATATCATACATACATATCTGAAATGATAATATTAACACAATATTTAACCAGGAAAGGTCCATTCAATAGAGATGTCGCGAACATAAAATTTTCCGTTCACGAATGACGAACCCGAACTTCCGCAAATGTTCGCGAACGGGCGAACCAGGCGAACCGCCATAGACTTCAATAGGCAGGCGAATTTTAAAACCCACAGGGACTCTTTCTGGCCACAATAGTGATGGAAAAGTTGTTTCAAGGGGACTAACACCTGGACTGTGGCATGCCGGAGGGGGATCCATGGCAAATTACATAGTTGATGCAGAGTCTGGTTTTAATCCATAAAGGGCATAAATCACCTAACATTCCTAAATTGTTTGGAATAACGTGCTTTAAAACATCAGGTATGATGTTGTATCGATCAGGTAGTGTAAGGGTTACGCCCGCTTCACAGCGACAGACCAAACTCCACGTTTAACGCACCGCAAACAACCGCAAACAGTCCATTTGCACAACCGCAAACTCCCCATTTGCACAAGGTTGGATACCAAGCTAGCCATGTCCCGTTCCTTGTCCTCACTGATGTCATTGAAGGTCTCTTCCTCCACCCAGCCACGTATAACACCAAGGGTCCCCGAAAGGTGACAACAAGCCCCCTGTATTTTTTTTTTAAATGTACACTACTGTTACACCAGATATGAGTTGCACTGGTGTGACACTGTGCCCTGGCAGGCCCTGAAACGCACACATGTGAAGGAAACTGACTGCTATTATTTCACAGTCAAATTTCTAGTTTTTTTTTTAATGTACACTACTGTTACACCAGATATGAGTTGCACTGGTGTGACACTGTGCCCTGGCAGGCCCTGAAACGCACACGTGTGAAGGAAACTGACTGCTATTATATTACAGTCAAAAATTATTATTTTTTTTAATGCAAGCTATTGTGACACCAGATATGAGTGGTGGCACTGGGCAAGTGGGCACAGTATACGCTGTGAGCCTGACACACACGCTGGCAGGCAGGCAACTGCAATTAGATTACACAGAAAAAAAAAAGCAGACTGATGTTCTAGCCCTAAAAAGGGCTTTTTGGGGTGCTGTCCTTACAGCAGAGATCAGATGAGTCCTTCAGGACTGTAGTGAACACTGAATATACTAGCCTAGCTATTGATTTCCCTATTAAATCAGCAGCAGCTACACTGTGCCTCCTCTCACTAAGAATGCAGCTTCCGGGGGGCAGGGCCTAGCTGTCATGGAGGAAAGACGCACTTCGTGTGAGCTCCCTCAATATCTCACTTTAAGCAGCTATCAACAAGCGAATTTCACCCCAGAAAGGGATGACCCAGCAATGTTGCTCCTACCTGACCGACCCGACATGCTTAATAGCGGTCAGCAACTCGAGAAAGTATTACTTACCTCCGCGTCGCAAGTGTGGCCTGGTGCTCACCGGGCGGGAGAGGCGACCGATCTCCCAATCCTGGGATGCCCAGGAGCAGCTACTTCCCGGCAGGAGCTCCGTTACCCCCCCCCTTGGACCGGTGGGGATTATCCCGGTCCACCCCTGTGAGGCTGTCTGGAGCTAATGGACGCACAGAGCAGCCGCCCAGGCTGACATACTCATCTGCGACTCTCCCAATATGGCGGCAGCAAAGCAGAGCATGGCAGGATATTGAGTCTAAGCTGGACAGACTCTTTAATCAATTTTGGAAGCAAATAACAAGCAGGAAGCCCCAACAAACTCCACCACAGCCCCAACAAGCTCCACCACAGCTAAGCGAAGCAGTCCCCATTAAAATCCACCAACGCAAAAGGCGTCCAAGACGGGACCGGAGGTACAAACAGAAATGCAGAGCCTGCCCCACGTCAAGCACTCGCCTTAAGCCACCACAATCCCGCCCCGGATGTGAAGCACCACCGGGACAGATCCGACCACCTAACAAAACAAGCTTCCACCAAGCCGCGAACCCGGCACTCAGCCAGAGACTTGCCTTTGTTGTTCCAGGTATCAGGGACTTCCAGGGTATGCACCTGGTGCCCAGAAGGGATCGGGTGAGCACAAGCATTAAACAGCAGCCTGCCAAGCATGTCCCACTATAGCCTATCCTCCACACCATGCCTTTGATCACATGAACTGCTCTCTGCACATTAACTAATTGTAAAGTATCAAGCGTTTAAACATGTCATTATTTCACCTCCTAAAGAGTTTATTGTCGTAGTTCCTTACATGCCTTTACCTTAACCATTCATGTATTATGTTATTCACTAGTCTCATCTCATGGGGCGACACACACTTGATTTATAACTAGTGGTGGAGCTGCTGATATAAATACACAGTTGATAACGTGCAAGCTACACCCTAAACATGACAGCCATCTTTCACAACAATGTACTGCTATATACTCATACCCTCAGTGCAACTAGCCATGATATACACACGTTCAGCCTAGCATGCTCAAATATAACACACTTCTGTCTAAAAAAAAAAAAAATATATAATACAAAAAAAAGAATGCAGCTTCAGAATTAATCTAAATTGTATGCTGTCTAGGAGGTGGTAGGGTCTGGGAGGGAGGGTCTGCTGCTGATTGGCTGGAATGTTTCTACTGACTGTGAGGCACAGGGTCAAAGTTTACTCAATGATGACGAATAGGGGCGGACCGAACATCGCATATGTTCACCATCCGTGGCGAACGCAAACAAGCTATATTCGCCAGGACCTGTTCGCCAGCGAACTGTTCGGGACATCACTACCATTCAATTATTATCTGGTTTCAAAGTACGTCTTGGGGATGTTATTTTTGCCCAATATCCAGGGAGTTACTAATGAATGGGTTCTGATCATATTTCATTTTCAGTATGCATATACTGTGCTTAACACCAATATTTTGGAATTGGTCCAGAAAAGAGAAACCCTGGAAAATTAAAATTATATGATACGATACTGAGCTCTCTGAGAACCAATAGATTTACATAATCTGATATTGACGTTTTTGCTACATTAAATGTATTTAATTGCTTTTTTAATTGTTACTATGTCAGCCAGCTACATCTAGTTTTTTTTTATATATATTTTTGTTGTTTTGTTGAAGACTTCCTCTACTGAAAGAAAATCCAAATTATACCACAAGATGCAATCACTGAAGGGAAATTACAGAGATTGGTGATATTTCCATAAAGATGACAACCCATTTTAAAAAAAAAAAAGCCTAAATTAACCTCTTGAGCACCATATGTTAGTAAAATGCCTTTACCATAACATGACTTGTATGTCATCGGCCATTACATAACAAAAAAATGTCTAAGGGTATTTCCTCTGTTTCACTGGTGAGCTAATATACCATACAATATTAATTCTTGTTTGTTATTTGTTTTTGTTTTTTTAATAAAGCTAAAAAAACACAACATTTTAAATCATACTATAATAAAACAAGCCAAGCTCTCCAAAATGATTAAGATTAAGATTACAACTTAGATTAAATCGTCTATGTAATATAAACAATCTAAAATATGAGAGAGAGCTTCATTCAGGGTGGATCTTTGAAGAAGAATTATTGGATGTCACATAACATTCTACTGTTGTTGTTAAATTATACTTGATTTCCTATTAAGGTCATACTAAATATAGTTGTGTTGCCTTTAAAGCATGTTGCCTCTTAAGTCAAGACCACCAATTGGTACTGAACTAATTTAACCCCTTAAGGACACATGACATTTGTGACATGTCATGATTCCCTTTTATTCCAAAAGTTTGGTCCTTAAGGGGTTGATGTTTAAATATCAGGACAAACAGAGTTCTTTCTAATAGTAAATCTATCTATTTCTAGAAGCATTTCTAAACTAGAAAGATGGTATCTTGTTATATATCTTTAGATATAGCCTAATACTGTATGCTCTCATAGAAGGATAGTGAGACACTTTGCATGCTCTACAATTTGATGTATTAGGATGTGCACACTAAGATCATATTTGGTTCCCCATTCATTCACTTTTTGAACTTGTAGTGCTTTTTTCTTTTTGAACCTTTTTGCATTTGTGTGTGTTTTTTATACTTTTTCTAATGAAGCTGTTTCAAATTATCTTCTGTCTAAGAATGATCTTGAAATTATTGGTAATTCAAGGGAAGTGGGGTTCCCCCCATGTTTATACGGGAGGTTCTTTTTTGCTGTAAATCTGTCTCTGTTAATGTTGTCCTATTCTCATGACCATATGACATAAACACAGTCATTTAACTGTACAGAAGATTGTCTTGTTAAAGCCAGTCTTACGAATCACAGATAGGTGGCAACTTCCTCTCTCTGAATGAATAATCAGTTTGTATCCAGGTTGTATGCATTGGGATTAGGCCTCCGATCATGAGATCTCCTTTCTGGATGTATCCTTTCTGCTGGGGCCTATGGAGGGAGCAAGGTATGAGCTGTCCAAGGGAATCGATTGAAAGGAGAACATGGAAGTAGAGAAAGACTCCTAGGATCATGCTACCAAGAGACAGAGAGGCAGAGAGAGAGATAATGACATATTACGATTAAACTTTTTTTCTAGCCTGTCCATTTTTATCTTACAATCTTTGCAATTTGTTTTTCAAGCCACCCCATTTCACTGAATTGTAATAAATACCACTGAGTTGGGGTTATTAGTTTTTTTTCATGCTTCTGTTTGTTGATAGTTTTTTTTGTTGATGGTTTTTATTTTTCACTTGATTTTCTATTATACATTTAATTTCATTGTATTGATTTTTAAAAAATCGTTAGTATTACTGTTTTGTTTTTTTTACAAACATATCATTTATATTTAAACATGTTGACTATTACTCACATTGTTATCATTTTGCCTTTCTTTCATGGGTTATTTTTTTTACCCCTTAAGGACGCAGCTTCGAAAACTGGGCTTGACCTTAAGGACACAAGCCACTTTTGCATTTTTTGCTGTTTGTGTTCAAACGCAATTTGCGTCTCTGTCATTTATTGCACCAACACATATTATATACTTTTTTTTAGAGGACAAAGATGTGACATATACATAGATAAATTCTCATTAATTATAAAACAAATGCCCCCCAAAAAACACAGTTTTGGCTATTATAGCGTGTGCATAATATGTCCAGTCTAGAAAAGTAATTCAAAATAAATGCATTTATGTTTCTTGATTTATAGAGTACATAATATGTATAGGATTTCAGCTTATTTTGAAAGTCACAGGTCACAAAATAAAATGACTAAAATACAATTTCAATGTCAAAATATTTTAGAAGTTGGTATGTTTGTCTTGTAGGTTTAGTAGCCATAACAGAAAACAATATTGCCATACAAAAGTATATATTTATATAAAGTAGACATCACAGGCTATTTACGTAAGTTTATTTTGACACTTTTTACGTAGCCAATTCATCACCAATCTCTGCTAAGTATTGGAGTAAAATTTAGTTTTTTCTCAATTTTGGCATATACACATATAACAAGGTTTTTGTAATGTGTATTTTGTAAAGCTGGTGTGTGCTATCCCTGTACAGATTGTGTTCAGCTACATCTGCTGAGTATAACGATACCCCCATTGTATGTCTTCAGCACTATTCTGTGAAGCTACAATGCCATATAAGAGACTTTTTGTTTTACTTTTTAAACTTTCTTTAAACTTTTTTTACACTTTTAAAATTTGTATAAACTTTTTTTTACCGTTAACCCCTAACTAGCAGTAAGCAGCACTAACAGTAAATCCCCCAATTTCCCATAACTCCCACCCACCACAGCTAGCAAAATATATAATTTTAAAATATTTAAATCACTTAATGTAATAAACTGAACCCATGAGGGCTAAAATAAAAAAAAAGTTAACCCTCAGGGGTTAAAAAAAAACAAAAATCGGTTCACAGTATAATACTGTGATCTATATCTTGATCACTATAGGCAGTAATCAACTTTTTTTAATGTTATTAAAACACTTTTTTATAACTTTTTTTTACTTTTTAAAGCTTTTTTAGTCAGTGATCAATTGGCAGGGTGCACTTCACACTGACCGCAGAAGCACAGGGAGGCAGATCAGAAGTCCCTGCAACACATGTGCTTGCTCTGACAGTCAGAGGCAGACCGGAGGAGCGTTAACCCCACAATCACTGCATTCTGGGGTTAATTTTAACTCATTACGGACAGGGTCCGTCATCCGGCGTTAAGTGCTTTCCCAGCATGACGGACCCGGTCCGTCATCCGGCGTTAAGGGGTTAACTGCACATTTGAAATATGAAGAAAGATAAGAGAAAATAAAAGAATGGTAGAAAAGGCAAACGGACATACGAAGGGTAGAAATGAGAAACAGAAAGATGAAAGTTAGAAAGAGTAAGAACAGAGGTAAAAGAATACCCAAACTCATGTTTATAGTTTCAGTTACTAATTTTCTTCATGTTATTATTTCACAATTTTTTTTTAACTGCATTCTTTTCAAAACGCTACAACTAGTACCAAGCTCCTCATTCGCCTGGCCTTATCTACAAAGCCTTCAAGTGTCTTTCTACTATACGGCTGAGTTTGCATTATATATTAATTTATCAGTCTACAATTTAATCTACGTTAGCAAAAAATATATTGTTATTACACTGTGTAGTATTTATTAGAGCATTTTGCTTCCTCTACCTCACATATAATCTCAATGTCTGAATCTCCCATTTATTGTCTTACCTTTAGTCGGTATGTGTTCTGCTGGGTATCAGTCTTAGTCATAATTCTTAGCACTTTGTTCAATGGTATATATATATATATACATCTGATTATTTACTGGGAATTACCCATACTCCTCAGAGATTTGGTTTCCAATTGTACTTAATATTTCTTGCATGTAATTATATTGTTATTGAAAAAAATATGCCATAATTATTCAGAGAGAAAATTTTGTCATGCGAAAACATAATGATTCTTAATTTGTAACTGTCAACTGGTTTATATTATTTTTTTTTTGTCCCACTACAATACAAGGTAATTGAAGTGTTTAGTGGGGTGAAATATGCAGTATGAATAAGTAATAAGATGGAATTAGCACCATGCAACTTGTGTCAATGTCTTGCATTATACCTTAGTTCCTCATGTGACGTATTCTTACTCCCGTCACAGGTTTAATGATCTCTTTAAAATGTAAATTTGTAACAGTGTGAAATGTAAACTTGTAAAAAATATAAACTTTGACGTCAGTGTGCTGTAATAATAACAACATTAATTATACTTGTTAAACCTATTTGTTTGGTGCTACCCCTATTCCAAGTTTTACTGAGAAACGTTTGGGTACCACTGACCACAACACCCAACTGGCAATAGAAGATGTACACGTAGATAAAAAGGGAGCTCTGTGCAGAGGAAAAAAAGCATATGAAAGCATATTAATGCATGTTGGAATAGTTCAAATGAAGCAATTGCTATAGCAGAATGAGTTAAAATCCAGGGATATGAGGCCCATTCTGGCCTGTCAAGAGCACTGTGTAAAGGAAAAGCACAAAAAAAGAACTCTGGTCAGGTATGTATGTAGGAAAAAAAGTGAAGCTAAAAGGGCCATAATCAGTCAAGGATTATACTACAGAAAAAAAAAGATGTTAGTTGCTATGGCCCTGTGCAGCACACTCACTATACCTATCAAGGTGGTCTGGCAGGAAAGGATTCCATGACCCATTGCAGACAGTTACTTTGTAGAATTGTGAAACCATGACAAGAGACAGGGAAGTGAATGTAGTTATGTGAACATGAGGTCACTATTCATCCCCTTTAATTTCTAAAACACTAACTTATTCACTCCTGGGAAGGCTAGCCTGAAGAGAGTGCAGTCTATAGCCTCCAGTAAATTGGCTGAGAGCCAAGCCTCTGCTGTCCTTGATGTTGGAGAGCAAGTATCCTGCTGATCTGCAGCAGAATGCCTGTAGCTGAGCTCCAGTACCTATCAATTATAGGTATCTCCGCTGGTGAGTCCTCATAGCTGAAATAAGCAGTATAATAATCTAAGACCCTTTCCCCCCAGCAACTAGATGACACATAGTTCTGGGAGTCAACTGGTTTTATTTTGGCCACACGTGGCTTTTATGCACAGACCCCGACATGGGGTCTCTTATACAAAAATACAGGGCTTTTCCTCCCCAGATCCTCTGTGCCTGAGAGATAATTGCATGAGAAAATATATAACTTAATTATCTCTCAGGTACAGAAAAATCTAAATACTTCAGAACCCGACGAACCTCGTATCACCGAATACCTTGGATCTGAGTGCACACTTTGATGAAATATAACTCAGATCTCTTTGGTGGTTTGGGAATGCCATTTGAATGAAGTTGTGACTGGTCGGCCACGAGGTGATGCCTCAAAACAGTTCCAGAGAAAACAAGGCAAGGACCGGTCATCTTTCGAGGGTTCTGTTACCATACGAAGACTCCCCCTGATCGTTAGTTTATGCCTCCCTAACACCGTTCTCCTAACTGTTCAGGAAGTTGGATGGGCAGCGGTACCAGTTTACCGGGTGTGTGTATCCAAAATTAGTTCCAAGTTGTCAACGACCATGTACCGCTGCCCGGGTTCGGAAAACAAGATGGTTGCCAATTGTTTGAACACGTGTGTTCAGGTATATGAACGGTGGCCACTCAGGGGAACACTTGAACTCATTACCAATTTGTGGCTAACAGCCAGGGGCGGTCGGTAATTAAAAGGTGTGAACAAGGGGACACACAGAGTTGATGTGGTAATCGAACAGGGCTGTACGGACAGCAGAATAAAGGGAATAAAAGTGTAGCTAGAGCATCCACTCCGCTACAATGCCCAACCCCAAAAAGGTAGAAATGACAGGCTGGCAGGTCCGGACTTGCCTTCGGGCATACTGGGCAAAAGCCCGGTGGGCGGCGATTGCATAACTGCCCTTTAAAAAAAAATGTATCTGCTTTTGTCCTATTAAAATACTCTTGCTACTTCTACTAGGGCACCTTTTATTTCGGAAACTAAAGTACAGTCACTGACACTATGAAATGGATGTGTGGAAAATCTTTTTTCTTCTAAGGGTAGAGTTTCTATTCATTAATATGGTACCCTCATATTGTTCGGAGCACCTAAGCACCTGAAGTAACAGCATACATGGCTAGAAAAAAAGTAAATAGGAAGGAAGACATGTCAGAGTGCGGCTCACCAAATGGGCGATTTTAAGGAGCAGATTCTGACACAGTTTTCCCCTCTGTGTTATTGAGGGGGATAGGGTCCTTGTGGTCTGGAACTTACCACTCTGTGAAGAAGTTGGGCCTGAAATTTGCCTGTATGAGCCTGACGAGGCACAGCGGCTCCTGAAACCACCGGTCCCATTGGAGACCTTCCTGGCGAAGACCATCTCCGAAGGGGTCCAGAATGGCTTCCACATGGGACTCAGGTTTAGAATCACATTGCAGAGTCTGGAAAGGCGTGGGGCTGGGATCAGGGGATTTGCCTGCATACTCAAACTCAGACTCAGACAGCGCAAGCAAATTTATTAACATGCTTGCGCTGTGTTTCCCTGTAACTCATCTGCAGTTTCTCCATAAGTGGGATACCAGGAGATAAAAGGGCCATCAAAGAGTATTGTGCATGTGTTTGGAGCCTGGGTGTTGGATTGCGTGTATGTAGAGTGAGCTAATTATTATTATTATTAATAATATTAATATTGCCATTCATATATCACCAACAGATTCCATAGTGCTTTACAATATTACAAGATGGGGGGGGGGATTTAACTATAAATATGACGATTGCAAGAAAACTTACAGGAACGTTAGGTTGAAGAGGTAATTGTGGTGTGGTATTGTGTAAATAGGTCGGTTACCATCATTTTGTGTTTGTGGTGTAATATGTGTGGCATGGGGCTGTAGAGAGTGAGAGAGTGTGTGTATATAGGGGGCATAGTGTGTATAGGGGAGGTAGCGAGTGTGTGTATAGGTGATGTAGGGGTTGTAGAGAGTGTGTGTTTAGGGAATGTAGTTTGTGTTTGCTTACAAAGAATCTAGTGTGTGCATAATCATAAAAAAACATCAAGTGCCAATCATACAAAACTCACAATGAAAAAGCCTTACCTAAGAAAGCAAACTTGGGATGAGAACCTGAAGCTGATTTTGTTTTGTTTGTTAGTTCAAACTGGTGTAAAAAAAAGTTAATGTATGACCTGAAAACCTTGAACTCTTATCTAGTGTATACAAGGGAAGGTATGAGGTAATGTTTATTTTGACACCCTGAGCCATATTTGACCTTACAAATCAAACATGAACACTTTACTCCAATGATGTCACTTTGCTGACTTGGAGTGGATGTTTACGTACCCGTACACATTCCAGTGAATTGAGGTAAATCAGTAATGGTTGAATTTAGAATATCATGTGATTGTATATTACATTTCCCATAAAGAGGGTCTTTCTTCAGAATTCAAAATTGATAGTGGTAAACAATTTAAATATATAAACTAAACATTAGCAGGAAATGCTCGACATGGAAATTGTGCAAAGCTGAAAATTTTGGATTGGTTAAATCATTTTAAAAAAGATTTATATATTTTTTTGGGTCCTGCAATGCTCACTCATATACCAGTTTGGGTCGTCCAAAAAATTGTCCATGAAAAAAAGAGAAAAATTCTGCCTTTTTGCAATGCCGATTCTGAATTTTATGTCGAGACACAGAGGCTCATATTGTGCTTAACTCTTTCTTTACTTAAACATAGCACCAAAAAAAACAAAAAACAATAGGAAAAAAGGATGCCAACAAGTGACCCCCCAAACTTTATCCCTCATGAATAGCCATCCCTATATCATCCTTAACCAAACCCCCCAACTTCCTCTTTTGTTGCTGCTCCCTTGGATGCAAGTTAAGTACAGATTATATGCATTGTTTCTCTCACCCTTCATGTTTTGTGCCATCCTGGGCCATTAATGCCTTTCCTTTTACCTTTTGCTACTTCAGTTTTCCCCTTTAGATTTTGCTTAGCCTATTCTCACTAGGCCTAACCCCTTCTGGTTGTGTGGTTTCTGGCCTACTAGTCCCCGCTGTGTGCTCCAATGAGCTGTGCTGCATTCAGGCCTGTGTTGACTCTCTAAACCCTGGTGTTTTTTCCAATCTGCCTTCTATGTAATCTGCTTTTTTCTGGCTTTAGCATGTCTGGCAGTCTGTCCCCCCTTGTGCCCAGTAGAGATGATGGGGAATGTCACTCCCCTGAACTGGAGACCTCTTAGCTTCCTTCCTCCCTGAGTCCAGGTATCATGCCCCCTTTTCCCTGGGGACATTGCTGCTTCTTTTCAGCTCCGTATCTGATGCAATTATGCCTGCCTACCATTTCCCAATCAATTGCCAAGGCATTGCTACAGGTACAATTTGTCCCCTCTGAGAACCCACCTCTGTCTGATTCGGCTGGCCCGTCTGCTGACAGCTCTCCAGCTGCTGAGAATGTGGGCAAATCCCCTAATTCCAGCCCCGCCCCTTCGCAGGCTATGCAGGCTATGCAAGGTGATTCTAAACCAGGTCCCAGATGGAAGTCATTCTGGACCCCTTTGGAGATCTACTTTTTTTTCTTTTCAATATATAATTTTTATAATTTTTTTTAAACAAGAAATAGTACAGTATACAATATGGCAATACAGTCTGGTAATACCGTATGGTAATACATCCCTGGGAAATGCACATATTTACATCATAGTATACGAATCTGTGCGCATATGCGGTATCTGAATCCCCTGGAACCGTACATAGTATTCTGTATTTTACATTGCATGTTATCATACATATGCACAATCTGATTAGAGCCAAGTAGGGGCCTATCGTCTTGGAGAAAGTGTGATGAGTCTTCCCAGAGGGTGTAATAGTCAGGTGCCATATTGTACCAGAGAGTGATAAGTTAAGAAAATAAAATAAATAGGTAGGGGGAGATAACATAACAGCATAGTGTGGCATGAGAGCTTCATTTCCAATGTGTTATGCTTATTCGTTCTTTCTTTTTCAACCAAATAATTATACATCATAAACAATAAAACACATCCACATACCACTAAACAGAGTCACGTTGTTATTTTGTGCACATTGCCCTCTTGGCTTAATGAACATTAGACTCTACTCGTGATAGCTCACTGATATATGCATTGTTCCTAGTAGGGTAAGTCAAATTTATTTTTCAATCAGAGCCTAAACCTACATATGTGCTACATAATTAGTGAGTAGAGCATTCACTCAGGGGTGAGTGAAAAACCCTATCTAGGTGAGATTCCGAACATCTCCCCTACTGTTTTACCTGTGCTAGTTATGAATGTGTTCCCATGCCTATGCCAACATAACTATGAAACTTAACTCTGGAGGGGTGAGAGAGGGCGGGAGGTTGGGGAGGTGGGGAAGACTTTGTCATGGTAAGCAATCATGCGTCCATATACTTCACAGTAAACGCAAGTTACTTCTTGTGTGTTGTTACATTGCCCCTCTACTCTATCCAGTCCTGCCACAGTTGTACATGCGTGTTCTCTGCCTTCTATTCTATATGCCATTCTTTCATATTGGCACGTCTGATCCACTCTCTCTAGCACCTCCGATATATCTAGAGGAGTTGTTTTTTTTCCAATTTTAGGCGATGCTCAATTTAGCTGCCAATAGCATGTGTATGACTATCAATTTATTCCGTACCCTACACAGGTCCTGGTGCATATGCCATAGTTAAAATTCAGGGTGGGTTGGTATCCGTATTCCTGTCAGGGTGTATGATTTGTTTAACTTCATTCCAAAAATGTGTGAGGCAGTGGCATTCCCAAAAGATGTGGAGTAATCTGATCTCTAAATCCTTGGCACCTCCAGCATAAGTCAGAGACTTCAGTTCTTTCATTTTTTTCCTTTCTCCTTCTTTTGGAACAACAAGGGGAAGAAGGGTGGGTGAAATGTTGAAGCTGAGTCTTCTTTTCACCCTGCATTACTTTTCTAACTTTCTGTGTTACTGTTCCATTTTCAAAGATCAAATGAGTATGAAACAAGTGCATTTCCATGTCCACATAAGTTGCACGTTGGGGCAAATAAGGAAGCGGTATTTAAACGGCGTGATACGTTTATTCATCCACAGAAGGCTGGAAGAAAAAAAGAGCCTGATGGCATTCGAACTCACGCCCCCGAAGAGACTGGAGCCTTAATCCAGTGCCTTAGACCGCTCGGCCACACTCACTGCGCATGCTTCCTGCGGCTGTGTACTCACAAAACACACGACATTTGGCAGCATTCTGATCATTTCATTTTCTTTCTTGTCAAAAGGTTGCAAGTCCCGACAATATCTTTCCACACTCATGTGGCACTGCTGGCGGCATAGGTCATTTAGAGCGCCTTCACCTCTACAGGACGGCAAAAACACAAGAAAACTAGATCAATTCTAAAATATTACACATCCCCCTCTATTTATTCTCACACAGAACAAATATTATCCTAATATATATATATATATTGATCCTGAGGAAGGTCCATGTGTGGACCGAAACGTCGATTTTGCTACAATTTATGGAATAAATTTATACTTTTTCTACTAAAGACCGTGAGTGCAGCCCAGCTAATTCTGTTTTTGTTTTGATATATATATACAAGAAAACTAGATCAATTCTAAAATATTACACATCCCCCTCTATTTATTCTCACACAGAACAAATATTATCCTAATATATATAAATATATATATATATATATATATATATATATATCAAAAGAGTTTGAAGCGCAAGTTCCTCGTGTTACATTCAGGTGAAAGCTGCTAGCTGTCACGGTAATATACCCCAACACGCAGGAATAGTACAGATAGTCAGGAGACAAGAAACCAGGGTTCGTCTTACCGGACCTTAGAGTGGCCGGACTTGACGAGAAAAAGCAAGACAGAGTCTAGAACAAGCCGAGGTCAAGGGAACAGAGAGACAGCGTAACGTAGAACAAGCCGAGGACTGGTACACAGAGGACAAAATAGCGGATAAGCAAGCAAGGATAAAGAGAGAGCGGAGTCAGGAACAAAGCCAAGGTCAAGCACCAAAAAACCAACTGAACGATACAAGCACTAAAGGGAAACTGGACAGAAACCACGATAGGGCAAGGAGCAAGGGAAACAGGTGAGTATAAATACCCTAAGGTTCACTTTGATTGGCCCCTGTCATATCCACGCCCCCAAAATGTGAGTGTATGGGGAATGTGGCCTGACAGGGGCCAATGGGAGACTGATTCTAATTTAGTCTCCCACTGTCCCTTTAAGAGCGCGCCCGAGACGCGCGGCGCGCTCTTAGTGTCGGACGGGACACGTGACCGCTTCTCGCGGTCACTGCCCGCCTGACTGATCATCTCGTTGGCTGAGCCGCGCGCGGCTCGTGCAGGAGCAGGACCGCGCGCGGCGAGAAGAGAGGACCCCGGCCGGCCCCTGGAGAGGGTAAGTACCGCTACAGTACCCCCCCCTGAAGACACGCCCACCGGGCGGGGAGGAGCAGGCCTGGCAGGAAAACGAGCGTGGAAAGAACGCACAAGGCGAGGAGCGTGAACAGCGTCAGCGGAAATCCAACTGCGTTCCTCAGGCCCATAGCCCCTCCAATGTACCAGATATTGGAGGCGACCCCGAAGCAAACGAGAGTCAATTACAGCCGCCACTTCAAACTCCTCATGGCCCTCCACAGAAACCGGAGGAGGAGGAGGGACATGCCGAGTATAACGGTTGCACAGGAGGGGTTTTAACAAGGAGGTATGAAACACGTTAGGAATGCGTAAATTTTTTGGAAGATCCAATGCATACGAGACAGGATTAACCACATGCAAGATACGAAAAGGACCAATAAAACGAGGGGCCAACTTCATAGAAGGCACACGAAGACGAATATTGCGAGTAGAAAGCCAAACCCGGTCTCCCACAGCATAGGATGGAGCCGCCCTGCGATGCTTGTCTGCCTGAACCTTCTGACGAGCAGCTGAGGCCACCAAAGAACACTGAACCTGCTCCCAAGTATTACGTAGACTAGCCAAATGTTCGTCCAGAGCTGGCATGCCCTGTAAGGAGAATGCAGCTGGAAGAACCATGGGATGCCGGCCATAAACAACGTAAAAAGGGCTGTTAGCGGAGGATTAATGAGCAGCATTATTACGAGCAAACTCAGCCCAAGGAAGAAGGTCAGCCCAATTGTTCTGATGGTGGGACACGAAACAACGAAGATACTGCTCTAGAGATTGGTTGGCACGTTCAGCAGCTCCATTAGACTGGGGGTGGTAGGCTGAGGAAAACGAGAGGGAGATACCCATCTCTGTACAAAACGTTCTCCAGAATCTGGAGATAAACTGGCTACCCCTATCGGACACGATCGAAGTGGGAATACCATGCAACCGAAACACCTCCCTGGCAAAGATAGAGGCAAGTTCCCTGGATGATGGTAATTTGACAAGAGACACAAAATGAGCCATCTTAGAAAAACGATCCACAATCATTAGGATGACAGTTTTACCATTAGAGGGAGGTAATTCAACAATGAAATCCATGGATATATTGGACCACGGTCTCTCGGGTATGGGCAACGGATGTAACAACCCACAAGGAACTCTGTGGGAGGACTTCATACTGGCACAAGTGCTACAGGCATTAACGTAATCGGTGACGTCCTTGCGCAAGGAAGCCCACCAGAAATATCTAGAAACTGCTGAGAATGTCTTAGAAATACCAGGGTGTCCAGCAGTTCTAGTGTCATGATATAATGACAAGATGTCTCGTCTCTCCGGTATATCAACGAATAGCTTATCAGCAGGCCTCTCCCCAGGAGCCAAGTGTTGTTTAGCCTGAATAGCTTGTAAGAGAGAAGACGAAATGGAAAGAACAGTAGTCGCTATTATTCTGTCAGGCGGAATGACAGGGGTAACATCGACCTTGAGTTTGTCAGTAGTCTCGAATTGTCTGGACAGAGCGTCAGCTTTAGTATTACGGTCACCCGGTCTGTAAGTGATTATGTAATTAAAACGAGACAAAAACAGAGACCACCTGGCCTGCCTGGAAGACAATCTTTTTGCTTCACTAAGGTAAGAGAGGTTTTTGTGATCCGTTTAAATGAGGATGGGATCCCTAGTACCCTCTAGCAGATGTCTCCATTCCTTGAGCGCCAAAATGATAGCAAGGAGTTCACGATTGCCTACATCATAATTCCTCTCTGCTTTGGACATCTGGCTGGAAAAGAAGCCACAAGGGTGTAACGGCTTTTCAGGTGAATCTCTTTGAGACAAGATAGCACCTACCCCTATCTCAGAAGCATCAACTTCAAGAATAAAGGGCAGTGAAGGGACAGGATGCTGTAAAACAGGAGCAGAGGCAAATGTAGCCTTCAAGAATTCAAAGGCCTCGAGTGCTTCTGGTTTCCAGACATGAGTATTACCATCCTTCTTGGTCATTCTGGTTATAGGCGCAACAATGGCAGAAAACCCTTTAATAAAACGCCTATAATAATTAGAGAACCCCAGAAAACGCTGAATGGCTTTCAACCCCTGGGGTAGAGGCCATTCCATAATGGCAGACAGTTTCTTGGGATCCATACGAAAACCCTTGGCCGAGATTATATAACCCAAGAATTGGACTTCAGATTGATCAAATGAACATTTTTCGAGTTTGCAATAGAGACCGTTAACCAGAAGAGTTCTCAACACTAATTTAACATGCATGTGATGAGTCTGTAAATCAGTAGAATAAATCAATATGTCGTCCAAGTATACTATAACGAATGTATGTATAAATTGACGTAGGACATCATTAATAAATTCCTGAAAAACTGCTGGGGCGTTACAAAGACCAAAGGGCATCACAGTGTACTCGTAGTGGCCACTCCTGGTATTGAAAGCGGTCTTCCACTCGTGATCCTTTTTGATACGTATGAGATTGTAAGCACCCCTAAGGTCCAATTTAGTAAAAACTGTGGCCTGTTTAAGCCTATCAAATAGTTCTGTGATCAAAGGTATGGGGTACGCATTTTTGACGGTGATTTTATTTAGGCCCCTATAGTCAATACAAGGCCTTAATTCGCCATCTTTCTTAGATACAAAGAAGAAACCCGCCCCTGCCGGGGAAGAGGATCTTCTAATAAATCCCTTCTCTAGAGATTCCTTAATATATTCCTCCATAACCAGATTCTCCTGAGGAGATAAAGGATATATTCTCCCTTTGGGAGGCATAGTACCAGGTAATAAATTAATTGCACAATCGTAAGGCCTGTGAGGTGGCAATCTTTCAGCCTCCCTTTTATCAAAAACAGATTTAAGAGACAGGTACTGAGAGGGTATGACCGTAGGCACGGGAGGAATATTAGTAGAATTCAAAGGGGTGACTTTAACAATACAAGACTCTTGGCAAGAATCACTCCAAGAAACTATTTGTCCTGACTCCCAATCAATGGTGGGATTATGAGTACGTAACCAAGGATACCCTAAGACGAGGTGAGAGGAAGGAGAAGTAATGATCTGAAACCGAATGGTCTCAGAGTGTAACACCCCTGTAGACATATGTAGTGGAACTGTTTCATGTGTGATAACTGGAGAGCATAATGGTCTACCATCTATGGCCTCAACGGCCAAGGGTGTCTCCTTCTCTCTGGTGGGTATGTTATTCTCCTTGACAAAACTGGAATCAATAAAGTTTTCGGCCGCTCCGGAATCAACCAGGGCTAGTATATTCCCTGCTATGCAGTTATTATCAAGGTGCAGGGAAACAGGAAGAAGTAGTTTATTAAGAGGCAAATGTGAGGACTGTGATGTCACACCCAAGGCCAGTCCTCTATACGGTCTTAGGTGCGATAGTTTCCCGGACGCACGGGACAGTCTTGTCTCATATGACCCCTCCTACCACAATAAAGACAAAGTCCCTCCTTTCTCCTATAAAGCTTTTCAGCGTCAGTAAGTTTGGCAACCCCTAACTGCATAGGTTCCTCCTCAGAACCCTTAGATCCCTCGGGAGTCTCAGCTCTAGGGGAGTTAAAGGGAACAAAATGTCTATTTCTGGACCTGGTATATAACCTGTCACGGATCCTGTTATCTATATCGATAAGGTAGTCAATCAGGTCCTCCAGGGGTACAGGGAGGTCCTTAGCTGCTACCTCATCCAACATAGTATCAGACAGACCTTCCATAAACGCGGTAGTAAGCCCATTATTAGTCCAATCTACCTGTGAGGCAAGGGTACGGAACTGAATAGCATAATCGGCTACAGATTTAGATCCTTGCTTTATTCTCATTAATGCCCTGGCGGCATTTTTTGACCTTTTAGTCGTGTCAAATGTTCTACGGAACGCTGTGAGGAAGCTATTGAAGTCGTGTACCATAGGCCCATTAGCCTCCCAAATAGGATTTGCCCATTCTAGTGCCTTATCCGTAAGCTGGTGCATAAGAAAACCCACCTTAGATCTATCAGTGGGAAATGAACGTGGGTACATTTCAAAGTGGAATTCCACTTGATTAAGGAATCCCCTACATGTCTTAGCGTCCCCTCCATACCTAGGTGGCGGGGTTAGATGTGCAGAAGCATTAGGCATATTAGCTGTGTCCGGTATAGGGTTTACAGGAGGCGTAGGTACAGGTACCGGAGCTGATCTGGATAACAGTGTCTGGATGGCTTGAGCCATTTGATCCATACGGTGATCCTGTTCTGCGAATCTAGCCTCATGAGTGGCCATCTGTTGACCTAAACCTGCGGGGTCCATGGCCCTATCGTAATGTCACGGTAATATACCCCAACACGCAGGAATAGTACAGATAGTCAGGAGACAAGAAACCAGGGTTCGTCTTACCGGACCTTAGAGTGGCCGGACTTGACGAGAAAAAGCAAGACAGAGTCTAGAACAAGCCGAGGTCAAGGGAACAGAGAGACAGCGTAACGTAGAACAAGCCGAGGACTGGTACACAGAGGACAAAATAGCGGATAAGCAAGCAAGGATAAAGAGAGAGCGGAGTCAGGAACAAAGCCAAGGTCAAGCACCAAAAAACCAACTGAACGATACAAGCACTAAAGGGAAACTGGACAGAAACCACGATAGGGCAAGGAGCAAGGGAAACAGGTGAGTATAAATACCCTAAGGTTCACTTTGATTGGCCCCTGTCATATCCACGCCCCCAAAATGTGAGTGTATGGGGAATGTGGCCTGACAGGGGCCAATGGGAGACTGATTCTAATTTAGTCTCCCACTGTCCCTTTAAGAGCGCGCCCGAGACGCGCGGCGCGCTCTTAGTGTCGGACGGGACACGTGACCGCTTCTCGCGGTCACTGCCCGCCTGACTGATCATCTCGTTGGCTGAGCCGCGCGCGGCTCGTGCAGGAGCAGGACCGCGCGCGGCGAGAAGAGAGGACCCCGGCCGGCCCCTGGAGAGGGTAAGTACCGCTACACTAGCGTGTCAAATGACCACCAACAGGTGCAAACAAAAGATAACAATTCACCACCAGCATAGGGAAAGTGCTGTGCCCAGTATTCAGCATTCAAATGCTGCCTCTAGGAAATCAATTCATGAACCTGTTTTGACTGGGAGTAAAGCAAAAAAAAAGGAGGAACCCTTAAAATGACACGCTAAATTAACAAGAGGACTATATTTTTGGGTCCCGACCCCCAGGTTAAAAACCACAGAATTGGGGGGGCGTGGCTACGAGGTGAATGGCGCCGGTCGCAAGCTTGGAGAGCTCCGTCGACGGCAGCAGCTTACAGCGTAAATCCACAGCGAATCCGTACGGGACAAACTCACCCGACCTCAGAACACAAGTGCCAAAGTTATGGCAAGTAAAACGCCACAAAAAATGCGGCAAAAAGCGGCCAATATCCAGGTCTCAGCCCTGTCCACGCCGACCAAGAGAAAGCAAGATGGCGATGTGGCAGCCCTCTCCCCAGCATCAAACTCGGAACAGAGCGACGTTACATCTATCTCTGTGCACGCGGGAGGCACAGCAACAGAGATGAATATCAAAAGGCTGATGGATGATCTCAAAACAACGCTCAGAGGTGATTTTCAGAAACTAGCCAGCGAAATTAAGAAAGATGTACAGGCTATAGGAGAGCGTACTGCGCACTTGGAGGAAAAGGCCGAGGAAATTATTGAGGCCCACAATACTTTGGCGGATGCCTACACTGAGCTTAAAACAAAGCTGCAGCACCTAGATACCAAAGTAATAGACCTTGAAGACAGAGCCCGCAGGAACAATATCAGGCTGAGGGGCATCTCGGAAGAGGTCAAAAACCAAGATCTGAGGGCATTCATTACCCAGCTGTTTCAGTTTTTAATGCCAGAACAAGAGATTATACTGGACAGAGCTCATAGAATGGCGAAGCCAAAGAACTTGCCGGCTGCTGTACCAAGAGACGCCATAGTGAGAGTACATTTCTACGGGATAAAGAAGAGGATTATGCAGGCGGCCCAAGACCCTAATCGCCTGACGGGCAAGTTCGCAGGAATCCAATTATTTACTGATTTGTCACCAGCTACACTGGCGAAAAGAAGAGCCTTCGGCACGATAACACGCGCCCTCAGAGAAGCTCAAATTCCCTACAAATGGGGATTCCCAACCCGCCTTGTCATTCACAAAAATGGCGCTGACAGGATAGCGCTTACGCCGGAGGATGGTCACAAGCTTCTTGCGCAATGGAACATTCATCTGGACCCAGAAGAACTTACTCCAAGAGCACCAGAGGGTTCACCACAGCGCCTAGCTGGGGACTGGAAAAAAGCTAAGGCCGTGAAATAACAGCTTTTGAACTTACCTTAACTACTACATACTGCCGTAAGAGGGCAGGGGACTGATATTCCTCCTGTGTGGTCCTATACCTACGATGCTAGGGTTGTTTCCAGAGAGGTATCGTATGGGCAATACTGTGTTGATAACCATGTATTTTCTTCTAACTCCCTGGTTATTGAGGTGTCACTGGGTCAGGTTCCCAGGGTTGCCCTGTTGTAGCCTCCGGTAACAAGTGGGACGGCTCCCTAAATAGACCAGTTAATTAAAAAAAAAAAAATTCCACACGAAACACTTATTTTTAACTTGCTCAGCCTTAACAGGTTTATAATAAACCCGTACTAAGCGGGATGCTGCCGGCGGGCTCGCCGAGTGCCTCATAAGGGCATTAGTGTTAACAGTATTATGGTACCCACCCCCACTGGCTCCTTCAGAGCCGATATGGTGTATTCTGTTGCACCATATGTCCATTTTTTGGCCATACCCAGACAGTTTTCGGATGTCCGGGTTTTACGGCAATTGTATATAGTTCTAGTTTTGTTATATTTTATTTGGTGCATATTGTTTTTTGGGAAATATTGGCACGTAACACGACAACACAATATTAGTATATTACAGGTTGAACGAGGTAGGATTAGCAAAGTTCAGAGCTGGACTAGACTCGTTCCACACCCCAGATCGACAAGCCATGGCAGAAGTACGGGGAAGTTCTACAGTAGCAAAGCAACATACACTTTACCCAACGCAAGCCCACCACATCCCAGATTATGGTCCTAAAAATACTGTCTTTGAACGTTAAAGGTCTCAACTCTCTGAATAAGCGGAGATTGGCTTTTAACGAGGCTAAACAGGCCCAAGCCCAGGTTGTGTTTCTGCAAGAAACTCATTTTGCAAAAATAGGTAGACCGGCATTCCAATCCCCCGCATTCCCAGTAAGCTTTCACTCCTGTTTCTCAAAAAAAAGAGGGGAGTCTCTATTCTCATAGGCAGAGATGTTGCCTTCTCGCTAATATCTAAATATGTTGACAGCAATGGTAGGTTCCTAATACTGCAATGCCATCTCAATAATACCCCTTACACCCTGTTGAACTTATATGGCCCACACTCGGACCAACCCAGTTTTCTAGATCGGATCTTTCAAAAGCTGGACAAATGGGGGCTGGGAGAGGTGATCATAGGGGGAGACACTAACCTTATTCTAGACCAAAACGTAGACACGTCTACCACCCAGACAGTAGCGAACTCTACTCTCCAGCACTGACACAAATTACTAAGCAACTGAGCCAAACTTTATTGGCATATGGATACGTCGATCCATGGAGGGTTACCCACCCCTTAGAACGAGACTATTCCTTTCACTCAGGGGCACACAACTCGTACTCCCGGATAGACCGTTTTATGATCCATGGGTCTCTCATTACTAAAGTGGTGAATAGCACTATTGGGCTGATCACGTGGTCGGACCACGCCCCGATCACCTTGACACTGGGCAACCAATACCCGAATAGGGGCAAGGGTTCGTGGAGACTGAACGAACACCTCCTAACTGACACTCAGATACGCAGTGACATTGAGCAGGAACTGCAGCACTACTTTCACAACAATAGAGTGCAAGATTCGGGTATAGCATCAGTGTGGTTAGCACACAAGGCCTACATCAGAGGGGTATTCATCAAACATGCGTGTAGGGCTAAGGCCCACAGATTAAAAATGAGCTTACCAAGAGGCTCACGGAGGCCTCTTTGCAGAATAAATCTTCCCCTTCTTCGCAACACTTACAAGACATTAAAGACATCAATTCTAAACTAATGGAGATGGAACTAGCAAAGACCAATTTTATGTTACGTAGATTGAAACAGAGGTATTTCGCACATGGTAATAAGGCTGGGGCGGTATTAGCCTCACAACTGTGGAAAAGGGCAGCTGCCACAAAAAATAGCATACATACACTCAGCACATGGACACAAAGTTATGAACCCTGAAAACATTGTGGCAGAATTTGCGACATATTATGGCTCGCTGTACAATTTAGATAAAGATAGCCTCTTGAAGGCCCCAACCAAACAACAGGTTGTCTCCTTTTTAGATCAAGTCCAACTTCCCCTTCTGTCGGAATCCGACAGATCAAGCCTCTTGGAGCCTATTACGGACGAGGACGTTTTTAAACATATTCAGGCTTTGCCGGCTGCTAAGAGCCCGGGTCCGGATGGTTTGTCAGCTGTATATTACAAGACATACCGAACCCAACTAGTACCCTACCTCGCTACACTTTTTAATGATGCTTTGATAAATGGTTCTCTTCCCCCTGAAATGCTGCGGGCTCATATTGTTACCCTGCCCAAACCTGGTAAAAAAACTATTATTTGTGCCAACTTTAGGCCTATATCCCTCCTGGACATAGACACAAAATGATATGCAAAAATGTTAGCAGACAGGATGGCCCCTCTTCTACCCTCACTAATACATTATAATCAATTGGGATTCATTAGAGGCCGGCAGGGGTCAGATAATTCTAGACTTTTATTAAATATTCTTCAACATATGGATGAGGCACACGTGGAGGGCCTTCTGCTCGCAATAGATGCGGAGAAGGCCTTCGACAGATTAAATTGGACATATATGGGGGAGGTACTGCAGAGATTCGGGTTTCCGGAGGCACTTATTGGTGCTATTATGGCACTTTATACCCATCCCACGGCCTGTGTCTCGAACGCGGGATTTATTTCAACACCTTTTGCCATAACAAATGGCACTCGACAGGGCTGCCCTCTGTTTCCCTTGCTTTTCATCCTATGCCTTGAACCATTAGCTCAACTCATAAGAGACGATGCTAACATTAGTGGAGTATTGATAGGCAATCACCAACATAAACTCTCCTTATTCGCCGACGATGTCATATTAACACTTACGGATCCGGACAGATCACTGCCGGCCCTGCTGGATCTCTTGGAGAGATTTGGAACTATCTCGTATTATAAGCTTAACACTAGTAAATCTCAGGCTCTCCCTATTAATGTTCCCATACAGAGGAAGGAATACCTTCAGCATCGTTTTAAGCTAGATTGGAGGGAAGATTATGTGACATACTTAGGCGTCAGGGTCACTAAAACTGCCCAAACCTTGTTTAACCAAAATTATACAAGAATATTTAACACAATAAAGCAAGAACTAGATACATGGAGAGATGTGAAGCTGTCTTGGGCAGGGCGCATAAATGTCATCAAGATGATGTCATTAGCGAAGCTACTCTATGTGCTTCCCATCCCAGTACCGAAAAGTTATTGCCACAAAATGCAGCGAGCTTTTCCGGAATTTACTTGGGCAAAAAAAAGGGCTCGAATAGCGGGGGGATGTATACAGAAACCAGTCGAGAAGGGGGGGATGGGTGTACCGCAAGTGTGGGCATATCACAAAGCAGCATTGCTAGCTCAAGCCATTAATTTACATGCTCCAAGAGGAACACTAGATTGGATTGACCTGGAGAGACAGCAGCTAGCGGGAGAGAGGTTGTTGTCGTACATGTGGACCCCTCCTTCGATGAGGAGTAAAAAAACAAAACTGTTCGTGACCACGACAGCTTCGATAGCAGTGTGGGACGATCTGCTACGGTCCCAAAAAGGGGCCTCCAAATTCCACAAATTATGCCCATTGGAGGCGCTGGCTGCGGTCTCTCCATGGCTCTCCTTTAAGCGATGGAAGCCCCACTGAATCACTCAAACATCTCAATTTCTATCCGGAAGTACGATAGTGCCATTCCCAGAACTACAGCAGTTGTATGACCTACCCCCCAATTTCACGTTCCTATACTTGCAAATCAAGAGTGCCATTATGGACCATGTAGACTTTAACAGAAATGAGGAAATACGAACAGACTCAGGGGCAAACCTTTTAATTGCTACCAGCTGGAACAGACCCTTGAAACCCAAACTCCTCTCAATTTGTTACAAAACATATTTTGCCAACACTGACATAAACCAACCTTCGTTTGTCCTGCAATGAGAAAGGGAGACGGGGGAAAAAAAAATGTTAGACAAGTGGATCAAGAGGCTAAATGCTCTCAAGGGTATGTCCAACTGTTATTCTCATTTCGAGGCCCATAGGAAACTAATTTATCGGTGGTACTTGACCCCAGAAAGGCTCAGGCACATCTTCAAAACCACACCTGGAACGTGTTGGAGGTGCGGAGTAGACAAGGGCACCATGTTTCACATATGGTGGCAGTGCAGGTGTATTAAACCGATGTGGGAAACGGTACACGCATTGGTTCAGGACTTGGGACTTGAAACACCCTTGACACATGGGGCTTTCCTATGGCTGGAATTCCCCACTCAGCTTTCTTTTTATAACAGGGCACTGCTATCCCAGATAGCACTGGCAGCCAGTGCCTTAATAACCTTGAATTGGAAGACGGGGATATGTCCGAACAGACAGATGCTGATTGATAAAATAAGACTTAGCTTTACATATGAACGAATGTCCATAACCTCTCCGACGCAAGAAAGAAAAGTTACAAAGATATGGGAAAGTTGGCAAGTCAAATTCCCACCGTGAAAGGGGAACGTAGGCGAAGGGTCTCAGAGAGGGGATATAGGGACAATGCATTGCAGACTCTGACTACGCTATAGAGGTATATAGATCCATGGTTTAGAATTCCTTCGACAGATGGGGTTGCCAACTATACACTGGCAAAGAATTGTACGTGACTGTGCCATATTTCCATGTTCTTCTCCATGTTCTTTACCATTTTATTCCTTTTCTTTCCTTGCGGGCACATTTTTTTTTCCTTTCCACTACGAGATGTAATACACTGTAAACCTTTTTGAGTACCAGCTTGACAAGCAGGCATGAATATTCAACCATGTACGCAAAAGGTATGCCTCGTTTGTATAAATATTGCTTGCCCCCAGTAGCTTATATGGCCTAGAAGGAGGCGACTGGATACGGACGGACTACTAGAATGCATGTTTACAGGCCTCAAGATTTTTGGGACATAGCAGCCCACTTTAACAAAAACCTGATCCCATGTTAGGGAAATATGCAATGTGACCTGAAACTCAAGAGTTGGGTTCTTCACTGGACCCCATTGGGACCCTTTTACTACAGACAGAGCTAGGAGAACGGCTTGCAGTAAAATATGACAGCAACTAGACCAACTGACCAACTGATAGACTAGTTAGCAAGGGACCAGTCCTAACGCAAGGACACAGACGGGTTTAGGCAATTGACGGGCATACACCAAAATGTTTTTGCACTGTGATTGAACCTGTAAATGTAATGTTGGAAGATTCAGGAAAATACTCATGTATGTATGAAATCTCGTACAACCCCCTCCCCCTTTTTATTCTGTACCCTATTCTTTTTGACCTATACAAAAATAAATAAATCTCAATTATAAAAAAAAACCACAGAATTCATTTGAAACAAACAGGAATCCGGCAACATGTCAATTTTACCTACTGTAGATCATCAGGACTTTTTCCAGTTTTGCCCATCAACATAATGAAATAATACAAGTACGGGATATATAGATAATATATGCTAAGCATGGGGCGTGTGCCTTGCGCTTTTTATCCAACTCTGGTATGACAAGAGATCTGTGCTTATTCTTCTCCAAACAAAAGCAGCATGATCCTGACGTGATTTGAACACAAAAGCTTCTAATCTGGAGACAGACGCGCTACCGTTGGGCTACGAGGTCTCACTGTGAAGCTGCGCGTGGTCGTCAACAGAGTAGCCAACAAAGGTAGGTTATTTCCCCCAACCGACATAAAATTAGATAGATTCTAACATATTAAATATTCAGCCTAAAGAGGAAAGAAAATAAGTACTTTTCTTTTCAGCACAATACCACTGTAATTGAAGGCAAAGCCAAACAGAATGGAACCAGCTAGCCAGTTTCTGTGTTTGCGGCAATGTGAAGACATACCGGTTTAATTACATTACAATGGAACATGCAAATGCTGGGGTGAATCGTGCATGGTGTGGAATTCTCCACGTGACTTACTCTTTGCTAGCTTTATATTTAGGACAATTTGTGGCCTCTTTCAAGTGAGAAGAAAGATGTTAAATTCTCTTAATAAAGAAGGTGTTTTCTGGAATTCAGTAGATGCATTTGAGGATGGCCTCGATGTTCTTGTGGAAACGCTGGAAACTATGCCACTATAGTATCTAAAGTGGATATTGTGACACAGCTTGTTGATCCAAGGAGAAATCGGAAATGCAAATATGGAGTTCTAAAGGAATCCTGCTTCCCAATTTGGGGCACAATTGAAAATGACTTCAGGTCTTTCATTTTTTTCCTTTCTCCTTCATTTGGAACAACAAGGGGAAGAAAGGTGAGTGAATAGTTGAACCTGAGTCTTCTTTTAATCCTGCATTACTTTTGTAACTTTCTGTGATACTGTTCCATGTTTAAAAATCAAAGGAGTATGAAACAAGTGCATTTCCAAGCCCACATAAGTTGCACCTTGTGGCAAATAAGGAAGCGGTATTTAAACGGCGTGATGCGTTTATTCATCCACAGAAGCCTGGAAGAAAAAAGGAGCCTGATGGCAGCGGTGGGATTCGAACCCACACCCCCAAAGAGACTGGAGCCTTAATCCATTGCCTTAGACCGCTCGCCAACGCTACCTGCGCATGCTTCCTGCGGCTGTGTACTCACAACACGCACGCCATTTGGCAGCGTTCTGATCATTTCATTTTCTTTCTTGTCAAAAGTTTGCAAGTCCCGACAATATGTTTCCACACTCATGTGGCACTGCTGGCGGCATAGGTCATTTAGAGCGCCTTCACCTCTACAGGACGGCAAAAACACAAGAAAACTAGATCAATTCTAAAATATTACACATCCCTCTCTATTTATTCTCACACAGAACAAATATTATCCTAATATATATAAATATATATATATTGATCCTGAGGAAGGTCCATGTGTGGACCGAAACGTCGATTTTGCTACAATTTATGGAATAAATTTATACTTTTTCTACTAAAGACCGTGAGTGCAGCCCAGCTAATTCTGTTTTTGTTTTGAGATATATATATATATATATCAAAAGAGTTTGAAGCGCAAGTTCCTCGTGTTACATTCAGGTGAAAGCTGCTAGCGTGTCAAATGACCACCAACAGGTGCAAACAAAAGATAACAATTCACCACCAGCATAGGGAAAGTGCTGTGCCCAGTATTCAGCATTCAAATGCTGCCTCTAGGAAATCAATTCATGAACCTGTTTTGACTGGGAGTAAAGCAAAAAAAAAGGAGGAACCCTTAAAATGACACGCTAAATTAACAAGAGGACTATATTTTTGGGTCCCGACCCCCAGGTTAAAAACCACAGAATTGGGGGGGCGTGGCTACGAGGTGAATGGCGCCGGTCGCAAGCTTGGAGAGCTCCGTCGACGGCAGCAGCTTACAGCGTAAATCCACAGCGAATCCGTACGGGACAAACTCACCCGACCTCAGAACACAAGTGCCAAAGTTATGGCAAGTAAAACGCCACAAAAAATGCGGCAAAAAGCGGCCAATATCCAGGTCTCAGCCCTGTCCACGCCGACCAAGAGAAAGCAAGATGGCGATGTGGCAGCCCTCTCCCCAGCATCAAGCTCGGAACAGAGCGACGTTACATCTATCTCTGTGCACGCGGGAGGCACAGCAACAGAGATGAATATCAAAAGGCTGATGGATGATCTCAAAACAACGCTCAGAGGTGATTTTCAGAAACTAGCCAGCGAAATTAAGAAAGATGTACAGGCTATAGGAGAGCGTACTGCGCACTTGGAGGAAAAGGCCGAGGAAATTATTGAGGCCCACAATACTTTGGCGGATGCCTACACTGAGCTTAAAACAAAGCTGCAGCACCTAGATACCAAAGTAATAGACCTTGAAGACAGAGCCCGCAGGAACAATATCAGGCTGAGGGGCATCTCGGAAGAGGTCAAAAACCAAGATCTGAGGGCATTCATTACCCAGCTGTTTCAGTTTTTAATGCCAGAACAAGAGATTATACTGGACAGAGCTCATAGAATGGCGAAGCCAAAGAACTTGCCGGCTGCTGTACCAAGAGACGCCATAGTGAGAGTACATTTCTACGGGATAAAGAAGAGGATTATGCAGGCGGCCCAAGACCCTAATCGCCTGACGGGCAAGTTCGCAGGAATCCAATTATTTACTGATTTGTCACCAGCTACACTGGCGAAAAGAAGAGCCTTCGGCGCGATAACACGCGCCCTCAGAGAAGCTCAAATTCCCTACAAATGGGGATTCCCAACCCGCCTTGTCATTCACAAAAATGGCGCTGACAGGATAGCGCTTACGCCGGAGGATGGTCACAAGCTTCTTGCGCAATGGAACATTCATCTGGACCCAGAAGAACTTACTCCAAGAGCACCAGAGGGTTCACCACAGCGCCTAGCTGGGGACTGGCAAAAAGCTAAGGCCGTGAAATAACAGCTTTTGAACTTACCTTAACTACTACATACTGCCGTAAGAGGGCAGGGGACTGATATTCCTCCTGTGTGGTCCTATACCTACGATGCTAGGGTTGTTTCCAGAGAGGTATCGTATGAGCAATACTGTGTTGATAACCATGTATTTTCTTCTAACTCCCTGGTTATTGAGGTGTCACTGGGTCAGGTTCCCAGGGTTGCCCTGTTGTAGCCTCCGGTAACAAGTGGGACGGCTCCCTAAATAGACCAGTTAATTAAAAAAAAAAATTCCACACGAAACACTTATTTTTAACTTGCTCAGCCTTAACAGGTTTATAATAAACCCGTACTAAGCGGGATGCTGCCGGCGGGCTCGCCGAGTGCCTCATAAGGGCATTAGTGTTAACAGTATTATGGTACCCACCCCCACTGGCTCCTTCAGAGCCGATATGGTGTATTCTGTTGCACCATATGTCCATTTTTTGGCCATACCCAGACAGTTTTCGGATGTCCGGGTTTTACGGCAATTGTATATAATTCTAGTTTTGTTATATTTTATTTGGTGCATATTGTTTTTTGGGAAATATTGGCACGTAACACGACAACACAATATTAGTATATTACAGGTTAAACGAGGTAGGATTAGCAAAGTTCAGAGCTGGACTAGACTCGTTCCACACCCCAGATCGACAAGCCATGGCAGAAGTACGGGGAAGTTCTACAGTAGCAAAGCAACATACACTTTACCCAACGCAAGCCCACCACATCCCAGATTATGGTCCTAAAAATACTGTCTTTGAACGTTAAAGGTCTCAAATCTCTGAATAAGCGGAGATTGGCTTTTTAACGAGGCTAAACAGGCCCAAGCCCAGGTTGTGTTTCTGCAAGAAACTCATTTTGCAAAAATAGGTAGACCGGCATTCCAATCCCCCGCATTCCCAGTAAGCTTTCACTCCTGTTTCTCAAAAAACAGAAAAAGAGGGGAGTCTCTATTCTCATAGGCAGAGATGTTGCCTTCTCGCTAATATCTAAATATGTTGACAGCAATGGTAGGTTCCTAATACTGCAATGCCATCTCAATAATACCCCTTACACCCTGTTGAACTTATATGGCCCACACTCGGACCAACCCAGTTTTCTAGATCGGATCTTTCAAAAGCTGGACAAATGGGGGCTGGGAGAGGTGATCATAGGGGGAGACACTAACCTTATTCTAGACCAAAACGTAGACACGTCTACCACCCAGACAGTAGCGAACTCTACTCTCCAGCACTGACACCAAATTACTAAGCAACTGAACCAAGCTTTATTGGCATATGGATACGTCGATCCATGGAGGGTTACCCACCCCTTAGAACGAGACTATTCCTTTCACTCAGGGGCACACAACTCGTACTCCCAGATAGACCGTTTTATGATCCATGGGTCTCTCATTACTAAAGTGGTGAATAGCACTATTGGGCTGATCACGTGGTCGGACCACGCCCCGATCACCTTGACACTGGGCAACCAATACCCGAATAGGGGCAAGGGTTCGTGGAGACTGAACGAACACCTCCTAACTGACACTCAGATACGCAGTGACATTGAGCAGGAACTGCAGCACTACTTTCACAACAATAGAGTGCAAGATTCGGGTATAGCATCAGTGTGGTTAGCACACAAGGCCTACATCAGAGGGGTATTCATCAAACATGCGTGTAGGGCTAAGGCCCACAGATTAAAAATGAGCTTACCAAGAGGCTCACGGAGGCCTCTTTGCAGAATAAATCTTCCCCTTCTTCGCAACACTTACAAGACATTAAAGACATCAATTCTAAACTAATGGAGATGGAACTAGCAAAGACCAATTTTATGTTACGTAGATTGAAACAGAGGTATTTCGCACATGGTAATAAGGCTGGGGCGGTATTAGCCTTACAACTGTGGAAAAGGGCAGCTGCCACAAAAAATAGCATACATACACTCAGCACATGGACACAAAGTTATGAACCCTGAAAACATTGTGGCAGAATTTGCGACATATTATGGCTCGCTGTACAATTTAGATAAAGATAGCCTCTTGAAGGCCCCAACCAAACAACAGGTTGTCTCCTTTTTAGATCAAGTCCAACTTCCCCTTCTGTCGGAATCCGACAGATCAAGCCTCTTGGAGCCTATTACGGACGAGGACGTTTTTAAACATATTCAGGCTTTGCCGGCTGCTAAGAGCCCGGGTCCGGATGGTTTGTCAGCTGTATATTACAAGACATACCGAACCCAACTAGTACCCTACCTCGCTACACTTTTTAATGATGCTTTGATAAATGGTTCTCTTCCCCCTGAAATGCTGCGGGCTCATATTGTTACCCTGCCCAAACCTGGTAAAAAAAACATTATTTGTGCCAACTTTAGGCCTATATCCCTCCTGGACATAGATACAAAATGATATGCAAAAATTTTAGCAGACAGGATGGCCCCTCTTCTACCCTCACTAATACATTATAATCAATTGGGATTCATTAGAGGCCGGCAGGGGTCAGATAATTCTAGACTTTTATTAAATATTCTTCAACATATGGATGAGGCACACGTGGAGGGCCTTCTGCTCGCAATAGATGCGGAGAAGGCCTTCGACAGATTAAATTGGACATATATGGGGGAGGTACTGCAGAGATTCGCGTTTCCGGAGGCACTTATTGGCCTGTGTCTCGAACGCGGGATTTATTTCAACACCTTTTGCCATAACAAATGGCACTCGACAGGGCTGCCCTCTGTTTCCCTTGCTTTTCATCCTATGCCTTGAACCATTAGCTCAACTCATAAGAGACGATGCTAACATTAGTGGAGTATTGATAGGCAATCACCAACATAAACTCTCCTTATTCGCCGACGATGTCATATTAACACTTACGGAACCGGACAGATCACTGCCGGCCCTGCTGGATCTCTTGGAGAGATTTGGAACTATCTCGTATTATAAGCTTAACACTAGTAAATCTCAGGCTCTCCCTATTAATGTTCCCATACAGAGGAAGGAATACTTTCAGCATCGTTTTAAGCTAGATTGGAGGGAAGATTATGTGACATACTTAGGCGTCAGGGTCACTAAAACTGCCCAAACCTTGTTTAACCAAAATTATACAAGAATATTTAACACAATAAAGCAAGAACTAGATACATGGAGAGATGTGAAGCTGTCTTGGGCAGGGCGCATAAATGTCATCAAGATGATGTCATTAGCGAAGCTACTCTATGTGCTTCCCATCCCAGTACCGAAAAGTTATTGCCACAAAATGCAGCGAGTTTTTCCGGAATTTACTTGGGCAAAAAAAAGGGCTCGAATAGCGGGGGGATGTATACAGAAACCAGTCGAGAAGGGGGGGATGGGTGTACCGCAAGTGTGGGCATATCACAAAGCAGCATTGCTAACTCAAGCCATTAATTTACATGCTCCAAGAGGAACACTAGATTGGATTGACCTGGAGAGACAGCAGCTAGCGGGAGAGAGGTTGTTGTCGTACATGTGGACCCCTCCATCGATGAGGAGTAAAAAAACAAAACTGTTCGTGACCACGACAGCTTCGATAGCAGTGTGGGACGATCTGCTATGGTCCCAAAAAGGGGCCTCCAAATTCCACAAATTATGCCCATTGGAGGCGCTGGCTGCGGTCTCTCCATGGCTCTCCTTTAAGCGATGGAAGCCCCACTGAATCACTCAAACATCTCAATTTCTATCCGGAAGTACGATAGTGCCATTCCCAGAACTACAGCAGTTGTATGACCTACCCCCCAATTTCACGTTCCTATACTTGCAAATCAAGAGTGCCATTATGGACCATGTAGACTTTAACAGAAATGAGGAAATACGAACAGACTCAGGGGCAAACCTTTTAATTGCTACCAGCTGGAACAGACCCTTGAAACCCAAACTCCTCTCAATTTGTTACAAAACATATTTTGCCAACACTGACATAAACCAACCTTCGTTTGTCCTGCAATGAGAAAGGGAGACGGGAGAAAAAAAAAGTTACACAAGTGGATCAAGAGGCTAAATGCTCTCAAGGGTATGTCCAACTGTTATTCTCATTTCGAGGCCCATAGGAAACTAATTTATCGGTGGTACTTGACCCCAGACAGGCTCAGGCACATCTTCAAAACCACACCTGGAACATGTTGGAGGTGCGGAGTAGACAAGGGCACCATGTTTCACATATGGTGGCAGTGCAGGTGTATTAAACCGATGTGGGAAACGGTACACGCATTGGTTCAGGACTTGGGACTTGAAACACCCTTGACACATGGGGCTTTCCTATGGCTGGAATTCCCCACTCAGCTTTCTTTTTATAACAGGGCACTGCTATCCCAGATAGCACTGGCAGCCAGAGCCTTAATAACCTTGAATTGGAAGACGGGGATATGTCCGAACAGACAGATGCTGATTGATAAAATAAGACTTAGCTTTACATATGAACGAATGTCCATAACCTCTCCGACGCAAGAAAGAAAAGTTACAAAGATATGGGAAAGTTGGCAAGTCAAATTCCCACCGTGAAAGGGGAACGTAGGCGAAGGGTCTCAGAGAGGGGATATAGGGACAATGCATTGCGGACTCTGACTACGCTATAGAGGTATATAGATCCATGGTTTAGAATTCCTTCGACAGATGGGGTTGCCAACTATACACTGGCAAAGAATTGTACATGACTGTGCCATATTTCCATGTTCTTCTCCATGTTCTTTACCATTTTATTCCTTTTCTTTCCTTGCGGGTACATTTTTTTTTCCTTTCCACTACGAGATGTAATACACTGTAAACCTTTTTGAGTACCAGCTTGACAAGCAGGCATGAATATTCAACCATGTACGCAAAAGGTATGCATCGTTTGTATAAATATTGCTTGCCCCCAGTAGCTTATATGGCCTAGAAGGAGGCGACTGGATACGGACGGACTACTAGAATGCATGTTTACAGGCCTCAAGATTTTTGGGACATAGCAGCCCACTTTAACAAAAACCTGATCCCATGTTAGGGAAATATGCAATGTGACCTGAAACTCAAGAGTTGGGTTCTTCACTGGACCCCATTGGGACCCTTTTACTACAGACAGAGCTAGGAGAACGGCTTGCAGTAAAATATGACAGCAACTAGACCAACTGACCAACTGATAGACTAGTTAGCAAGGGACCAGTCCTAACGCAAGGACACAGACGGGTTTAGGCAATTGACGGGCATACACCAAAATGTTTTTGCACTGTGATTGAACCTGTAAATGTAATGTTGGAAGATTCAGGAAAATACTCATGTATGTATGAAATCTCGTACAATCCCCTCCCCCTTTTTATTCTGTACCCTATTCTTTTTGACCTATACAAAAATAAATAAATCTCAATTATAAAAAAAAAAAACACAGAATTCATTTGAAACAAACAGGAATCCGGCAACATGTCAATTTTACCTACTGTAGATCATCAGGACTTTTTCCAGTTTTGCCCATCAACATAATGAAATAATACAAGTACGGGATATATAGATAATATATGCTAAGCATGGGGCGTGTGCCTTGCGCTTTTTATCCAACTCTGGTATGACAAGAGATCTGTGCTTATTCTTCTCCAAACAAAAGCAGCATGATCCTGACGTGATTTGAACACAAAAGCTTCTAATCTGGAGACAGACGCGCTACCGTTGGGCTACGAGGTCTCACTGTGAAGCTGCGCGTGGTCGTCAACAGAGTTGCCAACAAAGGTAGGTTATTTCCCCCAACCGACATAAAATTAGATAGATTCTAACATATTAAATATTCAGCCTAAAGAGGAAAGAAAATAAGTACTTTTCTTTTCAGCACAATACCACTGTAATTGAAGGCAAAGCCAAACAGAAAGGAACCAGCTAGCCAGTTTCTGTGTTTGCGGCAATGTGAAGCCATACCGGTTTAATTACATTACAATGGAACATGCAAATGCTGGGGTGAATCGTGCATGGTGTGGAATTCTCCACGTGACTTACTCTTTGCTAGCTTTATATTTAGGACAATTTGTGGCCTCTTTCAAGTGAGAAGAAAGATGTTAAATTCTCTTAATAAAGAAGGTGTTTTATGGAATTCAGTAGATGTATTTGAGGATGGCCTCGATGTTCTTGTGGAAAAGCTGGAAACTATGCCACTATAGTATCTAAAGTGGATATTGTGACACAGCTTGTTGATCCAAGGAGAAATCGGAAATGCAAATATGGAGTTCTAAAGGAATCCTGCTTCCCAATTTGGGGCACAATTGAAAATGACTTCAGGTCTTTCATTTTTTTCCTTTCTCCTTCATTTGGAACAACAAGGGGAAGAAAGGTGAGTGAATAGTTGAACCTGAGTCTTCTTTTAATCCTGCATTACTTTTGTAACTTTCTGTGATACTGTTCCATGTTTAAAAATCAAAGGAGTATGAAACAAGTGCATTTCTAAGCCCACATAAGTTGCACCTTGTGGCAAATAAGGAAGCGGTATTTAAACGGCGTGATGCGTTTATTCATCCACAGAAGCCTGGAAGAAAAAAGGAGCCTGATGGCAGCGGTGGGATTCGAACCCACACCCCCAAAGAGACTGGAGCCTTAATCCAGTGCCTTAGACCGCTCGCCAACGCTACCTGCGCATGCTTCCTGCGGCTGTGTACTCACAACACGCACGCCATTTGGCAGCGTTCTGATCATTTCATTTTCTTTCTTGTCAAAAGTTTGCAAGTCCTGACAATATGTTTCCACACTCATGTGGCACTGCTGGCGGCATAGGTCATTTAGAGCGCCTTCACCTCTACAGGACGGCAAAAACACAAGAAAACTAGATCAATTCTAAAATATTACACATCCCCCTCTATTTATTCTCACACAGAACAAATATTATCCTAATATATATAAATATATATATATTGATCCTGAGGAAGGTCCATGTGTGGACCGAAACGTCGATTTTGCTACAATTTATGGAATAAATTTATACTTTTTCTACTAAAGACCGTGAGTGCAGCCCAGCTAATTCTGTTTTTGTTTACATATATATATATATATATTAAAAGATTTTGAAGCGCGAGTTCCTCGTGTTACATTCAGGTGAAAGCTGCTAGCGTGTCAAATGACCACCAACAGGTGCAAACAAAAGATAACAATTCACCACCAGCATAGGGAAAGTGCTGTGCCCAGTATTCAGCATTCAAATGCTGCCTCTAGGAAATCAATTCATGACCTGTTTTGGCTGGGAGTAAAGCAAAAAAAAAGGAGGAACCCTTAAAATGACATGCTAAATTAACAAGAGGACTCTTTTTTTGGGTCCGGACCCCCAGGTTAAAAACCACAGAATTAATTTGAAACAGTCAGGAATCCTGCAGCATGTCAATTTTACCTACTGTAGATCAGCAGGACTTTTCCAGTTTTGGCCATCAACATAATGAAATAATCCAAGTACGGGATATATAGATAATATATGCTAAGCATGCTAAGAATGGGGCGTGTGCCTTGCGCTTTTTATCCAACTCTGGTATGACAAGAGATCTGTGCGTATTCTTCTCCAAAGCAAAATCAGCATGACCCCGACGTGATTTGAACACGCAACCTTCTGATCTGGAGTCAGACGCGCTACCGTTGCGCCACAAGGTCTCACTGTGCAGGTGGTAGTGGTCGTCAACAGAGTAGCCAACAAAGGTAGGTTATTTGAGAGGAGCAGTGCGGAGAGAAAGAGGGGAACGTGGTTTGTTTGGCGGTTTGTTTGGCTTGCTTGGCGGTCAGAGAGAACGCTGCCGAGACGAAAGACACGATATTGCTCGGCATCCGATCAAATAGTTTCTGCAGCGGATATCTATTCTGTGGAAGTCTTTTTTGAGTCATCAGTGTGCAGTCGCCAGTGGGCAGGCAAAGCGACAAAGTAACGGAAAAAATAAAAAAAAGGGAAAAAAAAAGAAAAAACGACTTCTGAAGGCTGAAAATGCTGTGAGCACCTTGAATCAAGGTGAGGTCTATATGATGAGCTTCTATTCTGCAAAAAATACATAACACATATAAAATCTACTTAAAATCTATCTAGCAGTTGAGAGCTAGAAAAAGTAAAATTGAAAACTGCCTGTTTTACACCTTTGTTTAAAAGAAAGGATAAACTGAGGTTAAAGGAGGAAAAAAAAAAAAAGCCCAAATAAGCTAAGTGAATTAACTACAACTAAATGAAGGCAGAAAATTAATAGCAATTTGATCAGACACAGCAATAATAACTGTGCTGTAACAGCTGATATTACATTACATTGCTTTGATAATCAGATTGACCCAGCACTATCACACCGACCACTGACGACACAGCAAAATGACAACTAGAAAAAACACTACAGATAAAAGGAAAGAAAATAAATCAGCACATCCAATTGAGAAAAGGATGTCGGGTTTTTTTTCGACCCCCTCTAAGGATACACAAGAACGTAAAAGTGAAAATGAGACAAACCCAGCAAATACTTCTAACATTAATATGGATTTTCCAACGGGGCAAGGAACACTATTAGCTCCTGAAATAATGAAGGATAATTTACAAGATCAACTCAAATCGTTTTTAGAAGCACAATTTGATACTTTAAAACAAGACATGCTTAAAAGCCTTGAAGACATCAAACAAGACACCAACAGAATCGCTTCATCAGTGCAAGTTCTGGAAAATAAACTGGTATTATCTGACAACCAATTAGGCACAATAAATGAAACAGTGCAGTTGCTAACGAACAAAACCTTAAGTTTAGAACAGAAAATAGCATCACTAGAAGATAGATCGAGAAAATTCAATCTAAGACTCAGAGGCATATCTGAAGATGTAACAACGGAGAAACTAAAAGACTTCATATGCAGTTTATTTAAAGAAGAACATAATTGCAGACCATCTTCCAAGAGATGTTATAGTAAGTTTCTGTTCACTCTCAGCTAAAAACAACCTGATTAAAGCCAGACGCACCAACCCTTTAATAAATTCTGCTTATAAAGATATATATTTTCTACAAGACTTATCTTATTATACCAGAACCTGGAGAAAGTCCTTCTCAACTTTAACAGATTTTTTGAAGAAAGAAGATATCAAATTTTACTGGAATACCCCGGCTTTTTTAAAATTCAATTGGAAACAAGAAAGACTTTCCTTTACTGATGCAGATGAAGCAAAGAGCTGACTAGCAAGAATTCAAACACAGAACTAAGAAGACTGCTGGAAAAGAAGGAATTTTTTTTTTTTGGACAAAGGAAAGAAAACGTGAACTTACCACAGATGCTAGAGAGAGAATTTATAAATGTTTCTATTGTTGCTAATTAATGGAAGAGTGACTATATGCAGCTAACGAGCAAAGTATTTACAAATACTTCTAAGTATTTTTGAACAGAGACTAATGCATTTTTTTTTTTTTTTTTTTTTTTTTGACTAAGGTGTTTATTGATGTTAGTAGCAGAAGGATTATTCACAATTTAGGACACATGCTTATATACGCCAATAGTGGAATAATGCATTCACACTTTATAATATATGTTGTTTATTAATCATCATAAGTGATAAAGGGAAGTTAATAATCACAGATTCAACAAATATAGACTTAATATACACTTATATATATATACTCGTAGTGTTTAAATTAGAGGTGTCAAGATAACTTAAAGGGTGAAGAGGGGGGAGAACGATGGAAAAGAGAAATGAAAAGAGATAAGAAAAGAAGATTCTTTATAACACAATATGTTTAATTATGTTAGCAATAAGGTTGACGGAAATACTGCTCACTAATTTTTGACTTTCACTTATTTAGATTAATTTTACTTAAACCGTTTAATTGCTTTACGATGCATGTATATACAAAAAGAGAAAAGGGAAAGAAATTTCCTTTTTTTTTTTTCCCTTCTTCTTTCTTTTTGATATAGACATAAGACAAAATAATGAGAGAGATTTATAAAGCTCTAAGATTACTAAAATATATTTTATTGCATATAGCCCAGATGTAACAGTTGTAAACTAATAATTGTATTTTTTTCCCTCTCCCTCTCCTTTAAATCAGATTAGGAAGTACCACTAGGAAATAACACCCTAATCCGGACAAACCTACTTAGTGTCTATTAATTAGACACAGAATTAGGCTGATCCCACACTTGGTGGGTAAACAGTCTATGTGCTTAAGGAGGATGGAAACCTCCTATAGTTTTAAATATGTGTTTTTTTCTTCTTATATGTATATATGTGCAGCAAGGAAGGAATACAGGGAAGACCATAAGGTCAAAAGAGAGGGTGAGAGCTCTGGAAAATTATAATGATAAGAATATTAACTCTTAACGTCCAAGGTATGAACACAATATCAAAGAGGTCCTTAGTATACAAATATTTAGTTGCTGAACATATAGATCTGGGATTTCTTCAAGAAACCCATTGGAGGCAATCAGATAAACAAACATGGGGAGGGAAAAAATTTCCACTTATCATACAAGCCTCTAATAAAGATAAAAGAAAATGTGGTGTAGCCATAATATTTGGTGGAAAAATAGACGTAGAAATAATTCAACAATTACAAGATACTGATGGTAGATACCTAATAATTATATGCAAAATCAACTCTAAACTATTTACACTCTGTAACATCTACCTCCCAAACCATTCACCAGCTTCTTACTTAAGATCCATTTTAGAAAAAATAGAGGAAATAAAAGTGGGAAATTTAATTTTGGCTGGAGATTTCAACGCGGTTGTTGATCCAAAGTTAGATAAGAAAATAATGAAAAGCGTTAAAATAAACAAAATGGTAGTTAAACAAGCCAAATCTTTAAAAAAAACATCAAAGACGAATTCAATCTGTTTGATATTTGGAGAATACATAATCCAAATTTGAGAGATTATACACATTTTTCCAAAGTTCACTTTTCTTATTCAAGGCTGGACATGATTTGGATAGATCCCAATCTCATTGATAAAGTACAAAAAGTCAATATAAAAGAAACAGTTTGGACAGATCATAACGGTGTAGTATGTGTAATAGATACTGATAAAAATACAAAAGAGCCACACAGTTGGCGCCTAAACGATAGTCTGCTTTGCTCTGAAGCTAATAAAAAATATATGGAAAAAAACATAAGTAACTATTTTAAAGAAAATAAGACAGAAGATATTGATCCATCTACCCTTTGGTGTGCCTTTAAGGAAGTAATTAGAGGCCATTTTATCAAACTTCAAAGTCAGAATGATAAAAATATTGGTTTAACTTACCTTCATAAACAATTAGGGATATTGACTCAAAGTAATAAACAAAATCCAACAGTTGAAAATTCAAAAAAAATACTAGCAATAAAGGATAAGATCAAACAAAATTAATGGAAAGAACAGTCAAAAGTTTAGACAGATTAAAACTAAAATATTATTCTAAAGGTAATAGAGCCGACAAATTGCTATCACAAAAACTTAGAAAACAAAAAGGCCAAAATAAGGTGGAAAAAATAACAAATGATGGAATATCCGCGATAATTCCTAAAGACATAGGGCAACAATTTAATGATTTTTATAGCAAGCTGTATAATATTCCTCAAACCACAACAGATGAAGATATAAAAAAATATTTAGAAAAAACTAATAAGTTTCAGTTAACAGAACTACAAAAGGTAGCTATAAATAAAGAAATAACTAAGGATGAAATATTGCAGGCTATAAATAATCTAGAAGGTTAAAACCCCAGGTCCAGACGGATTCACCAATCTATTCTATAAAACATTCAAAGAATTAATTTGTCCTCACATGACTAATATTTTTAATAGTGTAGCTATAAGAGGCTCTCTTCCAACAGAGATGTTAAAAGCTAACATTTTACCGATTCTAAAACAAAACAAAAATCCAACTGACGTCAAAAACTATCGCCCAATATCTTTGATAGATGTTGACACTAAACTATATGCCTCAGTCTTGGCTGCTAGAGTTAAAAAACTCTTACCACTGATGATACATCAAGACCAATTAGGATATGTCCCAGGTAGAAACTCATACACAAGTATTAGGAAAATTATAAATATTTTGGATGGCGCCAAAAGAAATAATGTTCCAGTTCTGGCTCTGTCGATTGATGCTGAGAAAGCATTCGACAGAGTCAGCTGGACTTATTTGGATGCGGTACTATCACATTATGGTTTTGATGGTTGGATTAAAAAAGCTATCATGGCTCTCTATACAAACCCACTAGCACGTATTAAAGGACCGAATATCATTACTCCATGGTTCCAATTGAATAACGGTACACGTCAAGGGTGTCCACTTGCTCCCTTATTGTACCTGCTTTCTATTGAACCACTAGCTGAAAAAATCAGAAACAACAAAAAGATAAATGGTTACAAAATAGCAGATGTAGAGCAGAAATTAAGTTTATACGCCGACGATATTCTAGTCACTATAACCAACCCTGACGTCTCATTGAATTATCTAATGGTGGAAATCGACAACTACAGCAAAGTATCTAATTATAAACTAAATATAGATAAATCTATGATTTTAGATATTAATTTGGATAAACCAACTAAAAAAGAGATTAAAGATAGATATAATATTTTATGGGTAGAAAACAGCATGGACTACCTAGGAGTCAAACTAACCAGAGATGTAAATAGAACAATGGAGATAAATTTCTTAGACTTACTACAATCCCTCAATAAATGGCTAAAAAAACGAAGAAATCTAGAAATATCTTTTTGGGGAAGGATAAACGTGATTAATTCATACGTTATTCCAAAATGGAACTATATGTTTCAAATGTTACCACTATATATCTCTAACCACTGGTTGGATTTAATACAAAAAAGCTTTACCCAATACATCTGGAAAGGCAAAAAACCAAGACTGAGCCAAGCAATATTAATACAAAAATTGAGCAAAGGGGGAATGGCTTACCCTTTAATACTCAATAATTACAGAGCAGCTGTAATTCTACATATATATAGGATGCAAATAGAAGAGAATACAACGGAAGAGTGGTAAAATGGAGCTTATTGCAGGAGAAGTTCCGAGTTTGGATTGCCTAATTTGGAATACTAATAAACTCCCTCAAAAACAACAGTATCCTAATACAATTATAACACACTTAATGAATAGCTGGTCTAAAATAAAAAAAGCTTAAAAATAGAAAACAAAATTCCAAGTTATTTAAAATTAGATTTTGTCGAACAACAAGTGGAAAATATAAATCTTAAAAATTGGAAACAAGCGGGAATTTTATGTCTGTCTCAACTTCTTGCAGAGGAAACAATTAAAACCTTTGTTCAACTAACCCAAGAATTTAATTTACCATCAAAAGAGCTGTTTAATTTTTTAAGAATCAAAAGCTTTTTGATGTCACATTTAATTGTAGTAAAATCTAGTTTGAACAAAGCGATTAATATACTTTTTAATGCAGACAAAATAAATAAACCACTGTCAAAAGCTTTGATATTGAGTAAAATGTGCAATAAAGAAAAAAAACCAACAGCAATAGCTGTTTGGAAAGAAGAATTAAATATAGATGTAGATATTAGCCATTGGGGTTCCTCACTGACAGAAGTTTCAAATAATAATCATTCGTTAAATCTATTGGAGACTCATTTCAAGGTCCTTAACAGATGGTACTTAGTACCAGAAAAAGTAAATAAAATGTACCCCTCAATAAGTCACCTATGTTGGAGATGCGGTATAGCTACAGGAACTTTTAAACATATTTGGTGGGAGTGCAGTAAATTGAATAATCTGTGGTGCAATATGCAAAAGTTTGTGTCTCTAGATTTGAATCTCAATTTGATGCTCTCTCCAGAAGTCGTCCTATTACATTTAAATTGGCCAGAAAAGGCACAAGATTTAAAAATCATCCTTATTCATCTTTTTCTAGCAGCTAAAATTGTGATTGCGAGAGGATGGAAAATTGATAGAGACGTACCCTGGGATCAAGTTAAAGCTCAACTTGAGTTTCAAATAAAAATGGAACTTATGTTGAGTACACAAAAACTAAGTAGAAAAACAACTGTTTGGGAGAAATGTTGGGAGGTGATTAATAAATAGAACATTTGGTTTATTAAAGTTGGTTTCTAAACAAATTAAAAGTAAAAGCTAAAATGTGTTAAGATTGTAAATACTTTGGACAGTATAGATCAGTGATGGCGAACCTATGGCACGCGTGCCACAGGTGGCACGCCGGGCCCTTTCTGTGGGCACGCGGCCATAGGTTCGGCATCACTGCAGAGTAGGCACCTGCCTGCCCGAAATGGCAGGCGCCTACTCTGCTTCCGGTTCGGGAGGCAGGGGAGGATCTGTGAAGCAGCTCCCCTGTCCTCTCGCGAACAAGCTGTGTGGAGCGTTGCCGAGCGTTACCATGGCAACGCCCCACACAGCATCGCGCGGGAGGACAGGGGAGCTGCTTCAAAGATCCCTCCCCTGCCTCCCCCTGCCTTCCGAACCGGAAACCATACTTGCCACCACCGGACCACCAGGGTCATTAAAGGTAAGAAGGGGGGGGGGAGGGGGACAAGATAATAATTTACCATATTTTTTTTTAAAAACGTTTACACCCCCCCAACACACACAGCACTCCTACCCCCCCCACACACATCACCCCTACCCCCCAGAAGTAACCCCTACCCCCCACACACAGCACCCCTACCCCCCACACAGCACCCCTACCCCCCCACACAGCACCCCTACCCCCCACACACACAGCACCCCTACCCCGCCACACACAGCACCCCTACCCCCCAGCAATACCCCTACCCCCCACACACAGTACCCCTACCCCCCAGCAGTACCCCTACCCCCCACACAGTACCCCTCTCCCCCACACACAGTACCCCTCCCCCCACACACAGTACCCCTACCCCCACACACAGTACCCCTACCCCCCACACACAGTACCCCTACCCCCCACACACAGTACCCCTACCCCCCCACACACACAGTACCCCTCCCCCACACACACTACCCCTCCCCCCCACACACAGTACCCCTACCCCCACACACAGTACCCCTAGCCCCCCCACACACAGTACCCCTACCCCCACACACAGTACCCCTACCCCCCCACAGACAGTACCCCTCCCCCCACACACACAGTACCCCTACCCACACACACACAGTACCCCTACCCCCCACACACAGTACCCCTACCCCCCCACACACACAGTACCCCTCCCCCCACACACACAGTACCCCACCCCCACACACACAGTACCCATACCCCCCACACACAGTACCCCTAACCCCCCCCCACACACAGTACCCCTACCCACACACACAGTACCCCTACCCCCACACACAGCACCCCTTCTCTCCCCAGCACCCCTCCCCTCCCCCACACCCAGCACCCCTCCCCTACACCCAGAATCCCTCCCCCCTACCCCCCACACACACAGCACCCCTACCCCCCCAGCAGTACCCCTACCCCCACACACAGTACCCCTACCCCCCAGCAGTACCCCTACCCCCCACACAGTACCACTCCCCCCACACACAGTACCCCTACCCCCACACACAGTACCCCTACCCCCCACACACAGTACCCCTACCCCCCACACACAGTACCCCTCCCCCCACACACACTACCCCTCCCCCCACACACACTACCCCTCCCCCACACACACACTACCCCTCCCCCCACACACACAATACCCCTACCCCCACACACACAGTACCCCTACCCCCACACACACAGTATCCCTACCCCCCACACAGCACCCCTTCTCTCCCCAGCACCCCTCCCCTCCCCCACACCCAGCACCCCTCCCCTACACCCAGAATCCCTCCCCTCCCCCTTACCCCCCACACACAGCACCCCCACCCCACACACAGCACCCTTACCCCCACCCAGCACCCCTACCTCCCCACACAGCACAGTGTCCCTCACACACACACACACACAGCACCCCTCACACACACACAGCACCCCTCACACACACACAGCACCCCTCACACACACACACACACACACAGCACCCCCCCCACACACACACACACACAACACCCCTCACACACAGCAACCCACACACACACAGCAACCCTCACACAAACACATACACTACACCCCTCAATGCAGTATGTGTGTGTATTCAGCAGGTTGTGTGTGTGTGTGTGTGTGCGTGTATTCAGCAGTCTGTGTGTGTGCGTGTATTCAGCAGCCTGTGTGTGTGCGCGTGTATTCAGCAGTCTGTGTGTGTGCGCGTGTATTCAGCAGTCTGTGTGTGTGCGTGCATTCAGCAGTCTGTGTGTGTGCGTGTATTCAGCAGTCTGTGTGTGTATTCAGCAGTCTGTGTGTGTATTCAGCAGTGTGTGTATGTATTCAACAGTCTCTGTGTGTGTACTCAGCAGTCTGTCTGTGTGTGTACTCAGCAGACTGTCTGTATGTGTATTCAGCAGACTGTCTGTATGTGTATTCATCAGTCTCTATATTCAGCAGTCTTGTGTGTATGTATTCAGCAGTCTGTGTGTGTATGTATTGCATTTGTTGGAGATACTAATAAATATAAGCTTAATTTGATCTATTTATATCATTATTTAAAATTTGTATAATTGAACTCTCTGTTGTTGTGTTCTTTTAAAACAAAAGTTGTTAATTAGTTCGGACAACAGTACGAGTTGTTTTTTCTAAACTTAAACCTCAATATTCAGGTTTAATTGCCGTGTTGGCACTTTAAGGAAAAAAAATTGGCATGTATTGCGGTTTGGGCACTCGGGCTCAAAAAGGTTCGCCATCACTGGTATAGATTATAAGATATATACTCTCACCCGATAGGGTTTTTCCATTTCTCTTGCCGCAATGTCTTGTCAATATAATTTTGAAAGTTTAAGTATTGTTTTTTTTTTTTCTCCTTTTGTATTGTATTGTATTGTATTGTATTGTATTGTAACATATTGTCTTTTTGTATGGAAAATTGGTGAAAAGAAAGGGTAAACCTTTAAAATAAAGATTAAATTAATGTAAAAAAAAAAAGAAAAAAAAAAAAAAAAAAAAGTAGGTTATTTCCCCCAACCGACATAAAATTAGATAGATTCTGACATATTAAATATTCAGTCTAAAGAGGAAAGAAAATAAGTACTTTTCTTTTCAGCACAATACCACTGTAATTGAAGGCAAAGCCAAACAGAAAGGCACCAGCTAGCCAGTTTCTGTGTTTGCGGCAATGTGAAGCCATACCGGTTTAATTACATTACAATGGAACATGCAAATGCTGGGGTGAATCGTGCATGGTGTGGAATTCTCCACGTAACTTACTCTTTGCTAGCTTTATATTTAGGACAATTTGTGGCCTCTTTCAAGTGAGAAGAAAGATGTTAAATTCTCTTCCTAAAGAAGGTGTTTTATGGCATTCAGTAGATGTATTTGAGGATGGCCTCGATGTTCTTGTGGCAAAGCTGGAAACTATGCCACTATAGTATCTAAAGTGGGTATTGTGACACAGCTTGATGATCCAAGGAGAAATCGGAAATGCAAATATGGAGTTCTAAAGGAATCCTGCTTCCCAATTTGGGGCACAATTGAAAATGAGGGTCTTTCTTTTTTTTTTTTTTTTTTTATTGGTATTTTTAAATAGATATAAAATACAAAACAAGTTAAACATTCATCCCACAGTACAGTACAGTACAGTACAATGTTTATATAGATAGGGATATAGAAACATATATTCCGTTTTACCTTCATATTATACAATTAAAGACGTTTATGTATTTGTCTATTCCCCAACAGATACTACCATCATATAATCTTTAGTGAGGAGGATAGTATCAGAAATTCCTTCTACCCCACACTGTCCCTGAGTCCTGTGCCCCAATCTGTTTTTAGAAACTATAATCAGATCCCAGTGCCCCTTACCAACAGGTAAAACATGCACCATTCAGTACAATACATTGTGTGTAGGATTAGAGGTAGGGGAGCATATGCTCTATAGTACATCACATATCCCTTAATATGGACAATTGAACAATTTATCAGTTCTCCATAATTCTTCCCCATATAAACTCTGCTGGATTCAAGGGTATCGGAGTCAGAATCTCCTTCCCCTTCTAACATTCGTACGTACTGCCACTGTACACATTCATAAACAGACATACCAATAGTAAAGTTGACATTTCATTATTTGTTTGTCTTTCTTTCTTTTTTTTGCCTATCCTGATTCATAATTATTTCCTCTTTGCTGAGAAATCCCATTAGTCAGAAAGTAAGCTATCGATTGAATTTTCAAGAACCTTTATCCATTCATCCCATATCTCAAATAAGCGAATATTAATATTTAAGTATAGTGCTATACCCCTTTCCATTTTGCATTGAGTTAAAATAGTCGCCTTAATAGATGGCCAGGAATCAATTGCGGTTGTCTTCCAATTTCTTGCTATGGCTACCTTAAATGCCATCAGAGCATGTATCAGCAAACATTTCTTATCTTTAGTTAAATGCGGCAGATTTATGTGCAGTAGCAAAGCATCTGGGGTCCAGATACACGTGATGTCTAGAAGATCATTAATATGTCTCATATATTGATCCCATGCTGCTTTAATTGGAGGGCATTCCCACCATATATGCAATTCGTTTGCCCCCTCACTGCCGCATCGCCAGCAGCTGGCGGTTCCTTCCTTCGAAAATTTCTGAATCTGTTTTGGGGTCAAGTACCATCGATTTAGAAGCTTATAGTGGGCTTCTCTTATGTTTAAACAGTGTACTGTTGAGTATACTGTTTGGAGGGCCCTATTCCATTCCTTTATATTAATTTCTATCGATAGATCTCTTTCCCATTTGCATTTTGCTAGAGGCTGCACATATCCTTTTACACTTTTCATAATCTCAACACATCTGGTTAATAATTTTATGTCCTTCTCTGAGTCTATTAATTCATTTAGTTTGGCTACTGAAGATGACTTTGATATCCTACTGAGGGAGCTTTGTAAAAAACTCCTAATCCTAATGAAATTAAAAGTCTGTGCATTTGAAAAACCATATATTCTCCTAATCTCGGAGAAAGGCAGAATCCTGCCGTCTTCTATTATGTCTGCCACTTTTTGGATCCCCTTCTCCAGCCATTCTGTTGTATCCAAATTTTCTAGCCAGACCTCTAACGCTTTGAAGGGCATAGCGGGCAATATTTTGTTTTTTAAATCTAGTTGATTTTTAAACTGGACCCAAAATTTTACAAGAGGTTTTGTTATAATGTTGTCCGTAGTACACCCTCTATTTTTATTTCGTTTTTTTTCTCTTGTAGGCCACATTAGATCTAAATTGTTATATGGAGTGGTAATATCTTCTCCCTCTATTTCAAACCAGCTTTGTGAAATTTTATCCTGTCTAATTAGTGGAAGGGTATGCATTAACTGAGCCGCTTGATGATATAAAAAGATGTTTGGAAAACCAATCCCACCTTGCTTATATTTCATATACAGAAGCTCCTGTCCCAATCTGGGTTTCTTCTGAAGCCATACATAATCTCTAAAAATCTCATTTATAAGCTTAAGTCGATGGGGATGCATCTGAATCGGAATCATCCTCAATAGATAAATAAACCTGGGAAAAATATATGCTTTAATGAAATTAACCCGTCCCCACCAGGATAACTGCATAGAGTTCCAGTGTTTTAACGATTGAGTGCATTCTTCAATCAAGGGGCTTACGTTAGCCTTCATTATGTTTTCCGGATTTTTCACTATATTGATCCCAAGATAAACAAATCCCTTTTTTTCCCACCTAAAGGCAAAGTGTTCAGATAGATACTGGTAATCTGCCTCTTGCATGTAAAAGGGCAATACCGTCGCTTTTTGAACATTAAGTTTATAGTTTGAAAGGCGGCTATAATTTTCAATTGCTTGCATAGCGGCTGGTACTGATTTAATTGGGTTAGTTAACATTAACAGTGTATCGTCCGCATATTGGCATATCTTAAAATGTTTATCTCTTTTTTTTATCCCTGTTATTCCGGCATTTTCCGTATTTCATATGCCAGGGGTTCAGCTGATAAAATATATAGTAATGGGGATAAAGGGCATCCTTGACGGGTCCTGCTAGATGGTGAGGAGTAGCAGGCCATAATTGCCGGGATAATCCGTCCTGCAAATCCGAAAGCCTTTAGAGTTGATTGCATGAAGTTCCATCCGACTCTGTCGAATGCCTTTTCTCCATCTAAGGCCATCGTTAAAAAGGGGATTTTATTCATATGGATCTTTGTAAAAATATTTAATATCTTCCTGATATGATTGGAAGACATCCTGCCCGGTATAAACCCTGCCTGGTCTTCTGAAATCAAAGAGGAGATTATACTCCTAATTCTTTTGGCGATGATAGAGGCATAAATTTTATAGTCATTATTTAAAAGTGCTATTGGTCGATAGTTATTTATTTCTTCTGGATTTTTATTATTTTTTAGAATAGGTAAAATATTTGCCACCAACATTTCTTTAGGAAATTTGCCTGTATTCATCGCTAAATTATAGCAATCAACCATTCTCTGAATCAGCCTATCCTTAAATGTTTTAAAAAAGAAATCTGTAAACCCATCTGGGCCTGGTGCTTTTTTTTTTTCATAGTGACAATGGCGTCATGTACTTCTTGAAATGAAATCTCTGTATTCAATTGTTCTAATTGAGAATCATCTAATCTAGGGAGATGAATATTTAGAAAATAACTATCTAGCTCCTCCTGAGAGGATGTAGCTGGTAAGTTATAAAGTTTGTAATAGTAATTTCTGAATATTTCTCCAATTTTTTTGGGATCTAATACTATTTCGTTTCCCTGTTTTATTTTTGTAATAAATTTGTTTTTTTGTATATTTTTAACTTTTTTAGTAAGAAGTTTGTCCGCCTTATTCCCCCTATAGTAATAATTTATTTTCATATACTGGAGGTTCTTATTTATTTTAGCTATCAGAATTTCATTTATTTTATTTTCTATTGTCCTAATTTGATTTGAAATTGTTCTTGTCGGTGTCGCAGTGTTTTTTTTATAGCACTCACTTAATTTAATGTATAGGCTAGAGAGGGATTCCTGACGGTTTTTCCTATCCTGAGCTTCTAAACTAATAAGGTGTCCCCTTATAACACTTTTAAATGCGCACCACTTTGTGATTGAGGATACTTCGTTATTGTCATTATCTAGCCAGTATAGGTCTATCGCCTTTGCGATCTGTTCCTCGTTAGATTTAGGGATTAATAGCTTGTCATTTAATTTCCACTCTGGTCTATGCTTTGGAGAGTTATTCTTTAATTGTATTTTCACCATATTATGGTCTGACCATGTCACCGTAATTATTTTCGCAGATTTTACATTTTCCGTTAAATTCCGATCAGCAAATATAAAGTCTATTCTTGAGTATGAGCAATGAGTCTTGCTCAAGCATGTAAAGTCTTCCTCCATAGGATGAAATGTCCTCGAGCAATCGAGGAGGGCTTCACTTTGTATTATATTTCGAATTTTTTTTGCCAGATTTGAAGCATTCCTCGATGGAGTTTTGGACCTTTCAGACTTTCTATCTATGTAGGGGTCCATTACTAAATTAAAATCGCCCATAACTAAAGTTTTTCCTTGTTTAAATTTATTTAATTGTGAGAAGAATTTATATAAAAACTGAATCTGCGAAGTATTCGGGGCATATATATTGGCAATTGTATAAAGTTTATCGTCTATTGTACAGACTAGAATAATCCATCTACCCAGCGCATCGGTTTTTAAATATTTAATCACAAGATTTACTGTCGCTGAGAAAAAAATGGCTACTCCCCTCTTTTTTTTTATCTTTAAGAGAAGAGTATACTGAGCTGGGGAAGTCATTTGAGCTAAATTTCCCTTCATCTGCTCTACGCCAATGGGTCTCTTGAATGCCTATAATTTGCGCCTTTTCCCTTTTAATATGATCAAATAAGAGTCTTCTTTTCTGCGGGGAATTCAAGCCTTGCGCATTGATTGAAACAATATTTAACATGTGAATTTTATCCTACTTTCCTCCTGCTCTCTCTTTCTTCCCTCCTCTCCTTCTCTTTCTCTTTTCTTTCCCTCTTACTCAAGGTTACATACTCTTCAGGATAGGCAACTATCTTTACTATTCTGTATAATTGAGTTTTATCTTTCATCGTCAACTTAAACCATTCAGAAAACCACACAACATTTACATTAACACACACAGTTACAAAGAAACATCCCTTCAAGGAAGTATGGATGGTCCTGCGATAAACCCTCTTTCGCATAACCTCCAATTAGATCCAATACAGGATCAGTATAGTGATGCTGAACTGCCCCTCTTAGAGAGCATAAGAGCCAGATATTTCAATTCGGCCCCAGGATAATACACTTTCCTAGATTTAAAAAAAAAAAAAAAAAAAAAAAAAAAAAAAGGACGGCAAAAATACAAGAAAACTAGATCAATTCTAAAATATTACACATCCCCCTCTATTTATTCTCACACAGAACAAATATTATCCTAATATATATAAATATATATATATATATCAAAAGAGTTTGAAGCGCAAGTTCCTCGTGTTACATTCAGGTGAAAGCTGCTAGCGTGTCAAATGACCACCAACAGGTGCAAACACAAGATAACAATTCACCACCAGCATAGGGAAAGTGCTGTGCCCAGTATTCAGCATTCAAATGCTGCCTCTAGGAAATCAATTCATGAACCTGTTTTGACTGGGAGTAAAGCAAAAAAAAAAGGAGGAACCCTTAAAATGACACGCTAAATTAACAAGAGGACTCTATTTTTGGGTCCCGACCCCCAGGTTAAAAACCACAGAATTCATTTGAAACATTCAGGAATCCTGCAGCATGTCAATTTTACCTACTGTAGATCAGCAGGACTTTTCCAGTTTTGGCCATCAACATAATGAAATAATCCAAGTACGGGATATATAGATAATATATGCTAAGCATGCTAAGAATGGGGCGTGTGCCTTGCGCTTTTTATCCAACTCTGGTATGACAAGAGATCTGTGCTTATTCTTCTCCAAAGCAAAAGCAGCATGACCCCAACGTGATTTGAACACGCAACCTTCTGATCTGGAGTCAGACGCGCTACCGTTGCGCCACAAGGTCTCACTGTGCAGGTGAGAGTGGTCGTCAACAGAGTAGCCAACAAAGGTAGGTTATTTCCCCCAACCGACATAAAATTAGATAGATTCTGACATATTAAATATTCAGCCTAAAGAGGAAAGAAAATAAGTACTTTTCTTTTCAGCACAATACCACTGTAATTGAAGGCAAAGCCAAACAGAAAGGCACCAGCTAGCCAGTTTCTGTGTTTGCGGCAATGTGAAGCCATGCCGGTTTAATTACATTACAATGGAACATGCAAATGCTGGGGTGAATCGTGCATGGTGTGGAATTCTCCACGTGACTTACTCTTTGCTAGCTTTATATTTAGGACAATTTGTGGCCTCTTTCAAGTGAGAAGAAAGATGTTAAATTCTCTTCCTAAAGAAGGTGTTTTATGGCATTCAGTAGATGTATTTGAGGATGGCCTCGATGTTCTTGTGGCAAAGCTGGAAACTATGCCACTATAGTATCTAAAGTGGTTATTGTGACACAGCTTGTTGATCCAAGGAGAAATCGGAAATGCAAATATGGAGTTCTAAAGGAATCCTGCTTCCCAATTTGGGGCACAATTGAAAATGACTTCAGGTCTTTCATTTTTTTTCCTTTCTCCTTCATTTGGAACAACAAGGGGAAGAAGGGTGGGTGAATGGTTGAACCTGAGTCTTCTTTTCATCCTGAATTACTTTTGTAACTTTCTGTGATACTGTTCCATGTTTAAAGATCAAAGGAGTATGAAACAAGTGCATTTCCAAACCTACGTAAGTTGCACCTTGTGGCAAATAAGGAAGCGGTATTCAAACGGCGTTATGCGTTTATGGAAGAAAAAAGGAGCTTGATGGCAGCGGTGGGATTCAAACCCACGCCCCCGAAGAGACTGGAGCCTTAATCCAGCGCCTTAGACCGCTCGGCCACGCTACCTGTGCATGTTTCCGGCGGCTGTTTACTCACAACATGCACGCCATTTGGCAGCGTTCTGATCATTTCATTTTCTTTCTTGTCAAAAGGTTGCAAGTCCCGACAATATCTTTCCACACTCATGTGGCACTGCTGGCGGCATAGCTCATTTAGAGCGCCTTCACCTCTACAGGACGGCAAAAATACAAGAAAACTAGATCAATTCTAAAATATTACACATCCCCCTCTATTTATTCTCACACAGAACAAATATTATCCTAATATATATAAATATATATATATATATATCAAAAGAGTTTGAAGCGCAAGTTCCTCGTGTTACATTCAGGTGAAAGCTGCTAGCGTGTCAAATGACCACCAACAGGTGCAAACACAAGATAACAATTCACAACCAGCATAGGGAAAGTGCTGTGCCCAGTATTCAGCATTCAAATGCTGCCTCTAGGAAATCAATTCATGAACCTGTTTTGACTGGGAGTAAAGCAAAAAAAAAGGAGGAACCCTTAAAATGACACGCTAAATTAATAAGAGGACTCTATTTTTGGGTCCCGACCCCCAGGTTAAAAACCACAGAATTCATTTGAAACAGTCAGGAATCCTGCAGCATGTCAATTTTACCTACTGTAGATCAGCAGGACTTTTCCAGTTTTGGCCATCAACATAATGAAATAATCCAAGTACGGGATATATAGATAATATATGCTAAGCATGCTAAGAATGGGGCGTGTGCCTTGCGCTTTTTATCCAACTCTGGTATGACAAGAGATCTGTGCTTATTCTTCTCCAAAGCAACAGCAGCATGACCCCGACATGATTTGAACACGCAACCTTCTGATCTGGAGTCAGACGCGCTACCGTTGCGCCACGAGGTCTCACTGTGCAGGTGGGAGTGGTCGTCAACAGAGTAGCCAACAAAGGTAGGTTATTTCCCCCAACCGACATAAAATTAGATAGATTCTGACATATTAAATATTCAGCCTAAAGAGGAAAGAAAATAAGTACTTTTCTTTTCAGCACAATACCACTGTAATTGAAGGCAAAGCCAAACAGAAAGGCACCAGCTAGCCAGTTTCTGTGTTTGCGGCAATGTGAAGCCATACCGGTTTAATTACATTACAATGGAACATGCAAATGCTGGGGTGAATCGTGCATGGTGTGGAATTCTCCACGTGACTTACTCTTTGCTAGCTTTATATTTAGGACAATTTGTGGCCTCTTTCAAGTGAGAAGAAAGATGTTAAATTCTCTTCCTAAAGAAGGTGTTTTATGGCATTCAGTAGATGTATTTGAGGATGGCCTCGATGTTCTTGTGGCAAAGCTGGAAACTATGCCACTATAGTATCTAAAGTGGGTATTGTGACACAGCTTGTTGATCCAAGGAGAAATCGGAAATGCAAATATGGAGTTCTAAAGGAATCCTGCTTCCCAATTTGGGGCACAATTGAAAATGACTTCAGGTCTTTCATTTTTTTCCCTTTCTCCTTCATTTGGAACAACAAGGGGAAGAAGGGTGGGTGAATGGTTGAACCTGAGTCTTCTTTTCATCCTGAATTACTTTTGTAACTTTCTGTGATACTGTTCCATGTTTAAAGATCAAAGGAGTATGAAACAAGTGCATTTCCAAGCCTACGTAAGTTGCACTTTGTGGCAAATAAGGAAGCGGTATTCAAACGGCGTGATGCGTTTATGGAAGAAAAAAGGAGCTTGATGGCAGCGGTGGGATTCGAACCCACGCCCCCGAAGAGACTGGAGCCTTAATCCAGCGCCTTAGACCGCTCGGCCACGCTACCTGCGCATGTTTCCGGCGGCTGTGTACTCACAACACGCACGCCATTTGGCAGCGTTCTGATCATTTAATTTTCTTTCTTGTCAAAAGGTTGCAAGTCCCGACAATATCTTTCCACACTCATGTGGCACTGCTGGCGGCATAGCTCATTTAGAGCGCCTTCACCTCTACAGGACGGCAAAAATACAAGAAAACTAGATCAATTCTAAAATATTACACATCCCCCTCTATTTATTCTCACACAGAACAAATATTATCCTAATATATATAAATATATAAATATATATCAAAAGAGTTTGAAGCGCAAGTTCCTCGTGTTACATTCAGGTGAAAGCTGCTAGCGTGTCAAATGACCACCAACAGGTGCAAACACAAGATAACAATTCACCACCAGCATAGGGAAAGTGCTGTGCCCAGTATTCAGCATTCAAATGCTGCCTCTAGGAAATCAATTCATGAACCTGTTTTGACTGGGAGTAAAGCAAAAAAAAAAAGGAGGAACCCTTAAAATGACACGCTAAATTAACAAGAGGACTCTATTTTTGGGTCCCGACCCCCAGGTTAAAAACCACAGAATTCATTTGAAACAGTCAGGAATCCTGCAGCATGTCAATTTTACCTACTGTAGATCAGCAGGACTTTTCCAGTTTTGGCCATCAACATAATGAAATAATCCAAGTACGGGATATATAGATAATATATGCTAAGCATGCTAAGAATGGGGCGTGTGCCTTGCGCTTTTTATCCAACTCTGGTATGACAAGATATCTGTGCTTATTCTTCTCCAAAGCAAAAGCAGCATGACCCCGACGTGATTTGAACACGCAACCTTCTGATCTGGAGTCAGACGCGCTACCGTTGCGCCACGAGGTCTCACTGTGCAGGTGGGAGTGGTCGTCAACAGAGTAGCCAACAAAGGTAGGTTATTCCCCCCAACTGACATAAAATTAGATAGATTCTGACATATTAAATATTCAGCCTAAAGAGGAAAGAAAATAAGTACTTTTCTTTTCAGCACAATACCACTGTAATTGAAGGCAAAGCCAAACAGAAAGGCACCAGCTAGCCAGTTTCTGTGTTTGCGGCAATGTGAAGCCATACCGGTTTAATTACATTACAATGGAACATGCAAATGCTGGGGTGAATCGTGCATGGTGTGGAATTCTCCACGTGACTTACTCTTTGCTAGCTTTATATTTAGGACAATTTGTGGCCTCTTTCAAGTGAGAAGAAAGATGTTAAATTCTCTTCCTAAAGAAGGTGTTTTATGGCATTCAGTAGATGTATTTGAGGATGGCCTCGATGGTCTTGTGGCAAAGCTGGAAACTATGCCACTATAGTATCTAAAGTGGGTATTGTGACACAGCTTGTTGATCCAAGGAGAAATCGGAAATGCAAATATGGAGTTCTAAAGGAATCCTGCTTCCCAATTTGGGGCACAATTGAAAATGACTTCAGGTCTTTCATTTTTTTCCCTTTCTCCTTCATTTGGAACAACAAGGGGAAGAAGGGTGGGTGAATGGTTGAACCTGAGTCTTCTTTTCACCCTGAATTACTTTTGTAACTTTCTGTGATACTGTTCCATGTTTAAAGATCAAAGGAGTATGAAACAAGTGCATTTCCAAGCCTACGTAAGTTGCACCTTGTGGCAAATAAGGAAGCGGTATTCAAACGGCGTGATGCGTTTATGGAAGAAAAAAGGAGCTTGATGGCAGCGGTGGGATTCAAACCCACGCCCCCGAAGAGACTGGAGCCTTAATCCAGCGCCTTAGACCGCTCGGCCACACTACCTGCGCATGTTTCCGGCGCATGTGTACTCACAACACGCACGCCATTTGGCAGCGTTCTGATCATTTAATTTTCTTTCTTGTCAAAAGGTTGCAAGTCCCGACAATATCTTTCCACACTCATGTGGCACTGCTGGCGGCATAGCTCATTTAGAGCGCCTTCACCTCTACAGGACGGCAAAAATACAAGAAAACTAGATCAATTCTAAAATATTACACATCCCCCTCTATTTATTCTCACACAGAACAAATATTATCCTAATATATATAAATATATATATATATATATATATATATATATATCAAAAGAGTTTGAAGCGCAAGTTCCTCGTGTTACATTCAGGTGAAAGCTGCTAGCGTGTCAAATGACCACCAACAGGTGCAAACACAAGATAACAATTCACCACCAGCATAGGGAAAGTGCTGTGCCCAGTATTCAGCATTCAAATGCTGCCTCTAGGAAATCAATTCATGAACCTGTTTTGACTGGGAGTAAAGCAAAAAAAAAAGGAGGAACCCTTAAAATGACACGCTAAATTAACAAGAGGACTCTATTTTTGGGTCCCGACCCCCAGGTTAAAAACCACAGAATTCATTTGAAACAGTCAAGAATCCTGCAGCATGTCAATTTTACCTACTGTAGATCAGCAGGACTTTTCCAGTTTTGGCCATCAACATAATGAAATAATCCAAGTACGGGATATATAGATAATATATGCTAAGCATGCTAAGAATGGGGCGTGTGCCTTGCGCTTTTTATCCAACTCTGGTATGACAAGAAATCTGTGCTTATTCTTCTCCAAAGCAAAAGCAGCATGACCCCGACGTGATTTGAACACGCAACCTTCTGATCTGGAGTCAGACGCGCTACCGTTGCGCCACGAGGTCTCACTGTGCAGGTGGGAGTGGTCGTCAACAGAGTAGCGAACAAAGGTAGGTTATTTCCCCCAACCGACATAAAATTAGATAGATTCTGACATATTAAATATTCAGCCTAAAGAGGAAAGAAAATAAGTACTTTTCTTTTCAGCACAATACCACTGTAATTGAAGGCAAAGCCAAACAGAAAGGCACCAGCTAGCCAGTTTCTGTGTTTGCGGCAATGTGAAGCCATACCGGTTTAATTACATTACAATGGAACATGCAAATGCTGGGGTGAATCGTGCATGGTGTGGAATTCTGCACGTGACTTACTCTTTGCTAGCTTTATATTTAGGACAATTTGTGGCCTCTTTCAAGTGAGAAGAAAGATGTTAAATTCTCTTCCTAAAGAAGGTGTTTTATGGCATTCAGTAGATGTATTTGAGGATGGCCTCGATGTTCTTGTGGCAAAGCTGGAAACTATGCCACTATAGTATCTAAAGTGGGTATTGTGACACAGCTTGTTGATCCAAGGAGAAATCGGAAATGCAAATATGGAGTTCTAAAGGAATCCTGCTTCCCAATTTGGGGCACAATTGAAAATGACTTCAGGTCTTTCATTTTTTTTCCCTTTCTCCTTCATTTGGAACAACAAGGGGAAGAAGGGTGGGTGAATGGTTGAACCTGAGTCTTCTTTTCATCCTGAATTACTTTTGTAACTTTCTGTGATACTGTTCCATGTTTAAAGATCAAAGGAGTATGAAACAAGTGCATTTCCAAGCCTACGTAAGTTGCACCTTGTGGCAAATAAGGAAGCGGTATTCAAACGGCGTGATGCGTTTATGGAAGAAAAAACTAGCTTGATGGCAGCGGTGGGATTCGAACCCACGCCCCCGAAGAGACTGGAGCCTTAATCCAGCGCCTTAGACCGCTCGGCCACGCTACCTGCGCATGTTTCCGGCGGCTGTGTACTCACAACACGCACGCCATTTGGCAGAGTTCTGATCATTTCATTTTCTTTCTTGTCAAAAGGTTGCAAGTCCCGACAATATCTTTCCACACTCATGTGGCACTGCTGGCGGCATAGCTCATTTAGAGCGCCTTCACCTCTACAGGACGGCAAAAATACAAGAAAACTAGATCAATTCTAAAATATTACACATCCCCCTCTATTTATTCTCACACAGAACAAATATTATCCTAATATATATAAATATATATATATATATATATATATATATATATATCAAAAGAGTTTGAAGCGCAAGTTCCTCGTGTTACATTCAGGTGAAAGCTGCTAGCGTGTCAAATGACCACCAACAGGTGCAAACACAAGATAACAATTCACCACCAGCATAGGGAAAGTGCTGTGCCCAGTATTCAGCATTCAAATGCTGCCTCTAGGAAATCAATTCATGAACCTGTTTTGACTGGGAGTAAAGCAAAAAAAAAAAGGAGGAACCCTTAAAATGACACGCTAAATTAACAAGAGGACTCTATTTTTGGGTCCCGACCCCCAGGTTAAAAACCACAGAATTCATTTGAAACAGTCAGGAATCCTGCAGCATGTCAATTTTACCTACTGTAGATCAGCAGGACTTTTCCAGTTTTGGCCATCAACATAATGAAATAATCCAAGTACGGGATATATAGATAATATATGCTAAGCATGCTAAGAATGGGGCGTGTGCCTTGCGCTTTTTATCCAACTCTGGTATGACAAGATATCTGTGCTTATTCTTCTCCAAAGCAAAAGCAGCATGACCCCGACGTGATTTGAACACGCAACCTTCTGATCTGGAGTCAGACGCGCTACCGTTGCGCCACGAGGTCTCACTGTGCAGGTGGGAGTGGTCGTCAACAGAGTAGCCAACAAAGGTAGGTTATTTCCCCCAACTGACATAAAATTAGATAGATTCTGACATATTAAATATTCAGCCTAAAGAGGAAAGAAAATAAGTACTTTTCTTTTCAGCACAATACCACTGTAATTGAAGGCAAAGCCAAACAGAAAGGCACCAGCTAGCCAGTTTCTGTGTTTGCGGCAATGTGAAGCCATACCGGTTTAATTACATTACAATGGAACATGCAAATGCTGGGGTGAATCGTGCATGGTGTGGAATTCTCCAAGTGACTTACTCTTTGCTAGCTTTATATTTAGGACAATTTGTGGCCTCTTTCAAGTGAGAAGAAAGATGTTAAATTCTCTTCCTAAAGAAGGTGTTTTATGGCATTCAGTAGATGTATTTGAGGATGGCCTCGATGGTCTTGTGGCAAAGCTGGAAACTATGCCACTATAGTATCTAAAGTGGGTATTGTGACACAGCTTGTTGATCCAAGGAGAAATCGGAAATGCAAATATGGAGTTCTAAAGGAATCCTGCTTCCCAATTTGGGGCACAATTGAAAATGACTTCAGGTCTTTCATTTTTTTCCCTTTCTCCTTCATTTGGAACAACAAGGGGAAGAAGGGTGGGTGAATGGTTGAACCTGAGTCTTCTTTTCATCCTGAATTACTTTTGTAACTTTCTGTGATACTGTTCCATGTTTAAAGATCAAAGGAGTATGAAACAAGTGCATTTCCAAGCCTACGTAAGTTGCACCTTGTGGCAAATAAGGAAGCGGTATTCAAACGGCGTGATGCGTTTATGGAAGAAAAAAGGAGCTTGATGGCAGCGGTGGGATTCGAACCCACGCCCCCGAAGAGACTGGAGCCTTAATCCAGCGCCTTAGACCGCTCGGCCACGCTACCTGCGCATATTTCTGGTGGCTGTGTACTCACAACACGCACGCCATTTGGCAGCGTTCTGATCATTTCATTTTCTTTCTTGTCAAAAGGTTGCAAGTCCCGACAATATCTTTCCACACACATGTGGCACTGCTGGCGGCATAGCTCATTTAGAGCACCTTCACCTCTACAGGACGGCAAAAATACAAGAAAACTAGATCAATTCTAAAATATTACACATCCCCCTCTATTTATTCTCACACAGAACAAATATTATCCTAATATATATAAATATATATATATATATATATATCAAAAGAGTTTGAAGCGCAAGTTCCTCGTGTTACATTCAGGTGAAAGCTGCTAGCGTGTCAAATGACCACCTACAGGTGCAAACACAAGATAACAATTCACCACCAGCATAGGGAAAGTGCTGTGCCCAGTATTCAGCATTCAAATGCTGCCTCTAGGAAATCAATTCATGAACCTGTTTTGACTGGGAGTAAAGCAAAAAAAAAAGGAGGAACCCTTAAAATGACACGCTAAATTAACAAGAGGACTCTATTTTTGGGTCCCGACCCCCAGGTTAAAAACCACAGAATTCATTTGAAACAGTCAGGAATCCTGCAGCATGTCAATTTTACCTACTGTAGATCAGCAGGACTTTTCCAGTTTTGGCCATCAACATAATGAAATAATCCAAGTACGGGATATATAGATAATATATGCTAAGCATGCTAAGAATGGGGCGTATGCCTTGCGCTTTTTATCCAACTCTGGTATGACAAGAGATCTGTGCTTATTCTTCTCCAAAGCAAAAGCAGCATGACCCCGACGTGATTTGAACACGCAACCTTCTGATATGGAGTCAGACGCGCTACCGTTGCGCCACGAGGTCTCACTGTGCAGGTGGGAGTGGTCGTCAACAGAGTAGCCAACAAAGGTAGGTTATTTCCCCCAACCGACATAAAATTAGATAGATTCTGACATATTAAATATTCAGCCTAAAGAGGAAAGAAAATAAGTACTTTTCTTTTCAGCACAATACCACTGTAATTGAAGGCAAAGCCAAACAGAAAGGCACCAGCTAGCCAGTTTCTGTGTTTGCGGCAATGTGAAGCCATACCGGTTTAATTACATTACAATGGAACATGCAAATGCTGGGGTGAATCGTGCATGGTGTGGAATTCTCCACGTGACTTACTCTTTGCTAGCTTTATATTTAGGACAATTTGTGGCCTCTTTCAAGTGAGAAGAAAGATGTTAAATTCTCTTCCTAAAGAAGGTGTTTTATGGCATTCAGTAGATGTATTTGAGGATGGCCTCGATGTTCTTGTGGCAAAGCTGGAAACTATGCCACTATAGTATCTAAAGTGGGTATTGTGACACAGCTTGTTGATCCAAGGAGAAATCGGAAATGCAAATATGGAGTTCTAAAGGAATCCTGCTTCCCAATTTGGGGCACAATTGAAAATGACTTCAGGTCTTTCATTTTTTTTCCTTTCTCCTTCATTTGGAACAACAAGGGGAAGAAGGGTGGGTGAATGGTTGAACCTGAGTCTTCTTTTCATCCTGAATTACTTTTGTTACTTTCTGTGATACTGTTCCATGTTTAAAGATCAAAGGAGTATGAAACAAGTGCATTTCCAAGCCTACGTAAGTTGCACCTTGTGGCAAATAAGGAAGCGGTATTCAAACGGCGTGATGCGTTTATGGAAGAAAAAAGGAGCTTGATGGCAGCGGTGGGATTCGAACCCACGCCCCCGAAGAGACTGGAGCCTTAATCCAGCGCCTTAGACCGCTCGGCCACGCTACCTGCGCATGTTTCTGGCGGCTGTGTACTCACAACACGCACGCCATTTGGCAGCGTTCTGATCATTTCATTTTCTTTCTTGTCAAAAGGTTGCAAGTCCCGACAATATCTTTCCACACTCATGCGGCACTGCTGGCGGCATAGCTCATTTAGAGCGCCTTCACCTCTACAGGACGGCAAAAATACAAGAAAACTAGATCAATTCTAAAATATTACACATCCCCCTCTATTTATTCTCACACAGAACAAATTATATCCTAATATATATAAATATATATATATATATATATCAAAAGAGTTTGAAGCGCAAGTTCCTCGTGTTACATTCAGGTGAAAGCTGCTAGCGTGTCAAATGACCACCAACAGGTGCAAACACAAGATAACAATTCACCACCAGCATAGGGAAAGTGCTGTGCCCAGTATTCAGCATTCAAATGCTGCCTCTAGGAAATCAATTCATGAACCTGTTTTGACTGGGAGTAAAGCAAAAAAAAAAAGGAGGAACCCTTAAAATGACACGCTAAATTAACAAGAGGACTCTATTTTTGGGTCCCGACCCCCAGGTTAAAAACCACAGAATTCATTTGAAACAGTCAGGAATCCTGCAGCATGTCAATTTTACCTACTGTAGATCAGCAGGACTTTTCCAGTTTTGGCCATCAACATAATGAAATAATCCAAGTACGGGATATATAGATAATATATGCTAAGCATGCTAAGAATGGGGCGTGTGCCTTGCGCTTTTTATCCAACTCTGGTATGACAAGATATCTGTGCTTATTCTTCTCCAAAGCAAAAGCAGCATGACCCCGACGTGATTTGAACACGCAACCTTCTGATCTGGAGTCAGACGCGCTACCGTTGCGCCACGAGGTCTCACTGTGCAGGTGGGAGTGGTCGTCAACAGAGTAGCCAACAAAGGTAGGTTATTTCCCCCAACTGACATAAAATTAGATAGATTCTGACATATTAAATATTCAGCCTAAAGAGGAAAGAAAATAAGTACTTTTCTTTTCAGCACAATACCACTGTAATTGAAGGCAAAGCCAAACAGAAAGGCACCAGCTAGCCAGTTTCTGTGTTTGCGGCAATGTGAAGCCATACCGGTTTAATTACATTACAATGGAACATGCAAATGCTGGGGTGAATCGTGCATGGTGTGGAATTCTCCACGTGACTTACTCTTTGCTAGCTTTATATTTAGGACAATTTGTGGCCTCTTTCAAGTGAGAAGAAAGATGTTAAATTCTCTTCCTAAAGAAGGTGTTTTATGGCATTCAGTAGATGTATTTGAGGATGGCCTCGATGGTCTTGTGGCAAAGCTGGAAACTATGCCACTATAGTATCTAAAGTGGGTATTGTGACACAGCTTGTTGATCCAAGGAGAAATCGGAAATGCAAATATGGAGTTCTAAAGGAATCCTGCTTCCCAATTTGGGGCACAATTGAAAATGACTTCAGGTCTTTCATTTTTTTCCCTTTCTCCTTCATTTGGAACAACAAGGGGAAGAAGGGTGGGTGAATGGTTGAACCTGAGTCTTCTTTTCATCCTGAATTACTTTTGTAACTTTCTGTGATACTGTTCCATGTTTAAAGATCAAAGGAGTATGAAACAAGTGCATTTCCAAGCCTACGTAAGTTGCACCTTGTGGCAAATAAGGAAGCGGTATTCAAACGGCGTGATGCGTTTATGGAAGAAAAAAGGAGCTTGATGGCAGCGGTGGGATTCGAACCCACGCCCCCGAAGAGACTGGAGCCTTAATCCAGCGCCTTAGACCGCTCGGCCACGCTACCTGCGCATATTTCTGGTGGCTGTGTACTCACAACACGCACGCCATTTGGCAGCGTTCTGATCATTTCATTTTCTTTCTTGTCAAAAGGTTGCAAGTCCCGACAATATCTTTCCACACACATGTGGCACTGCTGGCGGCATAGCTCATTTAGAGCACCTTCACCTCTACAGGACGGCAAAAATACAAGAAAACTAGATCAATTCTAAAATATTACACATCCCCCTCTATTTATTCTCACACAGAACAAATATTATCCTAATATATATAAATATATATATATATATATATATCAAAAGAGTTTGAAGCGCAAGTTCCTCGTGTTACATTCAGGTGAAAGCTGCTAGCGTGTCAAATGACCACCTACAGGTGCAAACACAAGATAACAATTCACCACCAGCATAGGGAAAGTGCTGTGCCCAGTATTCAGCATTCAAATGCTGCCTCTAGGAAATCAATTCATGAACCTGTTTTGACTGGGAGTAAAGCAAAAAAAAAGGAGGAACCCTTAAAATGACACGCTAAATTAACAAGAGGACTCTATTTTTGGGTCCCGACCCCCAGGTTAAAAACCACAGAATTCATTTGAAACAGTCAGGAATCCTGCAGCATGTCAATTTTACCTACTGTAGATCAGCAGGACTTTTCCAGTTTTGGCCATCAACATAATGAAATAATCCAAGTACGGGATATATAGATAATATATGCTAAGCATGCTAAGAATGGGGCGTATGCCTTGCGCTTTTTATCCAACTCTGGTATGACAAGAGATCTGTGCTTATTCTTCTCCAAAGCAAAAGCAGCATGACCCCGACGTGATTTGAACACGCAACCTTCTGATCTGGAGTCAGACGCGCTACCGTTGCGCCACGAGGTCTCACTGTGCAGGTGGGAGTGGTCGTCAACAGAGTAGCCAACAAAGGTAGGTTATTTCCCCCAACCGACATAAAATTAGATAGATTCTGACATATTAAATATTCAGCCTAAAGAGGAAAGAAAATAAGTACTTTTCTTTTCAGCACAATACCACTGTAATTGAAGGCAAAGCCAAACAGAAAGGCACCAGCTAGCCAGTTTCTGTGTTTGCGGCAATGTGAAGCCATACCGGTTTAATTACATTACAATGGAACATGCAAATGCTGGGGTGAATCGTGCATGGTGTGGAATTCTCCACGTGACTTACTCTTTGCTAGCTTTATATTTAGGACAATTTGTGGCCTCTTTCAAGTGAGAAGAAAGATGTTAAATTCTCTTCCTAAAGAAGGTGTTTTATGGCATTCAGTAGATGTATTTGAGGATGGCCTCGATGTTCTTGTGGCAAAGCTGGAAACTATGCCACTATAGTATCTAAAGTGGGTATTGTGACACAGCTTGTTGATCCAAGGAGAAATCGGAAATGCAAATATGGAGTTCTAAAGGAATCCTGCTTCCCAATTTGGGGCACAATTGAAAATGACTTCAGGTCTTTCATTTTTTTTCCTTTCTCCTTCATTTGGAACAACAAGGGGAAGAAGTGTGGGTGAATGGTTGAACCTGAGTCTTCTTTTCATCCTGAATTACTTTTGTTACTTTCTGTGATACTGTTCCATGTTTAAAGATCAAAGGAGTATGAAACAAGTGCATTTCCAAGCCTACGTAAGTTGCACCTTGTGGCAAATAAGGAAGCGGTATTCAAACGGCGTGATGCGTTTATGGAAGAAAAAAGGAGCTTGATGGCAGCGGTGGGATTCGAACCCACGCCCCCGAAGAGACTGGAGCCTTAATCCAGCGCCTTAGACCGCTCGGCCACGCTACCTGCGCATGTTTCTGGCGGCTGTGTACTCACAACACGCACGCCATTTGGCAGCGTTCTGATCATTTCATTTTCTTTCTTGTCAAAAGGTTGCAAGTCCCGACAATATCTTTCCACACTCATGCGGCACTGCTGGCGGCATAGCTCATTTAGAGCGCCTTCACCTCTACAGGACGGCAAAAATACAAGAAAACTAGATCAATTCTAAAATATTTCACATCCCCCTCTATTTATTCTCACACAGAACAAATTATATCCTAATATATATAAATATATATATATATATATATCAAAAGAGTTTGAAGCGCAAGTTCCTCGTGTTACATTCAGGTGAAAGCTGCTAGCGTGTCAAATGACCACCAACAGGTGCAAACACAAGATAACAATTCACCACCAGCATAGGGAAAGTGCTGTGCCCAGTATTCAGCATTCAAATGCTGCCTCTAGGAAATCAATTCATGAACCTGTTTTGACTGGGAGTAAAGCAAAAAAAAAAAGGAGGAACCCTTAAAATGACACGCTAAATTAACAAGAGGACTCTATTTTTGGGTCCCGACCCCCAGGTTAAAAACCACAGAATTCATTTGAAACAGTCAGGAATCCTGCAGCATGTCAATTTTACCTACTGTAGATCAGCAAGACTTTTCCAGTTTTGGCCATCAACATAATGAAATAATCCAAGTACGGGATATATAGATAATATATGCTAAGCATGCTAAGAATGGGGCGTGTGCCTTGCGCTTTTTATCCAACTCTGGTATGACAAGAGATCTGTGCTTATTCTTCTCCAAAGCAAAAGAAGCATGACCCCGACGTGATTTGAACACGCAACCTCCTGATCTGGAGTCAGACGCGCGACCGTTGCGCCACGAGGTCTCACTGTGCAGGTGGGAGTGGTCGTCAAGAGAGTAGCCAACAAAGGTAGGTTATTTCCCCCAACCGACATAAAATTAGATAGATTCTGACAAAAAATATTCAGCCTAAAGAGGAAAGAAAATAAGTACTTTTCTTTTCAGCACAATACCACTGTAATTGAAGGCAAAGCCAAACAGAAAGGCACCAGCTAGCCAGTTTCTGTGTTTGCGGCAATGTGAAGCCATACCGGTTTAATTACATTACAATGGAACATGCAAATGCTGGGGTGAATCGTGCATGGTGTGGAATTCTCCACGTGACTTACTCTTTGCTAGCTTTATATTTAGGACAATTTGTGGCCTCTTTCAAGTGAGAAGAAAGATGTTAAATTCTCTTCCTAAAGAAGGTGTTTTATGGCATTCAGTAGATGTATTTGAGGATGGCCTCGATGTTCTTGTGGCAAAGCTGGAAACTATGCCACTATAGTATCTAAAGTGGGTATTGTGACACAGCTTGTTGATCCAAGGAGAAATCGGAAATGCAAATATGGAGTTCTAAAGGAATCCTGCTTCCCAATTTGGGGCACAATTGAAAATGACTTCAGGTCTTTCATTTTTTTCCCTTTCTCCTTCATTTGGAACAACAAGGGGAAGAAGGGTGGGTGAATGGTTGAACCTGAGTCTTCTTTTCATCCTGAATTACTTTTGTAACTTTCTGTGATACTGTTCCATGTTTAAATATCAAAGGAGTATGAAACAAGTGCATTTCCAAGCCTACGTAAGTTGCACCTTGTGGCAAATAAGGAAGCGGTATTCAAACGGCGTGATGCGTTTATGGAAGAAAAAAGGAGCTTGATGGCAGCGGTGGGATTCGAACCCACGCCCCCGAAGAGACTGGAGCCTTAATCCAGCGCCTTAGACCGCTCGGCCACGCTACCTGCGCATGTTTCCGGCGGCTGTGTACTCACAACACGCACGCCATTTGGCAGCGTTCTGATCATTTCATTTTCTTTCTTGTCAAAAGGTTGCAAGTCCCGACAATATCTTTCCACACTCATGTGGCACTGCTGGCGGCATAGCTCATTTAGAGCGCCTTCACCTCTACAGGACGGCAAAAATACAAGAAAACTAGATCAATTCTAAAATATTACACATCCCCCTCTATTTATTCTCACACAGAACAAATATTATCCTAATATATATAAATATATATATATATATATATCAAAAGAGTTTGAAGCGCAAGTTCCTCGTGTTACATTCAGGTGAAAGCTGCTAGCGTGTCAAATGACCACCAACAGGTGCAAACACAAGATAACAATTCACCACCAGCATAGGGAAAGTGCTGTGCCCAGTATTCAGCATTCAAATGCTGCCTCTAGGAAATCAATTCATGAACCTGTTTTGACTGGGAGTAAAGCAAAAAAAAAAGGAGGAACCCTTAAAATGACACGCTAAATTAACAAGAGGACTCTATTTTTGGGTCCCGACCCCCAGGTTAAAAACCACAGAATTCATTTGAAACAGTCAGGAATCCTGCAGCATGTCAATTTTACCTACTGTAGATCAGCAGGACTTTTCCAGTTTTGGCCATCAACATAATGAAATAATCCAAGTACGGGATATATAGATAATATATGCTAAGCATGCTAAGAATGGGGCGTGTGCCTTGCGCTTTTTATCCAACTCTGGTATGACAAGAGATCTGTGCTTATTCTTCTCCAAAGCAAAAGCAGCATGACCCCGACGTGATTTGAACACGCAACCTTCTGATCTGGAGTCAGACGCGCTACCGTTGCGCCACGAGGTCTCACTGTGCAGGTGGGAGTGGTCGTCAACAGAGTAGCCAACAATGGAAGGTTATTTCCCCCAACCGACATAAAATTAGATAGATTCTGACATATTAAATATTCCGCCTAAAGAGGAAAGAAAATAAGTACTTTTCTTTTCAGCACAATACCACTGTAATTGAAGGCAAAGCCAAACAGAAAGGCACCAGCTAGCCAGTTTCTGTGTTTGCGGCAATGTGAAGCCATACCGGTTTAATTACATTACAATGGAACATGCAAATGCTGGGGTGAATCGTGCATGGTGTGGAATTCTCCACGTGACTTACTCTTTGCTAGCTTTATATTTAGGACAATTTGTGGCCTCTTTCAAGTGAGAAGAAAGATGTTAAATTCTCTTCCTAAAGAAGGTGTTTTATGGCATTCAGTAGATGTATTTGAGGATGGCCTCGATGTTCTTGTGGCAAAGCTGGAAACTATGCCACTATAGTATCTAAAGTGGGTATTGTGACACAGCTTGTTGATCCAAGGAGAAATCGGAAATGCAAATATGGAGTTCTAAAGGAATCCTGCTTCCCAATTTGGGGCACAATTGAAAATGACTTCAGGTCTTTCATTTTTTTCCCTTTCTCCTTCATTTGGAACAACAAGGGGAAGAAGAGTGGGTGAATGGTTGAACCTGAGTCTTCTTTTCATCCTGAATTACTTTTGTAACTTTCTGTGATACTGTTCCATGTTTAAATATCAAAGGAGTATGAAACAAGTGCATTTCCAAGCCTACGTAAGTTGCACCTTGTGGCAAATAAGGAAGCGGTATTCAAACGGCGTGATGCGTTTATGGAAGAAAAAAGGAGCTTGATGGCAGCGGTGGGATTCGAACCCACGCCCCCGAAGAGACTGGAGCCTTAATCCAGCGCCTTAGACCGCTCGGCCACGCTACCTGCGCATGTTTCCGGCGGCTGTGTACTCACAACACGCACGCCATTTGGCAGCGTTCTGATCATTTCATTTTCTTTCTTGTCAAAAGGTTGCAAGTCCCGACAATATCTTTCCACACTCATGTGGCACTGCTGGCGGCATAGCTCATTTAGAGCGCCTTCACCTCTACAGGACGGCAAAAATACAAGAAAACTAGATCAATTCTAAAATATTACACATCCCCCTCTATTTATTCTCACACAGAACAAATATTATCCTAATATATATAAATATATATATATATATATATCAAAAGAGTTTGAAGCGCAAGTTCCTCGTGTTACATTCAGGTGAAAGCTGCTAGCGTGTCAAATGACCACCAACAGGTGCAAACACAAGATAACAATTCACCACCAGCATAGGGAAAGTGCTGTGCCCAGTATTCAGCATTCAAATGCTGCCTCTAGGAAATCAATTCATGAACCTGTTTTGACTGGGAGTAAAGCAAAAAAAAAAGGAGGAACCCTTAAAATGACACGCTAAATTAACAAGAGGACTCTATTTTTGGGTCCCGACCCCCAGGTTAAAAACCACAGAATTAATTTGAAACAGTCAGGAATCCTGCAGCATGTCAATTTTACCTACTGTAGATCAGCAGGACTTTTCCAGTTTTGGCCATCAACATAATGAAATAATCCAAGTACGGGATATATAGATAATATATGCTAAGCATGCTAAGAATGGGGCGTGTGCCTTGCGCTTTTTATCCAACTCTGGTATGACAAGAGATCTGTGCTTATTCTTCTCCAAAGCAAAAGCAGCATGACCCCGACGTGATTTGAACACGCAACCTTCTGATCTGGAGTCAGACGCGCTCCCGTTGCGCCACGAGGTCTCACTGTGCAGGTGGGAGTGGTCGTCAACAGAGTAGCCAACAAAGGTAGGTTATTTCCCCCAACCGACATAAAATTAGATAGATTCTGACATATTAAATATTCAGCCTAAAGAGGAAAGAAAATAAGTACTTTTCTTTTCAGCACAATACCACTGTAATTGAAGGCAAAGCCAAACAGAAAGGCACCAGCTAGCCAGTTTCTGTGTTTGCGGCAATGTGAAGCCATACCGGTTTAATTACATTACAATGGAACATGCAAATGCTGGGGTGAATCGTGCATGGTGTGGAATTCTCCACGTGACTTACTCTTTGCTAGCTTTATATTTAGGACAATTTGTGGCCTCTTTCAAGTGAGAAGAAAGATGTTAAATTCTCTTCCTAAAGAAGGTGTTTTATGGCATTCAGTAGATGTATTTGAGGATGGCCTCGATGTTCTTGTGGCAAAGCTGGAAACTATGCCACTATAGTATCTAAAGTGGGTATTGTGACACAGCTTGTTGATCCAAGGAGAAATCGGAAATGCAAATATGGAGTTCTAAAGGAATCCTGCTTACCAATTTGGGGCACAATTGAAAATGACTTCAGGTCTTTCATTTTTTTCCCTTTCTCCTTCATTTGGAACAACAAGGGGAAGAAGTGTGGGTGAATGGTTGAACCTGAGTCTTCTTTTCATCCTGAATTACTTTTGTAACTTTCTGTGATACTGTTCCATGTTTAAAGATCAAAGGAGTATGAAACAAGTGCATTTCCAAGCCTACGTAAGTTGCACCTTGTGGCAAATAAGGAAGCGGTATTCAAACGGCGTGATGCGTTTATGGAAGAAAAAAGGAGCTTGATGGCAGCGGTGGGATTCGAACCCACGCCCCCGAAGAGACTGGAGCCTTAATCCAGCGCCTTAGACCGCTCGGCCACGCTACCTGCGCATGTTTCCGGCGGCTGTGTACTCACAACACGCACGCCATTTGGCAGCGTTCTGATCATTTCATTTTCTTTCTTGTCAAAAGGTTGCAAGTCCCGACAATATCTTTCCACACTCATGTGGCACTGCTGGCGGCATAGCTCATTTAGAGCGCCTTCACCTCTACAGGACGGCAAAAATACAAGAAAACTAGATCAATTCTAAAATATTACACATCCCCCTCTATTTATTCTCACACAGAACAAATATTATCCTAATATATATAAATATATATATATATATATCAAAAGAGTTTGAAGCGCAAGTTCCTCGTGTTACATTCAGGTCAAAGCTGCTAGCGTGTCAAATGACCACCAACAGGTGCAAACACAAGATAACAATTCACCACCAGCATAGGGAAAGTGCTGTGCCCAGTATTCAGCATTCAAATGCTGCCTCTAGGAAATCAATTCATGAACCTGTTTTGACTGGGAGTAAAGCAAAAAAAAAAGGAGGAACCCTTAAAATGACACGCTAAATTAACAAGAGGACTCTATTTTTGGGTCCCGACCCCCAGGTTAAAAACCACAGAATTCATTTGAAACAGTCAGGAATCCTGCAGCATGTCAATTTTACCTACTGTAGATCAGCAGGACTTTTCCAGTTTTGGCCATCAACATAATGAAATAATCCAAGTACGGGATATATAGATAATATATGCTAAGCATGCTAAAAATGGGGCGTGTGCCTTGCGCTTTTTATCCAACTCTGGTATGACAAGAGATCTGTGCTTATTCTTCTCCAAAGCAAAAGCAGCATGACCCCGACGTGATTTGAACACGCAACCTTCTGATCTGGAGTCAGACGCGCTACCGTTGCGCCACGAGGTCTCACTGTGCAGGTGGGAGTGGTCGTCAACAGAGTAGCCAACAAAGGAAGGTTATTTCCCCCAACTGACATAAAATTAGATAGATTCTGACATATTAAATATTCAGCCTAAAGAGGAAAGAAAATAAGTACTTTTCTTTTCAGCACAATACCACTGTAATTGAAGGCAAAGCCAAACAGAAAGGCACCAGCTAGCCAGTTTCTGTGTTTGCGGCAATGTGAAGCCATACCGGTTTAATTACATTACAATGGAACATGCAAATGCTGGGGTGAATCGTGCATGGTGTGGAATTCTCCACGTGACTTACTCTTTGCTAGCTTTATATTTAGGACAATTTGTGGCCTCTTTCAAGTGAGAAGAAAGATGTTAAATTCTCTTCCTAAAGAAGGTGTTTTATGGCATTCAGTAGATGTATTTGAGGATGGCCTCGATGTTCTTGTGGCAAAGCTGGAAACTATGCCACTATAGTATCTAAAGTGGGTATTGTGACACAGCTTGTTGATCCAAGGAGAAATCGGAAATGCAAATATGGAGTTCTAAAGGAATCCTGCTTCCCAATTTGGGGCACAATTGAAAATGACTTCAGGTCTTTCATTTTTTTCCCTTTCTCCTTCATTTGGAACAACAAGGGGAAGAAGGGTGGGTGAATGGTTGAACCTGAGTCTTCTTTTCATCCTGAATTACTTTTGTAACTTTCTGTGATACTGTTCCATGTTTAAATATCAAAGGAGTATGAAACAAGTGCATTTCCAAGCCTACGTAAGTTGCACCTTGTGGCAAATAAGGAAGCGGTATTCAAACGGCGTGATGCGTTTATGGAAGAAAAAAGGAGCTTGATGGCAGCGGTGGGATTCGAACCCACGCCCCCGAAGAGACTGGAGCCTTAATCCAGCGCCTTAGACCGCTCGGCCACGCTACCTGCGCATGTTTCCGGCGGCTGTGTACTCACAACACGCACGCCATTTGGCAGCGTTCTGATCATTTCATTTTCTTTCTTGTCAAAAGGTTGCAAGTCCCGACAATATCTTTCCACACTCATGTGGCACTGCTGGCGGCATAGCTCATTTAGAGCGCCTTCACCTCTACAGGACGGCAAAAATACAAGAAAACTAGATCAATTCTAAAATATTACACATCCCCCTCTATTTATTCTCACACAGAACAAATATTATCCTAATATATATAAATATATATATATATATATCAAAAGAGTTTGAAGCGCAAGTTCCTCGTGTTACATTCAGGTGAAAGCTGCTAGCGTGTCAAATGACCACCAACAGGTGCAAACACAAGATAACAATTCACCACCAGCATAGGGAAAGTGCTGTGCCCAGTATTCAGCATTCAAATGCTGCCTCTAGGAAATCAATTCATGAACCTGTTTTGACTGGGAGTAAAGCAAAAAAAAAAGGAGGAACCCTTAAAATGACACGCTAAATTAACAAGAGGACTCTATTTTTGGGTCCCGACCCCCAGGTTAAAAACCACAGAATTCATTTGAAACAGTCAGGAATCCTGCAGCATGTCAATTTTACCTACTGTAGATCAGCAGGACTTTTCCAGTTTTGGCCATCAACATAATGAAATAATCCAAGTACGGGATATATAGATAATATATGCTAAGCATGCTAAGAATGGGGCGTGTGCCTTGCGCTTTTTATCCAACTCTGGTATGACAAGAGATCTGTGCTTATTCTTCTCCAAAGCAAAAGCAGCATGACCCCGACGTGATTTGAACACGCAACCTTCTGATCTGGAGTCAGACGCGCTACCGTTGCGCCACGAGGTCTCACTGTGCAGGTGGGAGTGGTCGTCAAGAGAGTAGCCAACAAAGGTAGGTTATTTCCCCCAACCGACATAAAATTAGATAGATTCTGACAAAATAAATATTCAGCCTAAAGAGGAAAGAAAATAAGTACTTTTCTTTTCAGCACAATACCACTGTAATTGAAGGCAAAGCCAAACAGAAAGGCACCAGCTAGCCAGTTTCTGTGTTTGCGGCAATGTGAAGCCATACCGGTTTAATTACATTACAATGGAACATGCAAATGCTGGGGTGAATCGTGCATGGTGTGGAATTCTCCACGTGACTTACTCTTTGCTAGCTTTATATTTAGGACAATTTGTGGCCTCTTTCAAGTGAGAAGAAAGATGTTAAATTCTCTTCCTAAAGAAGGTGTTTTATGGCATTCAGTAGATGTATTTGAGGATGGCCTCGATGTTCTTGTGGCAAAGCTGGAAACTATGCCACTATAGTATCTAAAGTGGGTATTGTGACACAGCTTGTTGATCCAAGGAGAAATCGGAAATGCAAATATGGAGTTCTAAAGGAATCCTGCTTCCCAATTTGGGGCACAATTGAAAATGACTTCAGGTCTTTCATTTTTTTCCCTTTCTCCTTCATTTGGAACAACAAGGGGAAGAAGGGTGGGTGAATGGTTGAACCTGAGTCTTCTTTTCATCCTGAATTACTTTTGTAACTTTCTGTGATACTGTTCCATGTTTAAATATCAAAGGAGTATGAAACAAGTGCATTTCCAAGCCTACGTAAGTTGCACCTTGTGGCAAATAAGGAAGCGGTATTCAAACGGCGTGATGCGTTTATGGAAGAAAAAAGGAGCTTGATGGCAGCGGTGGGATTCGAACCCACGCCCCCGAAGAGACTGGAGCCTTAATCCAGCGCCTTAGACCGCTCGGCCACGCTACCTGCGCATGTTTCCGGCGGCTGTGTACTCACAACACGCACGCCATTTGGCAGCGTTCTGATCATTTCATTTTCTTTCTTGTCAAAAGGTTGCAAGTCCCGACAATATCTTTCCACACTCATGTGGCACTGCTGGCGGCATAGCTCATTTAGAGCGCCTTCACCTCTACAGGACGGCAAAAATACAAGAAAACTAGATCAATTCTAAAATATTACACATCCCCCTCTATTTATTCTCACACAGAACAAATATTATCCTAATATATATAAATATATATATATATATATCAAAAGAGTTTGAAGCGCAAGTTCCTCGTGTTACATTCAGGTGAAAGCTGCTAGCGTGTCAAATGACCACCAACAGGTGCAAACACAAGATAACAATTCACCACCAGCATAGGGAAAGTGCTGTGCCCAGTATTCAGCATTCAAATGCTGCCTCTAGGAAATCAATTCATGAACCTGTTTTGACTGGGAGTAAAGCAAAAAAAAAAGGAGGAACCCTTAAAATGACACGCTAAATTAACAAGAGGACTCTATTTTTGGGTCCCGACCCCCAGGTTAAAAACCACAGAATTCATTTGAAACAGTCAGGAATCCTGCAGCATGTCAATTTTACCTACTGTAGATCAGCAGGACTTTTCCAGTTTTGGCCATCAACATAATGAAATAATCCAAGTACGGGATATATAGATAATATATGCTAAGCATGCTAAGAATGGGGCGTGTGCCTTGCGCTTTTTATCCAACTCTGGTATGACAAGAGATCTGTGCTTATTCTTCTCCAAAGCAAAAGCAGCATGACCCCGACGTGATTTGAACACGCAACCTTCTGATCTGGAGTCAGACGCGCTACCGTTGCGCCACGAGGTCTCACTGTGCAGGTGGGAGTGGTCGTCAACAGAGTAGCCAACAAAGGTAGGTTATTTCCCCCAACCGACATAAAATTAGATAGATTCTGACATATTAAATATTCAGCCTAAAGAGGAAAGAAAATAAGTACTTTTCTTTTCAGCACAATACCACTGTAATTGAAGGCAAAGCCAAACAGAAAGGCACCAGCTAGCCAGTTTCTGTGTTTGCGGCAATGTGAAGCCATACCGGTTTAATTACATTACAATGGAACATGCAAATGCTGGGGTGAATCGTGCATGGTGTGGAATTCTCCACGTGACTTACTCTTTGCTAGCTTTATATTTAGGACAATTTGTGGCCTCTTTCAAGTGAGAAGAAAGATGTTAAATTCTCTTCCTAAAGAAGGTGTTTTATGGCATTCAGTAGATGTATTTGAGGATGGCCTCGATGTTCTTGTGGCAAAGCTGGAAACTATGCCACTATAGTATCTAAAGTGGGTATTGTGACACAGCTTGTTGATCCAAGGAGAAATCGGAAATGCAAATATGGAGTTCTAAAGGAATCCTGCTTCCCAATTTGGGGCACAATTGAAAATGACTTCAGGTCTTTCATTTTTTTCCCTTTCTCCTTCATTTGGAACAACAAGGGGAAGAAGGGTGGGTGAATGGTTGAACCTGAGTCTTCTTTTCATCCTGAATTACTTTTGTAACTTTCTGTGATACTGTTCCATGTTTAAATATCAAAGGAGTATGAAACAAGTGCATTTCCAAGCCTACGTAAGTTGCACCTTGTGGCAAATAAGGAAGCGGTATTCAAACGGCGTGATGCGTTTATGGAAGAAAAAAGGAGCTTGATGGCAGCGGTGGGATTCGAACCCACGCCCCCGAAGAGACTGGAGCCTTAATCCAGCGCCTTAGACCGCTCGGCCACGCTACCTGCGCATGTTTCCGGCGGCTGTGTACTCACAACACGCACGCCATTTGGCAGCGTTCTGATCATTTCATTTTCTTTCTTGTCAAAAGGTTGCAAGTCCCGACAATATCTTTCCACACTCATGTGGCACTGCTGGCGGCATAGCTCATTTAGAGCGCCTTCACCTCTACAGGACGGCAAAAATACAAGAAAACTAGATCAATTCTAAAATATTACACATCCCCCTCTATTTATTCTCACACAGAACAAATATTATCCTAATATATATAAATATATATATATATATATCAAAAGAGTTTGAAGCGCAAGTTCCTCGTGTTACATTCAGGTGAAAGCTGCTAGCGTGTCAAATGACCACCAACAGGTGCAAACACAAGATAACAATTCACCACCAGCATAGGGAAAGTGCTGTGCCCAGTATTCAGCATTCAAATGCTGCCTCTAGGAAATCAATTCATGAACCTGTTTTGACTGGGAGTAAAGCAAAAAAAAAAGGAGGAACCCTTAAAATGACACGCTAAATTAACAAGAGGACTCTATTTTTGGGTCCCGACCCCCAGGTTAAAAACCACAGAATTCATTTGAAACAGTCAGGAATCCTGCAGCATGTCAATTTTACCTACTGTAGATCAGCAGGACTTTTCCAGTTTTGGCCATCAACATAATGAAATAATCCAAGTACGGGATATATAGATAATATATGCTAAGCATGCTAAGAATGGGGCGTGTGCCTTGCGCTTTTTATCCAACTCTGGTATGACAAGAGATCTGTGCTTATTCTTCTCCAAAGCAAAAGCAGCATGACCCCGACGTGATTTGAACACGCAACCTTCTGATCTGGAGTCAGACGCGCTACCGTTGCGCCACGAGGTCTCACTGTGCAGTTGAGTGGTCGTCAACAGAGTAGCCAACAAAGGTAGGTTATTTCCCCCAACCGACATAAAATTAGATAGATTCTGACATATTAAATATTCAGCCTAAAGAGGAAAGAAAATAAGTACTTTTCTTTTCAGCACAATACCACTGTAATTGAAGGCAAAGCCAAACAGAAAGGCACCAGCTAGCCAGTTTCTGTGTTTGCGGCAATGTGAAGCCATACCGGTTTAATTACATTACAATGGAACATGCAAATGCTGGGGTGAATCGTGCATGGTGTGGAATTCTCCACGTGACTTACTCTTTGCTAGCTTTATATTTAGGACAATTTGTGGCCTCTTTCAAGTGAGAAGAAAGATGTTTAATTCTCTTCCTAAAGAAGGTGTTTTATGGCATTCAGTAGATGTATTTGAGGATGGCCTCGATGTTCTTGTGGCAAAGCTGGAAACTATGCCACTATAGTATCTAAAGTGGGTATTGTGACACAGCTTGTTGATCCAAGGAGAAATCGGAAATGCAAATATGGAGTTCTAAAGGAATCCTGCTTCCCAATTTGGGGCACAATTGAAAATGACTTCAGGTCTTTCATTTTTTTCCCTTTCTCCTTCATTTGGAACAACAAGGGGAAGAAGGGTGGGTGAATGGTTGAACCTGAGTCTTCTTTTCATCCTGAATTACTTTTGTAACTTTCTGTGATACTGTTCCATGTTTAAAGATCAAAGGAGTATGAAACAAGTGCATTTCCAAGCCTACGTAAGTTGCACCTTGTGGCAAATAAGGAAGCGGTATTCAAACGGCGTGATGCGTTTATGGAAGAAAAAAGGAGCTTGATGGCAGCGGTGGGATTCGAACCCACGCCCCCGAAGAGACTGGAGCCTTAATCCAGCGCCTTAGACCGCTCGGCCACGCTACCTGCGCATGTTTCTGGCGGCTGTGTACTCACAACACGCACGCCATTTGGCAGCGTTCTGATCATTTCATTTTCTTTCTTGTCAAAAGGTTGCAAGTCCCGACAATATCTTTCCACACTCATGTGGCACTGCTGGCGGCATAGCTCATTTAGAGCGCCTTCACCTCTACAGGACGGCAAAAATACAAGAAAACTAGATCAATTCTAAAATATTACACATCCCCCTCTATTTATTCTCACACAGAACAAATATTATCCTAATATATATAAATATATATATATATATATATATATATATCAAAAGAGTTTGAAGCGCAAGTTCCTCGTGTTACATTCAGGTGAAAGCTGCTAGCGTGTCAAATGACCACCTACAGGTGCAAACACAAGATAACAATTCACCACCAGCATAGGGAAAGTGCTGTGCCCAGTATTCAGCATTCAAATGCTGCCTCTAGGAAATCAATTCATGAACCTGTTTTGACTGGGAGTAAAGCAAAAAAAAAAGGAGGAACCCTTAAAATGACACGCTAAATTAACAAGAGGACTCTATTTTTGGGTCCCGACCCCCAGGTTAAAAACCACAGAATTCATTTGAAACAGTCAGGAATCCTGCAGCATGTCAATTTTACCTACTGTAGATCAGCAGGACTTTTCCAGTTTTGGCCATCAACATAATGAAATAATCCAAGTACGGGATATATAGATAATATATGCTAAGCATGCTAAGAATGGGGCGTGTGCCTTGCGCTTTTTATCCAACTCTGGTATGACAAGAGATCTGTGCTTATTCTTCTCCAAAGCAAAAGCAGCATGACCCCGACGTGATTTGAACACGCAACCTTCTGATCTGGAGTCAGACGCGCTACCGTTGCGCCACGAGGTCTCACTGTGCAGGTGGGAGTGGTCGTCAAGAGAGTAGCCAACAAAGGTAGGTTATTTCCCCCAACCGACATAAAATTAGATAGATTCTGACAAAATAAATATTCAGCCTAAAGAGGAAAGAAAATAAGTACTTTTCTTTTCAGCACAATACCACTGTAATTGAAGGCAAAGCCAAACAGAAAGGCACCAGCTAGCCAGTTTCTGTGTTTGCGGCAATGTGAAGCCATACCGGTTTAATTACATTACAATGGAACATGCAAATGCTGGGGTGAATCGTGCATGGTGTGGAATTCTCCACGTGACTTACTCTTTGCTAGCTTTATATTTAGGACAATTTGTGGCCTCTTTCAAGTGAGAAGAAAGATGTTAAATTCTCTTCCTAAAGAAGGTGTTTTATGGCATTCAGTAGATGTATTTGAGGATGGCCTCGATGTTCTTGTGGCAAAGCTGGAAACTATGCCACTATAGTATCTAAAGTGGGTATTGTGACACAGCTTGTTGATCCAAGGAGAAATCGGAAATGCAAATATGGAGTTCTAAAGGAATCCTGCTTCCCAATTTGGGGCACAATTGAAAATGACTTCAGGTCTTTCATTTTTTTCCCTTTCTCCTTCATTTGGAACAACAAGGGGAAGAAGGGTGGGTGAATGGTTGAACCTGAGTCTTCTTTTCATCCTGAATTACTTTTGTAACTTTCTGTGATACTGTTCCATGTTTAAATATCAAAGGAGTATGAAACAAGTGCATTTCCAAGCCTACGTAAGTTGCACCTTGTGGCAAATAAGGAAGCGGTATTCAAACGGCGTGATGCGTTTATGGAAGAAAAAAGGAGCTTGATGGCAGCGGTGGGATTCGAACCCACGCCCCCGAAGAGACTGGAGCCTTAATCCAGCGCCTTAGACCGCTCGGCCACGCTACCTGCGCATGTTTCCGGCGGCTGTGTACTCACAACACGCACGCCATTTGGCAGCGTTCTGATCATTTCATTTTCTTTCTTGTCAAAAGGTTGCAAGTCCCGACAATATCTTTCCACACTCATGTGGCACTGCTGGCGGCATAGCTCATTTAGAGCGCCTTCACCTCTACAGGACGGCAAAAATACAAGAAAACTAGATCAATTCTAAAATATTACACATCCCCCTCTATTTATTCTCACACAGAACAAATATTATCCTAATATATATAAATATATATATATATATATCAAAAGAGTTTGAAGCGCAAGTTCCTCGTGTTACATTCAGGTGAAAGCTGCTAGCGTGTCAAATGACCACCAACAGGTGCAAACACAAGATAACAATTCACCACCAGCATAGGGAAAGTGCTGTGCCCAGTATTCAGCATTCAAATGCTGCCTCTAGGAAATCAATTCATGAACCTGTTTTGACTGGGAGTAAAGCAAAAAAAAAAGGAGGAACCCTTAAAATGACACGCTAAATTAACAAGAGGACTCTATTTTTGGGTCCCGACCCCCAGGTTAAAAACCACAGAATTCATTTGAAACAGTCAGGAATCCTGCAGCATGTCAATTTTACCTACTGTAGATCAGCAGGACTTTTCCAGTTTTGGCCATCAACATAATGAAATAATCCAAGTACGGGATATATAGATAATATATGCTAAGCATGCTAAGAATGGGGCGTGTGCCTTGCGCTTTTTATCCAACTCTGGTATGACAAGAGATCTGTGCTTATTCTTCTCCAAAGCAAAAGCAGCATGACCCCGGCGTGATTTGAACATGCAACCTTCTGATCTGGAGTCAGACGCGCTACCGTTGCGCCACGAGGTCTCACTGTGCAGGTGGGTGTGGTCGTCAACAGAGTAGCCAACAAAGGTAGGTTATTTCCCCCAACCGACATAAAATTAGATAGATTCTGACATATTAAATATTCAGCCTAAAGAGGAAAGAAAATAAGTACTTTTCTTTTCAGCACAATACCACTGTAATTGAAGGCAAAGCCAAACAGAAAGGCACCAGCTAGCCAGTTTCTGTGTTTGCTGCAATGTGAAGCCATACCGGTTTAATTACATTACAATGGAACATGCAAATGCTGGGGTGAATCGTGCATGGTGTGGAATTCTCCACGTGACTTACTCTTTGCTAGCTTTATATTTAGGACAATTTGTGGCCTCTTTCAAGTGAGAAGAAAGATGTTAAATTCTCTTCCTAAAGAAGGTGTTTTATGGCATTCAGTAGATGTATTTGAGGATGGCCTCGATGTTCTTGTGGCAAAGCTGGAAACTATGCCACTATAGTATCTAAAGTGGGTATTGTGACACAGCTTGTTGATCCAAGGAGAAATCGGAAATGCAAATATGGAGTTCTAAAGGAATCCTGCTTACCAATTTGGGGCACAATTGAAAATGACTTCAGGTCTTTCATTTTTTTCCCTTTCTCCTTCATTTGGAACAACAAGGGGAAGAAGGGTGGGTGAATGGTTGAACCTGAGTCTTCTTTTCATCCTGAATTACTTTTGTAACTTTCTGTGATACTGTTCCATGTTTAAATATCAAAGGAGTATGAAACAAGTGCATTTCCAAGCCTACGTAAGTTGCACCTTGTGGCAAATAAGGAAGCGGTATTCAAACGGCGTGATGCGTTTATGGAAGAAAAAAGGAGCTTGATGGCAGCGGTGGGATTCAAACCCACGCCCCCGAAGAGACTGGAGCCTTAATCCAGCGCCTTAGACCGCTCGGCCACGCTACCTGCGCATGTTTCCGGCGGCTGTGTACTCACAACACGCACGCCATTTGGCAGTGTTTTGATCATTTCATTTTCTTTCTTGTCAAAAGGTTGCAAGTCCCGACAATATCTTTCCACACTCATGTGGCACTGCTGGCGGCATAGCTCATTTAGAGCGCCTTCACCTCTACAGGACGGCAAAAATACAAGAAAACTAGATCAATTCTAAAATATTACACATCCCCCTCTATTTATTCTCACACAGAACAAATATTATCCTAATATATATAAATATATATATATATATATATATCAAAAGAGTTTGAAGCGCAAGTTCCTCATGTTACATTCAGGTGAAAGCTGCTAGCGTGTCAAATGACCACCAACAGGTGCAAACACAAGATAACAATTCACCACCAGCATAGGGAAAGTGCTGTGCCCAGTATTCAGCATTCAAATGCTGCCTCTAGGAAATCAATTCATGAACCTGTTTTGACTGGGAGTAAAGCAAAAAAAAAAGGAGGAACCCTTAAAATGACACGCTAAATTAACAAGAGGACTCTATTTTTGGTTCCCGACCCCCAGGTTAAAAACCACAGAATTCATTTGAAACATTCAGGAATCCTGCAGCATGTCAATTTTACCTACTGTAGATCAGCAGGACTTTTCCAGTTTTGGCCATCAACATAATGAAATAATCCAAGTACGGGATATATAGATAATATATGCTAAGCATGCTAAGAATGGGGCGTGTGCCTTGCGCTTTTTATCCAACTCTGGTATGACAAGAGATCTGTGCTTATTCTTCTCCAAAGCAAAAGCAGCATGACCCCGACGTGATTTGAACACGCAACCTTCTGATCTGGAGTCAGACGCGCTACCGTTGCGCCACGAGGTCTCACTGTGCAGGTGGGAGTGGTCGTCAACAGAGTAGCCAACAAAGGTAGGTTATTTCCCCCAACCGACATAAAATTAGATAGATTCTGACATATTAAATATTCAGCCTAAAGAGGAAAGAAAATAAGTACTTTTCTTTTCAGCACAATACCACTGTAATTGAAGGCAAAGCCAAACAGAAAGGCACCAGCTAGCCAGTTTCTGTGTTTGCGGCAATGTGAAGCCATACCGGTTTAATTACATTACAATGGAACATGCAAATGCTGGGGTGAATCGTGCATGGTGTGGAATTCTCCACGTGACTTACTCTTTGCTAGCTTTATATTTAGGACAATTTGTGGCCTCTTTCAAGTGAGAAGAAAGATGTTAAATTCTCTTCCTAAAGAAGGTGTTTTATGGCATTCAGTAGATGTATTTGAGGATGGCCTCGATGTTCTTGTGGCAAAGCTGGAAACTATGCCACTATAGTATCTAAAGTGGGTATTGTGACACAGCTTGTTGATCCAAGGAGAAATCGGAAATGCAAATATGGAGTTCTAAAGGAATCCTGCTTCCCAATTTGGGGCACAATTGAAAATGACTTCAGGTCTTTCATTTTTTTCCCTTTCTCCTTCATTTGGAACAACAAGGGGAAGAAGGGTGGGTGAATGGTTGAACCTGAGTCTTCTTTTCATCCTGAATTACTTTTGTAACTTTCTGTGATACTGTTCCATGTTTAAATATCAAAGGAGTATGAAACAAGTGCATTTCCAAGCCTACGTAAGTTGCACCTTGTGGCAAATAAGGAAGCGGTATTCAAACGGCGTGATGCGTTTATGGAAGAAAAAAGGAGCTTGATTGCAGCGGTGGGATTCGAACCCACGCCCCCGAAGAGACTGGAGCCTTAATCCAGCGCCTTAGACCGCTCGGCCACGCTACCTGCGCATGTTTCCGGCGGCTGTGTACTCACAACACGCACGCCATTTGGCAGCGTTCTGATCATTTCATTTTCTTTCTTGTCAAAAGGTTGCAAGTCCCGACAATATCTTTCCACACTCATGTGGCACTGCTGGCGGCATAGCTCATTTAGAGCGCCTTCACCTCTACAGGACGGCAAAAATACAAGAAAACTAGATCAATTCTAAAATATTACACATCCCCCTCTATTTATTCTCACACAGAACAAATATTATCCTAATATATATAAATATATATATATATATATATATATCAAAAGAGTTTGAAGCGCAAGTTCCTCGTGTTACATTCAGGTGAAAGCTGCTAGCGTGTCAAATGACCACCAACAGGTGCAAACACAAGATAACAATTCACCACCAGCATAGGGAAAGTGCTGTGCCCAGTATTCAGCATTCAAATGCTGCCTCTAGGAAATCAATTCATGAACCTGTTTTGACTGGGAGTAAAGCAAAAAAAAAAGGAGGAACCCTTAAAATGACACGCTAAATTAACAAGAGGACTCTATTTTTGGGTCCCGACCCCCAGGTTAAAAACCACAGAATTCATTTGAAACAGTCAGGAATCCTACAGCATGTCAATTTTACCTACTGTAGATCAGCAGGACTTTTCCAGTTTTGGCCATCAACATAATGAAATAATCCAAGTACGGGATATATAGATAATATATGCTAAGCATGCTAAGAATGGGGCGTGTGCCTTGCGCTTTTTATCCAACTCTGGTATGACAAGAGATCTGTGCTTATTCTTCTCCAAAGCAAAAGCAGCATGACCCCGACGTTATTTGAACACGCAACCTTCTGATCTGGAGTCAGACGCGCTACCGTTGCGCCACAAGGTCTCACTGTGCAGGTGGGAGTGGTCGTCAACAGAGTAGCCAACAAAGGTAGGTTATTTCCCCCAACCGACATAAAATTAGATAGATTCTGACATATTAAATATTCAGCCTAAAGAGGAAAGAAAATAAGTACTTTTCTTTTCAGCACAATACCACTGTAATTGAAGGCAAAGCCAAACAGAAAGGCACCAGCTAGCCAGTTTCTGTGTTTGCGGCAATGTGAAGCCATACCGGTTTAATTACATTACAATGGAACATGCAAATGCTGGGGTGAATCGTGCATGGTGTGGAATTCTCCACGTGACTTACTCTTTGCTAGCTTTATATTTAGGACAATTTGTGGCCTCTTTCAAGTGAGAAGAAAGATGTTAAATTCTCTTCCTAAAGAAGGTGTTTTATGGCATTCAGTAGATGTATTTGAGGATGGCCTCGATGTTCTTGTGGCAAAGCTGGAAACTATGCCACTATAGTATCTAAAGTGGGTATTGTGACACAGCTTGTTGATCCAAGGAGAAATCGGAAATGCAAATATGGAGTTCTAAAGGAATCCTGCTTCCCAATTTGGGGCACAATTGAAAATGACTTCAGGTCTTTCATTTTTTTCCCTTTCTCCTTCATTTGGAACAACAAGGGGAAGAAGGGTGGGTGAATGGTTGAACCTGAGTCTTCTTTTCATCCTGAATTACTTTTGTAACTTTCTGTGATACTGTTCCATGTTTAAATATCAAAGGAGTCTGAAACAAGTGCATTTCCAAGCCTACGTAAGTTGCACCTTGTGGCAAATAAGGAAGCGGTATTCAAACGGCGTGATGCGTTTATGGAAGAAAAAAGGAGCTTGATTGCAGCGGTGGGATTCGAACCCACGCCCCCGAAGAGACTGGAGCCTTAATCCAGCGCCTTAGACCGCTCGGCCACGCTACCTGCGCATGTTTCCGGCGGCTGTGTACTCACAACACGCACGCCATTTGGCAGCGTTCTGATCATTTCATTTTCTTTCTTGTCAAAAGGTTGCAAGTCCCGACAATATCTTTCCACACTCATGTGGCACTGCTGGCGGCATAGCTCATTTAGAGCGCCTTCACCTCTACAGGACGGCAAAAATACAAGAAAACTAGATCAATTCTAAAATATTACACATCCCCCTCTATTTATTCTCACACAGAACAAATATTATCCTAATATATATAAATATATATATATATATATATATCAAAAGAGTTTGAAGCGCAAGTTCCTCGTGTTACATTCAGGTGAAAGCTGCTAGCGTGTCAAATGACCACCTACAGGTGCAAACACAAGATAACAATTCACCACCAGCATAGGGAAAGTGCTGTGCCCAGTATTCAGCATTCAAATGCTGCCTCTAGGAAATCAATTCATGAACCTGTTTTGACTGGGAGTAAAGCAAAAAAAAAAGGAGGAACCCTTAAAATGACACGCTAAATTAACAAGAGGACTCTATTTTTGGGTCCCGACCCCCAGGTTAAAAACCACAGAATTCATTTGAAACAGTCAGGAATCCTGCAGCATGTCAATTTTACCTACTGTAGATCAGCAGGACTTTTCCAGTTTTGGCCATCAACATAATGAAATAATCCAAGTACGGGATATATAGATAATATATGCTAAGCATGCTAAGAATGGGGCGTGTGCCTTGCGCTTTTTATCCAACTCTGGTATGACAAGAGATCTGTGCTTATTCTTCTCCAAAGCAAAAGCAGCATGACCCCGACGTGATTTGAACACGCAACCTTCTGATCTGGAGTCAGACGCGCTACCGTTGCGCCACGAGGTCTCACTGTGCAGGAGTGAGTGGTCGTCAACAGAGTAGCCAACAAAGGTAGGTTATTTCCCCCAACCGACATAAAATTAGATAGATTCTGACATATTAAATATTCAGCCTAAAGAGGAAAGAAAATAAGTACTTTTCTTTTCAGCACAATACCACTGTAATTGAAGGCAAAGCCAAACAGAAAGGCACCAGCTAGCCAGTTTCTGTGTTTGCGGCAATGTGAAGCCATACCGGTTTAATTACATTACAATGGAACATGCAAATGCTGGGGTGAATCGTGCATGGTGTGGAATTCTCCACGTGACTTACTCTTTGCTAGCTTTATATTTAGGACAATTTGTGGCCTCTTTCAAGTGAGAAGAAAGATGTTAAATTCTCTTCCTAAAGAAGGTGTTTTATGGCATTCAGTAGATGTATTTGAGGATGGCCTCGATGTTCTTGTGGCAAAGCTGGAAACTATGCCACTATAGTATCTAAAGTGGGTATTGTGACACAGCTTGTTGATCCAAGGAGAAATCGGAAATGCAAATATGGAGTTCTAAAGGAATCCTGCTTCCCAATTTGGGGCACAATTGAAAATGACTTCAGGTCTTTCATTTTTTTCCCTTTCTCCTTCATTTGGAACAACAAGGGGAAGAAGGGTGGGTGAATGGTTGAACCTGAGTCTTCTTTTCATCCTGAATTACTTTTGTAACTTTCTGTGATACTGTTCCATGTTTAAAGATCAAAGGAGTATGAAACAAGTGCATTTCCAAGCCTACGTAAGTTGCACCTTGTGGCAAATAAGGAAGCGGTATTCAAACGGCGTGATGCGTTTATGGAAGAAAAAAGGAGCTTGATGGCAGCGGTGGGATTCGAACCCACGCCCCCGAAGAGACTGGAGCCTTAATCCAGCGCCTTAGACCGCTCGGCCACGCTACCTGCGCATGTTTCTGGCGGCTGTGTACTCACAACACGCACGCCATTTGGCAGCGTTCTGATCATTTCATTTTCTTTCTTGTCAAAAGGTTGCAAGTCCCGACAATATCTTTCCACACTCATGTGGCACTGCTGGCGGCATAGCTCATTTAGAGCGCCTTCACCTCTACAGGACGGCAAAAATACAAGAAAACTAGATCAATTCTAAAATATTACACATCCCCCTCTATTTATTCTCACACAGAACAAATATTATCCTAATATATATAAATATATATATATATATCAAAAGAGTTTGAAGCGCAAGTTCCTCGTGTTACATTCAGGTGAAAGCTGCTAGCGTGTCAAATGACCACCAACAGGTGCAAACACAAGATAACAATTCACCACCAGCATAGGGAAAGTGCTGTGCCCAGTATTCAGCATTCAAATGCTGCCTCTAGGAAATCAATTCATGAACCTGTTTTGACTGGGAGTAAAGCAAAAAAAAAAAGGAGGAACCCTTAAAATGACACGCTAAATTAACAAGAGGACTCTATTTTTGGGTCCCGACCCCCAGGTTAAAAACCACAGAATTCATTTGAAACAGTCAGGAATCCTGCAGCATGTCAATTTTACCTACTGTAGATCAGCAGGACTTTTCCAGTTTTGGCCATCAACATAATGAAATAATCCAAGTACGGGATATATAGATAATATATGCTAAGCATGCTAAGAATGGGGCGTGTGCCTTGCGCTTTTTATCCAACTCTGGTATGACAAGAGATCTGTGCTTATTCTTCTCCAAAGCAAAAGCAGCATGAACCCCGACGTGATTTCAACACAAACCTTCTGATCTGGAGTCAGACGCGCTACCGTTGCGCCACGAGGTCTCACTGTGCAGGTGGGAGTGGTCGTCAACAGAGTAGCCAACAAAGGTAGGTTATTTCCCCCAACCGACATAAAATTAGATAGATTCTGACATATTAAATATTCAGCCTAAAGAGGAAAGAAAATAAGTACTTTTCTTTTCAGCACAATACCACTGTAATTGAAGGCAAAGCCAAACAGAAAGGCACCAGCTAGCCAGTTTCTGTATTTGCGGCAATGTGAAGCCATACCGGTTTAATTACATTACAATGGAACATGCAAATGCTGGGGTGAATCGTGCATGGTGTGGAATTCTCCACGTGACTTACTCTTTGCTAGCTTTATATTTAGGACAATTTGTGGCCTCTTTCAAGTGAGAAGAAAGATGTTAAATTCTCTTCCTAAAGAAGGTGTTTTATGGCATTCAGTAGATGTATTTGAGGATGGCCTCGATGTTCTTGTGGCAAAGCTGGAAACTATGCCACTATAGTATCTAAAGTGGGTATTGTGACACAGCTTGTTGATCCAAGGAGAAATCAGAAATGCAAATATGGAGTTCTAAAGGAATCCTGCTTCCCAATTTGGGGCACAATTGAAAATGACTTCAGGTCTTTCATTTTTTTTCCTTTCTCCTTCATTTGGAACAACAAGGGGAAGAAGGGTGGGTGAATGGTTGAACCTGAGTCTTCTTTTCATCCTGAATTACTTTTGTAACTTTCTGTGATACTGTTCCATGTTTAAAGATCAAAGGAGTATGAAACAAGTACATTTCCAAGCCTACGTAAGTTGCACCTTGTGGCAAATAAGGAAGCGGTATTCAAACGGCGTGATGCGTTTATGGAAGAAAAAAGGAGCTTGATGGCAGCAGAGGGATTCGAACCCACGCCCCCGAAGAGACTGGAGCCTTAATCCAGCGCCTTAGACCGCTCGGCCACGCTACCTGCACATGTTTCTGGCGGCTGTGTACTCACAACACGCACGCCATTTGGCAGCGTTCTGATCATTTCATTTTCTTTCTTGTCAAAAGGTTGCAAGTCCCGACAATATCTTTCCACACTCATGTGGCACTGCTGGCGGCATAGCTCATTTAGAGCACCTTCACCTCTACAGGACGGCAAAAATACAAGAAAACTAGATCAATTCTAAAATATTACACATCCCCCTCTATTTATTCTCACACAGAACAAATATTATCCTAATATATATAAATATATATATATATATATATATCAAAAGAGTTTGAAGCGCAAGTTCCTCGTGTTACATTCAGGTGAAAGCTGCTAGCGTGTCAAATGACCACCTACAGGTGCAAACACAAGATAACAATTCACCACCAGCATAGGGAAAGTGCTGTGCCCAGTATTCAGCATTCAAATGCTGCCTCTAGGAAATCAATTCATGAACCTGTTTTGACTGGGAGTAAAGCAAAAAAAAAAGGAGGAACCCTTAAAATGACACGCTAAATTAACAAGAGGACTCTATTTTTGAGTCCCGACCCCCAGGTTAAAAACCACAGAATTCATTTGAAACAGTCAGGAATCCTGCAGCATGTCAATTTTACCTACTGTAGATCAGCAGGACTTTTCCAGTTTTGGCCATCAACATAATGAAATAATCCAAGTACGGGATATATAGATAATATATGCTAAGCATGCTAAGAATGGGGCGTGTGCCTTGCGCTTTTTATCCAACTCTGGTATGACAAGAGATCTGTGCTTATTCTTCTCCAAAGCAAAAGCAGCATGACCCCGTCGTGATTTGAACACGCAACCTTCTGATCTGGAGTCAGACGCGCTACCGTTGCGCCACGAGGTCTCACTGTGCAGGTGAGAGTGGTCGTCAACAGAGTAGCAAACAAAGGTAGGTTATTTCGCCCAACCGACATAAAATTAGATAGATTCTGACATATTAAATATTCAGCCTAAAGAGGAAAGAAAATAAGTACTTTTCTTTTCAGCACAATACCACTGTAATTGAAGGCAAAGCCAAACAGAAAGGCACCAGCTAGCCAGTTTCTGTGTTTGCGGCAATGTGAAGCCATACCGGTTTAATTACATTACAATGGAACATGCAAATGCTGGGGTGAATCGTGCATGGTGTGGAATTCTCCACGTGACTTACTCTTTGCTAGCTTTATATTTAGGACAATTTGTGGCCTCTTTCAAGTGAGAAGAAAGATGTTAAATTCTCTTCCTAAAGAAGGTGTTTTATGGCATTCAGTAAATGTATTTGAGGATGGCCTCGATGTTCTTGTGGCAAAGCTGGAAACTATGCCACTATAGTATCTAAAGTGGGTATTGTGACACAGCTTGTTGATCCAAGGAGAAATCAGAAATGCAAATATGGAGTTCTAAAGGAATCCTGCTTCCCAATTTGGGGCACAATTGAAAATGACTTCAGGTCTTTCATTTTTTTTCCTTTCTCCTTCATTTGGAACAACAAGGGGAAGAAGGGTGGGTGAATGGTTGAACCTGAGTCTTCTTTTCATCCTGAATTACTTTTGTAACTTTCTGTGATACTGTTCCATGTTTAAAGATCAAAGGAGTATGAAACAAGTGCATTTCCAAGCCTACGTAAGTTGCACCTTGTGGCAAATAAGGAAGCGGTATTCAAACGGCGTGATGCGTTTATGGAAGAAAAAAGGAGCTTGATGGCAGCGGTGGGATTCGAACCCACGCCCCCGAAGAGACTGGAGCCTTAATCCAGCGCCTTAGACCGCTCGGCCACGCTACCTGCGCATGTTTCTGGCGGCTGTGTACTCACAACACGCACGCCATTTGGCAGCGTTCTGATCATTTCATTTTCTTTCTTGTCAAAAGGTTGCAAGTCCCGACAATATCTTTCCACACTCATGTGGCACTGCTGGCGGCATAGCTCATTTAGAGCGCCTTCACCTCTACAGGACGGCAAAAATACAAGAAAACTAGATCAATTCTAAAATATTACACATCCCCCTCTATTTATTCTCACACAGAACAAATATTATCCTAATATATATAAATATATATATATATATCAAAAGAGTTTGAAGCGCAAGTTCCTCGTGTTACATTCAGGTGAAAGCTGCTAGCGTGTCAAATGACCACCAACAGGTGCAAACACAAGATAACAATTCACCACCAGCATAGGGAAAGTGCTGTGCCCAGTATTCAGCATTCAAATGCTGCCTCTAGGAAATCAATTCATGAACCTGTTTTGACTGGGAGTAAAGCAAAAAAAAAAAGGAGGAACCCTTAAAATGACACGCTAAATTAACAAGAGGACTCTATTTTTGGGTCCCGACCCCCAGGTTAAAAACCACAGAATTCATTTGAAACAGTCAGGAATCCTGCAGCATGTCAATTTTACCTACTGTAGATCAGCAGGACTTTTCCAGTTTTGGCCATCAACATAATGAAATAATCCAAGTACGGGATATATAGATAATATATGCTAAGCATGCTAAGAATGGGGCGTGTGCCTTGCGCTTTTTATCCAACTCTGGTATGACAAGAGATCTGTGCTTATTCTTCTCCAAAGCAAAAGCAGCATGAACCCCGACGTGATTTGAACACAAACCTTCTGATCTGGAGTCAGACGCGCTACCGTTGCGCCACGAGGTCTCACTGTGCAGGTGGGAGTGGTCGTCAACAGAGTAGCCAACAAAGGTAGGTTATTTCCCCCAACCGACATAAAATTAGATAGATTCTGACATATTAAATATTCAGCCTAAAGAGGAAAGAAAATAAGTACTTTTCTTTTCAGCACAATACCACTGTAATTGAAGGCAAAGCCAAACAGAAAGGCACCAGCTAGCCAGTTTCTGTGTTTGCGGCAATGTGAAGCCATACCGGTTTAATTACATTACAATGGAACATGCAAATGCTGGGGTGAATCGTGCATGGTGTGGAATTCTCCACGTGACTTACTCTTTGCTAGCTTTATATTTAGGACAATTTGTGGCCTCTTTCAAGTGAGAAGAAAGATGTTAAATTCTCTTCCTAAAGAAGGTGTTTTATGGCATTCAGTAGATGTATTTGAGGATGGCCTCGATGTTCTTGTGGCAAAGCTGGAAACTATGCCACTATAGTATCTAAAGTGGGTATTGTGACACAGCTTGTTGATCCAAGGAGAAATCAGAAATGCAAATATGGAGTTCTAAAGGAATCCTGCTTCCCAATTTGGGGCACAATTGAAAATGACTTCAGGTCTTTCATTTTTTTTCCTTTCTCCTTCATTTGGAACAACAAGGGGAAGAAGGGTGGGTGAATGGTTGAACCTGAGTCTTCTTTTCATCCTGAATTACTTTTGTAACTTTCTGTGATACTGTTCCATGTTTAAAGATCAAAGGAGTATGAAACAAGTACATTTCCAAGCCTACGTAAGTTGCACCTTGTGGCAAATAAGGAAGCGGTATTCAAACGGCGTGATGCGTTTATGGAAGAAAAAAGGAGCTTGATGGCAGCGGTGGGATTCGAACCCACGCACCCGAAGAGACTGGAGCCTTAATCCAGCGCCTTAGACCGCTCGGCCACGCTACCTGCGCATGTTTCTGGCGGCTGTGTACTCACAACACGCACGCCATTTGGCAGCGTTCTGATCATTTCATTTTCTTTCTTGTCAAAAGGTTGCAAGTCCCGACAATATCTTTCCACACTCATGTGGCACTGCTGGCGGCATAGCTCATTTAGAGCACCTTCACCTCTACAGGACGGCAAAAATACAAGAAAACTAGATCAATTCTAAAATATTACACATCCCCCTCTATTTATTCTCACACAGAACAAATATTATCCTAATATATATAAATATATATATATATATATATCAAAAGAGTTTGAAGCGCAAGTTCCTCGTGTTACATTCAGGTGAAAGCTGCTAGCGTGTCAAATGACCACCTACAGGTGCAAACACAAGATAACAATTCACCACCAGCATAGGGAAAGTGCTGTGCCCAGTATTCAGCATTCAAATGCTGCCTCTAGGAAATCAATTCATGAACCTGTTTTGACTGGGAGTAAAGCAAAAAAAAAAAGGAGGAACCCTTAAAATGACACGCTAAATTAACAAGAGGACTCTATTTTTGGGTCCCGACCCCCAGGTTAAAAACCACAGAATTCATTTGAAACAGTCAGGAATCCTGCAGCATGTCAATTTTACCTGCTGTAGATCAGCAGGACTTTTCCAGTTTTGGCCATCAACATAATGAAATAATCCAAGTACGGGATATATAGATAATATATGCTAAGCATGCTAAGAATGGGGCGTGTGCCTTGCGCTTTTTATCCAACTCTGGTATGACAAGAGATCTGTGCTTATTCTTCTCCAAAGCAAAAGCAGCATGACCCCGTCGTGATTTGAACACGCAACCTTCTGATCTGGAGTCAGACGCGCTACCATTGCGCCACGAGGTCTCACTGTGCAGGTGGGAGTGGTCGTCAACAGAGTAGCCAACAGTAGGTTATTTCGCCCAACCGACATAAAATTAGATAGATTCTGACATATTAAATATTCAGCCTAAAGCGGAAAGAAAATAAGTACTTTTCTTTTCAGCACAATACCACTGTAATTGAAGGCAAAGCCAAACAGAAAGGCACCAGCTAGCCAGTTTCTGTGTTTGCGGCAATGTGAAGCCATACCGGTTTAATTACATTACAATGGAACATGCAAATGCTGGGGTGAATCGTGCATGGTGTGGAATTCTCCACGTGACTTACTCTTTGCTAGCTTTATATTTAGGACAATTTGTGGCCTCTTTCAAGTGAGAAGAAAGATGTTAAATTCTCTTCCTAAAGAAGGTGTTTTATGGCATTCAGTAGATGTATTTGAGGATGGCCTCGATGTTCTTGTGGCAAAGCTGGAAACTATGCCACTATAGTATCTAAAGTGGGTATTGTGACACAGCTTGTTGATCCAAGGAGAAATCGGAATGCACATATGGAGTTCTAAAGGAATCCTGCTTCCCAATTTGGGGCACAATTGAAAATGACTTAATGTCTTTCATTTTTTTTCCTTTCTCCTTCATTTGGAACAACAAGGGGAAGAAAGGTGGGTGAATGGTTGAACCTGAGTCTTCTTTTCATCCTGAATTACTTTTGTAACTTTCTGTGATACTGTTCCATGTTTAAAGATCAAAGGAGTATGAAACAAGTGCATTTCCAAGCCTACGTAAGTTGCACCTTGTGGCAAATAAGGAAGCGGTATTCAAACGGCGTGATGCGTTTATGGAAGAAAAAAGGAGCTTGATGGCAGCGGTGGGATTCGAACCCACGCCCCCGAAGAGACTGGAGCCTTAATCCAGCGCCTTAGACCGCTCGGCCACGCTACCTGCGCATGTTTCCGGCGGCTGTGTACTCACAACACACACGCCATTTGGCAGCGTTCTGATCATTTCATTTTCTTTCTTGTCAAAAGGTTGCAAGTCCCGACAATATCTTTCCACACTCATGTGGCACGGCTGGCGGCATAGCTCATTTAGAGCGCCTTCACCTCTACAGGACGGCAAAAATACAAGAAAACTAGATCAATTCTAAAATATTACACATCCCCCTCTATTTATTCTCACACAGAACAAATATTATCCTAATATATATAAATATATATATATATATATCAAAAGAGTTTGAAGCGCAAGTTCCTCGTGTTACATTCAGGTGAAAGCTGCTAGCGTGTCAAATGACCACCTACAGGTGCAAACAGAAGATAACAATTCACCACCAGCATAGGGAAAGTGCTGTGCCCAGTATTCAGCATTCAAATGCTGCCTCTAGGAAATCAATTCTTGAACCTGTTTTGACTGGGAGTAAAGCAAAAAAAAAAGGAGGAACCCTTAAAATGACACGCTAAATTAACAAGAGGACTCTATTTTTGGGTCCCGACCCCCAGGTTAAAAACCACAAAATTCATTTGAAACAGTCAGGAATCCTGCAGCATGTCAATTTTACCTACTGTAGATCAGCAGGACTTTTCCAGTTTTGGCCATCAACATAATGAAATAATCCAAGTACGGGATATATAGATAATATATGCTAAGCATGCTAAGAATGGGGCGTGTGCCTTGCGCTTTTTATCCAACTCTGGTATGACAAGAGATCTGTGCTTATTCTTCTCCAAAGCTAAAGCAGCATGACCCCGACGTGATTTGAACACGCAACCTTCTGATCAGGAGTCAGACGCGCTACCGTTGCACCACGAGGTCTCACTGTCAGGTGGGAGTGGTCGTCAACAGAGTAGCCAACAAAGGTAGGTTATTTCCCCCAACCGACATAAAATTAGATAGATTCTGACATATTAAATATTCAGCCTAAAGAGGAAAGAAAATAAGTACTTTTCTTTTCAGCACAATACCACTGTAATTGAAGGCAAAGCCAAACAGAAAGGCACCAGCTAGCCAGTTTCTGTGTTTGCGGCAATGTGAAGCCATACCGGTTTAATTACATTACAATGGAACATGCAAATGCTGGGGTGAATCGTGCATGGTGTGGAATTCTCCACGTGACTTACTCTTTGCTAGCTTTATATTTAGGACAATTTGTGGCCTCTTTCAAGTGAGAAGAAAGATGTTAAATTCTCTTCCTAAAGAAGGTGTTTTATGGCATTCAGTAGATGTATTTGAGGATGGCCTCGATGTTCTTGTGGCAAAGCTGGAAACTATGCCACTATAGTATCTAAAGTGGGTATTGTGACACAGCTTGTTGATCCAAGGAGAAATCGGAAATGCAAATATGGAGTTCTAAAGGAATCCTGCTTCCCAATTTGGGGCACAATTGAAAATGACTTCAGGTCTTTCATTTTTTTTCCTTTCTCCTTCATTTGAAACAACAAGGGGAAGAAGGGTGGGTGAATGGTTGAACCTGAGTCTTCTTTTCATCCTGAATTACTTTTGTAACTTTCTGTGATACTGTTCCATGTTTAAATATCAAAGGAGTATGAAACAAGTGCATTTCCAAGCCTACGTAAGTTGCACCTTGTGGCAAATAAGGAAGCGGTATTCAAACGGCGTGATGCGTTTATGGAAGAAAAAAGGAGCTTGATGGCAGCGGTGGGATTCAAACCCACACCCCCGAAGAGACAGGAGCCTTAATCCAGCTCCTTAGACCACTCGGCCACGCTACCTGCGCATGTTTCCGGCGGCTGTGTACTCACAACACGCACGCCATTTGGCAGCGTTCTGATCATTTCATTTTCTTTCTTGTCAAAAGGTTGCAAGTCCCGACAATATCTTTCCACACTCATGTGGCACTGCTGGCGGCATAGCTCATTTAGAGCGCCTTCACCTCTACAGGACGGCAAAAATACAAGAAAACTAGATCAATTCTAAAATATTACACATCCCCCTCTATTTATTCTCACACAGAACAAATATTATCCTAATATATATAAATATATATATATATATATCAAAAGAGTTTGAAGCGCAAGTTCCTCGTGTTACATTCAGGTGAAAGCTGCTAGCGTGTCAAATGACCACCAACAGGTGCAAACACAAGATAACAATTCACCACCAGCATAGGGAAAGTGCTGTGCCCAGTATTCAGCATTCAAATGCTGCCTCTAGGAAATCAATTCATGAACCTGTTTTGACTGGGAGTAAAGCAAAAAAAAAAGGAGGAACCCTTAAAATGACACGCTAAATTAACAAGAGGACTCTATTTTTGGGTCCCGACCCCCAGGTTAAAAACCACAGAATTCATTTGAAACAGTCATGAATCCTGCAGCATGTCAATTTTACCTACTGTAGATCAGCAGGACTTTTCCAGTTTTGGCCATCAACATAATGAAATAATCCAAGTACGGGATATATAGATAATATATGCTAAGCATGCTAAGAATGGGGCGTGTGCCTTGCGCTTTTTATCCAACTCTGGTATGACAAGAGATCTGTGCTTATTCTTCTCCAAAGCAAAAGCAGCATGACCCCCGACGTGATTTGAACACGCAACCTTCTGATCTGGAGTCAGACGCGCTACCGTCGCGCCACAAGGTCTCACTGTGCAGGTGGGAGTGGTCGTCAACAGAGTAGCCAACAAAGGTAGGTTATTTCCCCCAACCGACATAAAATTAGATAGATTCTGACATATTAAATATTCAGCCTAAAGAGGAAAGAAAATAAGTACTTTTCTTTTCAGCACAATACCACTGTAATTGAAGGCAAAGCCAAACAGAAAGGCACCAGCTAGCCAGTTTCTGTGTTTGCGGCAATGTGAAGCCATACCGGTTTAATTACATTACAATGGAACATGCAAATGCTGGGGTGAATCGTGCATGGTGTGGAATTCTCCACGTGACTTACTCTTTGCTAGCTTTATATTTAGGACAATTTGTGGCCTCTTTCAAGTGAGAAGAAAGATGTTAAATTCTCTTCCTAAAGAAGGTGTTTTATGGCATTCAGTAGATGTATTTGAGGATGGCCTCGATGTTCTTGTGGCAAAGCTGGAAACTATGCCACTATAGTATCTAAAGTGGGTATTGTGACACAGCTTGTTGATCCAAGGAGAAATCGGAAATGCAAATATGGAGTTCTAAAGGAATCCTGCTTCCCAATTTGGGGCACAATTGAAAATGACTTCAGGTCTTTCATTTTTTTCCCTTTCTCCTTCATTTGGAACAACAAGGGGAAGAAGGGTGGGTGAATGGTTGAACCTGAGTCTTCTTTTCATCCTGAATTACTTTTGTAACTTTCTGTGATACTGTTCCATGTTTAAAGATCAAAGGAGTATGAAACAAGTGCATTTCCAAGCCTACGTAAGTTGCACCTTGTGGCAAATAAGGAAGCGGTATTCAAACGGCGTGATGCGTTTATGGAAGAAAAAAGGAGCTTGATGGCAGCGGTGGGATTCGAACCCACGCCCCCGAAGAGACTGGAGCCTTAATCCAGCGCCTTAGACCGCTCGGCCACGCTACCTGCACATGTTTCTGGCGGCTGTGTACTCACAACACGCACGCCATTTGGCAGTGTTCTGATCATTTCATTTTCTTTCTTGTCAAAAGGTTGCAAGTCCCGACAATATCTTTCCACACTCATGTGGCACTGCTGGCGGCATAGCTCATTTAGAGCGCCTTCACCTCTACAGGACGGCAAAAATACAAGAAAACTAGATCAATTCTAAAATATTACACATCCCCCTCTATTTATTCTCACACAGAACAAATATTATCCTAATATATATAAATATATATATATATATCAAAAGAGTTTGAAGCGCAAGTTCCTCGTGTTACATTCAGGTGAAAGCTGCTAGCGTGTCAAATGACCACCAACAGGTGCAAACACAAGATAACAATTCACCACCAGCATAGGGAAAGTGCTGTGCCCAGTATTCAGCATTCAAATGCTGCCTCTAGGAAATCAATTCATGAACCTGTTTTGACTGGGAGTAAAGCAAAAAAAAAAAGGAGGAACCCTTAAAATGACACGCTAAATTAACAAGAGGACTCTATTTTTGGGTCCCGACCCCCAGGTTAAAAACCACAGAATTCATTTGAAACAGTCAGGAATCCTGCAACATGTCAATTTTACCTACTGTAGATCAGCAGGACTTTTCCAGTTTTGGCCATCAACATAATGAAATAATCCAAGTACGGGATATATAGATAATATATGCTAAGCATGCTAAGAATGGGGCGTGTGCCTTGCGCTTTTTATCCAACTCTGGTATGACAAGAGATCTGTGCTTATTCTTCTCCAAAGCAAAAGCAGCATGACCCCGATGTGATTTGAACACGCAACCTTCTGATCTGGAGTCAGACGCGCTACCGTTGCGCCATGAGGTCTCACTGTGCAGGTGGGAGTGGTCGTCAACAGAGTAGCCAACAAAGGTAGGTTATTTCCCCCAACCGACATAAAATTAGATAGATTCTGACATATTAAATATTCAGCCTAAAGAGGAAAGAAAATAAGTACTTTTCTTTTCAGCACAATACCACTGTAATTGAAGGCAAAGCCAAACAGAAAGGCACCAGCTAGCCAGTTTCTGTGTTTGCGGCAATGTGAAGCCATACCGGTTTAATTACATTACAATGGAACATGCAAATGCTGGGGTGAATCGTGCATGGTGTGGAATTCTCCACGTGACTTACTCTTTGCTAGCTTTATATTTAGGACAATTTGTGGCCTCTTTCAAGTGAGAAGAAAGATGTTAAATTCTCTTCCTAAAGAAGGTGTTTTATGGCATTCAGTAGATGTATTTGAGGATGGCCTCGATGTTCTTGTGGCAAAGCAGGAAACTATGCCACTATTGTATCTAAAGTGGGTATTGTGACACAGCTTGTTGATCCAAGGAGAAATCGGAAATGCAAATATGGAGTTCTAAAGGAATCCTGCTTCCCAATTTGGGGCACAATTGAAAATGACTTCAGGTCTTTCATTTTTTTCCCTTTCTCCTTCATTTGGAACAACAAGGGGAAGAAGGGTGGGTGAATGGTTGAACCTGAGTCTTCTTTTCATCCTGAATTACTTTTGTAACTTTCTGTGATACTGTTCCATGTTTAAAGATCAAAGGAGTATGAAACAAGTACATTTCCAAGCCTACGTAAGTTGCACCTTGTGGCAAATAAGGAAGCGGTATTCAAACGGCGTGATGCGTTTATGGAAGAAAAAAGGAGCTTGATGGCAGCGGTGGGATTCGAACCCACGCCCCCGAAGAGACTGGAGCCTTAATCCAGCGCCTTAGACCGCTCGGCCACGCTACCTGCACATGTTTCTGGCGGCTGTGTACTCACAACACGCACGCCATTTGGCAGCGTTCTGATCATTTCATTTTCTTTCTTGTCAAAAGGTTGCAAGTCCCGACAATATCTTTCCACACTCATGTGGCACTGCTGGCGGCATAGCTCATTTAGAGCACCTTCACCTCTACAGGACGGCAAAAATACAAGAAAACTAGATCAATTCTAAAATATTACACATCCCCCTCTATTTATTCTCACACAGAACAAATATTATCCTAATATATATAAATATATATATATATATATATATATCAAAAGAGTTTGAAGCGCAAGTTCCTCGTGTTACATTCAGGTGAAAGCTGCTAGCGTGTCAAATGACCACCAACAGGTGCAAACACAAGATAACAATTCACCACCAGCATAGGGAAAGTGCTGTGCCCAGTATTCAGCATTCAAATGCTGCCTCTAGGAAATCAATTCATGAACCTGTTTTGACTGGGAGTAAAGCAAAAAAAAAAAGGAGGAACCCTTAAAATGACACGCTAAATTAACAAGAGGACTCTATTTTTGGGTCCCGACCCCCAGGTTAAAAACCACAGAATTCATTTGAAACAGTCAGGAATCCTGCAGCATGTCAATTTTACCTACTGTAGATCAGCAGGACTTTTCCAGTTTTGGCCATCAACATAATGAAATAATCCAAGTACGGGATATATAGATAATATATGCTAAGCATGCTAAGAATGGGGCGTGTGCCTTGCGCTTTTTATCCAACTCTGGTATGACAAGAGATCTGTGCTTATTCTTCTCCAAAGCAAAAGCAGCATGAACCCCGACGTGATTTCAACACAAACCTTCTGATCTGGAGTCAGACGCGCTACCGTTGCGCCACGAGGTCTCACTGTGCAGGTGGGAGTGGTCGTCAACAGAGTAGCCAACAAAGGTAGGTTATTTCCCCCAACCGACATAAAATTAGATAGATTCTGACATATTAAATATTCAGCCTAAAGAGGAAAGAAAATAAGTACTTTTCTTTTCAGCACAATACCACTGTAATTGAAGGCAAAGCCAAACAGAAAGGCACCAGCTAGCCAGTTTCTGTGTTTGCGGCAATGTGAAGCCATACCGGTTTAATTACATTACAATGGAACATGCAAATGCTGGGGTGAATCGTGCATGGTGTGGAATTCTCCACGTGACTTACTCTTTGCTAGCTTTATATTTAGGACAATTTGTGGCCTCTTTCAAGTGAGAAGAAAGATGTTAAATTCTCTTCCTAAAGAAGGTGTTTTATGGCATTCAGTAGATGTATTTGAGGATGGCCTCGATGTTCTTGTGGCAAAGCTGGAAACTATGCCACTATAGTATCTAAAGTGGGTATTGTGACACAGCTTGTTGATCCAAGGAGAAATCAGAAATGCAAATATGGAGTTCTAAAGGAATCCTGCTTCCCAATTTGGGGCACAATTGAAAATGACTTCAGGTCTTTCATTTTTTTTCCTTTCTCCTTCATTTGGAACAACAAGGGGAAGAAGGGTGGGTGAATGGTTGAACCTGAGTCTTCTTTTCATCCTGAATTACTTTTGTAACTTTCTGTGATACTGTTCCATGTTTAAAGATCAAAGGAGTATGAAACAAGTACATTTCCAAGCCTACGTAAGTTGCACCTTGTGGCAAATAAGGAAGCGGTATTCAAACGGCGTGATGCGTTTATGGAAGAAAAAAGGAGCTTGATGGCAGCGGTGGGATTCGAACCCACGCACCCGAAGAGACTGGAGCCTTAATCCAGCGCCTTAGACCGCTCGGCCATGCTACCTGCGCATGTTTCTGGCGGCTGTGTACTCACAACACGCACGCCATTTGGCAGCGTTCTGATCATTTCATTTTCTTTCTTGTCAAAAGGTTGCAAGTCCCGACAATATCTTTCCACACTCATGTGGCACTGCTGGCGGCATAGCTCATTTAGAGCCCCCTTACCTCTACAGGACGGCAAAAATACAAGAAAACTAGATCAATTCTAAAATATTACACATCCCCCTCTATTTATTCTCACACAGAACAAATATTATCCTAATATATATAAATATATATATATATATATCAAAAGAGTTTGAAGCGCAAGTTCCTCGTGTTACATTCAGGTGAAAGCTGCTAGCGTGTCAAATGACCACCTACAGGTGCAAACACAAGATAACAATTCACGACCAGCATAGGGAAAGTGCTGTGCCCAGTATTCAGCATTCAAATGCTGCCTCTAGGAAATCAATTCATGAACCTGTTTTGACTGGGAGTAAAGCAAAAAAAAAAAGGAGGAACCCTTAAAATGACACGCTAAATTAACAAGAGGACTCTATTTTTGGGTCCCGACCCCCAGGTTAAAAACCACAGAATTCATTTGAAACAGTCAGGAATCCTGCAGCATGTCAATTTTACCTACTGTAGATCAGCAGGACTTTTCCAGTTTTGGCCATCAACATAATGAAATAATCCAAGTACGGGATATATAGATAATATATGCTAAGCATGCTAAGAATGGGGCGTGTGCCTTGCGCTTTTTATCCAACTCTGGTATGACAAGAGATCTGTGCTTATTCTTCTCCAAAGCAAAAGCAGCATGACCCTGTCGTGATTTGAACACGCAACCTTCTGATCTAGAGTCAGACGCGCTACCATTGCGCCACGAGGTCTCACTGTGCAGGTGGGAGTGGTCGTCAACAGAGTAGCCAACAAAGGTAGGTTATTTCGCCCAACCGACATAAAATTAGATAGATTCTGACATATTAAATATTCAGCCTAAAGAGGAAAGAAAATAAGTACTTTTCTTTTCAGCACAATACCACTGTAATTGAAGGCAAAGCCAAACAGAAAGGCACCAGCTAGCCAGTTTCTGTGTTTGCGGCAATGTGAAGCCATACCGGTTTAATTACATTACAATGGAACATGCAAATGCTGGGGTGAATCGTGCATGGTGTGGAATTCTCCACGTGACTTACTCTTTGCTAGCTTTATATTTAGGACAATTTGTGGCCTCTTTCAAGTGAGAAGAAAGATGTTAAATTCTCTTCCTAAAGAAGGTGTTTTATGGCATTCAGTAGATGTATTTGAGGATGGCCTCGATGTTCTTGTGGCAAAGCTGGAAACTATGCCACTATAGTATCTAAAGTGGGTATTGTGACACAGCTTGTTGATCCAAGGAGAAATCGGAATGCACATATGGAGTTCTAAAGGAATCCTGCTTCCCAATTTGGGGCACAATTGAAAATGACTTAATGTCTTTCATTTTTTTTCCTTTCTCCTTCATTTGGAACAACAAGGGGAAGAAAGGTGGGTGAATGCTTGAACCTGAGTCTTCTTTTCATCCTGAATTACTTTTGTAACTTTCTGTGATACTGTTCCATGTTTAAAGATCAAAGGAGTATGAAACAAGTGCATTTCCAAGCCTACGTAAGTTGCACCTTGTGGCAAATAAGGAAGCGGTATTCAAACGGCGTGATGCGTTTATGGAAGAAAAAAGGAGCTTGATGGCAGCGGTGGGATTCGAACCCACGCCCCCGAAGAGACTGGAGCCTTAATCCAGCGCCTTAGACCGCTCGGCCACGCTACCTGCGCATGTTTCCGGCGGCTGTGTACTCACAACACACACGCCATTTGGCAGCGTTCTGATCATTTCATTTTCTTTCTTGTCAAAAGGTTGCAAGTCCCGACAATATCTTTCCACACTCATGTGGCACGGCTGGCGGCATAGCTCATTTAGAGCGCCTTCACCTCTACAGGACGGCAAAAATACAAGAAAACTAGATCAATTCTAAAATATTACACATCCCCCTCTATTTATTCTCACACAGAACAAATATTATCCTAATATATATAAATATATATCTATATATATCAAAAGAGTTTGAAGCGCAAGTTCCTCGTGTTACATTCAGGTGAAAGCTGCTAGCGTGTCAAATGACCACCTACAGGTGCAAACAGAAGATAACAATTCACCACCAGCATAGGGAAAGTGCTGTGCCCAGTATTCAGCATTCAAATGCTGCCTCTAGGAAATCAATTCTTGAACCTGTTTTGACTGGAAGTAAAGCAAAAAAAAAAGGAGGAACCCTTAAAATGACACGCTAAATTAACAAGAGGACTCTATTTTTGGGTCCCGACCCCCAGGTTAAAAACCACAAAATTCATTTGAAACAGTCAGGAATCCTGCAGCATGTCAATTTTACCTACTGTAGATCAGCAGGACTTTTCCAGTTTTGGCCATCAACATAATGAAATAATCCAAGTACGGGATATATAGATAATATATGCTAAGCATGCGGCGTGTGCCTTGTGCTTTTTATCCAACTCTGGTATGACAAGAGATCTGTGCTTATTCTTCTCCAAAGCTAAAGCAGCATGACCCCGACGTGATTTGAACATGCAACCTTCTGATCTGGAGCCAGACGCGCTACCGTTGCACCACGAGGTCTCACTGTGCAGGTGGGAGTGGTCGTCAACAGAGTAGCCAACAAAGGTAGGTTATTTCCCCCAACCGACATAAAATTAGATAGATTCTGACATATTAAATATTCAGCCTAAAGAGGAAAGAAAATAAGTACTTTTCTTTTCAGCACAATACCACTGTAATTGAAGGCAAAGCCAAACAGAAAGGCACCAGCTAGCCAGTTTCTGTGTTTGCGGCAATGTGAAGCCATACCGGTTTAATTACATTACAATGGAACATGCAAATGCTGGGGTGAATCGTGCATGGTGTGGAATTCTCCACGTGACTTACTCTTTGCTAGCTTTATATTTAGGACAATTTGTGGCCTCTTTCAAGTGAGAAGAAAGATGTTAAATTCTCTTCCTAAAGAAGGTGTTTTATGGCATTCAGTAGATGTATTTGAGGATGGCCTCGATGTTCTTGTGGCAAAGCTGGAAACTATGCCACTATAGTATCTAAAGTGGGTATTGTGACACAGCTTGTTGATCCAAGGAGAAATCGGAAATGCAAATATGGAGTTCTAAAGGAATCCTGCTTCCCAATTTGGGGCACAATTGAAAATGACTTCAGGTCTTTCATTTTTTTTCCTTTCTCCTTCATTTGAAACAACAAGGGGAAGAATGGTGGGTGAATGGTTGAACCTGAGTCTTCTTTTCATCCTGAATTACTTTTGTAACTTTCTGTGATACTGTTCCATGTTTAAATATCAAAGGAGTATGAAACAAGTGCATTTCCAAGCCTACGTAAGTTGCACCTTGTGGCAAATAAGGAAGCGGTATTCAAACGGCGTAATGCGTTTATGGAAGAAAAAAGGAGCTTGATGGCAGCGGTGGGATTCAAACCCACGCCCCCGAAGAGACAGGAGCCTTAATCCAGCGCCTTAGACCGCTCGGCCACGCTACCTGCGCATGTTTCCGGCGGCTGTGTACTCACAACACGCACGCCATTTGGCAGCGTTCTGATCATTTCATTTTCTTTCTTGTCAAAAGGTTGCAAGTCCCGACAATATCTTTCCACACTCATGTGGCACTGCTGGCGGCATAGCTCATTTAGAGCGCCTTCACCTCTACAGGACGGCAAAAATACAAGAAAACTAGATCAATTCTAAAATATTACACATCCCCCTCTATTTATTCTCACACAGAACAAATATTATCCTAATATATATAAATATATATATATATATATATCAAAAGAGTTTGAAGCGCAAGTTCCTCGTGTTACATTCAGGTGAAAGCTGCTAGCGTGTCAAATGACCACCAACAGGTGCAAACACAAGATAACAATTCACCACCAGCATAGGGAAAGTGCTGTGCCCAGTATTCAGCATTCAAATGCTGCCTCTAGGAAATCAATTCATGAACCTGTTTTGACTGGGAGTAAAGCAAAAAAAAAAGGAGGAACCCTTAAAATGACACGCTAAATTAACAAGAGGACTCTATTTTTGGGTCCCGACCCCCAGGTTAAAAACCACAGAATTCATTTGAAACAGTCAGGAATCCTACAGCATGTCAATTTTACCTACTGTAGATCAGCAGGACTTTTCCAGTTTTGGCCATCAACATAATGAAATAATCCAAGTACGGGATATATAGATAATATATGCTAAGCATGCTAAGAATGGGGCGTGTGCCTTGCGCTTTTTATCCAACTCTGGTATGACAAGAGATCTGTGCTTATTCTTCTCCAAAGCAAAAGCAGCATGACCCCCGACGTGATTTGAACACGCAACCTTCTGATCTGGAGTCAGACGCGCTACCGTTGCGCCACGAGGTCTCACTGTGCAAGTGGGAGTGGTCGTCAACAGAGTAGCCAACAAAGGTAGGTTATTTCCCCCAACCGACATAAAATTAGATAGATTCTGACATATTAAATATTCAGCCTAAAGAGGAAAGAAAATAAGTACTTTTCTTTTCAGCACAATACCACTGTAATTGAAGGCAAAGCCAAACAGAAAGGCACCAGCTAGCCAGTTTCTGTGTTTGCGGCAATGTGAAGCCATACCGGTTTAATTACATTACAATGGAACATGCAAATGCTGGGGTGAATCGTGCATGGTGTGGAATTCTCCACGTGACTTACTCTTTGCTAGCTTTATATTTAGGACAATTTGTGGCCTCTTTCAAGTGAGAAGAAAGATGTTAAATTCTCTTCCTAAAGAAGGTGTTTTATGGCATTCAGTAGATGTATTTGAGGATGGCCTCGATGTTCTTGTGGCAAAGCTGGAAACTATGCCACTATAGTATCTAAAGTGGGTATTGTGACACAGCTTGTTGATCCAAGGAGAAATCGGAAATGCAAATATGGAGTTCTAAAGGAATCCTGCTTCCCAATTTGGGGCACAATTGAAAATGACTTCAGGTCTTTCATTTTTTTCCCTTTCTCCTTCATTTGGAACAACAAGGGGAAGAAGGGTGGGTGAATGGTTGAACCTGAGTCTTCTTTTCATCCTGAATTACTTTTGTAACTTTCTGTGATACTGTTCCATGTTTAAAGATCAAAGGAGTATGAAACAAGTACATTTCCAAGCCTACGTAAGTTGCACCTTGTGGCAAATAAGGAAGCGGTATTCAAACGGCGTGATGCGTTTATGGAAGAAAAAAGGAGCTTGATGGCAGCGGTGGGATTCGAACCCACGCCCCCGAAGAGACTGGAGCCTTAATCCAGCGCCTTAGACCGCTCGGCCACGCTACCTGCACATGTTTCTGGCGGCTGTGTACTCACAACACGCACGCCATTTGGCAGCGTTCTGATCATTTCATTTTCTTTCTTGTCAAAAGGTTGCAAGTCCCGACAATATCTTTCCACACTCATGTGGCACTGCTGGCGGCATAGCTCATTTAGAGCACCTTCACCTCTACAGGACGGCAAAAATACAAGAAAACTAGATCAATTCTAAAATATTACACATCCCCCTCTATTTATTCTCACACAGAACAAATATTATCCTAATATATATAAATATATATATATATATATATATATCAAAAGAGTTTGAAGCGCAAGTTCCTCGTGTTACATTCAGGTGAAAGCTGCTAGCGTGTCAAATGACCACCAACAGGTGCAAACACAAGATAACAATTCACCACCAGCATAGGGAAAGTGCTGTGCCCAGTATTCAGCATTCAAATGCTGCCTCTAGGAAATCAATTCATGAACCTGTTTTGACTGGGAGTAAAGCAAAAAAAAAAAGGAGGAACCCTTAAAATGACACGCTAAATTAACAAGAGGACTCTATTTTTGGGTCCCGACCCCCAGGTTAAAAACCACAGAATTCATTTGAAACAGTCAGGAATCCTGCAGCATGTCAATTTTACCTACTGTAGATCAGCAGGACTTTTCCAGTTTTGGCCATCAACATAATGAAATAATCCAAGTACGGGATATATAGATAATATATGCTAAGCATGCTAAGAATGGGGCGTGTGCCTTGCGCTTTTTATCCAACTCTGGTATGACAAGAGATCTGTGCTTATTCTTCTCCAAAGCAAAAGCAGCATGAACCCCGACGTGATTTCAACACAAACCTTCTGATCTGGAGTCAGACGCGCTACCGTTGCGCCACGAGGTCTCACTGTGCAGGTGGGAGTGGTCGTCAACAGAGTAGCCAACAAAGGTAGGTTATTTCCCCCAACCGACATAAAATTAGATAGATTCTGACATATTAAATATTCAGCCTAAAGAGGAAAGAAAATAAGTACTTTTCTTTTCAGCACAATACCACTGTAATTGAAGGCAAAGCCAAACAGAAAGGCACCAGCTAGCCAGTTTCTGTGTTTGCGGCAATGTGAAGCCATACCGGTTTAATTACATTACAATGGAACATGCAAATGCTGGGGTGAATCGTGCATGGTGTGGAATTCTCCACGTGACTTACTCTTTGCTAGCTTTATATTTAGGACAATTTGTGGCCTCTTTCAAGTGAGAAGAAAGATGTTAAATTCTCTTCCTAAAGAAGGTGTTTTATGGCATTCAGTAGATGTATTTGAGGATGGCCTCGATGTTCTTGTGGCAAAGCTGGAAACTATGCCACTATAGTATCTAAAGTGGGTATTGTGACACAGCTTGTTGATCCAAGGAGAAATCAGAAATGCAAATATGGAGTTCTAAAGGAATCCTGCTTCCCAATTTGGGGCACAATTGAAAATGACTTCAGGTCTTTCATTTTTTTTCCTTTCTCCTTCATTTGGAACAACAAGGGGAAGAAGGGTGGGTGAATGGTTGAACCTGAGTCTTCTTTTCATCCTGAATTACTTTTGTAACTTTCTGTGATACTGTTCCATGTTTAAAGATCAAAGGAGTATGAAACAAGTACATTTCCAAGCCTACGTAAGTTGCACCTTGTGGCAAATAAGGAAGCGGTATTCAAACGGCGTGATGCGTTTATGGAAGAAAAAAGGAGCTTGATGGCAGCGGTGGGATTCGAACCCACGCACCCGAAGAGACTGGAGCCTTAATCCAGCGCCTTAGACCGCTCGGCCATGCTACCTGCGCATGTTTCTGGCGGCTGTGTACTCACAACACGCACGCCATTTGGCAGCGTTCTGATCATTTCATTTTCTTTCTTGTCAAAAGGTTGCAAGTCCCGACAATATCTTTCCACACTCATGTGGCACTGCTGGCGGCATAGCTCATTTAGAGCCCCCTTACCTCTACAGGACGGCAAAAATACAAGAAAACTAGATCAATTCTAAAATATTACACATCCCCCTCTATTTATTCTCACACAGAACAAATATTATCCTAATATATATAAATATATATATATATATATCAAAAGAGTTTGAAGCGCAAGTTCCTCGTGTTACATTCAGGTGAAAGCTGCTAGCGTGTCAAATGACCACCTACAGGTGCAAACACAAGATAACAATTCACGACCAGCATAGGGAAAGTGCTGTGCCCAGTATTCAGCATTCAAATGCTGCCTCTAGGAAATCAATTCATGAACCTGTTTTGACTGGGAGTAAAGCAAAAAAAAAAAGGAGGAACCCTTAAAATGACACGCTAAATTAACAAGAGGACTCTATTTTTGGGTCCCGACCCCCAGGTTAAAAACCACAGAATTCATTTGAAACAGTCAGGAATCCTGCAGCATGTCAATTTTACCTACTGTAGATCAGCAGGACTTTTCCAGTTTTGGCCATCAACATAATGAAATAATCCAAGTACGGGATATATAGATAATATATGCTAAGCATGCTAAGAATGGGGCGTGTGCCTTGCGCTTTTTATCCAACTCTGGTATGACAAGAGATCTGTGCTTATTCTTCTCCAAAGCAAAAGCAGCATGACCCTGTCGTGATTTGAACACGCAACCTTCTGATCTAGAGTCAGACGCGCTACCATTGCGCCACGAGGTCTCACTGTGCAGGTGGGAGTGGTCGTCAACAGAGTAGCCAACAAAGGTAGGTTATTTCGCCCAACCGACATAAAATTAGATAGATTCTGACATATTAAATATTCAGCCTAAAGAGGAAAGAAAATAAGTACTTTTCTTTTCAGCACAATACCACTGTAATTGAAGGCAAAGCCAAACAGAAAGGCACCAGCTAGCCAGTTTCTGTGTTTGCGGCAATGTGAAGCCATACCGGTTTAATTACATTACAATGGAACATGCAAATGCTGGGGTGAATCGTGCATGGTGTGGAATTCTCCACGTGACTTACTCTTTGCTAGCTTTATATTTAGGACAATTTGTGGCCTCTTTCAAGTGAGAAGAAAGATGTTAAATTCTCTTCCTAAAGAAGGTGTTTTATGGCATTCAGTAGATGTATTTGAGGATGGCCTCGATGTTCTTGTGGCAAAGCTGGAAACTATGCCACTATAGTATCTAAAGTGGGTATTGTGACACAGCTTGTTGATCCAAGGAGAAATCGGAATGCACATATGGAGTTCTAAAGGAATCCTGCTTCCCAATTTGGGGCACAATTGAAAATGACTTAATGTCTTTCATTTTTTTTCCTTTCTCCTTCATTTGGAACAACAAGGGGAAGAAAGGTGGGTGAATGCTTGAACCTGAGTCTTCTTTTCATCCTGAATTACTTTTGTAACTTTCTGTGATACTGTTCCATGTTTAAAGATCAAAGGAGTATGAAACAAGTGCATTTCCAAGCCTACGTAAGTTGCACCTTGTGGCAAATAAGGAAGCGGTATTCAAACGGCGTGATGCGTTTATGGAAGAAAAAAGGAGCTTGATGGCAGCGGTGGGATTCGAACCCACGCCCCCGAAGAGACTGGAGCCTTAATCCAGCGCCTTAGACCGCTCGGCCACGCTACCTGCGCATGTTTCCGGCGGCTGTGTACTCACAACACACACGCCATTTGGCAGCGTTCTGATCATTTCATTTTCTTTCTTGTCAAAAGGTTGCAAGTCCCGACAATATCTTTCCACACTCATGTGGCACGGCTGGCGGCATAGCTCATTTAGAGCGCCTTCACCTCTACAGGACGGCAAAAATACAAGAAAACTAGATCAATTCTAAAATATTACACATCCCCCTCTATTTATTCTCACACAGAACAAATATTATCCTAATATATATAAATATATATCTATATATATCAAAAGAGTTTGAAGCGCAAGTTCCTCGTGTTACATTCAGGTGAAAGCTGCTAGCGTGTCAAATGACCACCTACAGGTGCAAACAGAAGATAACAATTCACCACCAGCATAGGGAAAGTGCTGTGCCCAGTATTCAGCATTCAAATGCTGCCTCTAGGAAATCAATTCTTGAACCTGTTTTGACTGGAAGTAAAGCAAAAAAAAAAGGAGGAACCCTTAAAATGACACGCTAAATTAACAAGAGGACTCTATTTTTGGGTCCCGACCCCCAGGTTAAAAACCACAAAATTCATTTGAAACAGTCAGGAATCCTGCAGCATGTCAATTTTACCTACTGTAGATCAGCAGGACTTTTCCAGTTTTGGCCATCAACATAATGAAATAATCCAAGTACGGGATATATAGATAATATATGCTAAGCATGCGGCGTGTGCCTTGTGCTTTTTATCCAACTCTGGTATGACAAGAGATCTGTGCTTATTCTTCTCCAAAGCTAAAGCAGCATGACCCCGACGTGATTTGAACATGCAACCTTCTGATCTGGAGCCAGACGCGCTACCGTTGCACCACGAGGTCTCACTGTGCAGGTGGGAGTGGTCGTCAACAGAGTAGCCAACAAAGGTAGGTTATTTCCCCCAACCGACATAAAATTAGATAGATTCTGACATATTAAATATTCAGCCTAAAGAGGAAAGAAAATAAGTACTTTTCTTTTCAGCACAATACCACTGTAATTGAAGGCAAAGCCAAACAGAAAGGCACCAGCTAGCCAGTTTCTGTGTTTGCGGCAATGTGAAGCCATACCGGTTTAATTACATTACAATGGAACATGCAAATGCTGGGGTGAATCGTGCATGGTGTGGAATTCTCCACGTGACTTACTCTTTGCTAGCTTTATATTTAGGACAATTTGTGGCCTCTTTCAAGTGAGAAGAAAGATGTTAAATTCTCTTCCTAAAGAAGGTGTTTTATGGCATTCAGTAGATGTATTTGAGGATGGCCTCGATGTTCTTGTGGCAAAGCTGGAAACTATGCCACTATAGTATCTAAAGTGGGTATTGTGACACAGCTTGTTGATCCAAGGAGAAATCGGAAATGCAAATATGGAGTTCTAAAGGAATCCTGCTTCCCAATTTGGGGCACAATTGAAAATGACTTCAGGTCTTTCATTTTTTTTCCTTTCTCCTTCATTTGAAACAACAAGGGGAAGAATGGTGGGTGAATGGTTGAACCTGAGTCTTCTTTTCATCCTGAATTACTTTTGTAACTTTCTGTGATACTGTTCCATGTTTAAATATCAAAGGAGTATGAAACAAGTGCATTTCCAAGCCTACGTAAGTTGCACCTTGTGGCAAATAAGGAAGCGGTATTCAAACGGCGTAATGCGTTTATGGAAGAAAAAAGGAGCTTGATGGCAGCGGTGGGATTCAAACCCACGCCCCCGAAGAGACAGGAGCCTTAATCCAGCGCCTTAGACCGCTCGGCCACGCTACCTGCGCATGTTTCCGGCGGCTGTGTACTCACAACACGCACGCCATTTGGCAGCGTTCTGATCATTTCATTTTCTTTCTTGTCAAAAGGTTGCAAGTCCCGACAATATCTTTCCACACTCATGTGGCACTGCTGGCGGCATAGCTCATTTAGAGCGCCTTCACCTCTACAGGACGGCAAAAATACAAGAAAACTAGATCAATTCTAAAATATTACACATCCCCCTCTATTTATTCTCACACAGAACAAATATTATCCTAATATATATAAATATATATATATATATATATCAAAAGAGTTTGAAGCGCAAGTTCCTCGTGTTACATTCAGGTGAAAGCTGCTAGCGTGTCAAATGACCACCAACAGGTGCAAACACAAGATAACAATTCACCACCAGCATAGGGAAAGTGCTGTGCCCAGTATTCAGCATTCAAATGCTGCCTCTAGGAAATCAATTCATGAACCTGTTTTGACTGGGAGTAAAGCAAAAAAAAAAGGAGGAACCCTTAAAATGACACGCTAAATTAACAAGAGGACTCTATTTTTGGGTCCCGACCCCCAGGTTAAAAACCACAGAATTCATTTGAAACAGTCAGGAATCCTACAGCATGTCAATTTTACCTACTGTAGATCAGCAGGACTTTTCCAGTTTTGGCCATCAACATAATGAAATAATCCAAGTACGGGATATATAGATAATATATGCTAAGCATGCTAAGAATGGGGCGTGTGCCTTGCGCTTTTTATCCAACTCTGGTATGACAAGAGATCTGTGCTTATTCTTCTCCAAAGCAAAAGCAGCATGACCCCCGACGTGATTTGAACACGCAACCTTCTGATCTGGAGTCAGACGCGCTACCGTTGCGCCACGAGGTCTCACTGTGCAAGTGGGAGTGGTCGTCAACAGAGTAGCCAACAAAGGTAGGTTATTTCCCCCAACCGACATAAAATTAGATAGATTCTGACATATTAAATATTCAGCCTAAAGAGGAAAGAAAATAAGTACTTTTCTTTTCAGCACAATACCACTGTAATTGAAGGCAAAGCCAAACAGAAAGGCACCAGCTAGCCAGTTTCTGTGTTTGCGGCAATGTGAAGCCATACCGGTTTAATTACATTACAATGGAACATGCAAATGCTGGGGTGAATCGTGCATGGTGTGGAATTCTCCACGTGACTTACTCTTTGCTAGCTTTATATTTAGGACAATTTGTGGCCTCTTTCAAGTGAGAAGAAAGATGTTAAATTCTCTTCCTAAAGAAGGTGTTTTATGGCATTCAGTAGATGTATTTGAGGATGGCCTCGATGTTCTTGTGGCAAAGCTGGAAACTATGCCACTATAGTATCTAAAGTGGGTATTGTGACACAGCTTGTTGATCCAAGGAGAAATCGGAAATGCAAATATGGAGTTCTAAAGGAATCCTGCTTCCCAATTTGGGGCACAATTGAAAATGACTTCAGGTCTTTCATTTTTTTCCCTTTCTCCTTCATTTGGAACAACAAGGGGAAGAAGGGTGGGTGAATGGTTGAACCTGAGTCTTCTTTTCATCCTGAATTACTTTTGTAACTTTCTGTGATACTGTTCCATGTTTAAAGATCAAAGGAGTATGAAACAAGTACATTTCCAAGCCTACGTAAGTTGCACCTTGTGGCAAATAAGGAAGCGGTATTCAAACGGCGTGATGCGTTTATGGAAGAAAAAAGGAGCTTGATGGCAGCGGTGGGATTCGAACCCACGCCCCCGAAGAGACTGGAGCCTTAATCCAGCGCCTTAGACCGCTCGGCCACGCTACCTGCACATGTTTCTGGCGGCTGTGTACTCACAACACGCACGCCATTTGGCAGCGTTCTGATCATTTCATTTTCTTTCTTGTCAAAAGGTTGCAAGTCCCGACAATATCTTTCCACACTCATGTGGCACTGCTGGCGGCATAGCTCATTTAGAGCACCTTCACCTCTACAGGACGGCAAAAATACAAGAAAACTAGATCAATTCTAAAATATTACACATCCCCCTCTATTTATTCTCACACAGAACAAATATTATCCTAATATATATAAATATATATATATATATATATATATATCAAAAGAGTTTGAAGCGCAAGTTCCTCGTGTTACATTCAGGTGAAAGCTGCTAGCGTGTCAAATGACCACCTACAGGTGCAAACACAAGATAACAATTCACCACCAGCATAGGGAAAGTGCTGTGCCCAGTATTCAGCATTCAAATGCTGCCTCTAGGAAATCAATTCATGAACCTGTTTTGACTGGGAGTAAAGCAAAAAAAAAAGGAGGAACCCTTAAAATGACACGCTAAATTAACAAGAGGACTCTATTTTTGGGTCCCGACCCCCAGGTTAAAAACCACAGAATTCATTTGAAACAGTCAGGAATCCTGCAGCATGTCAATTTTACCTACTGTAGATCAGCAGGACTTTTCCAGTTTTGGCCATCAACATAATGAAATAATCCAAGTACGGGATATATAGATAATATATGCTAAGCATGCTAAGAATGGGGCGTGTGCCTTGCACTTTTTATCCAACTCTGGTATGACAAGAGATCTGTGCTTATTCTTCTCCAAAGCAAAAGCAGCATGACCCCGACGTGATTTGAACATGCAACCTTCTGATCTGGAGTCAGACGCGCTACCGTTGCGCCACGAGGTCTCACTGTGCAGGTGAGAGTGGTCGTCAACAGAGTAGCAAACAAAGGTAGGTTATTTCGCCCAACCGACATAAAATTAGATAGATTCTGACATATTAAATATTCAGCCTAAAGAGGAAAGAAAATAAGTACTTTTCTTTTCAGCACAATACCACTGTAATTGAAGGCAAAGCCAAACAGAAAGGCACCAGCTAGCCAGTTTCTGTGTTTGCGGCAATGTGAAGCCATACCGGTTTAATTACATTACAATGGAACATGCAAATGCTGGGGTGAATCGTGCATGGTGTGGAATTCTCCACGTGACTTACTCTTTGCTAGCTTTATATTTAGGACAATTTGTGGCCTCTTTCAAGTGAGAAGAAAGATGTTAAATTCTCTTCCTAAAGAAGGTGTTTTATGGCATTCAGTAAATGTATTTGAGGATGGCCTCGATGTTCTTGTGGCAAAGCTGGAAACTATGCCACTATAGTATCTAAAGTGGGTATTGTGACACAGCTTGTTGATCCAAGGAGAAATCAGAAATGCAAATATGGAGTTCTAAAGGAATCCTGCTTCCCAATTTGGGGCACAATTGAAAATGACTTCAGGTCTTTCATTTTTTTTCCTTTCTCCTTCATTTGGAACAACAAGGGGAAGAAGGGTGGGTGAATGGTTGAACCTGAGTCTTCTTTTCATCCTGAATTACTTTTGTAACTTTCTGTGATACTGTTCCATGTTTAAAGATCAAAGGAGTATGAAACAAGTGCATTTCCAAGCCTACGTAAGTTGCACCTTGTGGCAAATAAGGAAGCGGTATTCAAACGGCGTGATGCGTTTATGGAAGAAAAAAGGAGCTTGATGGCAGCGGTGGGATTCGAACCCACGCCCCCGAAGAGACTGGAGCCTTAATCCAGCGCCTTAGACCGCTCGGCCACGCTACCTGCGCATGTTTCTGGCGGCTGTGTACTCACAACACGCACGCCATTTGGCAGCGTTCTGATCATTTCATTTTCTTTCTTGTCAAAAGGTTGCAAGTCCCGACAATATCTTTCCACACTCATGTGGCACTGCTGGCGGCATAGCTCATTTAGAGCGCCTTCACCTCTACAGGACGGCAAAAATACAAGAAAACTAGATCAATTCTAAAATATTACACATCCCCCTCTATTTATTCTCACACAGAACAAATATTATCCTAATATATATAAATATATATATATATATCAAAAGAGTTTGAAGCGCAAGTTCCTCGTGTTACATTCAGGTGAAAGCTGCTAGCGTGTCAAATGACCACCAACAGGTGCAAACACAAGATAACAATTCACCACCAGCATAGGGAAAGTGCTGTGCCCAGTATTCAGCATTCAAATGCTGCCTCTAGGAAATCAATTCATGAACCTGTTTTGACTGGGAGTAAAGCAAAAAAAAAAAGGAGGAACCCTTAAAATGACACGCTAAATTAACAAGAGGACTCTATTTTTGGGTCCCGACCCCCAGGTTAAAAACCACAGAATTCATTTGAAACAGTCAGGAATCCTGCAGCATGTCAATTTTACCTACTGTAGATCAGCAGGACTTTTCCAGTTTTGGCCATCAACATAATGAAATAATCCAAGTACGGGATATATAGATAATATATGCTAAGCATGCTAAGAATGGGGCGTGTGCCTTGCGCTTTTTATCCAACTCTGGTATGACAAGAGATCTGTGCTTATTCTTCTCCAAAGCAAAAGCAGCATGAACCCCGACGTGATTTCAACACAAACCTTCTGATCTGGAGTCAGACGCGCTACCGTTGCGCCACGAGGTCTCACTGTGCAGGTGGGAGTGGTCGTCAACAGAGTAGCCAACAAAGGTAGGTTATTTCCCCCAACCGACATAAAATTAGATAGATTCTGACATATTAAATATTCAGCCTAAAGAGGAAAGAAAATAAGTACTTTTCTTTTCAGCACAATACCACTGTAATTGAAGGCAAAGCCAAACAGAAAGGCACCAGCTAGCCAGTTTCTGTGTTTGCGGCAATGTGAAGCCATACCGGTTTAATTACATTACAATGGAACATGCAAATGCTGGGGTGAATCGTGCATGGTGTGGAATTCTCCACGTGACTTACTCTTTGCTAGCTTTATATTTAGGACAATTTGTGGCCTCTTTCAAGTGAGAAGAAAGATGTTAAATTCTCTTCCTAAAGAAGGTGTTTTATGGCATTCAGTAGATGTATTTGAGGATGGCCTCGATGTTCTTGTGGCAAAGCTGGAAACTATGCCACTATAGTATCTAAAGTGGGTATTGTGACACAGCTTGTTGATCCAAGGAGAAATCAGAAATGCAAATATGGAGTTCTAAAGGAATCCTGCTTCCCAATTTGGGGCACAATTGAAAATGACTTCAGGTCTTTCATTTTTTTTCCTTTCTCCTTCATTTGGAACAACAAGGGGAAGAAGGGTGGGTGAATGGTTGAACCTGAGTCTTCTTTTCATCCTGAATTACTTTTGTAACTTTCTGTGATACTGTTCCATGTTTAAAGATCAAAGGAGTATGAAACAAGTACATTTCCAAGCCTACGTAAGTTGCACCTTGTGGCAAATAAGGAAGCGGTATTCAAACGGCGTGATGCGTTTATGGAAGAAAAAAGGAGCTTGATGGCAGCGGTGGGATTCGAACCCACGCACCCGAAGAGACTGGAGCCTTAATCCAGCGCCTTAGACCGCTCGGCCATGCTACCTGCGCATGTTTCTGGCGGCTGTGTACTCACAACACGCACGCCATTTGGCAGCGTTCTGATCATTTCATTTTCTTTCTTGTCAAAAGGTTGCAAGTCCCGACAATATCTTTCCACACTCATGTGGCACTGCTGGCGGCATAGCTCATTTAGAGCACCTTCACCTCTACAGGACGGCAAAAATACAAGAAAACTAGATCAATTCTAAAATATTACACATCCCCCTCTATTTATTCTCACACAGAACAAATATTATCCTAATATATATAAATATATATATATATATATCAAAAGAGTTTGAAGCGCAAGTTCCTCGTGTTACATTCAGGTGAAAGCTGCTAGCGTGTCAAATGACCACCTACAGGTGCAAACACAAGATAACAATTCACCACCAGCATAGGGAAAGTGCTGTGCCCAGTATTCAGCATTCAAATGCTGCCTCTAGGAAATCAATTCATGAACCTGTTTTGACTGGGAGTAAAGCAAAAAAAAAAAGGAGGAACCCTTAAAATGACACGCTAAATTAACAAGAGGACTCTATTTTTGGGTCCCGACCCCCAGGTTAAAAACCACAGAATTCATTTGAAACAGTCAGGAATCCTGCAGCATGTCAATTTTACCTACTGTAGATCAGCAGGACTTTTCCAGTTTTGGCCATCAACATAATGAAATAATCCAAGTACGGGATATATAGATAATATATGCTAAGCATGCTAAGAATGGGGCGTGTGCCTTGCGCTTTTTATCCAACTCTGGTATGACAAGAGATCTGTGCTTATTCTTCTCCAAAGCAAAAGCAGCATGACCCTGTCGTGATTTGAACACGCAACCTTCTGATCTAGAGTCAGACGCGCTACCATTGCGCCACGAGGTCTCACTGTGCAGGTGGGAGTGGTCGTCAACAGAGTAGCCAACAAAGGTAGGTTATTTCGCCCAACCGACATAAAATTAGATAGATTCTGACATATTAAATATTCAGCCTAAAGAGGAAAGAAAATAAGTACTTTTCTTTTCAGCACAATACCACTGTAATTGAAGGCAAAGCCAAACAGAAAGGCACCAGCTAGCCAGTTTCTGTGTTTGCGGCAATGTGAAGCCATACCGGTTTAATTACATTACAATGGAACATGCAAATGCTGGGGTGAATCGTGCATGGTGTGGAATTCTCCACGTGACTTACTCTTTGCTAGCTTTATATTTAGGACAATTTGTGGCCTCTTTCAAGTGAGAAGAATGATGTTAAATTCTCTTCCTAAAGAAGGTGTTTTATGGCATTCAGTAGATGTATTTGAGGATGGCCTCGATGTTCTTGTGGCAAAGCTGGAAACTATGCCACTATAGTATCTAAAGTGGGTATTGTGACACAGCTTGTTGATCCAAGGAGAAATCGGAATGCACATATGGAGTTCTAAAGGAATCCTGCTTCCCAATTTGGGGCACAATTGAAAATGACTTAATGTCTTTCATTTTTTTTCCTTTCTCCTTCATTTGGAACAACAAGGGGAAGAAAGGTGGGTGAATGCTTGAACCTGAGTCTTCTTTTCATCCTGAATTACTTTTGTAACTTTCTGTGATACTGTTCCATGTTTAAAGATCAAAGGAGTATGAAACAAGTGCATTTCCAAGCCTACGTAAGTTGCACCTTGTGGCAAATAAGGAAGCGGTATTCAAACGGCGTGATGCGTTTATGGAAGAAAAAAGGAGCTTGATGGCAGCGGTGGGATTCAAACCCACGCCCCCGAAGAGACTGGAGCCTTAATCCAGCGCCTTAGACCGCTCGGCCACGCTACCTGCGCATGTTTCCGGCGGCTGTGTACTCACAACACACACGCCATTTGGCAGCGTTCTGATCATTTCATTTTCTTTCTTGTCAAAAGGTTGCAAGTCCCGACAATATCTTTCCACACTCATGTGGCACGGCTGGCGGCATAGCTCATTTAGAGCGCCTTCACCTCTACAGGACGGCAAAAATACAAGAAAACTAGATCAATTCTAAAATATTACACATCCCCCTCTATTTATTCTCACACAGAACAAATATTATCCTAATATATATGAATATATATATATATATATCAAAAGAGTTTGAAGCGCAAGTTCCTCGTGTTACATTCAGGTGAAAGCTGCTAGCGTGTCAAATGACCACCTACAGGTGCAAACAGAAGATAACAATTCACCACCAGCATAGGGAAAGTGCTGTGCCCAGTATTCAGCATTCAAATGCTGCCTCTAGGAAATCAATTCTTGAACCTGTTTTGACTGGAAGTAAAGCAAAAAAAAAAGGAGGAACCCTTAAAATGACACGCTAAATTAACAAGAGGACTCTATTTTTGGGTCCCGACCCCCAGGTTAAAAACCACAAAATTCATTTGAAACAGTCATGAATCCTGCAGCATGTCAATTTTACCTACTGTAGATCAGCAGGACTTTTCCAGTTTTGGCCATCAACATAATGAAATAATCCAAGTACGGGATATATAGATAATATATGCTAAGCATGCTAAGAATGGGGCGTGTGCCTTGCGCTTTTTATCCAACTCTGGTATGACAAGAGATCTGTGCTTATTCTTCTCCAAAGCAAAAGCAGCATGACCCCCGACGTGATTTGAACACGCAACCTTCTGATCTGGAGTCAGACGCGCTACCGTTGCGCCACGAGGTCTCACTGTGCAGGTGGGAGTGGTCGTCAACAGAGTAGCCAACAAAGGTAGGTTATTTCCCCCAACCGACATAAAATTAGATAGATTCTGACATATTAAATATTCAGCCTAAAGAGGAAAGAAAATAAGTACTTTTCTTTTCAGCACAATACCACTGTAATTGAAGGCAAAGCCAAACAGAAAGGCACCAGCTAGCCAGTTTCTGTGTTTGCGGCAATGTGAAGCCATACCGGTTTAATTACATTACAATGGAACATGCAAATGCTGGGGTGAATCGTGCATGGTGTGGAATTCTCCACGTGACTTACTCTTTGCTAGCTTTATATTTAGGACAATTTGTGGCCTCTTTCAAGTGAGAAGAAAGATGTTAAATTCTCTTCCTAAAGAAGGTGTTTTATGGCATTCAGTAGATGTATTTGAGGATGGCCTCGATGTTCTTGTGGCAAAGCTGGAAACTATGCCACTATAGTATCTAAAGTGGGTATTGTGACACAGCTTGTTGATCCAAGGAGAAATCGGAAATGCAAATATGGAGTTCTAAAGGAATCCTGCTTCCCAATTTGGGGCACAATTGAAAATGACTTCAGGTCTTTCATTTTTTTCCCTTTCTCCTTCATTTGGAACAACAAGGGGAAGAAGGGTGGGTGAATGGTTGAACCTGAGTCTTCTTTTCATACTGAATTACTTTTGTAACTTTCTGTGATACTGTTCCATGTTTAAAGATCAAAGGAGTATGAAACAAGTGCATTTCCAAGCCTACGTAAGTTGCACCTTGTGGCAAATAAGGAAGCGGTATTCAAACGGCGTGATGCGTTTATGGAAGAAAAAAGGAGCTTGATGGCAGCGGTGGGATTCGAACCCACGCCCCCGAAGAGACTGGAGCCTTAATCCAGCGCCTTAGACCGCTCGGCCACGCTACCTGCGCATGTTTCCGGCGGCTGTGTACTCACAACACGCACGCCATTTGGCAGCGTTCTGATCCTTTCATTTTCTTTCTTGTCAAAAGGTTGCAAGTCCCGACAATATCTTTCCACACTCATGCGGCACTGCTGGCGGCATAGCTCATTTAGAGCGCCTTCACCTCTACAGGACGGCAAAAATACAAGAAAACTAGATCAATTCTAAAATATTACACATCCCCCTCTATTTATTCTCACACAGAACAAATATTATCCTAATATATATAAATATATATATATATATATATATCAAAAGAGTTTGAAGCGCAAGTTCCTCGTGTTACATTCAGGTCAAAGCTGCTAGCGTGTCAAATGACCACCAACAGGTGCAAACACAAGATAACAATTCACCACCAGCATAGGGAAAGTGCTGTGCCCAGTATTCAGCATTCAAATGCTGCCTCTAGGAAATCAATTCATGAACCTGTTTTGACTGGGAGTAAAGCAAAAAAAAAAAGGAGGAACCCTTAAAATGACACGCTAAATTAACAAGAGGACTCTATTTTTGGGTCCCGACCCCCAGGTTAAAAACCACAGAATTCATTTGAAACAGTCAGGAATCCTGCAGCATGTCAATTTTACCTACTGTAGATCAGCAAGACTTTTCCAGTTTTGGCCATCAACATAATGAAATAATCCAAGTACGGGATATATAGATAATATATGCTAAGCATGCTAAGAATGGGGCGTGTGCCTTGCGCTTTTTATCCAACTCTGGTATGACAAGAGATCTGTGCTTATTCTTCTCCAAAGCAAAAGAAGCATGACCCCGACGTGATTTGAACACGCAACCTTCTGATCTGGAGTCAGACGCGCGACCGTTGCGCCACGAGGTCTCACTGTGCAGGTGGGAGTGGTCGTCAACAGAGTAGCCAACAAAGGTAGGTTATTTCCCCCAACCGACATAAAATTAGATAGATTCTGACAAAATAAATATTCAGCCTAAAGAGGAAAGAAAATAAGTACTTTTCTTTTCAGCACAATACCACTGTAATTGAAGGCAAAGCCAAACAGAAAGGCACCAGCTAGCCAGTTTCTGTGTTTGCGGCAATGTGAAGCCATACCGGTTTAATTACATTACAATGGAACATGCAAATGCTGGGGTGAATCGTGCATGGTGGGGAATTCTCCACGTGACTTACTCTTTGCTAGCTTTATATTTAGGACAATTTGTGGCCTCTTTCAAGTGAGAAGAAAGATGTTAAATTCTCTTCCTAAAGAAGGTGTTTTATGGCATTCAGTAGATGTATTTGAGGATGGCCTCGATGTTCTTGTGGCAAAGCTGGAAACTATGCCACTATAGTATCTAAAGTGGGTATTGTGACACAGCTTGTTGATCCAAGGAGAAATCGGAAATGCAAATATGGAGTTCTAAAGGAATCCTGCTTCCCAATTTGGGGCACAATTGAAAATGACTTCAGGTCTTTCATTTTTTTTCCTTTCTCCTTCATTTGGAACAACAAGGGGAAGAAGTGTGGGTGAATGGTTGAACCTGAGTCTTCTTTTCATCCTGAATTACTTTTGTAACTTTCTGTGATACTGTTCCATGTTTAAATATCAAAGGAGTATGAAACAAGTGCATTTCCAAGCCTACGTAAGTTGCACCTTGTGGCAAATAAGGAAGCGGTATTCAAACGGCGTGATGCGTTTATGGAAGAAAAAAGGAGCTTGATGGCAGCGGTGGGATTCGAACCCACGCCCCCGAAGAGACTGGAGCCTTAATCCAGCGCCTTAGACCGCTCGGCCACGCTACCTGTGCATGTTTCCGGCGGCTGTGTACTCACAACACGCACGCCATTTGGCAGCGTTCTGATCATTTCATTTTCTTTCTTGTCAAAAGGTTGCAAGTCCCGACAATATCTTTCCACACTCATGTGGCACTGCTGGCGGCATAGCTCATTTAGAGCGCCTTCACCTCTACAGGACGGCAAAAATACAAGAAAACTAGATCAATTCTAAAATATTACACATCCCCCTCTATTTATTCTCACACAGAACAAATATTATCCTAATATATATAAATATATATATATATATATATATATATATCAAAAGAGTTTGAAGCGCAAGTTCCTCGTGTTACATTCAGGTGAAAGCTGCTAGCGTGTCAAATGACCACCAACAGGTGCAAACACAAGATAACAATTCACCACCAGCATAGGGAAAGTGCTGTGCCCAGTATTCAGCATTCAAATGCTGCCTCTAGGAAATCAATTCATGAACCTGTTTTGACTGGGAGTAAAGCAAAAAAAAAAGGAGGAACCCTTAAAATGACACGCTAAATTAACAAGAGGACTCTATTTTTGGGTCCCGACCCCCAGGTTAAAAACCACAGAATTCATTTGAAACAGTCAGGAATCCTGCAGCATGTCAATTTTACCTACTGTAGATCAGCAGGACTTTTCCAGTTTTGGCCATCAACATAATGAAATAATCCAAGTACGGGATATATAGATAATATATGCTAAGCATGCTAAGAATGGGGCGTGTGCCTTGCGCTTTTTATCCAACTCTGGTAGGACAAGAGATCTGTGCTTATTCTTCTCCAAAGCAAAAGCAGCATGACCCCGACGTGATTTGAACACGCATCTTTCTGATCTGGAGTCAGACGCGCTACCGTTGCGCCACGAGGTCTCACTGTGCAGGTGGGAGTGGTCGTCAACAGAGTAGCCAACAAAGGTAGGTTATTTCCCCCAACCGACATAAAATTAGATAGATTCTGACATATTAAATATTCAGCCTAAAGAGGAAAGAAAATAAGTACTTTTCTTTTCAGCACAATACCACTGTAATTGAAGGCAAAGCCAAACAGAAAGGCACCAGCTAGCCAGTTTCTGTGTTTGCGGCAATGTGAAGCCTTACCGGTTTAATTACATTACAATGGAACATGCAAATGCTGGGGTGAATCGTGCATGGTGTGGAATTCTCCACGTGACTTACTCTTTGCTAGCTTTATATTTAGGACAATTTGTGGCCTCTTTCAAGTGAGAAGAAAGATGTTAAATTCTCTTCCTAAAGAAGGTGTTTTATGGCATTCAGTAGATGTATTTGAGGATGGCCTCGATGTTCTTGTGGCAAAGCTGGAAACTATGCCACTATAGTATCTAAAGTGGGTATTGTGACACAGCTTGTTGATCCAAGGAGAAATCGGAAATGCAAATATGGAGTTCTAAAGGAATCCTGCTTCCCAATTTGGGGCACAATTGAAAATGACTTCAGGTCTTTCATTTTTTTCCCTTTCTCCTTCATTTGGAACAACAAGGGGAAGAAGGGTGGGTGAATGGTTGAACCTGAGTCTTCTTTTCATCCTGAATTACTTTTGTAACTTTCTGTGATACTGTTCCATGTTTAAATATCAAAGGAGTATGAAACAAGTGCATTTCCAAGCCTACGTAAGTTGCACCTTGTGGCAAATAAGGAAGCGGTATTCAAACGGCGTGATGCGTTTATGGAAGAAAAAAGGAGCTTGATGGCAGCGGTGGGATTCGAACCCACGCCCCCGAAGAGACTGGAGCCTTAATCCAGCGCCTTAGACCGCTCGGCCACGCTACCTGCGCATGTTTCCGGCGGCTGTGTACTCACAACACGCACGCCATTTGGCAGCGTTCTGATCATTTCATTTTCTTTCTTGTCAAAAGGTTGCAAGTCCCGACAATATCTTTCCACACTCATGTGGCACTGCTGGCGGCATAGCTCATTTAGAGCGCCTTCACCTCTACAGGACGGCAAAAATACAAGAAAACTAGATCAATTCTAAAATATTACACATCCCCCTCTATTTATTCTCACACAGAACAAATATTATCCTAATATATATAAATATATATATATATATATATCAAAAGAGTTTGAAGCGCAAGTTCCTCGTGTTACATTCAGGTCAAAGCTGCTAGCGTGTCAAATGACCACCAACAGGTGCAAACACAAGATAACAATTCACCACCAGCATAGGGAAAGTGCTGTGCCCAGTATTCAGCATTCAAATGCTGCCTCTAGGAAATCAATTCATGAACCTGTTTTGACTGGGAGTAAAGCAAAAAAAAAAAGGAGGAACCCTTAAAATGACACGCTAAATTAACAAGAGGACTCTATTTTTGGGTCCCGACCCCAGGTTAAAAACCACAGAATTCATTTGAAACAGTCAGGAATCCTGCAGCATGTCAATTTTACCTACTGTAGATCAGCAGGACTTTTCCAGTTTTGGCCATCAACATAATGAAATAATCCAAGTACGGGATATATAGATAATATATGCTAAGCATGCTAAGAATGGGGCGTGTGCCTTGCGCTTTTTATCCAACTCTGGTATGACAAGAGATCTGTGCTTATTCTTCTCCAAAGCAAAAGCAGCATGACCCCGACGTGATTTGAACACGCATCCTTCTGATCTGGAGTCAGACGCGCTACCGTTGCGCCACAAGGTCTCACTGTGCAGGTGGGAGTGGTCGTCAACAGAGTAGCCAACAAAGGTAGGTTATTTCCCCCAACCGACATAAAATTAGATAGATTCTGACATATTAAATATTCAGCCTAAAGAGGAAAGAAAATAAGTACTTTTCTTTTCAGCACAATACCACTGTAATTGAAGGCAAAGCCAAACAGAAAGGCACCAGCTAGCCAGTTTCTGTGTTTGCGGCAATGTGAAGCCATACCGGTTTAATTACATTACAATGGAACATGCAAATGCTGGGGTGAATCGTGCATGGTGTGGAATTCTCCACGTGACTTACTCTTTGCTAGCTTTATATTTAGGACAATTTGTGGCCTCTTTCAAGTGAGAAGAAAGATGTTAAATTCTCTTCCTAAAGAAGGTGTTTTATGGCATTCAGTAGATGTATTTGAGGATGGCCTCGATGTTCTTGTGGCAAAGCTGGAAACTATGCCACTATAGTATCTAAAGTGGGTATTGTGACACAGCTTGTTGATCCAAGGAGAAATCGGAAATGCAAATATGGAGTTCTAAAGGAATCCTGCTTCCCAATTTGGGGCACAATTGAAAATGACTTCAGGTCTTTCATTTTTTTCCCTTTCTCCTTCATTTGGAACAACAAGGGGAAGAAGGGTGGGTGAATGGTTGAACCTGAGTCTTCTTTTCATCCTGAATTACTTTTGTAACTTTCTGTGATACTGTTCCATGTTTAAAGATCAAAGGAGTATGAAACAAGTGCATTTCCAAGCCTACGTAAGTTGCACCTTGTGGCAAATAAGGAAGCGGTATTCAAACGGCGTGATGCGTTTATGGAAGAAAAAAGGAGCTTAATGGCAGCGGTGGGATTCGAACCCACGCCCCCGAAGAGACTGGAGCCTTAATCCAGCGCCTTAGACCGCTCGGCCACGCTACCTGCGCATGTTTCCGGCGGCTGTGTACTCACAACACGCACGCCATTTGGCAGCGTTCTGATCATTTCATTTTCTTTCTTGTCAAAAGGTTGCAAGTCCCGACAATATCTTTCCACACTCATGTGGCACTGCTGGCGGCATAGCTCATTTAGAGCGCCTTCACCTCTACAGGACGGCAAAAATACAAGAAAACTAGATCAATTCTAAAATATTACACATCCCCCTCTATTTATTCTCACACAGAACAAATATTATCCTAATATATATAAATATATATATATATATATATATATATATATATATATATCAAAAGAGTTTGAAGCGCAAGTTCCTCGTGTTACATTCAGGTGAAAGCTGCTAGCGTGTCAAATGACCACCTACAGGTGCAAACACAAGATAACAATTCACCACCAGCATAGGGAAAGTGCTGTGCCCAGTATTCAGCATTCAAATGCTGCCTCTAGGAAATCAATTCATTAACCTGTTTTGACTGGGAGTAAAGCAAAAAAAAAAGGAGGAACCCTTAAAATGACACGCTAAATTAACAAGAGGACTCTATTTTTGGGTCCCGACCCCCAGGTTAAAAACCACAGAATTCATTTGAAACAGTCAGGAATCCTGCAGCATGTCAATTTTACCTACTGTAGATCAGCAGGACTTTTCCAGTTTTGGCCATCAACATAATGAAATAATCCAAGTACGGGATATATAGATAATATATGCTAAGCATGCTAAGAATGGGGCGTGTGCCTTGCGCTTTTTATCCAACTCTGGTATGACAAGAGATCTGTGCTTATTCTTCTCCAAAGCAAAAGCAGCATGACCCCGACGTGATTTGAACACGCATCTTTCTGATCTGGAGTCAGACGCGCTACCGTTGCGCCACGAGGTCTCACTGTGCAGGTGGGAGTGGTCGTCAACAGAGTAGCCAACAAAGGTAGGTTATTTCCCCCAACCGACATAAAATTAGATAGATTCTGACATATTAAATATTCAGCCTAAAGAGGAAAGAAAATAAGTACTTTTCTTTTCAGCACAATACCACTGTAATTGAAGGCAAAGCCAAACAGAAAGGCACCAGCTAGCCAGTTTCTGTGTTTGCGGCAATGTGAAGCCATACCAGTTTAATTACATTACAATGGAACATGCAAATGCTGGGGTGAATCGTGCATGGTGTGGAATTCTCCACGTGACTTACTCTTTGCTAGCTTTATATTTAGGACAATTTGTGGCCTCTTTCAAGTGAGAAGAAAGATGTTAAATTCTCTTCCTAAAGAAGGTGTTTTATGGCATTCAGTAGATGTATTTGAGGATGGCCTCGATGTTCTTGTGGCAAAGCTGGAAACTATGCCACTATAGTATCTAAAGTGGGTATTGTGACACAGCTTGTTGATCCAAGGAGAAATCGGAAATGCAAATATGGAGTTCTAAAGGAATCCTGCTTCCCAATTTGGGGCACAATTGAAAATGACTTCAGGTCTTTCATTTTTTTCCCTTTCTCCTTCATTTGGAACAACAAGGGGAAGAAGGGTGGGTGAATGGTTGAACCTGAGTCTTCTTTTCATCCTGAATTACTTTTGTAACTTTCTGTGATACTGTTCCATGTTTAAAGATCAAAGGAGTATGAAACAAGTGCATTTCCAAGCCTACGTAAGTTGCACCTTGTGGCAAATAAGGAAGCGGTATTCAAACGGCGTGATGCGTTTATGGAAGAAAAAAGGAGCTTGATGGCAGCGGTGGGATTCGAACCCACGCCCCTGAAGAGACTGGAGCCTTAATCCAGCGCCTTAGACCGCTCGGCCACGCTACCTGCGCATGTTTCCGGCGGCTGTGTACTCACAACACGCACGCCATTTGGCAGCGTTCTGATCATTTCATTTTCTTTCTTGTCAAAAGGTTGCAAGTCCCGACAATATCTTTCCACACTCATGTGGCACTGCTGGCGGCATAGCTCATTTAGAGCGCCTTCACCTCTACAGGACGGCAAAAATACAAGAAAACTAGATCAATTCTAAAATATTACACATCCCCCTCTATTTATTCTCACACAGAACAAATATTATCCTAATATATATAAATATATATATATATATATATATATATATATCAAAAGAGTTTGAAGCGCAAGTTCCTCGTGTTACATTCAGGTGAAAGCTGCTAGCGTGTCAAATGACCACCTACAGGTGCAAACACAAGATAACAATTCACCACCAGCATAGGGAAAGTGCTGTGCCCAGTATTCAGCATTCAAATGCTGCCTCTAGGAAATCAATTCATTAACCTGTTTTGACTGGGAGTAAAGCAAAAAAAAAAGGAGGAACCCTTAAAATGACACGCTAAATTAACAAGAGGACTCTATTTTTGGGTCCCGACCCCCAGGTTAAAAACCACAGAATTCATTTGAAACAGTCAGGAATCCTGCAGCATGTCAATTTTACCTACTGTAGATCAGCAGGACTTTTCCAGTTTTGGCCATCAACTTAATGAAATAATCCAAGTACTGGATATATAGATAATATATGCTAAGCATGCTAAGAATGGGGCGTGTGCCTTGCGCTTTTTATCCAACTCTGGTATGACAAGAGATCTGTGCTTATTCTTCTCCAAAGCAAAAGCAGCATGACCCCGACGTGATTTGAACACGCAACCTTCTGATCTGGAGTCAGACGCGCTACCGTTGCACCACGAGGTCTCACTGTGCAGGTGGGAGTGGTCGTCAAGAGAGTAGCCAACAAAGGTAGGTTATTTCCCCCAACCGACATAAAATTAGATAGATTCTGACAAAATAAATATTCAGCCTAAAGAGGAAAGAAAATAAGTACTTTTCTTTTCAGCACAATACCACTGTAATTGAAGGCAAAGCCAAACAGAAAGGCACCAGCTAGCCAGTTTCTGTGTTTGCGGCAATGTGAAGCCATACCGGTTTAATTACATTACAATGGAACATGCAAATGCTGGGGTGAATCGTGCATGGTGTGGAATTCTCCACGTGACTTACTCTTTGCTAGCTTTATATTTAGGACAATTTGTGGCCTCTTTCAAGTGAGAAGAAAGATGTTAAATTCTCTTCCTAAAGAAGGTGTTTTATGGCATTCAGTAGATGTATTTGAGGATGGCCTCGATGTTCTTGTGGCAAAGCTGGAAACTATGCCACTATAGTATCTAAAGTGGGTATTGTGACACAGCTTGTTGATCCAAGGAGAAATCGGAAATGCAAATATGGAGTTCTAAAGGAATCCTGCTTCCCAATTTGGGGCACAATTGAAAATGACTTCAGGTCTTTCATTTTTTTCCCTTTCTCCTTCATTTGGAACAACAAGGGGAAGAAGGGTGGGTGAATGGTTGAACCTGAGTCTTCTTTTCATCCTGAATTACTTTTGTAACTTTCTGTGATACTGTTCCATGTTTAAATATCAAAGGAGTATGAAACAAGTGCATTTCCAAGCCTACGTAAGTTGCACCTTGTGGCAAATAAGGAAGCGGTATTCAAACGGCGTGATGCGTTTATGGAAGAAAAAAGGAGCTTGATGGCAGCGGTGGGATTCGAACCCACGCCCCTGAAGAGACTGGAGCCTTAATCCAGCGCCTTAGACCGCTCGGCCACGCTACCTGCGCATTTTTCCGGCGGCTGTGTACTCACAACACGCACGCCATTTGGCAGCGTTCTGATCATTTCATTTTCTTTCTTGTCAAAAGGTTGCAAGTCCCGACAATATCTTTCCACACTCATGTGGCACTGCTGGCGGCATAGCTCATTTAGAGCGCCTTCACCTCTACAGGACGGCAAAAATACAAGAAAACTAGATCAATTCTAAAATATTACACATCCCCCTCTATTTATTCTCACACAGAACAAATATTATCCTAATATATATAAATATATATATATATATATATCAAAAGAGTTTGAAGCGCAAGTTCCTCGTGTTACATTCAGGTGAAAGCTGCTAGCGTGTCAAATGACCACCAACAGGTGCAAACACAAGATAACAATTCACCACCAGCATAGGGAAAGTGCTGTGCCCAGTATTCAGCATTCAAATGCTGCCTCTAGGAAATCAATTCATGAACCTGTTTTGACTGGGAGTAAAGCAAAAAAAAAAGGAGGAACCCTTAAAATGACACGCTAAATTAACAAGAGGACTCTATTTTTGGGTCCCGACCCCCAGGTTAAAAACCACAGAATTCATTTGAAACAGTCAGGAATCCTGCAGCATGTCAATTTTACCTACTGTAGATCAGCAGGACTTTTCCAGTTTTGGCCATCAACATAATGAAATAATCCAAGTACGGGATATATAGATAATATATGCTAAGCATGCTAAGAATGGGGCGTGTGCCTTGCGCTTTTTATCCAACTCTGGTATGACAAGAGATCTGTGCTTATTCTTCTCCAAAGCAAAAGCAGCATGACCCCGACGTGATTTGAACACGCAACCTTCTGATCTGGAGTCAGACGCGCTACCGTTGCGCCACGAGGTCTCACTGTGCAGGTGGGAGTGGTCGTCAACAGAGTAGCCAACAAAGGAAGGTTATTTCCCCCAACCGACATAAAATTAGATAGATTCTGACATATTAAATATTCAGCCTAAAGAGGAAAGAAAATAAGTACTTTTCTTTTCAGCACAATACCACTGTAATTGAAGGCAAAGCCAAACAGAAAGGCACCAGCTAGCCAGTTTCTGTGTTTGCGGCAATGTGAAGCCATACCGGTTTAATTACATTACAATGGAACATGCAAATGCTGGGGTGAATCGTGCATGGTGTGGAATTCTCCACGTGACTTACTCTTTGCTAGCTTTATATTTAGGACAATTTGTGGCCTCTTTCAAGTGAGAAGAAAGATGTTAAATTCTCTTCCTAAAGAAGGTGTTTTATGGCATTCAGTAGATGTATTTGAGGATGGCCTCGATGTTCTTGTGGCAAAGCTGGAAACTATGCCACTATAGTATCTAAAGTGGGTATTGTGACACAGCTTGTTGATCCAAGGAGAAATCGGAAATGCAAATATGGAGTTCTAAAGGAATCCTGCTTCCCAATTTGGGGCACAATTGAAAATGACTTCAGGTCTTTCATTTTTTTCCCTTTCTCCTTCATTTGGAACAACAAGGGGAAGAAGGGTGGGTGAATGGTTGAACCTGAGTCTTCTTTTCATCCTGAATTACTTTTGTAACTTTCTGTGATACTGTTCCATGTTTAAATATCAAAGGAGTATGAAACAAGTGCATTTCCAAGCCTACGTAAGTTGCACCTTGTGGCAAATAAGGAAGCGGTATTCAAACGGCGTGATGCGTTTATGGAAGAAAAAAGGAGCTTGATGGCAGCGGTGGGATTCGAACCCACGCCCCCGAAGAGACTGGAGCCTTAATCCAGCGCCTTAGACCGCTCGGCCACGCTACCTGCGCATGTTTCTGGCGGCTGTGTACTCACAACACGCACGCCATTTGGCAGCGTTCTGATCATTTCATTTTCTTTCTTGTCAAAAGGTTGCAAGTCCCGACAATATCTTTCCACACTCATGTGGCACTGCTGGCGGCATAGCTCATTTAGAGCGCCTTCACCTCTACAGGACGGCAAAAATACAAGAAAACTAGATCAATTCTAAAATATTACACATCCCCCTCTATTTATTCTCACACAGAACAAATATTATCCTAATATATATAAATATATATATATATATATCAAAAGAGTTTGAAGCGCAAGTTCCTCGTGTTACATTCAGGTGAAAGCTGCTAGCGTGTCAAATGACCACCAACAGGTGCAAACACAAGATAACAATTCACCACCAGCATAGGGAAAGTGCTGTGCCCAGTATTCAGCATTCAAATGCTGCCTCTAGGAAATCAATTCATGAACCTGTTTTGACTGGGAGTAAAGCAAAAAAAAAAGGAGGAACCCTTAAAATGACACGCTAAATTAACAAGAGGACTCTATTTTTGGGTCCCGACCCCCAGGTTAAAAACCACAGAATTCATTTGAAACAGTCAGGAATCCTGCAGCATGTCAATTTTACCTACTGTAGATCAGCAGGACTTTTCCAGTTTTGGCCATCAACATAATGAAATAATCCAAGTACGGGATATATAGATAATATATGCTAAGCATGCTAAGAATGGGGCGTGTGCCTTGCGCTTTTTATCCAACTCTGGTATGACAAGAGATCTGTGCTTATTCTTCTCCAAAGCAAAAGCAGCATGACCCCGACGTGATTTGAACACGCAACCTTCTGATCTGGAGTCAGACGCGCTACCGTTGCGCCACGAGGTCTCACTGTGCAGGTGGGAGTGGTCGTCAACAGAGTAGCCAACAAAGGTAGGTTATTTCCCCCAACCGACATAAAATTAGATAGATTCTGACATATTAAATATTCAGCCTAAAGAGGAAAGAAAATAAGTACTTTTCTTTTCAGCACAATACCACTGTAATTGAAGGCAAAGCCAAACAGAAAGGCACCAGCTAGCCAGTTTCTGTGTTTGCGGCAATGTGAAGCCATACCGGTTTAATTACATTACAATGGAACATGCAAATGCTGGGGTGAATCGTGCATGGTGTGGAATTCTCCACGTGACTTACTCTTTGCTAGCTTTATATTTAGGACAATTTGTGGCCTCTTTCAAGTGAGAAGAAAGATGTTAAATTCTCTTCCTAAAGAAGGTGTTTTATGGCATTCAGTAGATGTATTTGAGGATGGCCTCGATGTTCTTGTGGCAAAGCTGGAAACTATGCCACTATAGTATCTAAAGTGGGTATTGTGACACAGCTTGTTGATCCAAGGAGAAATCGGAAATGCAAATATGGAGTTCTAAAGGAATCCTGCTTCCCAATTTGGGGCACAATTGAAAATGACTTCAGGTCTTTCATTTTTTTCCCTTTCTCCTTCATTTGGAACAACAAGGGGAAGAAGTGTGGGTGAATGGTTGAACCTGAGTCTTCTTTTCATCCTGAATTACTTTTGTAACTTTCTGTGATACTGTTCCATGTTTAAATATCAAAGGAGTATGAAACAAGTGCATTTCCAAGCCTACGTAAGTTGCACCTTGTGGCAAATAAGGAAGCGGTATTCAAACGGCGTGATGCGTTTATGGAAGAAAAAAGGAGCTTGATGGCAGCGGTGGGATTCGAACCCACGCCCCCGAAGAGACTGGAGCCTTAATCCAGCGCCTTAGACCGCTCGGCCACGCTACCTGCGCATGTTTCCGGCGGCTGTGTACTCACAACACGCACGCCATTTGGCAGCGTTCTGATCATTTCATTTTCTTTCTTGTCAAAAGGTTGCAAGTCCCGACAATATCTTTCCACACTCATGTGGCACTGCTGGCGGCATAGCTCATTTAGAGCGCCTTCACCTCTACAGGACGGCAAAAATACAAGAAAACTAGATCAATTCTAAAATATTACACATCCCCCTCTATTTATTCTCACACAGAACAAATATTATCCTAATATATATAAATATATATATATATATATATCAAAAGAGTTTGAAGCGCAAGTTCCTCGTGTTACATTCAGGTCAAAGCTGCTAGCGTGTCAAATGACCACCAACAGGTGCAAACACAAGATAACAATTCACCACCAGCATAGGGAAAGTGCTGTGCCCAGTATTCAGCATTCAAATGCTGCCTCTAGGAAATCAATTCATGAACCTGTTTTGACTGGGAGTAAAGCAAAAAAAAAAAGGAGGAACCCTTAAAATGACACGCTAAATTAACAAGAGGACTCTATTTTTGGGTCCCGACCCCCAGGTTAAAAACCACAGAATTCATTTGAAACAGTCAGGAATCCTGCAGCATGTCAATTTTACCTACTGTAGATCAGCAGGACTTTTCCAGTTTTGGCCATCAACATAATGAAATAATCCAAGTACGGGATATATAGATAATATATGCTAAGCATGCTAAGAATGGGGCGTGTGCCTTGCACTTTTTATCCAACTCTGGTATGACAAGAGATCTGTGCTTATTCTTCTCCAAAGCAAAAGCAGCATGACCCCGACGTGATTTGAACACGCATCCTTCTGATCTGGAGTCAGACGCGCTACCGTTGCGCCACGAGGTCTCACTGTGCAGGTGGGAGTGGTCGTCAACAGAGTAGCCAACAAAGGTAGGTTATTTCCCCCAACCGACATAAAATTAGATAGATTCTGACATATTAAATATTCAGCCTAAAGAGGAAAGAAAATAAGTACTTTTCTTTTCAGCACAATACCACTGTTATTGAAGGCAAAGCCAAACAGAAAGGCACCAGCTAGCCAGTTTCTGTGTTTGCGGCAATGTGAAGCCATACCGGTTTAATTACATTACAATGGAACATGCAAATGCTGGGGTGAATCGTGCATGGTGTGGAATTCTCCACGTGACTTACTCTTTGCTAGCTTTATATTTAGGACAATTTGTGGCCTCTTTCAAGTGAGAAGAAAGATGTTAAATTCTCTTCCTAAAGAAGGTGTTTTATGGCATTCAGTAGATGTATTTGAGGATGGCCTCGATGTTCTTGTGGCAAAGCTGGAAACTATGCCACTATAGTATCTAAAGTGGGTATTGTGACACAGCTTGTTGATCCAAGGAGAAATCGGAAATGCAAATATGGAGTTCTAAAGGAATCCTGCTTCCCAATTTGGGGCACAATTGAAAATGACTTCAGGTCTTTCATTTTTTTCCCTTTCTCCTTCATTTGGAACAACAAGGGGAAGAAGGGTGGGTGAATGGTTGAACCTGAGTCTTCTTTTCATCCTGAATTACTTTTGTAACTTTCTGTGATACTGTTCCATGTTTAAAGATCAAAGGAGTATGAAACAAGTGCATTTCCAAGCCTACGTAAGTTGCACCTTGTGGCAAATAAGGAAGCGGTATTCAAACGGCGTGATGCGTTTATGGAAGAAAAAAGGAGCTTGATGGCAGCGGTGGGATTCGAACCCACGCCCCCGAAGAGACTGGAGCCTTAATCCAGCGCCTTAGACCGCTCGGCCACGCTACCTGCGCATGTTTCCGGCGGCTGTGTACTCACAACACGCACGCCATTTGGCAGCGTTCTGATCATTTCATTTTCTTTCTTGTCAAAAGGTTGCAAGTCCCGACAATATCTTTCCACACTCATGTGGCACTGCTGGCGGCATAGCTCATTTAGAGCGCCTTCACCTCTACAGGACGGCAAAAATACAAGAAAACTAGATCAATTCTAAAATATTACACATCCCCCTCTATTTATTCTCACACAGAACAAATATTATCCTAATATATATAAATATATATATATATATATATATATATCAAAAGAGTTTGAAGCGCAAGTTCCTCGTGTTACATTCAGGTGAAAGCTGCTAGCGTGTCTAATGACCACCTACAGGTGCAAACACAAGATAACAATTCACCACCAGCATAGGGAAAGTGCTGTGCCCAGTATTCAGCATTCAAATGCTGCCTCTAGGAAATCAATTCATTAACCTGTTTTGACTGGGAGTAAAGCAAAAAAAAAAGGAGGAACCCTTAAAATGACACGCTAAATTAACAAGAGGACTCTATTTTTGGGTCCCGACCCCCAGGTTAAAAACCACAGAATTCATTTGAAACAGTCAGGAATCCTGCAGCATGTCAATTTTACCTACTGTAGATCAGCAGGACTTTTCCAGTTTTGGCCATCAACTTAATGAAATAATCCAAGTACGGGATATATAGATAATATATGCTAAGCATGCTAAGAATGGGGCGTGTGCCTTGCGCTTTTTATCCAACTCTGGTATGACAAGAGATCTGTGCTTATTCTTCTCCAAAGCAAAAGCAGCATGACCCCGACGTGATTTGAACACGCAACCTTCTGATCTGGAGTCAGACGCGCTACCGTTGCACCACGAGGTCTCACTGTGCAGCTGGGAGTGGTCGTCAAGAGAGTAGCCAACAAAGGTAGGTTATTTCCCCCAACCGACATAAAATTAGATAGATTCTGACAAAATAAATATTCAGCCTAAAGAGGAAAGAAAATAAGTACTTTTCTTTTCAGCACAATACCACTGTAATTGAAGGCAAAGCCAAACAGAAAGGCACCAGCTAGCCAGTTTCTGTGTTTGCGGCAATGTGAAGCCATACCGGTTTAATTACATTACAATGGAACATGCAAATGCTGGGGTGAATCGTGCATGGTGTGGAATTCTCCACGTGACTTACTCTTTGCTAGCTTTATATTTAGGACAATTTGTGGCCTCTTTCAAGTGAGAAGAAAGATGTTAAATTCTCTTCCTAAAGAAGGTGTTTTATGGCATTCAGTAGATGTATTTGAGGATGGCCTCGATGTTCTTGTGGCAAAGCTGGAAACTATGCCACTATAGTATCTAAAGTGGGTATTGTGACACAGCTTGTTGATCCAAGGAGAAATCGGAAATGCAAATATGGAGTTCTAAAGGAATCCTGCTTCCCAATTTGGGGCACAATTGAAAATGACTTCAGGTCTTTCATTTTTTTCCCTTTCTCCTTCATTTGGAACAACAAGGGGAAGAAGGGTGGGTGAATGGTTGAACCTGAGTCTTCTTTTCATCCTGAATTACTTTTGTAACTTTCTGTGATACTGTTCCATGTTTAAATATCAAAGGAGTATGAAACAAGTGCATTTCCAAGCCTACGTAAGTTGCACCTTGTGGCAAATAAGGAAGCGGTATTCAAACGGCGTGATGCGTTTATGGAAGAAAAAAGGAGCTTGATGGCAGCAGTGGGATTCGAACCCACGCCCCTGAAGAGACTGGAGCCTTAATCCAGCGCCTTAGACCGCTCGGCCACGCTACCTGCGCATGTTTCCGGCGGCTGTGTACTCACAACACGCACGCCATTTGGCAGCGTTCTGATCATTTCATTTTCTTTCTTGTCAAAAGGTTGCAAGTCCCGACAATATCTTTCCACACTCATGTGGTACTGCTGGCGGCATAGCTCATTTAGAGCGCCTTCACCTCTACAGGACGGCAAAAATACAAGAAAACTAGATCAATTCTAAAATATTACACATCCCCCTCTATTTATTCTCACACAGAACAAATATTATCCTAATATATATAAATATATATATATATATATATCAAAAGAGTTTGAAGCGCAAGTTCCTCGTGTTACATTCAGGTGAAAGCTGCTAGCGTGTCAAATGACCACCAACAGGTGCAAACACAAGATAACAATTCACCACCAGCATAGGGAAAGTGCTGTGCCCAGTATTCAGCATTCAAATGCTGCCTCTAGGAAATCAATTCATGAACCTGTTTTGACTGGGAGTAAAGCAAAAAAAAAAGGAGGAACCCTTAAAATGACACGCTAAATTAACAAGAGGACTCTATTTTTGGGTCCCGACCCCCAGGTTAAAAACCACAGAATTCATTTGAAACAGTCAGGAATCCTGCAGCATTTCAATTTTACCTACTGTAGATCAGCAGGACTTTTCCAGTTTTGGCCATCAACATAATGAAATAATCCAAGTACGGGATATATAGATAATATATGCTAAGCATGCTAAGAATGGGGCGTGTGCCTTGCGCTTTTTATCCAACTCTGGTATGACAAGAGATCTGTGCTTATTCTTCTCCAAAGCAAAAGCAGCATGACCCCGACGTGATTTGAACACGCAACCTTCTGATCTGGAGTCAGACGCGCTACCGTTGCGCCACGAGGTCTCACTGTGCAGGTGGGAGTGGTCGTCAACAGAGTAGCCAACAAAGGTAGGTTATTTCCCCCAACCGACATAAAATTAGATAGATTCTGACATATTAAATATTCAGCCTAAAGAGGAAAGAAAATAAGTACTTTTCTTTTCAGCACAATACCACTGTAATTGAAGGCAAAGCCAAACAGAAAGGCACCAGCTAGCCAGTTTCTGTGTTTGCGGCAATGTGAAGCCATACCGGTTTAATTACATTACAATGGAACATGCAAATGCTGGGGTGAATCGTGCATGGTGTGGAATTCTCCACGTGACTTACTCTTTGCTAGCTTTATATTTAGGACAATTTGTGGCCTCTTTCAAGTGAGAAGAAAGATGTTAAATTCTCTTCCTAAAGAAGGTGTTTTATGGCATTCAGTAGATGTATTTGAGGATGGCCTCGATGTTCTTGTGGCAAAGCTGGAAACTATGCCACTATAGTATCTAAAGTGGGTATTGTGACACAGCTTGTTGATCCAAGGAGAAATCGGAAATGCAAATATGGAGTTCTAAAGGAATCCTGCTTCCCAATTTGGGGCACAATTGAAAATGACTTCAGGTCTTTCATTTTTTTCCCTTTCTCCTTCATTTGGAACAACAAGGGGAAGAAGTGTGGGTGAATGGTTGAACCTGAGTCTTCTTTTCATCCTGAATTACTTTTGTAACTTTCTGTGATACTGTTCCATGTTTAAATATCAAAGGAGTATGAAACAAGTGCATTTCCAAGCCTACGTAAGTTGCACCTTGTGGCAAATAAGGAAGCGGTATTCAAACGGCGTGATGCGTTTATGGAAGAAAAAAGGAGCTTGATGGCAGCGGTGGGATTCGAACCCACGCCCCCGAAGAGACTGGAGCCTTAATCCAGCGCCTTAGACCGCTCGGCCACGCTACCTGCGCATGTTTCCGGCGGCTGTGTACTCACAACACGCACGCCATTTGGCAGCGTTCTGATCATTTCATTTTCTTTCTTGTCAAAAGGTTGCAAGTCCCGACAATATCTTTCCACACTCATGTGGCACTGCTGGCGGCATAGCTCATTTAGAGCGCCTTCACCTCTACAGGACGGCAAAAATACAAGAAAACTAGATCAATTCTAAAATATTACACATCCCCCTCTATTTATTCTCACACAGAACAAATATTATCCTAATATATATAAATATATATATATATATATATCAAAAGAGTTTGAAGCGCAAGTTCCTCGTGTTACATTCAGGTCAAAGCTGCTAGCGTGTCAAATGACCACCAACAGGTGCAAACACAAGATAACAATTCACCACCAGCATAGGGAAAGTGCTGTGCCCAGTATTCAGCATTCAAATGCTGCCTCTAGGAAATCAATTCATGAACCTGTTTTGACTGGGAGTAAAGCAAAAAAAAAAAGGAGGAACCCTTAAAATGACACGCTAAATTAACAAGAGGACTCTATTTTTGGGTCCCGACCCCCAGGTTAAAAACCACAGAATTCATTTGAAACAGTCAGGAATCCTGCAGCATGTCAATTTTACCTACTGTAGATCAGCAGGACTTTTCCAGTTTTGGCCATCAACATAATGAAATAATCCAAGTACGGGATATATAGATAATATATGCTAAGCATGCTAAGAATGGGGCGTGTGCCTTGCACTTTTTATCCAACTCTGGTATGACAAGAGATCTGTGCTTATTCTTCTCCAAAGCAAAAGCAGCATGACCCCGACGTGATTTGAACACGCATCCTTCTGATCTGGAGTCAGACGCGCTACCGTTGCGCCACGAGGTCTCACTGTGCAGGTGGGAGTGGTCGTCAACAGAGTAGCCAACAAAGGTAGGTTATTTCCCCCAACCGACATAAAATTAGATAGATTCTGACATATTAAATATTCAGCCTAAAGAGGAAAGAAAATAAGTACTTTTCTTTTCAGCACAATACCACTGTTATTGAAGGCAAAGCCAAACAGAAAGGCACCAGCTAGCCAGTTTCTGTGTTTGCGGCAATGTGAAGCCATACCGGTTTAATTACATTACAATGGAACATGCAAATGCTGGGGTGAATCGTGCATGGTGTGGAATTCTCCACGTGACTTACTCTTTGCTAGCTTTATATTTAGGACAATTTGTGGCCTCTTTCAAGTGAGAAGAAAGATGTTAAATTCTCTTCCTAAAGAAGGTGTTTTATGGCATTCAGTAGATGTATTTGAGGATGGCCTCGATGTTCTTGTGGCAAAGCTGGAAACTATGCCACTATAGTATCTAAAGTGGGTATTGTGACACAGCTTGTTGATCCAAGGAGAAATCGGAAATGCAAATATGGAGTTCTAAAGGAATCCTGCTTCCCAATTTGGGGCACAATTGAAAATGACTTCAGGTCTTTCATTTTTTTCCCTTTCTCCTTCATTTGGAACAACAAGGGGAAGAAGGGTGGGTGAATGGTTGAACCTGAGTCTTCTTTTCATCCTGAATTACTTTTGTAACTTTCTGTGATACTGTTCCATGTTTAAAGATCAAAGGAGTATGAAACAAGTGCATTTCCAAGCCTACGTAAGTTGCACCTTGTGGCAAATAAGGAAGCGGTATTCAAACGGCGTGATGCGTTTATGGAAGAAAAAAGGAGCTTGATGGCAGCGGTGGGATTCGAACCCACGCCCCCGAAGAGACTGGAGCCTTAATCCAGCGCCTTAGACCGCTCGGCCACGCTACCTGCGCATGTTTCCGGCGGCTGTGTACTCACAACACGCACGCCATTTGGCAGCGTTCTGATCATTTCATTTTCTTTCTTGTCAAAAGGTTGCAAGTCCCGACAATATCTTTCCACACTCATGTGGCACTGCTGGCGGCATAGCTCATTTAGAGCGCCTTCACCTCTACAGGACGGCAAAAATACAAGAAAACTAGATCAATTCTAAAATATTACACATCCCCCTCTATTTATTCTCACACAGAACAAATATTATCCTAATATATATAAATATATATATATATATATATATATATCAAAAGAGTTTGAAGCGCAAGTTCCTCATGTTACATTCAGGTGAAAGCTGCTAGCGTGTCAAATGACCACCTACAGGTGCAAACACAAGATAACAATTCACCACCAGCATAGGGAAAGTGCTGTGCCCAGTATTCAGCATTCAAATGCTGCCTCTAGGAAATCAATTCATTAACCTGTTTTGACTGGGAGTAAAGCAAAAAAAAAAGGAGGAACCCTTAAAATGACACGCTAAATTAACAAGAGGACTCTATTTTTGGGTCCCGACCCCCAGGTTAAAAACCACAGAATTCATTTGAAACAGTCAGGAATCCTGCAGCATGTCAATTTTACCTACTGTAGATCAGCAGGACTTTTCCAGTTTTGGCCATCAACTTAATGAAATAATCCAAGTACGGGATATATAGATAATATATGCTAAGCATGCTAAGAATGGGGCGTGTGCCTTGCGCTTTTTATCCAACTCTGGTATGACAAGAGATCTGTGCTTATTCTTCTCCAAAGCAAAAGCAGCATGACCCCGACGTGATTTGAACACGCAACCTTCTGATCTGGAGTCAGACGCGCTACCGTTGCACCACGAGGTCTCACTGTGCAGGTGGGAGTGGTCGTCAAGAGAGTAGCCAACAAAGGTAGGTTATTTCCCCCAACCGACATAAAATTAGATAGATTCTGACAAAATAAATATTCAGCCTAAAGAGGAAAGAAAATAAGTACTTTTCTTTTCAGCACAATACCACTGTAATTGAAGGCAAAGCCAAACAGAAAGGCACCAGCTAGCCAGTTTCTGTGTTTGCGGCAATGTGAAGCCATACCGGTTTAATTACATTACAATGGAACATGCAAATGCTGGGGTGAATCGTGCATGGTGTGGAATTCTCCACGTGACTTACTCTTTGCTAGCTTTATATTTAGGACAATTTGTGGCCTCTTTCAAGTGAGAAGAAAGATGTTAAATTCTCTTCCTAAAGAAGGTGTTTTATGGCATTCAGTAGATGTATTTGAGGATGGCCTCGATGTTCTTGTGGCAAAGCTGGAAACTATGCCACTATAGTATCTAAAGTGGGTATTGTGACACAGCTTGTTGATCCAAGGAGAAATCGGAAATGCAAATATGGAGTTCTAAAGGAATCCTGCTTCCCAATTTGGGGCACAATTGAAAATGACTTCAGGTCTTTCATTTTTTTCCCTTTCTCCTTCATTTGGAACAACAAGGGGAAGAAGTGTGGGTGAATGGTTGAACCTGAGTCTTCTTTTCATCCTGAATTACTTTTGTAACTTTCTGTGATACTGTTCCATGTTTAAATATCAAAGGAGTATGAAACAAGTGCATTTCCAAGCCTACGTAAGTTGCACCTTGTGGCAAATAAGGAAGCGGTATTCAAACGGCGTGATGCGTTTATGGAAGAAAAAAGGAGCTTGATGGCAGCGGTGGGATTCGAACCCACGCCCCCGAAGAGACTGGAGCCTTAATCCAGCGCCTTAGACCGCTCGGCCACGCTACCTGCGCATGTTTCCGGCGGCTGTGTACTCACAACACGCACGCCATTTGGCAGCGTTCTGATCATTTCATTTTCTTTCTTGTCAAAAGGTTGCAAGTCCCGACAATATCTTTCCACACTCATGTGGCACTGCTGGCGGCATAGCTCATTTAGAGCGCCTTCACCTCTACAGGACGGCAAAAATACAAGAAAACTAGATCAATTCTAAAATATTACACATCCCCCTCTATTTATTCTCACACAGAACAAATATTATCCTAATATATATAAATATATATATATATATATATCAAAAGAGTTTGAAGCGCAAGTTCCTCGTGTTACATTCAGGTCAAAGCTGCTAGCGTGTCAAATGACCACCAACAGGTGCAAACACAAGATAACAATTCACCACCAGCATAGGGAAAGTGCTGTGCCCAGTATTCAGCATTCAAATGCTGCCTCTAGGAAATCAATTCATGAACCTGTTTTGACTGGGAGTAAAGCAAAAAAAAAAAGGAGGAACCCTTAAAATGACACGCTAAATTAACAAGAGGACTCTATTTTTGGGTCCCGACCCCCAGGTTAAAAACCACAGAATTCATTTGAAACAGTCAGGAATCCTGCAGCATGTCAATTTTACCTACTGTAGATCAGCAGGACTTTTCCAGTTTTGGCCATCAACATAATGAAATAATCCAAGTACGGGATATATAGATAATATATGCTAAGCATGCTAAGAATGGGGCGTGTGCCTTGCACTTTTTATCCAACTCTGGTATGACAAGAGATCTGTGCTTATTCTTCTCCAAAGCAAAAGCAGCATGACCCCGACGTGATTTGAACACGCATCCTTCTGATCTGGAGTCAGACGCGCTACCGTTGCGCCACGAGGTCTCACTGTGCAGGTGGGAGTGGTCGTCAACAGAGTAGCCAACAAAGGTAGGTTATTTCCCCCAACCGACATAAAATTAGATAGATTCTGACATATTAAATATTCAGCCTAAAGAGGAAAGAAAATAAGTACTTTTCTTTTCAGCACAATACCACTGTTATTGAAGGCAAAGCCAAACAGAAAGGCACCAGCTAGCCAGTTTCTGTGTTTGCGGCAATGTGAAGCCATACCGGTTTAATTACATTACAATGGAACATGCAAATGCTGGGGTGAATCGTGCATGGTGTGGAATTCTCCACGTGACTTACTCTTTGCTAGCTTTATATTTAGGACAATTTGTGGCCTCTTTCAAGTGAGAAGAAAGATGTTAAATTCTCTTCCTAAAGAAGGTGTTTTATGGCATTCAGTAGATGTATTTGAGGATGGCCTCGATGTTCTTGTGGCAAAGCTGGAAACTATGCCACTATAGTATCTAAAGTGGGTATTGTGACACAGCTTGTTGATCCAAGGAGAAATCGGAAATGCAAATATGGAGTTCTAAAGGAATCCTGCTTCCCAATTTGGGGCACAATTGAAAATGACTTCAGGTCTTTCATTTTTTTCCCTTTCTCCTTCATTTGGAACAACAAGGGGAAGAAGGGTGGGTGAATGGTTGAACCTGAGTCTTCTTTTCATCCTGAATTACTTTTGTAACTTTCTGTGATACTGTTCCATGTTTAAAGATCAAAGGAGTATGAAACAAGTGCATTTCCAAGCCTACGTAAGTTGCACCTTGTGGCAAATAAGGAAGCGGTATTCAAACGGCGTGATGCGTTTATGGAAGAAAAAAGGAGCTTGATGGCAGCGGTGGGATTCGAACCCACGCCCCCGAAGAGACTGGAGCCTTAATCCAGCGCCTTAGACCGCTCGGCCACGCTACCTGCGCATGTTTCCGGCGGCTGTGTACTCACAACACGCACGCCATTTGGCAGCGTTCTGATCATTTCATTTTCTTTCTTGTCAAAAGGTTGCAAGTCCCGACAATATCTTTCCACACTCATGTGGCACTGCTGGCGGCATAGCTCATTTAGAGCGCCTTCACCTCTACAGGACGGCAAAAATACAAGAAAACTAGATCAATTCTAAAATATTACACATCCCCCTCTATTTATTCTCACACAGAACAAATATTATCCTAATATATATAAATATATATATATATATATATATATATCAAAAGAGTTTGAAGCGCAAGTTCCTCGTGTTACATTCAGGTGAAAGCTGCTAGCGTGTCAAATGACCACCTACAGGTGCAAACACAAGATAACAATTCACCACCAGCATAGGGAAAGTGCTGTGCCCAGTATTCAGCATTCAAATGCTGCCTCTAGGAAATCAATTCATTAACCTGTTTTGACTGGGAGTAAAGCAAAAAAAAAAGGAGGAACCCTTAAAATGACACGCTAAATTAACAAGAGGACTCTATTTTTGGGTCCCGACCCCCAGGTTAAAAACCACAGAATTCATTTGAAACAGTCAGGAATCCTGCAGCATGTCAATTTTACCTACTGTAGATCAGCAGGACTTTTCCAGTTTTGGCCATCAACTTAATGAAATAATCCAAGTACGGGATATATAGATAATATATGCTAAGCATGCTAAGAATGGGGCGTGTGCCTTGCGCTTTTTATCCAACTCTGGTATGACAAGAGATCTGTGCTTATTCTTCTCCAAAGCAAAAGCAGCATGACCCCGACGTGATTTGAACACGCAACCTTCTGATCTGGAGTCAGACGCGCTACCGTTGCACCACGAGGTCTCACTGTGCAGGTGGGAGTGGTCGTCAAGAGAGTAGCCAACAAAGGTAGGTTATTTCCCCCAACCGACATAAAATTAGATAGATTCTGACAAAATAAATATTCAGCCTAAAGAGGAAAGAAAATAAGTACTTTTCTTTTCAGCACAATACCACTGTAATTGAAGGCAAAGCCAAACAGAAAGGCACCAGCTAGCCAGTTTCTGTGTTTGCGGCAATGTGAAGCCATACCGGTTTAATTACATTACAATGGAACATGCAAATGCTGGGGTGAATCGTGCATGGTGTGGAATTCTCCACGTGACTTACTCTTTGCTAGCTTTATATTTAGGACAATTTGTGGCCTCTTTCAAGTGAGAAGAAAGATGTTAAATTCTCTTCCTAAAGAAGGTGTTTTATGGCATTCAGTAGATGTATTTGAGGATGGCCTCGATGTTCTTGTGGCAAAGCTGGAAACTATGCCACTATAGTATCTAAAGTGGGTATTGTGACACAGCTTGTTGATCCAAGGAGAAATCGGAAATGCAAATATGGAGTTCTAAAGGAATCCTGCTTCCCAATTTGGGGCACAATTGAAAATGACTTCAGGTCTTTCATTTTTTTCCCTTTCTCCTTCATTTGGAACAACAAGGGGAAGAAGGGTGGGTGAATGGTTGAACCTGAGTCTTCTTTTCATCCTGAATTACTTTTGTAACTTTCTGTGATACTGTTCCATGTTTAAATATCAAAGGAGTATGAAACAAGTGCATTTCCAAGCCTACGTAAGTTGCACCTTGTGGCAAATAAGGAAGCGGTATTCAAACGGCGTGATGCGTTTATGGAAGAAAAAAGGAGCTTGATGGCAGCAGTGGGATTCGAACCCACGCCCCTGAAGAGACTGGAGCCTTAATCCAGCGCCTTAGACCGCTCGGCCACGCTACCTGCGCATGTTTCCGGCGGCTGTGTACTCACAACACGCACGCCATTTGGCAGCGTTCTGATCATTTCATTTTCTTTCTTGTCAAAAGGTTGCAAGTCCCGACAATATCTTTCCACACTCATGTGGTACTGCTGGCGGCATAGCTCATTTAGAGCGCCTTCACCTCTACAGGACGGCAAAAATACAAGAAAACTAGATCAATTCTAAAATATTACACATCCCCCTCTATTTATTCTCACACAGAACAAATATTATCCTAATATATATAAATATATATATATATATATATCAAAAGAGTTTGAAGCGCAAGTTCCTCGTGTTACATTCAGGTGAAAGCTGCTAGCGTGTCAAATGACCACCAACAGGTGCAAACACAAGATAACAATTCACCACCAGCATAGGGAAAGTGCTGTGCCCAGTATTCAGCATTCAAATGCTGCCTCTAGGAAATCAATTCATGAACCTGTTTTGACTGGGAGTAAAGCAAAAAAAAAAGGAGGAACCCTTAAAATGACACGCTAAATTAACAAGAGGACTCTATTTTTGGGTCCCGACCCCCAGGTTAAAAACCACAGAATTCATTTGAAACAGTCAGGAATCCTGCAGCATTTCAATTTTACCTACTGTAGATCAGCAGGACTTTTCCAGTTTTGGCCATCAACATAATGAAATAATCCAAGTACGGGATATATAGATAATATATGCTAAGCATGCTAAGAATGGGGCGTGTGCCTTGCGCTTTTTATCCAACTCTGGTATGACAAGAGATCTGTGCTTATTCTTCTCCAAAGCAAAAGCAGCATGACCCCGACGTGATTTGAACACGCAACCTTCTGATCTGGAGTCAGACGCGCTACTGTTGCGCCACGAGGTCTCACTGTGCAGGTGGGAGTGGTCGTCAACAGAGTAGCCAACAAAGGAAGGTTATTTCCCCCAACCGACATAAAATTAGATAGATTCTGACATATTAAATATTCAGCCTAAAGAGGAAAGAAAATAAGTACTTTTCTTTTCAGCACAATACCACTGTAATTGAAGGCAAAGCCAAACAGAAAGGCACCAGCTAGCCAGTTTCTGTGTTTGCGGCAATGTGAAGCCATACCGGTTTAATTACATTACAATGGAACATGCAAATGCTGGGGTGAATCGTGCATGGTGTGGAATTCTCCACGTGACTTACTCTTTGCTAGCTTTATATTTAGGACAATTTGTGGCCTCTTTCAAGTGAGAAGAAAGATGTTAAATTCTCTTCCTAAAGAAGGTGTTTTATGGCATTCAGTAGATGTATTTGAGGATGGCCTCGATGTTCTTGTGGCAAAGCTGGAAACTATGCCACTATAGTATCTAAAGTGGGTATTGTGACACAGCTTGTTGATCCAAGGAGAAATCGGAAATGCAAATATGGAGTTCTAAAGGAATCCTGCTTCCCAATTTGGGGCACAATTGAAAATGACTTCAGGTCTTTCATTTTTTTCCCTTTCTCCTTCATTTGGAACAACAAGGGGAAGAAGGGTGGGTGAATGGTTGAACCTGAGTCTTCTTTTCATCCTGAATTACTTTTGTAACTTTCTGTGATACTGTTCCATGTTTAAATATCAAAGGAGTATGAAACAAGTGCATTTCCAAGCCTACGTAAGTTGCACCTTGTGGCAAATAAGGAAGCGGTATTCAAACGGCGTGATGCGTTTATGGAAGAAAAAAGGAGCTTGATGGCAGCGGTGGGATTCGAACCCACGCCCCCGAAGAGACTGGAGCCTTAATCCAGCGCCTTAGACCGCTCGGCCACGCTACCTGCGCATGTTTCTGGCGGCTGTGTACTCACAACACGCACGCCATTTGGCAGCGTTCTGATCATTTCATTTTCTTTCTTGTCAAAAGGTTGCAAGTCCCGACAATATCTTTCCACACTCATGTGGCACTGCTGGCGGCATAGCTCATTTAGAGCGCCTTCACCTCTACAGGACGGCAAAAATACAAGAAAACTAGATCAATTCTAAAATATTACACATCCCCCTCTATTTATTCTCACACAGAACAAATATTATCCTAATATATATAAATATATATATATATATATCAAAAGAGTTTGAAGCGCAAGTTCCTCGTGTTACATTCAGGTGAAAGCTGCTAGCGTGTCAAATGACCACCAACAGGTGCAAACACAAGATAACAATTCACCACCAGCATAGGGAAAGTGCTGTGCCCAGTATTCAGCATTCAAATGCTGCCTCTAGGAAATCAATTCATGAACCTGTTTTGACTGGGAGTAAAGCAAAAAAAAAAGGAGGAACCCTTAAAATGACACGCTAAATTAACAAGAGGACTCTATTTTTGGGTCCCGACCCCCAGGTTAAAAACCACAGAATTCATTTGAAACAGTCAGGAATCCTGCAGCATGTCAATTTTACCTACTGTAGATCAGCAGGACTTTTCCAGTTTTGGCCATCAACATAATGAAATAATCCAAGTACGGGATATATAGATAATATATGCTAAGCATGCTAAGAATGGGGCGTGTGCCTTGCGCTTTTTATCCAACTCTGGTATGACAAGAGATCTGTGCTTATTCTTCTCCAAAGCAAAAGCAGCATGACCCCGACGTGATTTGAACACGCAACCTTCTGATCTGGAGTCAGACGCGCTACCGTTGCGCCACGAGGTCTCACTGTGCAGGTGGGAGTGGTCGTCAACAGAGTAGCCAACAAAGGTAGGTTATTTCCCCCAACCGACATAAAATTAGATAGATTCTGACATATTAAATATTCAGCCTAAAGAGGAAAGAAAATAAGTACTTTTCTTTTCAGCACAATACCACTGTAATTGAAGGCAAAGCCAAACAGAAAGGCACCAGCTAGCCAGTTTCTGTGTTTGCGGCAATGTGAAGCCATACCGGTTTAATTACATTACAATGGAACATGCAAATGCTGGGGTGAATCGTGCATGGTGTGGAATTCTCCACGTGACTTACTCTTTGCTAGCTTTATATTTAGGACAATTTGTGGCCTCTTTCAAGTGAGAAGAAAGATGTTAAATTCTCTTCCTAAAGAAGGTGTTTTATGGCATTCAGTAGATGTATTTGAGGATGGCCTCGATGTTCTTGTGGCAAAGCTGGAAACTATGCCACTATAGTATCTAAAGTGGGTATTGTGACACAGCTTGTTGATCCAAGGAGAAATCGGAAATGCAAATATGGAGTTCTAAAGGAATCCTGCTTCCCAATTTGGGGCACAATTGAAAATGACTTCAGGTCTTTCATTTTTTTCCCTTTCTCCTTCATTTGGAACAACAAGGGGAAGAAGTGTGGGTGAATGGTTGAACCTGAGTCTTCTTTTCATCCTGAATTACTTTTGTAACTTTCTGTGATACTGTTCCATGTTTAAAGATCAAAGGAGTATGAAACAAGTGCATTTCCAAGCCTACGTAAGTTGCACCTTGTGGCAAATAAGGAAGCGGTATTCAAACGGCGTGATGCGTTTATGGAAGAAAAAAGGAGCTTGATGGCAGCGGTGGGATTCGAACCCACGCCCCCGAAGAGACTGGAGCCTTAATCCAGCGCCTTAGACCGCTCGGCCACGCTACCTGCGCATGTTTCTGGCGGCTGTGTACTCACAACACGCACGCCATTTGGCAGCGTTCTGATCATTTCATTTTCTTTCTTGTCAAAAGGTTGCAAGTCCCGACAATATCTTTCCACACTCATGTGGCACTGCTGGCGGCATAGCTCATTTAGAGCGCCTTCACCTCTACAGGACGGCAAAAATACAAGAAAACTAGATCAATTCTAAAATATTACACATCCCCCTCTATTTATTCTCACACAGAACAAATATTATCCTAATATATATATATATATATATATATATATATCAAAAGAGTTTGAAGCGCAAGTTCCTCGTGTTACATTCAGGTGAAAGCTGCTAGCGTGTCAAATGACCACCAACAGGTGCAAACACAAGATAACAATTCACCACCAGCATAGGGAAAGTGCTGTGCCCAGTATTCAGCATTCAAATGCTGCCTCTAGGAAATCAATTCATGAACCTGTTTTGACTGGGAGTAAAGCAAAAAAAAAAGGAGGAACCCTTAAAATGACACGCTAAATTAACAAGAGGACTCTATTTTTGGGTCCCGACCCCCAGGTTAAAAACCACAGAATTAATTTGAAACAGTCAGGAATCCTGCAGCATGTCAATTTTACCTACTGTAGATCAGCAGGACTTTTCCAGTTTTGGCCATCAACATAATGAAATAATCCAAGTACGGGATATATAGATAATATATGCTAAGCATGCTAAGAATGGGGCGTGTGCCTTGCGCTTTTTATCCAACTCTGGTATGACAAGAGATCTGTGCTTATTCTTCTCCAAAGCAAAAGCAGCATGACCCCGACGTGATTTGAACACGCATCCTTCTGATCTGGAGTCAGACGCGCTACCGTTGCGCCACGAGGTCTCACTGTGCAGGTGGGAGTGGTCGTCAACAGAGTAGCCACCAAAGGTAGGTTATTCCCCCCAACTGACATAAAATTAGATAGATTCTGACATATTAAATATTCAGCCTAAAGAGGAAAGAAAATAAGTACTTTTCTTTTCAGCACAATACCACTGTAATTGAAGGCAAAGCCAAACAGAAAGGCACCAGCTAGCCAGTTTCTGTGTTTGCGGCAATGTGAAGCCATACCGGTTTAATTACATTACAATGGAACATGCAAATGCTGGGGTGAATCGTGCATGGTGTGGAATTCTCCACGTGACTTACTCTTTGCTAGCTTTATATTTAGGACAATTTGTGGCCTCTTTCAAGTGAGAAGAAAGATGTTAAATTCTCTTCCTAAAGAAGGTGTTTTATGGCATTCAGTAGATGTATTTGAGGATGGCCTCGATGTTCTTGTGGCAAAGCTGGAAACTATGCCACTATAGTATCTAAAGTGGGTATTGTGACACAGCTTGTTGATCCAAGGAGAAATCGGAAATGCAAATATGGAGTTCTAAAGGAATCCTGCTTCCCAATTTGGGGCACAATTGAAAATGACTTCAGGTCTTTCATTTTTTTCCCTTTCTCCTTCATTTGGAACAACAAGGGGAAGAAGTGTGGGTGAATGGTTGAACCTGAGTCTTCTTTTCATCCTGAATTACTTTTGTAACTTTCTGTGATACTGTTCCATGTTTAAAGATCAAAGGAGTATGAAACAAGTGCATTTCCAAGCCTACGTAAGTTGCACCTTGTGGCAAATAAGGAAGCGGTATTCAAACGGCGTGATGCGTTTATGGAAGAAAAAAGGAGCTTGATGGCAGCGGTGGGATTCGAACCCACGCCCCCGAAGAGACTGGAGCCTTAATCCAGCGCCTTAGACCGCTCGGCCACGCTACCTGCGCATGTTTCTGGCGGCTGTGTACTCACAACACGCACGCCATTTGGCAGCGTTCTGATCATTTCATTTTCTTTCTTGTCAAAAGGTTGCAAGTCCCGACAATATCTTTCCACACTCATGTGGCACTGCTGGCGGCATAGCTCATTTAGAGCGCCTTCACCTCTACAGGACGGCAAAAATACAAGAAAACTAGATCAATTCTAAAATATTACACATCCCCCTCTATTTATTCTCACACAGAACAAATATTATCCTAATATATATATATATATATATATATATATATATCAAAAGAGTTTGAAGCGCAAGTTCCTCGTGTTACATTCAGGTGAAAGCTGCTAGCGTGTCAAATGACCACCAACAGGTGCAAACACAAGATAACAATTCACCACCAGCATAGGGAAAGTGCTGTGCCCAGTATTCAGCATTCAAATGCTGCCTCTAGGAAATCAATTCATGAACCTGTTTTGACTGGGAGTAAAGCAAAAAAAAAAGGAGGAACCCTTAAAATGACACGCTAAATTAACAAGAGGACTCTATTTTTGGGTCCCGACCCCCAGGTTAAAAACCACAGAATTCATTTGAAACAGTCAGGAATCCTGCAGCATGTCAATTTTACCTACTGTAGATCAGCAGGACTTTTCCAGTTTTGGCCATCAACATAATGAAATAATCCAAGTACGGGATATATAGATAATATATGCTAAGCATGCTAAGAATGGGGCGTGTGCCTTGCGCTTTTTATCCAACTCTGGTATGACAAGAGATCTGTGCTTATTCTTCTCCAAAGCAAAAGCAGCATGACCCCGACGTGATTTGAACACGCATCCTTCTGATCTGGAGTCAGACGCGCTACCGTTGCGCCACGAGGTCTCACTGTGCAGGTGGGAGTGGTCGTCAACAGAGTAGCCACCAAAGGTAGGTTATTCCCCCCAACTGACATAAAATTAGATAGATTCTGACATATTAAATATTCAGCCTAAAGAGGAAAGAAAATAAGTACTTTTCTTTTCAGCACAATACCACTGTAATTGAAGGCAAAGCCAAACAGAAAGGCACCAGCTAGCCAGTTTCTGTGTTTGCGGCAATGTGAAGCCATACCGGTTTAATTACATTACAATGGAACATGCAAATGCTGGGGTGAATCGTGCATGGTGTGGAATTCTCCACGTGACTTACTCTTTGCTAGCTTTATATTTAGGACAATTTGTGGCCTCTTTCAAGTGAGAAGAAAGATGTTAAATTCTCTTCCTAAAGAAGGTGTTTTATGGCATTCAGTAGATGTATTTGAGGATGGCCTCGATGTTCTTGTGGCAAAGCTGGAAACTATGCCACTATAGTATCTAAAGTGGGTATTGTGACACAGCTTGTTGATCCAAGGAGAAATCGGAAATGCAAATATGGAGTTCTAAAGGAATCCTGCTTCCCAATTTGGGGCACAATTGAAAATGACTTCAGGTCTTTCATTTTTTTCCCTTTCTCCTTCATTTGGAACAACAAGGGGAAGAAGGGTGGGTGAATGGTTGAACCTGAGTCTTCTTTTCATCCTGAATTACTTTTGTAACTTTCTGTGATACTGTTCCATGTTTAAATATCAAAGGAGTATGAAACAAGTGCATTTCCAAGCCTACGTAAGTTGCACCTTGTGGCAAATAAGGAAGCGGTATTCAAACGGCGTGATGCGTTTATGGAAGAAAAAAGCAGCTTGATGGCAGCGGTGGGATTCGAACCCACGCCCCCGAAGAGACTGGAGCCTTAATCCAGCGCCTTAGACCGCTCGGCCACGCTACCTGCGCATGTTTCCGGCGGCTGTGTACTCACAACACGCACGCCATTTGGCAGCGTTCTGATCATTTCATTTTCTTTCTTGTCAAAAGGTTGCAAGTCCCGACAATATCTTTCCACACTCATGTGGCACTGCTGGCGGCATAGCTCATTTAGAGCGCCTTCACCTCTACAGGACGGCAAAAATACAAGAAAACTAGATCAATTCTAAAATATTACACATCCCCCTCTATTTATTCTCACACAGAACAAATATTATCCTAATATATATAAATATATATATATATATATCAAAAGAGTTTGAAGCGCAAGTTCCTCGTGTTACATTCAGGTGAAAGCTGCTAGCGTGTCAAATGACCACCAACAGGTGCAAACACAAGATAACAATTCACCACCAGCATAGGGAAAGTGCTGTGCCCAGTATTCAGCATTCAAATGCTGCCTCTAGGAAATCAATTCATGAACCTGTTTTGACTGGGAGTAAAGCAAAAAAAAAAGGAGGAACCCTTAAAATGACACGCTAAATTAACAAGAGGACTCTATTTTTGGGTCCCGACCCCCAGGTTAAAAACCACAGAATTCATTTGAAACAGTCAGGAATCCTGCAGCATGTCAATTTTACCTACTGTAGATCAGCAGGACTTTTCCAGTTTTGGCCATCAACATAATGAAATAATCCAAGTACGGGATATATAGATAATATATGCTAAGCATGCTAAGAATGGGGCGTGTGCCTTGCGCTTTTTATCCAACTCTGGTATGACAAGAGATCTGTGCTTATTCTTCTCCAAAGCAAAAGCAGCATGACCCCGACGTGATTTGAACACGCAACCTTCTGATCTGGAGTCAGACGCGCTACCGTTGCGCCACGAGGTCTCACTGTGCAGGTGGGAGTGGTCGTCAACAGAGTAGCCAACAAAGGTAGGTTATTTCCCCCAACCGACATAAAATTAGATAGATTCTGACATATTAAATATTCAGCCTAAAGAGGAAAGAAAATAAGTACTTTTCTTTTCAGCACAATACCACTGTAATTGAAGGCAAAGCCAAACAGAAAGGCACCAGCTAGCCAGTTTCTGTGTTTGCGGCAATGTGAAGCCATACCGGTTTAATTACATTACAATGGAACATGCAAATGCTGGGGTGAATCGTGCATGGTGTGGAATTCTCCACGTGACTTACTCTTTGCTAGCTTTATATTTAGGACAATTTGTGGCCTCTTTCAAGTGAGAAGAAAGATGTTAAATTCTCTTCCTAAAGAAGGTGTTTTATGGCATTCAGTAGATGTATTTGAGGATGGCCTCGATGTTCTTGTGGCAAAGCTGGAAACTATGCCACTATAGTATCTAAAGTGGGTATTGTGACACAGCTTGTTGATCCAAGGAGAAATCGGAAATGCAAATATGGAGTTCTAAAGGAATCCTGCTTCCCAATTTGGGGCACAATTGAAAATGACTTCAGGTCTTTCATTTTTTTCCCTTTCTCCTTCATTTGGAACAACAAGGGGAAGAAGTGTGGGTGAATGGTTGAACCTGAGTCTTCTTTTCATCCTGAATTACTTTTGTAACTTTCTGTGATACTGTTCCATGTTTAAAGATCAAAGGAGTATGAAACAAGTGCATTTCCAAGCCTACGTAAGTTGCACCTTGTGGCAAATAAGGAAGCGGTATTCAAACGGCGTGATGCGTTTATGGAAGAAAAAAGGAGCTTGATGGCAGCGGTGGGATTCGAACCCACGCCCCCGAAGAGACTGGAGCCTTAATCCAGCGCCTTAGACCGCTCGGCCACGCTACCTGCGCATGTTTCCGGCGGCTGTGTACTCACAACACGCACGCCATTTGGCAGCGTTCTGATCATTTCATTTTCTTTCTTGTCAAAAGGTTGCAAGTCCCGACAATATCTTTCCACACTCATGTGGCACTGCTGGCGGCATAGCTCATTTAGAGCGCCTTCACCTCTACAGGACGGCAAAAATACAAGAAAACTAGATCAATTCTAAAATATTACACATCCCCCTCTATTTATTCTCACACAGAACAAATATTATCCTAATATATATATATATATATATATATATATCAAAAGAGTTTGAAGCGCAAGTTCCTCGTGTTACATTCAGGTGAAAGCTGCTAGCGTGTCAAATGACCACCAACAGGTGCAAACACAAGATAACAATTCACCACCAGCATAGGGAAAGTGCTGTGCCCAGTATTCAGCATTCAAATGCTGCCTCTAGGAAATCAATTCATGAACCTGTTTTGACTGGGAGTAAAGCAAAAAAAAAAGGAGGAACCCTTAAAATGACACGCTAAATTAACAAGAGGACTCTATTTTTGGGTCCCGACCCCCAGGTTAAAAACCACAGAATTCATTTGAAACAGTCAGGAATCCTGCAGCATGTCAATTTTACCTACTGTAGATCAGCAGGACTTTTCCAGTTTTGGCCATCAACATAATGAAATAATCCAAGTACGGGATATATAGATAATATATGCTAAGCATGCTAAGAATGGGGCGTGTGCCTTGCGCTTTTTATCCAACTCTGGTATGACAAGAGATCTGTGCTTATTCTTCTCCAAAGCAAAAGCAGCATGACCCCGACGTGATTTGAACACGCAACCTTCTGATCTGGAGTCAGACGCGCTACCGTTGCGCCACGAGGTCTCACTGTGCAGGTGGGAGTGGTCGTCAACAGAGTAGCCAACAAAGGTAGGTTATTTCCCCCAACCGACATAAAATTAGATAGATTCTGACATATTAAATATTCAGCCTAAAGAGGAAAGAAAATAAGTACTTTTCTTTTCAGCACATCACCACTGTAATTGAAGGCAAAGCCAAACAGAAATGCACCAGCTAGCCAGTTTCTGTGTTTGCGGCAATGTGAAGCCATACCGGTTTAATTACATTACAATGGAACATGCAAATGCTGGGGTGAATCGTGCATGGTGTGGAATTCTCCACGTGACTTACTCTTTGCTAGCTTTATATTTAGGACAATTTGTGGCCTCTTTCAAGTGAGAAGAAAGATGTTAAATTCTCTTCCTAAAGAAGGTGTTTTATGGCATTCAGTAGATGTATTTGAGGATGGCCTCGATGTTCTTGTGGCAAAGCTGGAAACTATGCCACTATAGTATCTAAAGTGGGTATTGTGACACAGCTTGTTGATCCAAGGAGAAATCGGAAATGCAAATATGGAGTTCTAAAGGAATCCTGCTTCCCAATTTGGGGCACAATTGAAAATGACTTCAGGTCTTTCATTTTTTTTCCTTTCTCCTTCATTTGGAACAACAAGGGGAAGAAGGGTGGGTGAATGGTTGAACCTGAGTCTTCTTTTCATCCTGAATTACTTTTGTAACTTTCTGTGATACTGTTCCATGTTTAAAGATCAAAGGAGTATGAAACAAGTGCATTTCCAAGCCTACGTAAGTTGCACCTTGTGGCAAATAAGGAAGCGGTATTCAAACGGCGTGATGCGTTTATGGAAGAAAAAAGGAGCTTGATGGCAGCGGTGGGATTCGAACCCACGCCCCCGAAGAGACTGGAGCCTTAATCCAGCGCCTTAGACCGCTCGGCCACGCTACCTGCGCATGTTTCCGGCGGCTGTGTACTCACAACACGCACGCCATTTGGCAGCGTTCTGATCATTTCATTTTCTTTCTTGTCAAAAGGTTGCAAGTCCCGACAATATCTTTCCACACTCATGTGGCACTGCTGGCGGCATAGGTCATTTAGAGCGCCTTCACCTCTAAAGGACGGCAAAAATACAAGAAAACTAGATCAATTCTAAAATATTACACATCCCCCTCTATTTATTCTCACACAGAACAAATATTATCCTAATATATATAAATATATATATATAGATATATATATCAAAAGAGTTTGAAGCGCAAGTTCCTCGTGTTACATTCAGGTGAAAGCTGCTAGCGTGTCAAATGACCACCAACAGGTGCAAACACAAGATAACAATTCACCACCAGCATAGGGAAAGTGCTGTGCCCAGTATTCAGCATTCAAATGCTGCCTCTAGGAAATCAATTCATGAACCTGTTTTGACTGGGAGTAAAGCAAAAAAAAAAGGAGGAACCCTTAAAATGACACGCTAAATTAACAAGAGGACTCTATTTTTGGGTCCCGACCCCCAGGTTAAAAACCACAGAATTCATTTGAAACAGTCAGGAATCCTGCAGCATGTCAATTTTACCTACTGTAGATCAGCAGGACTTTTCCAGTTTTGGCCATCAACATAATGAAATAATCCAAGTACGGGATATATAGATAATATATGCTAAGCATGCTAAGAATGGGGCGTGTGCCTTGCGCTTTTTATCCAACTCTGGTATGACAAGAGATCTGTGCTTATTCTTCTCCAAAGCAAAAGCAGCATGACCCCGACGTGATTTGAACACGCAACCTTCTGATCTGGAGTCAGACGCGCTACCGTTGCGCCACGAGGTCTCACTGTGCAGGTGGGAGTGGTCGTCAACAGAGTAGCCAACAAAGGTAGGTTATTTCCCCCAACCGACATAAAATTAGATAGATTCTGACATATTAAATATTCAGCCTAAAGAGGAAAGAAAATAAGTACTTTTCTTTTCAGCACAATACCACTGTAATTGAAGGCAAAGCCAAACAGAAAGGCACCAGCTAGCCAGTTTCTGTGTTTGCGGCAATGTGAAGCCATACCGGTTTAATTACATTACAATGGAACATGCAAATGCTGGGGTGAATCGTGCATGGTGTGGAATTCTCCACGTGACTTACTCTTTGCTAGCTTTATATTTAGGACAATTTGTGGCCTCTTTCAAGTGAGAAGAAAGATGTTAAATTCTCTTCCTAAAGAAGGTGTTTTATGGCATTCAGTAGATGTATTTGAGGATGGCCTCGATGTTCTTGTGGCAAAGCTGGAAACTATGCCACTATAGTATCTAAAGTGGGTATTGTGACACAGCTTGTTGATCCAAGGAGAAATCGGAAATGCAAATATGGAGTTCTAAAGGAATCCTGCTTCCCAATTTGGGGCACAATTGAAAATGACTTCAGGTCTTTCATTTTTTTCCCTTTCTCCTTCATTTGGAACAACAAGGGGAAGAAGGGTGGGTGAATGGTTGAACCTGAGTCTTCTTTTCATCCTGAATTACTTTTGTAACTTTCTGTGATACTGTTCCATGTTTAAAGATCAAAGGAGTATGAAACAAGTGCATTTCCAAGCCTACGTAAGTTGCACCTTGTGGCAAATAAGGAAGCGGTATTCAAACGGCGTGATGCGTTTATGGAAGAAAAAAGGAGCTTGATGGCAGCGGTGGGATTCGAACCCACGCCCCCGAAGAGACTGGAGCCTTAATCCAGCGCCTTAGACCGCTCGGCCACGCTACCTGCGCATGTTTCCGGCGGCTGTGTACTCACAACACGCACGCCATTTGGCAGCGTTCTGATCATTTCATTTTCTTTCTTGTCAAAAGGTTGCAAGTCCCGACAATATCTTTCCACACTCATGTGGCACTGCTGGCGGCATAGCTCATTTAGAGCGCCTTCACCTCTACAGGACGGCAAAAATACAAGAAAACTAGATCAATTCTAAAATATTACACATCCCCCTCTATTTATTCTCACACAGAACAAATATTATCCTAATATATATAAATATATATATATATATATATCAAAAGAGTTTGAAGCGCAAGTTCCTCGTGTTACATTCAGGTGAAAGCTGCTAGCGTGTCAAATGACCACCAACAGGTGCAAACACAAGATAACAATTCACCACCAGCATAGGGAAAGTGCTGTGCCCAGTATTCAGCATTCAAATGCTGCCTCTAGGAAATCAATTCATGAACCTGTTTTGACTGGGAGTAAAGCAAAAAAAAAAGGAGGAACCCTTAAAATGACACGCTAAATTAACAAGAGGACTCTATTTTTGGGTCCCGACCCCCAGGTTAAAAACCACAGAATTCATTTGAAACAGTCAGGAATCCTGCAGCATGTCAATTTTACCTACTGTAGATCAGCAGGACTTTTCCAGTTTTGGCCATCAACATAATGAAATAATCCAAGTACGGGATATATAGATAATATATGCTAAGCATGCTAAGAATGGGGCGTGTGCCTTGCGCTTTTTATCCAACTCTGGTATGACAAGAGATCTGTGCTTATTCTTCTCCAAAGCAAAAGCAGCATGACCCCGACGTGATTTGAACACGCAACCTTCTGATCTGGAGTCAGACGCGCTACCGTTGCGCCACGAGGTCTCACTGTGCAGGTGGGAGTGGTCGTCAACAGAGTAGCCAACAAAGGTAGGTTATTTCCCCCAACCGACATAAAATTAGATAGATTCTGACATATTAAATATTCAGCCTAAAGAGGAAAGAAAATAAGTACTTTTCTTTTCAGCACAATACCACTGTAATTGAAGGCAAAGCCAAACAGAAAGGCACCAGCTAGCCAGTTTCTGTGTTTGCGGCAATGTGAAGCCATACCGGTTTAATTACATTACAATGGAACATGCAAATGCTGGGGTGAATCGTGCATGGTGTGGAATTCTCCACGTGACTTACTCTTTGCTAGCTTTATATTTAGGACAATTTGTGGCCTCTTTCAAGTGAGAAGAAAGATGTTAAATTCTCTTCCTAAAGAAGGTGTTTTATGGCATTCAGTAGATGTATTTGAGGATGGCCTCGATGTTCTTGTGGCAAAGCTGGAAACTATGCCACTATAGTATCTAAAGTGGGTATTGTGACACAGCTTGTTGATCCAAGGAGAAATCGGAAATGCAAATATGGAGTTCTAAAGGAATCCTGCTTCCCAATTTGGGGCACAATTGAAAATGACTTCAGGTCTTTCATTTTTTTTCCTTTCTCCTTCATTTGGAACAACAAGGGGAAGAAGGGTGGGTGAATGGTTGAACCTGAGTCTTCTTTTCATCCTGAATTACTTTTGTAACTTTCTGTGATACTGTTCCATGTTTAAAGATCAAAGGAGTATGAAACAAGTGCATTTCCAAGCCTACGTAAGTTGCACCTTGTGGCAAATAAGGAAGCGGTATTCAAACGGCGTGATGCGTTTATGGAAGAAAAAAGGAGCTTGATGGCAGCGGTGGGATTCGAACCCACGCCCCCGAAGAGACTGGAGCCTTAATCCAGCGCCTTAGACCGCTCGGCCACGCTACCTGCGCATGTTTCCGGCGGCTGTGTACTCACAACACGCACGCCATTTGGCAGCGTTCTGATCATTTCATTTTCTTTCTTGTCAAAAGGTTGCAAGTCCCGACAATATCTTTCCACACTCATGTGGCACTGCTGGCGGCATAGCTCATTTAGAGCGCCTTCACCTCTACAGGACGGCAAAAATACAAGAAAACTAGATCAATTCTAAAATATTACACATCCCCCTCTATTTATTCTCACACAGAACAAATATTATCCTAATATATATAAATATATATATATATATATCAAAAGAGTTTGAAGCGCAAGTTCCTCGTGTTACATTCAGGTGAAAGCTGCTAGCGTGTCAAATGACCACCAACAGGTGCAAACACAAGATAACAATTCACCACCAGCATAGGGAAAGTGCTGTGCCCAGTATTCAGCATTCAAATGCTGCCTCTAGGAAATCAATTCATGAACCTGTTTTGACTGGGAGTAAAGCAAAAAAAAAAGGAGGAACCCTTAAAATGACACGCTAAATTAACAAGAGGACTCTATTTTTGGGTCCCGACCCCCAGGTTAAAAACCACAGAATTCATTTGAAACAGTCAGGAATCCTGCAGCATGTCAATTTTACCTACTGTAGATCAGCAGGACTTTTCCAGTTTTGGCCATCAACATAATGAAATAATCCAAGTACGGGATATATAGATAATATATGCTAAGCATGCTAAGAATGGGGCGTGTGCCTTGCGCTTTTTATCCAACTCTGGTATGACAAGAGATCTGTGCTTATTCTTCTCCAAAGCAAAAGCAGCATGACCCCGACGTGATTTGAACACGCAACCTTCTGATCTGGAGTCAGACGCGCTACCGTTGCGCCACGAGGTCTCACTGTGCAGGTGGGAGTGGTCGTCAACAGAGTAGCCAACAAAGGTAGGTTATTTCCCCCAACCGACATAAAATTAGATAGATTCTGACATATTAAATATTCAGCCTAAAGAGGAAAGAAAATAAGTACTTTTCTTTTCAGCACAATACCACTGTAATTGAAGGCAAAGCCAAACAGAAAGGCACCAGCTAGCCAGTTTCTGTGTTTGCGGCAATGTGAAGCCATACCGGTTTAATTACATTACAATGGAACATGCAAATGCTGGGGTGAATCGTGCATGGTGTGGAATTCTCCACGTGACTTACTCTTTGCTAGCTTTATATTTAGGACAATTTGTGGCCTCTTTCAAGTGAGAAGAAAGATGTTAAATTCTCTTCCTAAAGAAGGTGTTTTATGGCATTCAGTAGATGTATTTGAGGATGGCCTCGATGTTCTTGTGGCAAAGCTGGAAACTATGCCACTATAGTATCTAAAGTGGGTATTGTGACACAGCTTGTTGATCCAAGGAGAAATCGGAAATGCAAATATGGAGTTCTAAAGGAATCCTGCTTCCCAATTTGGGGCACAATTGAAAATGACTTCAGGTCTTTCATTTTTTTCCCTTTCTCCTTCATTTGGAACAACAAGGGGAAGAAGTGTGGGTGAATGGTTGAACCTGAGTCTTCTTTTCATCCTGAATTACTTTTGTAACTTTCTGTGATACTGTTCCATGTTTAAAGATCAAAGGAGTATGAAACAAGTGCATTTCCAAGCCTACGTAAGTTGCACCTTGTGGCAAATAAGGAAGCGGTATTCAAACGGCGTGATGCGTTTATGGAAGAAAAAAGGAGCTTGATGGCAGCGGTGGGATTCGAACCCACGCCCCCGAAGAGACTGGAGCCTTAATCCAGCGCCTTAGACCGCTCGGCCACGCTACCTGCGCATGTTTCCGGCGGCTGTGTACTCACAACACGCACGCCATTTGGCAGCGTTCTGATCATTTCATTTTCTTTCTTGTCAAAAGGTTGCAAGTCCCGACAATATCTTTCCACACTCATGTGGCACTGCTGGCGGCATAGCTCATTTAGAGCGCCTTCACCTCTACAGGACGGCAAAAATACAAGAAAACTAGATCAATTCTAAAATATTACACATCCCCCTCTATTTATTCTCACACAGAACAAATATTATCCTAATATATATATATATATATATATATATATATATATCAAAAGAGTTTGAAGCGCAAGTTCCTCGTGTTACATTCAGGTGAAAGCTGCTAGCGTGTCAAATGACCACCAACAGGTGCAAACACAAGATAACAATTCACCACCAGCATAGGGAAAGTGCTGTGCCCAGTATTCAGCATTCAAATGCTGCCTCTAGGAAATCAATTCATGAACCTGTTTTGACTGGGAGTAAAGCAAAAAAAAAAGGAGGAACCCTTAAAATGACACGCTAAATTAACAAGAGGACTCTATTTTTGGGTCCCGACCCCCAGGTTAAAAACCACAGAATTCATTTGAAACAGTCAGGAATCCTGCAGCATGTCAATTTTACCTACTGTAGATCAGCAGGACTTTTCCAGTTTTGGCCATCAACATAATGAAATAATCCAAGTACGGGATATATAGATAATATATGCTAAGCATGCTAAGAATGGGGCGTGTGCCTTGCGCTTTTTATACAACTCTGGTATGACAAGAGATCTGTGCTTATTCTTCTCCAAAGCAAAAGCAGCATGACCCCGACGTGATTTGAACACGCAACCTTCTGATCTGGAGTCAGACGCGCTACCGTTGCGCCACGAGGTCTCACTGTGCAGGTGGGAGTGGTCGTCAACAGAGTAGCCAACAAAGGTAGGTTATTTCCCCCAACCGACATAAAATTAGATAGATTCTGACATATTAAATATTCAGCCTAAAGAGGAAAGAAAATAAGTACTTTTCTTTTCAGCACATCACCACTGTAATTGAAGGCAAAGCCAAACAGAAATGCACCAGCTAGCCAGTTTCTGTGTTTGCGGCAATGTGAAGCCATACCGGTTTAATTACATTACAATGGAACATGCAAATGCTGGGGTGAATCGTGCATGGTGTGGAATTCTCCACGTGACTTACTCTTTGCTAGCTTTATATTTAGGACAATTTGTGGCCTCTTTCAAGTGAGAAGAAAGATGTTAAATTCTCTTCCTAAAGAAGGTGTTTTATGGCATTCAGTAGATGTATTTGAGGATGGCCTCGATGTTCTTGTGGCAAAGCTGGAAACTATGCCACTATAGTATCTAAAGTGGGTATTGTGACACAGCTTGTTGATCCAAGGAGAAATCGGAAATGCAAATATGGAGTTCTAAAGGAATCCTGCTTCCCAATTTGGGGCACAATTGAAAATGACTTCAGGTCTTTCATTTTTTTCCCTTTCTCCTTCATTTGGAACAACAAGGGGAAGAAGGGTGGGTGAATGGTTGAACCTGAGTCTTCTTTTCATCCTGAATTACTTTTGTAACTTTCTGTGATACTGTTCCATGTTTAAATATCAAAGGAGTATGAAACAAGTGCATTTCCAAGCCTACGTAAGTTGCACCTTGTGGCAAATAAGGAAGCGGTATTCAAACGGCGTGATGCGTTTATGGAAGAAAAAAGCAGCTTGATGGCAGCGGTGGGATTCGAACCCACGCCCCCGAAGAGACTGGAGCCTTAATCCAGCGCCTTAGACCGCTCGGCCACGCTACCTGCGCATGTTTCCGGCGGCTGTGTACTCACAACACGCACGCCATTTGGCAGCGTTCTGATCATTTCATTTTCTTTCTTGTCAAAAGGTTGCAAGTCCCGACAATATCTTTCCACACTCATGTGGCACTGCTGGCGGCATAGCTCATTTAGAGCGCCTTCACCTCTACAGGACGGCAAAAATACAAGAAAACTAGATCAATTCTAAAATATTACACATCCCCCTCTATTTATTCTCACACAGAACAAATATTATCCTAATATATATAAATATATATATATATATATCAAAAGAGTTTGAAGCGCAAGTTCCTCGTGTTACATTCAGGTGAAAGCTGCTAGCGTGTCAAATGACCACCAACAGGTGCAAACACAAGATAACAATTCACCACCAGCATAGGGAAAGTGCTGTGCCCAGTATTCAGCATTCAAATGCTGCCTCTAGGAAATCAATTCATGAACCTGTTTTGACTGGGAGTAAAGCAAAAAAAAAAGGAGGAACCCTTAAAATGACACGCTAAATTAACAAGAGGACTCTATTTTTGGGTCCCGACCCCCAGGTTAAAAACCACAGAATTAATTTGAAACAGTCAGGAATCCTGCAGCATGTCAATTTTACCTACTGTAGATCAGCAGGACTTTTCCAGTTTTGGCCATCAACATAATGAAATAATCCAAGTACGGGATATATAGATAATATATGCTAAGCATGCTAAGAATGGGGCGTGTGCCTTGCGCTTTTTATCCAACTCTGGTATGACAAGAGATCTGTGCTTATTCTTCTCCAAAGCAAAAGCAGCATGACCCCGACGTGATTTGAACACGCAACCTTCTGATCTGGAGTCAGACGCGCTACCGTTGCGCCACGAGGTCTCACTGTGCAGGTGGGAGTGGTCGTCAACAGAGTAGCCAACAAAGGTAGGTTATTTCCCCCAACCGACATAAAATTAGATAGATTCTGACATATTAAATATTCAGCCTAAAGAGGAAAGAAAATAAGTACTTTTCTTTTCAGCACAATACCACTGTAATTGAAGGCAAAGCCAAACAGAAAGGCACCAGCTAGCCAGTTTCTGTGTTTGCGGCAATGTGAAGCCATACCGGTTTAATTACATTACAATGGAACATGCAAATGCTGGGGTGAATCGTGTATGGTGTGGAATTCTCCACGTGACTTACTCTTTGCTAGCTTTATATTTAGGACAATTTGTGGCCTCTTTCAAGTGAGAAGAAAGATGTTAAATTCTCTTCCTAAAGAAGGTGTTTTATGGCATTCAGTAGATGTATTTGAGGATGGCCTCGATGTTCTTGTGGCAAAGCTGGAAACTATGCCACTATAGTATCTAAAGTGGGTATTGTGACACAGCTTGTTGATCCAAGGAGAAATCGGAAATGCAAATATGGAGTTCTAAAGGAATCCTGCTTCCCAATTTGGGGCACAATTGAAAATGACTTCAGGTCTTTCATTTTTTTTCCTTTCTCCTTCATTTGGAACAACAAGGGGAAGAAGGGTGGGTGAATGGTTGAACCTGAGTCTTCTTTTCATCCTGAATTACTTTTGTAACTTTCTGTGATACTGTTCCATGTTTAAAGATCAAAGGAGTATGAAACAAGTGCATTTCCAAGCCTACGTAAGTTGCACCTTGTGGCAAATAAGGAAGCGGTATTCAAACGGCGTGATGCGTTTATGGAAGAAAAAAGGAGCTTGATGGCAGCGGTGGGATTCGAACCCACGCCCCCGAAGAGACTGGAGCCTTAATCCAGCGCCTTAGACCGCTCGGCCACGCTACCTGCGCATGTTTCCGGCGGCTGTGTACTCACAACACGCACGCCATTTGGCAGCGTTCTGATCATTTCATTTTCTTTCTTGTCAAAAGGTTGCAAGTCCCGACAATATCTTTCCACACTCATGTGGCACTGCTGGCGGCATAGGTCATTTAGAGCGCCTTCACCTCTAAAGGACGGCAAAAATACAAGAAAACTAGATCAATTCTAAAATATTACACATCCCCCTCTATTTATTCTCACACAGAACAAATATTATCCTAATATATATAAATATATATATATAGATATATATATCAAAAGAGTTTGAAGCGCAAGTTCCTCGTGTTACATTCAGGTGAAAGCTGCTAGCGTGTCAAATGACCACCAACAGGTGCAAACACAAGATAACAATTCACCACCAGCATAGGGAAAGTGCTGTGCCCAGTATTCAGCATTCAAATGCTGCCTCTAGGAAATCAATTCATGAACCTGTTTTGACTGGGAGTAAAGCAAAAAAAAAAGGAGGAACCCTTAAAATGACACGCTAAATTAACAAGAGGACTCTATTTTTGGGTCCCGACCCCCAGGTTAAAAACCACAGAATTCATTTGAAACAGTCAGGAATCCTGCAGCATGTCAATTTTACCTACTGTAGATCAGCAGGACTTTTCCAGTTTTGGCCATCAACATAATGAAATAATCCAAGTACGGGATATATAGATAATATATGCTAAGCATGCTAAGAATGGGGCGTGTGCCTTGCGCTTTTTATCCAACTCTGGTATGACAAGAGATCTGTGCTTATTCTTCTCCAAAGCAAAAGCAGCATGACCCCGACGTGATTTGAACACGCAACCTTCTGATCTGGAGTCAGACGCGCTACAGTTGCGCCACGAGGTCTCACTGTGCAGGTGGGAGTGGTCGTCAACAGAGTAGCCAACAAAGGAAGGTTATTTCCCCCAACCGACATAAAATTAGATAGATTCTGACATATTAAATATTCAGCCTAAAGAGGAAAGAAAATAAGTACTTTTCTTTTCAGCACAATACCACTGTAATTGAAGGCAAAGCCAAACAGAAAGGCACCAGCTAGCCAGTTTCTGTGTTTGCGGCAATGTGAAGCCATACCGGTTTAATTACATTACAATGGAACATGCAAATGCTGGGGTGAATCGTGCATGGTGTGGAATTCTCCACGTGACTTACTCTTTGCTAGCTTTATATTTAGGACAATTTGTGGCCTCTTTCAAGTGAGAAGAAAGATGTTAAATTCTCTTCCTAAAGAAGGTGTTTTATGGCATTCAGTAGATGTATTTGAGGATGGCCTCGATGTTCTTGTGGCAAAGCTGGAAACTATGCCACTATAGTATCTAAAGTGGGTATTGTGACACAGCTTGTTGATCCAAGGAGAAATCGGAAATGCAAATATGGAGTTCTAAAGGAATCCTGCTTCCCAATTTGGGGCACAATTGAAAATGACTTCAGGTCTTTCATTTTTTTCCCTTTCTCCTTCATTTGGAACAACAAGGGGAAGAAGTGTGGGTGAATGGTTGAACCTGAGTCTTCTTTTCATCCTGAATTACTTTTGTAACTTTCTGTGATACTGTTCCATGTTTAAAGATCAAAGGAGTATGAAACAAGTGCATTTCCAAGCCTACGTAAGTTGCACCTTGTGGCAAATAAGGAAGCGGTATTCAAACGGCGTGATGCGTTTATGGAAGAAAAAAGGAGCTTGATGGCAGCGGTGGGATTCGAACCCACGCCCCCGAAGAGACTGGAGCCTTAATCCAGCGCCTTAGACCGCTCGGCCACGCTACCTGCGCATGTTTCCGGCGGCTGTGTACTCACAACACGCACGCCATTTGGCAGCGTTCTGATCATTTCATTTTCTTTCTTGTCAAAAGGTTGCAAGTCCCGACAATATCTTTCCACACTCATGTGGCACTGCTGGCGGCATAGCTCATTTAGAGCGCCTTCACCTCTACAGGACGGCAAAAATACAAGAAAACTAGATCAATTCTAAAATATTACACATCCCCCTCTATTTATTCTCACACAGAACAAATATTATCCTAATATATATAAATATATATATATATATATATATCAAAAGAGTTTGAAGCGCAAGTTCCTCGTGTTACATTCAGGTCAAAGCTGCTAGCGTGTCAAATGACCACCAACAGGTGCAAACACAAGATAACAATTCACCACCAGCATAGGGAAAGTGCTGTGCCCAGTATTCAGCATTCAAATGCTGCCTCTAGGAAATCAATTCATGAACCTGTTTTGACTGGGAGTAAAGCAAAAAAAAAAGGAGGAACCCTTAAAATGACACGCTAAATTAACAAGAGGACTCTATTTTTGGGTCCCGACCCCCAGGTTAAAAACCACAGAATTCATTTGAAACAGTCAGGAATCCTGCAGCATGTCAATTTTACCTACTGTAGATCAGCAGGACTTTTCCAGTTTTGGCCATCAACATAATGAAATAATCCAAGTACGGGATATATAGATAATATATGCTAAGCATGCTAAGAATGGGGCGTGTGCCTTGCGCTTTTTATCCAACTCTGGTATGACAAGAGATCTGTGCTTATTCTTCTCCAAAGCAAAAGCAGCATGACCCCGACGTGATTTGAACACGCAACCTTCTGATCTGGAGTCAGACGCGCTACCGTTGCGCCACGAGGTCTCACTGTGCAGGTGGGAGTGGTCGTCAACAGAGTAGCCAACAAAGGTAGGTTATTTCCCCCAACCGACATAAAATTAGATAGATTCTGACATATTAAATATTCAGCCTAAAGAGGAAAGAAAATAAGTACTTTTCTTTTCAGCACAATACCACTGTAATTGAAGGCAAAGCCAAACAGAAAGGCACCAGCTAGCCAGTTTCTGTGTTTGCGGCAATGTGAAGCCATACCGGTTTAATTACATTACAATGGAACATGCAAATGCTGGGGTGAATCGTGCATGGTGTGGAATTCTCCACGTGACTTACTCTTTGCTAGCTTTATATTTAGGACAATTTGTGGCCTCTTTCAAGTGAGAAGAAAGATGTTAAATTCTCTTCCTAAAGAAGGTGTTTTATGGCATTCAGTAGATGTATTTGAGGATGGCCTCGATGTTCTTGTGGCAAAGCTGGAAACTATGCCACTATAGTATCTAAAGTGGGTATTGTGACACAGCTTGTTGATCCAAGGAGAAATCGGAAATGCAAATATGGAGTTCTAAAGGAATCCTGCTTCCCAATTTGGGGCACAATTGAAAATGACTTCAGGTCTTTCATTTTTTTTCCTTTCTCCTTCATTTGGAACAACAAGGGGAAGAAGGGTGGGTGAATGGTTGAACCTGAGTCTTCTTTTCATCCTAAATTACTTTTGTAACTTTCTGTGATACTGTTCCATGTTTAAAGATCAAAGGAGTATGAAACAAGTGCATTTCCAAGCCTACGTAAGTTGCACCTTGTGGCAAATAAGGAAGCGGTATTCAAACGGCGTGATGCGTTTATGGAAGAAAAAAGGAGCTTGATGGCAGCGGTGGGATTCGAACCCACGCCCCCGAAGAGACTGGAGCCTTAATCCAGCGCCTTAGACCGCTCGGCCACGCTACCTGCGCATGTTTCCGGCGGCTGTGTACTCACAACACGCACGCCATTTGGCAGCGTTCTGATCATTTCATTTTCTTTCTTGTCAAAAGGTTGCAAGTCCCGACAATATCTTTCCACACTCATGTGGCACTGCTGGCGGCATAGGTCATTTAGAGCGCCTTCAACTCTAAAGGACGGCAAAAATACAAGAAAACTAGATCAATTCTAAAATATTACACATCCCCCTCTATTTATTCTCACACAGAACAAATATTATCCTAATATATATAAATATATATATATATATATATATCAAAAGAGTTTGAAGCGCAAGTTCCTCGTGTTACATTCAGGTGAAAGCTGCTAGCGTGTCAAATGACCACCAACAGGTGCAAACACAAGATAACAATTCACCACCAGCATAGGGAAAGTGCTGTGCCCAGTATTCAGCATTCAAATGCTGCCTCTAGGAAATCAATTCATGAACCTGTTTTGACTGGGAGTAAAGCAAAAAAAAAAGGAGGAACCCTTAAAATGACACGCTAAATTAACAAGAGGACTCTATTTTTGGGTCCCGACCCCCAGGTTAAAAACCACAGAATTCATTTGAAACAGTCAGGAATCCTGCAGCATGTCAATTTTACCTACTGTAGATCAGCAGGACTTTTCCAGTTTTGGCCATCAACATAATGAAATAATCCAAGTACGGGATATATAGATAATATATGCTAAGCATGCTAAGAATGGGGCGTGTGCCTTGCGCTTTTTATCCAACTCTGGTATGACAAGAGATCTGTGCTTATTCTTCTCCAAAGCAAAAGCAGCATGACCCCGACGTGATTTGAACACGCAACCTTCTGATCTGGAGTCAGACGCGCTACCGTTGCGCCACGAGGTCTCACTGTGCAGGTGGGAGTGGTCGTCAACAGAGTAGCCAACAAAGGTAGGTTATTTCCCCCAACCGACATAAAATTAGATAGATTCTGACATATTAAATATTCAGCCTAAAGAGGAAAGAAAATAAGTACTTTTCTTTTCAGCACAATACCACTGTAATTGAAGGCAAAGCCAAACAGAAAGGCACCAGCTAGCCAGTTTCTGTGTTTGCGGCAATGTGAAGCCATACCGGTTTAATTACATTACAATGGAACATGCAAATGCTGGGGTGAATCGTGCATGGTGTGGAATTCTCCACGTGACTTACTCTTTGCTAGCTTTATATTTAGGACAATTTGTGGCCTCTTTCAAGTGAGAAGAAAGATGTTAAATTCTCTTCCTAAAGAAGGTGTTTTATGGCATTCAGTAGATGTATTTGAGGATGGCCTCGATGTTCTTGTGGCAAAGCGGGAAACTATGCCACTATAGTATCTAAAGTGGGTATTGTGACACAGCTTGTTGATCCAAGGAGAAATCGGAAATGCAAATATGGAGTTCTAAAGGAATCCTGCTTCCCAATTTGGGGCACAATTGAAAATGACTTCAGGTCTTTCATTTTTTTCCCTTTCTCCTTCATTTGGAACAACAAGGGGAAGAAGGGTGGGTGAATGGTTGAACCTGAGTCTTCTTTTCATCCTGAATTACTTTTGTAACTTTCTGTGATACTGTTCCATGTTTAAATATCAAAGGAGTATGAAACAAGTGCATTTCCAAGCCTACGTAAGTTGCACCTTGTGGCAAATAAGGAAGCGGTATTCAAACGGCGTGATGCGTTTATGGAAGAAAAAAGGAGCTTGATGGCAGCGGTGGGATTCGAACACACGCCCCCGAAGAGACTGGAGCCTTAATCCAGCGCCTTAGACCGCTCGGCCACGCTACCTGCGCATGTTTCCGGCGGCTGTGTACTCACAACACGCACGCCATTTGGCAGCGTTCTGATCATTTCATTTTCTTTCTTGTCAAAAGGTTGCAAGTCCCGACAATATCTTTCCACACTCATGTGGCACTGCTGGCGGCATAGCTCATTTAGAGCGCCTTCACCTCTACAGGACGGCAAAAATACAAGAAAACTAGATCAATTCTAAAATATTACACATCCCCCTCTATTTATTCTCACACAGAACAAATATTATCCTAATATATATAAATATATATATATATATATATCAAAAGAGTTTGAAGCGCAAGTTCCTCGTGTTACATTCAGGTGAAAGCTGCTAGCGTGTCAAATGACCACCAACAGGTGCAAACACAAGATAACAATTCACCACCAGCATAGGGAAAGTGCTGTGCCCAGTATTCAGCATTCAAATGCTGCCTCTAGGAAATCAATTCATGAACCTGTTTTGACTGGGAGTAAAGCAAAAAAAAAAGGAGGAACCCTTAAAATGACACGCTAAATTAACAAGAGGACTCTATTTTTGGGTCCTGACCCCCAGGTTAAAAACCACAGAATTCATTTGAAACAGTCAGGAATCCTACAACATGTCAATTTTACCTACTGTAGATCAGCAGGACTTTTCCAGTTTTGGCCATCAACATAATGAAATAATCCAAGTACGGGATATATAGATAATATATGCTAAGCATGCTAAGAATGGGGCGTGTGCCTTGCGCTTTTTATCCAACTCTGGTATGACAAGAGATCTGTGCTTATTCTTCTCCAAAGCAAAAGCAGCATGACCCCGACGTGATTTGAACACGCAACCTTCTGATCTGGAGTCAGACGCGCTACCGTTGCGCCACGAGGTCTCACTGTGCAGGTGGGAGTGGTCGTCAACAGAGTAGCCAACAAAGGTAGGTTATTTCCCCCAACCGACATAAAATTAGATAGATTCTGACATATTAAATATTCAGCCTAAAGAGGAAAGAAAATAAGTACTTTTCTTTTCAGCACAATACCACTGTAATTGAAGGCAAAGCCAAACAGAAAGGCACCAGCTAGCCAGTTTCTGTGTTTGCGGCAATGTGAAGCCATACCGGTTTAATTACATTACAATGGAACATGCAAATGCTGGGGTGAATCGTGCATGGTGTGGAATTCTCCACGTGACTTACTCTTTGCTAGCTTTATATTTAGGACAATTTGTGGCCTCTTTCAAGTGAGAAGAAAGATGTTAAATTCTCTTCCTAAAGAAGGTGTTTTATGGCATTCAGTAGATGTATTTGAGGATGGCCTCGATGTTCTTGTGGCAAAGCTGGAAACTATGCCACTATAGTATCTAAAGTGGGTATTGTGACACAGCTTGTTGATCCAAGGAGAAATCGGAAATGCAAATATGGAGTTCTAAAGGAATCCTGCTTCCCAATTTGGGGCACAATTGAAAATGACTTCAGGTCTTTCATTTTTTTCCCTTTCTCCTTCATTTGGAACAACAAGGGGAAGAAGGGTGGGTGAATGGTTGAACCTGAGTCTTCTTTTCATCCTGAATTACTTTTGTAACTTTCTGTGATACTGTTCCATGTTTAAATATCAAAGGAGTATGAAACAAGTGCATTTCCAAGCCTACGTAAGTTGCACCTTGTGGCAAATAAGGAAGCGGTATTCAAACGGCGTGATGCGTTTATGGAAGAAAAAAGGAGCTTGATGGCAGCGGTGGGATTCGAACCCACGCCCCCGAAGAGACTGGAGCCTTAATCCAGCGCCTTAGACCGCTCGGCCACGCTACCTGCGCATGTTTCCGGCGGCTGTGTACTCCCAACACGCACGCCATTTGGCAGCGTTCTGATCATTTCATTTTCTTTCTTGTCAAAAGGTTGCAAGTCCCGACAATATCTTTCCACACTCATGTGGCACTGCTGGCGGCATAGCTCATTTAGAGCGCCTTCACCTCTACAGGACGGCAAAAATACAAGAAAACTAGATCAATTCTAAAATATTACACATCCCCCTCTATTTATTCTCACACAGAACAAATATTATCCTAATATATATAAATATATATATATATATATCAAAAGAGTTTGAAGCGCAAGTTCCTCGTGTTACATTCAGGTGAAAGCTGCTAGCGTGTCAAATGACCACCAACAGGTGCAAACACAAGATAACAATTCACCACCAGCATAGGGAAAGTGCTGTGCCCAGTATTCAGCATTCAAATGCTGCCTCTAGGAAATCAATTCATGAACCTGTTTTGACTGGGAGTAAAGCAAAAAAAAAAGTCGGAACCCTTAAAATGACACGCTAAATTAACAAGAGGACTCTATTTTTGGGTCCCGACCCCCAGGTTATAAACCACAGAATTCATTTGAAACAGTCAGGAATCCTGCAGCATGTCAATTTTACCTACTGTAGATCAGCAGGACTTTTCCAGTTTTGGCCATCAACATAATGAAATAATCCAAGTACGGGATATATAGATAATATATGCTAAGCATGCTAAGAATGGGGCGTGTGCCTTGCGCTTTTTATACAACTCTGGTATGACAAGAGATCTGTGCTTATTCTTCTCCAAAGCAAAAGCAGCATGACCCCGACGTGATTTGAACACGCAACCTTCTGATCTGGAGTCAGACGCGCTACCGTTGCGCCACGAGGTCTCACTGTGCAGGTGGGAGTGGTCGTCAACAGAGTAGCCAACAAAGGTAGGTTATTTCCCCCAACCGACATAAAATTAGATAGATTCTGACATATTAAATATTCAGCCTAAAGAGGAAAGAAAATAAGTACTTTTCTTTTCAGCACAATACCACTGTAATTGAAGGCAAAGCCAAACAGAAAGGCACCAGCTAGCCAGTTTCTGTGTTTGCGGCAATGTGAAGCCATACCGGTTTAATTACATTACAATGGAACATGCAAATGCTGGGGTGAATCGTGCATGGTGTGGAATTCTCCACGTGACTTACTCTTTGCTAGCTTTATATTTAGGACAATTTGTGGCCTCTTTCAAGTGAGAAGAAAGATGTTAAATTCTCTTCCTAAAGAAGGTGTTTTATGGCATTCAGTAGATGTATTTGAGGATGGCCTCGATGTTCTTGTGGCAAAGCTGGAAACTATGCCACTATAGTATCTAAAGTGGGTATTGTGACACAGCTTGTTGATCCAAGGAGAAATCGGAAATGCAAATATGGAGTTCTAAAGGAATCCTGCTTCCCAATTTGGGGCACAATTGAAAATGACTTCAGGTCTTTCATTTTTTTCCCTTTCTCCTTCATTTGGAACAACAAGGGGAAGAAGGGTGGGTGAATGGTTGAACCTGAGTCTTCTTTTCATCCTGAATTACTTTTGTAACTTTCTGTGATACTGTTCCATGTTTAAATATCAAAGGAGTATGAAACAAGTGCATTTCCAAGCCTACGTAAGTTGCACCTTGTGGCAAATAAGGAAGCGGTATTCAAACGGCGTGATGCGTTTATGGAAGAAAAAAGGAGCTTGATGGCAGCGGTGGGATTCGAACCCACGCCCCCGAAGAGACTGGAGCCTTAATCCAGCGCCTTAGACCGCTCGGCCACGCTACCTGCGCATGTTTCCGGCGGCTGTGTACTCACAACACGCACGCCATTTGGCAGCGTTCTGATCATTTCATTTTCTTTCTTGTCAAAAGGTTGCAAGTCCCGACAATATCTTTCCACACTCATGTGGCACTGCTGGCGGCATAGCTCATTTAGAGCGCCTTCACCTCTACAGGACGGCAAAAATACAAGAAAACTAGATCAATTCTAAAATATTACACATCCCCCTCTATTTATTCTCACACAGAACAAATATTATCCTAATATATATAAATATATATATATATATATATATCAAAAGAGTTTGAAGCGCAAGTTCCTCGTGTTACATTCAGGTGAAAGCTGCTAGCGTGTCAAATGACCACCAACAGGTGCAAACACAAGATAACAATTCACCACCAGCATAGGGAAAGTGCTGTGCCCAGTATTCAGCATTCAAATGCTGCCTCTAGGAAATCAATTCATGAACCTGTTTTGACTGGGAGTAAAGCAAAAAAAAAAGGAGGAACCCTTAAAATGACACGCTAAATTAACAAGAGGACTCTATTTTTGGGTCCCGACCCCCAGGTTAAAAACCACAGAATTCATTTGAAACAGTCAGGAATCCTACAACATGTCAATTTTACCTACTGTAGATCAGCAGGACTTTTCCAGTTTTGGCCATCAACATAATGAAATAATCCAAGTACGGGATATATAGATAATATATGCTAAGCATGCTAAGAATGGGGCGTGTGCCTTGCGCTTTTTATCCAACTCTGGTATGACAAGAGATCTGTGCTTATTCTTCTCCAAAGCAAAAGCAGCATGACCCCGACGTTATTTGAACACGCAACCTTCTGATCTGGAGTCAGACGCGCTACCGTTGCGCCACGAGGTCTCACTGTGCAGGTGGGAGTGGTCGTCAACAGAGTAGCCAACAAAGGTAGGTTATTTCCCCCAACCGACATAAAATTAGATAGATTCTGACATATTAAATATTCAGCCTAAAGAGGAAAGAAAATAAGTACTTTTCTTTTCAGCACAATACCACTGTAATTGAAGGCAAAGCCAAACAGAAAGGCACCAGCTAGCCAGTTTCTGTGTTTGCGGCAATGTGAAGCCATACCGGTTTAATTACATTACAATGGAACATGCAAATGCTGGGGTGAATCGTGCATGGTGTGGAATTCTCCACGTGACTTACTCTTTGCTAGCTTTATATTTAGGACAATTTGTGGCCTCTTTCAAGTGAGAAGAAAGATGTTAAATTCTCTTCCTAAAGAAGGTGTTTTATGGCATTCAGTAGATGTATTTGAGGATGGCCTCGATGTTCTTGTGGCAAAGCTGGAAACTATGCCACTATAGTATCTAAAGTGGGTATTGTGACACAGCTTGTTGATCCAAGGAGAAATCGGAAATGCAAATATGGAGTTCTAAAGGAATCCTGCTTCCCAATTTGGGGCACAATTGAAAATGACTTCAGGTCTTTCATTTTTTTCCCTTTCTCCTTCATTTGGAACAACAAGGGGAAGAAGGGTGGGTGAATGGTTGAACCTGAGTCTTCTTTTCATCCTGAATTACTTTTGTAACTTTCTGTGATACTTTTCCATGTTTAAATATCAAAGGAGTATGAAACAAGTGCATTTCCAAGCCTACGTAAGTTGCACCTTGTGGCAAATAAGGAAGCGGTATTCAAACGGCGTGATGCGTTTATGGAAGAAAAAAGGAGCTTGATGGCAGCGGTGGGATTCGAACCCACGCCCCCGAAGAGACTGGAGCCTTAATCCAGCGCCTTAGACCGCTCGGCCACGCTACCTGCGCATGTTTCCGGCGGCTGTGTACTCCCAACACGCACGCCATTTGGCAGCGTTCTGATCATTTCATTTTCTTTCTTGTCAAAAGGTTGCAAGTCCCGACAATATCTTTCCACACTCAAGTGGCACTGCTGGCGGCATAGCTCATTTAGAGCGCCTTCACCTCTACAGGACGGCAAAAATACAAGAAAACTAGATCAATTCTAAAATATTACACATCCCCCTCTATTTATTCTCACACAGAACAAATATTATCCTAATATATATAAATATATATATATATATATCAAAAGAGTTTGAAGCGCAAGTTCCTCGTGTTACATTCAGGTGAAAGCTGCTAGCGTGTCAAATGACCACCAACAGGTGCAAACACAAGATAACAATTCACCACCAGCATAGGGAAAGTGCTGTGCCCAGTATTCAGCATTCAAATGCTGCCTCTAGGAAATCAATTCATGAACCTGTTTTGACTGGGAGTAAAGCAAAAAAAAAAGGCGGAACCCTTAAAATGACACGCTAAATTAACAAGAGGACTCTATTTTTGGGTCCCGACCCCCAGGTTATAAACCACAGAATTCATTTGAAACAGTCAGGAATCCTGCAGCATGTCAATTTTACCTACTGTAGATCAGCAGGACTTTTCCAGTTTTGGCCATCAACATAATGAAATAATCCAAGTACGGGATATATAGATAATATATGCTAAGCATGCTAAGAATGGGGCGTGTGCCTTGCGCTTTTTATACAACTCTGGTATGACAAGAGATCTGTGCTTATTCTTCTCCAAAGCAAAAGCAGCATGACCCCGACGTGATTTGAACACGCAACCTTCTGATCTGGAGTCAGACGCGCTACCGTTGCGCCACGAGGTCTCACTGTGCAGGTGGGAGTGGTCGTCAACAGAGTAGCCAACAACGGTAGGTTATTTCCCCCAACCGACATAAAATTAGATAGATTCTGACATATTAAATATTCAGCCTAAAGAGGAAAGAAAATAAGTACTTTTCTTTTCAGCACAATACCACTGTAATTGAAGGCAAAGCCAAACAGAAAGGCACCAGCTAGCCAGTTTCTGTGTTTGCGGCAATGTGAAGCCATACCGGTTTAATTACATTACAATGGAACATGCAAATGCTGGGGTGAATCGTGCATGGTGTGGAATTCTCCACGTGACTTACTCTTTGCTAGCTTTATATTTAGGACAATTTGTGGCCTCTTTCAAGTGAGAAGAAAGATGTTAAATTCTCTTCCTAAAGAAGGTGTTTTATGGCATTCAGTAGATGTATTTGAGGATGGCCTCGATGTTCTTGTGGCAAAGCTGGAAACTATGCCACTATAGTATCTAAAGTGGGTATTGTGACACAGCTTGTTGATCCAAGGAGAAATCGGAAATGCAAATATGGAGTTCTAAAGGAATCCTGCTTCCCAATTTGGGGCACAATTGAAAATGACTTCAGGTCTTTCATTTTTTTCCCTTTCTCCTTCATTTGGAACAACAAGGGGAAGAAGGGTGGGTGAATGGTTGAACCTGAGTCTTCTTTTCATCCTGAATTACTTTTGTAACTTTCTGTGATACTGTTCCATGTTTAAAGATCAAAGGAGTATGAAACAAGTGCATTTCCAAGCCTACGTAAGTTGCACCTTGTGGCAAATAAGGAAGCGGTATTCAAACGGCGTGATGCGTTTATGGAAGAAAAAAGGAGCTTGATGGCAGCGGTGGGATTCGAACCCACGCCCCCGAAGAGACTGGAGCCTTAATCCAGCGCCTTAGACCGCTCGGCCACGCTACCTGCGCATGTTTCCGGCGGCTGTGTACTCACAACACGCACGCCATTTGGCAGCGTTCTGATCATTTCATTTTCTTTCTTGTCAAAAGGTTGCAAGTCCCGACAATATCTTTCCACACTCATGTGGCACTGCTGGCGGCATAGCTCATTTAGAGCGCCTTCACCTCTACAGGACGGCAAAAATACAAGAAAACTAGATCAATTCTAAAATATTACACATCCCCCTCTATTTATTCTCACACAGAACAAATATTATCCTAATATATATAAATATATATATATATATATATATATATCAAAAGAGTTTGAAGCGCAAGTTCCTCGTGTTACATTCAGGTGAAAGCTGCTAGCGTGTCAAATGACCACCTACAGGTGCAAACACAAGATAACAATTCACCACCAGCATAGGGAAAGTGCTGTGCCCAGTATTCAGCATTCAAATGCTGCCTCTAGGAAATCAATTCATGAACCTGTTTTGACTGGGAGTAAAGCAAAAAAAAAAGGAGGAACCCTTAAAATGACACGCTAAATTAACAAGAGGACTCTATTTTTGGGTCCCGACCCCCAGGTTAAAAACCACAGAATTCATTTGAAACATTCAGGAATCCTGCAGCATGTCAATTTTACCTACTGTAGATCAGCAGGACTTTTCCAGTTTTGCCCATCAACATAATGAAATAATCCAAGTACGGGATATATAGATAATATATGCTAAGCATGCTAAGAATGGGGCGTGTGCCTTGCGCTTTTTATCCAACTCTGGTATGACAAGAGATCTGTGCTTATTCTTCTCCAAAGCAAAAGCAGCATGACCCCGACGTGATTTGAACACGCAACCTTCTGATCTGGAGTCAGACGCGCTACCGTTGCGCCACGAGGTCTCACTGTGCAGGTGGGAGTGGTCGTCAACAGAGTAGCCAACAAAGGTAGGTTATTTCCCCCAACCGACATAAAATTAGATAGATTCTGACAAAATAAATATTCAGCCTAAAGAGGAAAGAAAATAAGTACTTTTCTTTTCAGCACAATACCACTGTAATTGAAGGCAAAGCCAAACAGAAAGGCACCAGCTAGCCAGTTTCTGTGTTTGCGGCAATGTGAAGCCATACCGGTTTAATTACATTACAATGGAACATGCAAATGCTGGGGTGAATCGTGCATGGTGTGGAATTCTCCACGTGACTTACTCTTTGCTAGCTTTATATTTAGGACAATTTGTGGCCTCTTTCAAGTGAGAAGAAAGATGTTAAATTCTCTTCCTAAAGAAGGTGTTTTATGGCATTCAGTAGATGTATTTGAGGATGGCCTCGATGTTCTTGTGGCAAAGCTGGAAACTATGCCACTATAGTATCTAAAGTGGGTATTGTGACACAGCTTGTTGATCCAAGGAGAAATCGGAAATGCAAATATGGAGTTCTAAAGGAATCCTGCTTCCCAATTTGGGGCACAATTGAAAATGACTTCAGGTCTTTCATTTTTTTCCCTTTCTCCTTCATTTGGAACAACAAGGGGAAGAAGGGTGGGTGAATGGTTGAACCTGAGTCTTCTTTTCATCCTGAATTACTTTTGTAACTTTCTGTGATACTGTTCCATGTTTAAATATCAAAGGAGTATGAAACAAGTGCATTTCCAAGCCTACGTAAGTTGCACCTTGTGGCAAATAAGGAAGCGGTATTCAAACGGCGTGATGCGTTTATGGAAGAAAAAAGGAGCTTGATGGCAGCGGTGGGATTCGAACCCACGCCCCCGAAGAGACTGGAGCCTTAATCCAGCGCCTTAGACCGCTCGGCCACGCTACCTGCGCATGTTTTCGGCGGCTGTGTACTCACAACACGCACGCCATTTGGCAGCGTTCTGATCATTTCATTTTCTTTCTTGTCAAAAGGTTGCAAGTCCCGACAATATCTTTCCACACTCATGTGGCACTGCTGGCGGCATAGCTCATTTAGAGCGCCTTCACCTCTACAGGACGGCAAAAATACAAGAAAACTAGATCAATTCTAAAATATTACACATCCCCCTCTATTTATTCTCACACAGAACAAATATTATCCTAATATATATAAATATATATATATATATATATATCAAAAGAGTTTGAAGCGCAAGTTCCTCGTGTTACATTCAGGTGAAAGCTGCTAGCGTGTCAAATGACCACCAACAGGTGCAAACACAAGATAACAATTCACCACCAGCATAGGGAAAGTGCTGTGCCCAGTATTCAGCATTCAAATGCTGCCTCTAGGAAATCAATTCATGAACCTGTTTTGACTGGGAGTAAAGCAAAAAAAAAAGGAGGAACCCTTAAAATGACACGCTAAATTAACAAGAGGACTCTATTTTTGGGTCCCGACCCCCAGGTTAAAAACCACAGAATTCATTTGAAACAGTCAGGAATCCTACAACATGTCAATTTTACCTACTGTAGATCAGCAGGACTTTTCCAGTTTTGGCCATCAACATAATGAAATAATCCAAGTACGGGATATATAGATAATATATGCTAAGCATGCTAAGAATGGGGCGTGTGCCTTGCGCTTTTTATCCAACTCTGGTATGACAAGAGATCTGTGCTTATTCTTCTCCAAAGCAAAAGCAGCATGACCCCGACGTTATTTGAACACGCAACCTTCTGATCTGGAGTCAGACGCGCTACCGTTGCGCCACGAGGTCTCACTGTGCAGGTGGGAGTGGTCGTCAACAGAGTAGCCAACAAAGGTAGGTTATTTCCCCCAACCGACATAAAATTAGATAGATTCTGACATATTAAATATTCAGCCTAAAGAGGAAAGAAAATAAGTACTTTTCTTTTCAGCACAATACCACTGTAATTGAAGGCAAAGCCAAACAGAAAGGCACCAGCTAGCCAGTTTCTGTGTTTGCGGCAATGTGAAGCCATACCGGTTTAATTACATTACAATGGAACATGCAAATGCTGGGGTGAATCGTGCATGGTGTGGAATTCTCCACGTGACTTACTCTTTGCTAGCTTTATATTTAGGACAATTTGTGGCCTCTTTCAAGTGAGAAGAAAGATGTTAAATTCTCTTCCTAAAGAAGGTGTTTTATGGCATTCAGTAGATGTATTTGAGGATGGCCTCGATGTTCTTGTGGCAAAGCTGGAAACTATGCCACTATAGTATCTAAAGTGGGTATTGTGACACAGCTTGTTGATCCAAGGAGAAATCGGAAATGCAAATATGGAGTTCTAAAGGAATCCTGCTTCCCAATTTGGGGCACAATTGAAAATGACTTCAGGTCTTTCATTTTTTTCCCTTTCTCCTTCATTTGGAACAACAAGGGGAAGAAGGGTGGGTGAATGGTTGAACCTGAGTCTTCTTTTCATCCTGAATTACTTTTGTAACTTTCTGTGATACTTTTCCATGTTTAAATATCAAAGGAGTATGAAACAAGTGCATTTCCAAGCCTACGTAAGTTGCACCTTGTGGCAAATAAGGAAGCGGTATTCAAACGGCGTGATGCGTTTATGGAAGAAAAAAGGAGCTTGATGGCAGCGGTGGGATTCGAACCCACGCCCCCGAAGAGACTGGAGCCTTAATCCAGCGCCTTAGACCGCTCGGCCACGCTACCTGCGCATGTTTCCGGCGGCTGTGTACTCCCAACACGCACGCCATTTGGCAGCGTTCTGATCATTTCATTTTCTTTCTTGTCAAAAGGTTGCAAGTCCCGACAATATCTTTCCACACTCAAGTGGCACTGCTGGCGGCATAGCTCATTTAGAGCGCCTTCACCTCTACAGGACGGCAAAAATACAAGAAAACTAGATCAATTCTAAAATATTACACATCCCCCTCTATTTATTCTCACACAGAACAAATATTATCCTAATATATATAAATATATATATATATATATCAAAAGAGTTTGAAGCGCAAGTTCCTCGTGTTACATTCAGGTGAAAGCTGCTAGCGTGTCAAATGACCACCAACAGGTGCAAACACAAGATAACAATTCACCACCAGCATAGGGAAAGTGCTGTGCCCAGTATTCAGCATTCAAATGCTGCCTCTAGGAAATCAATTCATGAACCTGTTTTGACTGGGAGTAAAGCAAAAAAAAAAGGCGGAACCCTTAAAATGACACGCTAAATTAACAAGAGGACTCTATTTTTGGGTCCCGACCCCCAGGTTATAAACCACAGAATTCATTTGAAACAGTCAGGAATCCTGCAGCATGTCAATTTTACCTACTGTAGATCAGCAGGACTTTTCCAGTTTTGGCCATCAACATAATGAAATAATCCAAGTACGGGATATATAGATAATATATGCTAAGCATGCTAAGAATGGGGCGTGTGCCTTGCGCTTTTTATACAACTCTGGTATGACAAGAGATCTGTGCTTATTCTTCTCCAAAGCAAAAGCAGCATGACCCCGACGTGATTTGAACACGCAACCTTCTGATCTGGAGTCAGACGCGCTACCGTTGCGCCACGAGGTCTCACTGTGCAGGTGGGAGTGGTCGTCAACAGAGTAGCCAACAACGGTAGGTTATTTCCCCCAACCGACATAAAATTAGATAGATTCTGACATATTAAATATTCAGCCTAAAGAGGAAAGAAAATAAGTACTTTTCTTTTCAGCACAATACCACTGTAATTGAAGGCAAAGCCAAACAGAAAGGCACCAGCTAGCCAGTTTCTGTGTTTGCGGCAATGTGAAGCCATACCGGTTTAATTACATTACAATGGAACATGCAAATGCTGGGGTGAATCGTGCATGGTGTGGAATTCTCCACGTGACTTACTCTTTGCTAGCTTTATATTTAGGACAATTTGTGGCCTCTTTCAAGTGAGAAGAAAGATGTTAAATTCTCTTCCTAAAGAAGGTGTTTTATGGCATTCAGTAGATGTATTTGAGGATGGCCTCGATGTTCTTGTGGCAAAGCTGGAAACTATGCCACTATAGTATCTAAAGTGGGTATTGTGACACAGCTTGTTGATCCAAGGAGAAATCGGAAATGCAAATATGGAGTTCTAAAGGAATCCTGCTTCCCAATTTGGGGCACAATTGAAAATGACTTCAGGTCTTTCATTTTTTTCCCTTTCTCCTTCATTTGGAACAACAAGGGGAAGAAGGGTGGGTGAATGGTTGAACCTGAGTCTTCTTTTCATCCTGAATTACTTTTGTAACTTTCTGTGATACTGTTCCATGTTTAAAGATCAAAGGAGTATGAAACAAGTGCATTTCCAAGCCTACGTAAGTTGCACCTTGTGGCAAATAAGGAAGCGGTATTCAAACGGCGTGATGCGTTTATGGAAGAAAAAAGGAGCTTGATGGCAGCGGTGGGATTCGAACCCACGCCCCCGAAGAGACTGGAGCCTTAATCCAGCGCCTTAGACCGCTCGGCCACGCTACCTGCGCATGTTTTCGGCGGCTGTGTACTCACAACACGCACGCCATTTGGCAGCGTTCTGATCATTTCATTTTCTTTCTTGTCAAAAGGTTGCAAGTCCCGACAATATCTTTCCACACTCATGTGGCACTGCTGGCGGCATAGCTCATTTAGAGCGCCTTCACCTCTACAGGACGGCAAAAATACAAGAAAACTAGATCAATTCTAAAATATTACACATCCCCCTCTATTTATTCTCACACAGAACAAATATTATCATAATATATATAAATATATATATATATATATCAAAAGAGTTTGAAGCGCAAGTTCCTCGTGTTACATTCAGGTGAAAGCTGCTAGCGTGTCAAATGACCACCAACAGGTGCAAACACAAGATAACAATTCACCACCAGCATAGGGAAAGTGCTGTGCCCAGTATTCAGCATTCAAATGCTGCCTCTAGGAAATCAATTCATGAACCTGTTTTGACTGGGAGTAAAGCAAAAAAAAAAAGTCGGAACCCTTAAAATGACACGCTAAATTAACAAGAGGACTCTATTTTTGGGTCCCGACCCCCAGGTTATAAACCACAGAATTCATTTGAAACAGTCAGGAATCCTGCAGCATGTCAATTTTACCTACTGTAGATCAGCAGGACTTTTCCAGTTTTGGCCATCAACATAATGAAATAATCCAAGTACGGGATATATAGATAATATATGCTAAGCATGCTAAGAATGGGGCGTGTGCCTTGCGCTTTTTATACAACTCTGGTATGACAAGAGATCTGTGCTTATTCTTCTCCAAAGCAAAAGCAGCATGACCCCGACGTGATTTGAACACGCAACCTTCTGATCTGGAGTCAGACGCGCTACCGTTGCGCCACGAGGTCTCACTGTGCAGGTGGGAGTGGTCGTCAACAGAGTAGCCAACAAAGGTAGGTTATTTCCCCCAACCGACATAAAATTAGATAGATTCTGACATATTAAATATTCAGCCTAAAGAGGAAAGAAAATAAGTACTTTTCTTTTCAGCACAATACCACTGTAATTGAAGGCAAAGCCAAACAGAAAGGCACCAGCTAGCCAGTTTCTGTGTTTGCGGCAATGTGAAGCCATACCGGTTTAATTACATTACAATGGAACATGCAAATGCTGGGGTGAATCGTGCATGGTGTGGAATTCTCCACGTGACTTACTCTTTGCTAGCTTTATATTTAGGACAATTTGTGGCCTCTTTCAAGTGAGAAGAAAGATGTTAAATTCTCTTCCTAAAGAAGGTGTTTTATGGCATTCAGTAGATGTATTTGAGGATGGCCTCGATGTTCTTGTGGCAAAGCTGGAAACTATGCCACTATAGTATCTAAAGTGGGTATTGTGACACAGCTTGTTGATCCAAGGAGAAATCGGAAATGCAAATATGGAGTTCTAAAGGAATCCTGCTTCCCAATTTGGGGCACAATTGAAAATGACTTCAGGTCTTTCATTTTTTTCCCTTTCTCCTTCATTTGGAACAACAAGGGGAAGAAGGGTGGGTGAATGGTTGAACCTGAGTCTTCTTTTCATCCTGAATTACTTTTGTAACTTTCTGTGATACTGTTCCATGTTTAAATATCAAAGGAGTATGAAACAAGTGCATTTCCAAGCCTACGTAAGTTGCACCTTGTGGCAAATAAGGAAGCGGTATTCAAACGGCGTGATGCGTTTATGGAAGAAAAAAGGAGCTTGATGGCAGCGGTGGGATTCGAACCCACGCCCCCGAAGAGACTGGAGCCTTAATCCAGCGCCTTAGACCGCTCGGCCACGCTACCTGCGCATGTTTCCGGCGGCTGTGTACTCACAACACGCACGCCATTTGGCAGCGTTCTGATCATTTCATTTTCTTTCTTGTCAAAAGGTTGCAAGTCCCGACAATATCTTTCCACACTCATGTGGCACTGCTGGCGGCATAGCTCATTTAGAGCGCCTTCACCTCTACAGGACGGCAAAAATACAAGAAAACTAGATCAATTCTAAAATATTACACATCCCCCTCTATTTATTCTCACACAGAACAAATATTATCCTAATATATATAAATATATATATATATATATATCAAAAGAGTTTGAAGCGCAAGTTCCTCGTGTTACATTCAGGTGAAAGCTGCTAGCGTGTCAAATGACCACCAACAGGTGCAAACACAAGATAACAATTCACCACCAGCATAGGGAAAGTGCTGTGCCCAGTATTCAGCATTCAAATGCTGCCTCTAGGAAATCAATTCATGAACCTGTTTTGACTGGGAGTAAAGCAAAAAAAAAAGGAGGAACCCTTAAAATGACACGCTAAATTAACAAGAGGACTCTATTTTTGGGTCCCGACCCCCAGGTTAAAAACCACAGAATTCATTTGAAACATTCAGGAATCCTGCAGCATGTCAATTTTACCTACTGTAGATCAGCAGGACTTTTCCAGTTTTGGCCATCAACATAATGAAATAATCCAAGTACGGGATATATAGATAATATATGCTAAGCATGCTAAGAATGGGGCATGTGCCTTGCGCTTTTTATCCAACTCTGGTATGACAAGAGATCTGTGCTTATTCTTCTCCAAAGCAAAAGCAGCATGACCCCGACGTGATTTGAACACGCAACCTTCTGATCTGGAGTCAGACGCGCTACCGTTGCGCCACGAGGTCTCACTGTGCAGGTGGGAGTGGTCGTCAACAGAGTAGCCAACAAAGGTAGGTTATTTCCCCCAACCGACATAAAATTAGATAGATTCTGACATATTAAATATTCAGCCTAAAGAGGAAAGAAAATAAGTACTTTTCTTTTCAGCACAATACCACTGTAATTGAAGGCAAAGCCAAACAGAAAGGCACCAGCTAGCCAGTTTCTGTGTTTGCGGCAATGTGAAGCCATACCGGTTTAATTACATTACAATGGAACATGCAAATGCTGGGGTGAATCGTGCATGGTGTGGAATTCTCCACGTGACTTACTCTTTGCTAGCTTTATATTTAGGACAATTTGTGGCCTCTTTCAAGTGAGAAGAAAGATGTTAAATTCTCTTCCTAAAGAAGGTGTTTTATGGCATTCAGTAGATGTATTTGAGGATGGCCTCGATGTTCTTGTGGCAAAGCTGGAAACTATGCCACTATAGTATCTAAAGTGGGTATTGTGACACAGCTTGTTGATCCAAGGAGAAATCGGAAATGCAAATATGGAGTTCTAAAGGAATCCTGCTTCCCAATTTGGGGCACAATTGAAAATGACTTCAGGTCTTTCATTTTTTTCCCTTTCTCCTTCATTTGGAACAACAAGGGGAAGAAGGGTGGGTGAATGGTTGAACCTGAGTCTTCTTTTCATCCTGAATTACTTTTGTAACTTTCTGTGATACTGTTCCATGTTTAAATATCAAAGGAGTATGAAACAAGTGCATTTCCAAGCCTACGTAAGTTGCACCTTGTGGCAAATAAGGAAGCGGTATTCAAACGGCGTGATGCGTTTATGGAAGAAAAAAGGAGCTTGATGGCAGCGGTGGGATTCGAACCCACGCCCCCGAAGAGACTGGAGCCTTAATCCAGCGCCTTAGACCGCTCGGCCACGCTACCTGCGCATGTTTCCGGCGGCTGTGTACTCACAACACGCACGCCATTTGGCAGCGTTCTGATCATTTCATTTTCTTTCTTGTCAAAAGGTTGCAAGTCCCGACAATATCTTTCCACACTCATGTGGCACTGCTGGCGGCATAGCTCATTTAGAGCGCCTTCACCTCTACAGGACGGCAAAAATACAAGAAAACTAGATCAATTCTAAAATATTACACATCCCCCTCTATTTATTCTCACACAGAACAAATATTATCCTAATATATATAAATATATATATATATATATATATATATATATATCAAAAGAGTTTGAAGCGCAAGTTCCTCGTGTTACATTCAGGTGAAAGCTGCTAGCGTGTCAAATGACCACCAACAGGTGCAAACACAAGATAACAATTCACCACCAGCATAGGGAAAGTGCTGTGCCCAGTATTCAGCATTCAAATGCTGCCTCTAGGAAATCAATTCATGAACCTGTTTTGACTGGGAGTAAAGCAAAAAAAAAAGGAGGAACCCTTAAAATGACACGCTAAATTAACAAGAGGACTCTATTTTTGGGTCCCGACCCCCAGGTTAAAAACCACAGAATTCATTTGAAACAGTCAGGAATCCTACAACATGTCAATTTTACCTACTGTAGATCAGCAGGACTTTTCCAGTTTTGGCCATCAACATAATGAAATAATCCAAGTACGGGATATATAGATAATATATGCTAAGCATGCTAAGAATGGGGCGTGTGCCTTGCGCTTTTTATCCAACTCTGGTATGACAAGAGATCTGTGCTTATTCTTCTCCAAAGCAAAAGCAGCATGACCCCGACGTGATTTGAACACGCAACCTTCTGATCTGGAGTCAGACGCGCTACCGTTGCGCCACGAGGTCTCACTGTGCAGGTGGGAGTGGTCGTCAACAGAGTAGCCAACAAAGGTAGGTTATTTCCCCCAACCGACATAAAATTAGATAGATTCTGACATATTAAATATTCAGCCTAAAGAGGAAAGAAAATAAGTACTTTTCTTTTCAGCACAATACCACTGTAATTGAAGGCAAAGCCAAACAGAAAGGCACCAGCTAGCCAGTTTCTGTGTTTGCGGCAATGTGAAGCCATACCGGTTTAATTACATTACAATGGAACATGCAAATGCTGGGGTGAATCGTGCATGGTGTGGAATTCTCCACGTGACTTACTCTTTGCTAGCTTTATATTTAGGACAATTTGTGGCCTCTTTCAAGTGAGAAGAAAGATGTTAAATTCTCTTCCTAAAGAAGGTGTTTTATGGCATTCAGTAGATGTATTTGAGGATGGCCTCGATGTTCTTGTGGCAAAGCTGGAAACTATGCCACTATAGTATCTAAAGTGGGTATTGTGACACAGCTTGTTGATCCAAGGAGAAATCGGAAATGCAAATATGGAGTTCTAAAGGAATCCTGCTTCCCAATTTGGGGCACAATTGAAAATGACTTCAGGTCTTTCATTTTTTTCCCTTTCTCCTTCATTTGGAACAACAAGGGGAAGAAGGGTGGATGAATGGTTGAACCTGAGTCTTCTTTTCATCCTGAATTACTTTTGTAACTTTCTGTGATACTGTTCCATGTTTAAATATCAAAGGAGTATGAAACAAGTGCATTTCCAAGCCTACGTAAGTTGCACCTTGTGGCAAATAAGGAAGCGGTATTCAAACGGCGTGATGCGTTTATGGAAGAAAAAAGGAGCTTGATGGCAGCGGTGGGATTCGAACCCACGCCCCCGAAGAGACTGGAGCCTTAATCCAGCGCCTTAGACCGCTCGGCCACGCTACCTGCGCATGTTTCCGGCGGCTGTGTACTCACAACACGCACGCCATTTGGCAGCGTTCTGATCATTTCATTTTCTTTCTTGTCAAAAGGTTGCAAGTCCCGACAATATCTTTCCACACTCATGTGGCACTGCTGGCGGCATAGCTCATTTAGAGCGCCTTCACCTCTACAGGACGGCAAAAATACAAGAAAACTAGATCAATTCTAAAATATTACACATCCCCCTCTATTTATTCTCACACAGAACAAATATTATCCTAATATATATAAATATATATATATATATATATCAAAAGAGTTTGAAGCGCAAGTTCCTCGTGTTACATTCAGGTGAAAGCTGCTAGCGTGTCAAATGACCACCAACAGGTGCAAACACAAGATAACAATTCACCACCAGCATAGGGAAAGTGCTGTGCCCAGTATTCAGCATTCAAATGCTGCCTCTAGGAAATCAATTCATGAACCTGTTTTGACTGGGAGTAAAGCAAAAAAAAAAGGAGGAACCCTTAAAATGACACGCTAAATTAACAAGAGGACTCTATTTTTGGGTCCCGACCCCCAGGTTAAAAACCACAGAATTCATTTGAAACAGTCAGGAATCCTGCAGCATGTCAATTTTACCTACTGTAGATCAGCAGGACTTTTCCAGTTTTGGCCATCAACATAATGAAATAATCCAAGTACGGGATATAACATTTTTATAAATGATCTTGAAGACAGCATTGAAAGTCATGTTTCAGTGTTTGCAGATGACACAAAACTTTGTAAAATAATACAATGTGAGCAAGATATTACTTTGCTGCAGAAGGATTTAGATAGACTGGAGGACTGGGCACTCAAATGGCAGATGAAATTTAATGTTGAAAAATGCAAAGTTATGCACTTCGGCGTAAAGAATACACAAGCAACGTATACCCTTAATGGAAGCGAATTAGGGATAACAACACACGAAAAGGACTTGGGAATTGTTATAGACAACAAACTATGCAACAATGTGCAATGTCAATCAGCAGTGGCCAAGGCCAGTAAGGTATTGTCATGCATGAAAAAGGGCATTCATTCTCGGGACGAGAATATCATTTTGCCTCTCTATAAATCACTGGTAAGACCACATATTGAATATGCTGTGCAATTTTGGGCACCTGTTCTAAAGAAGGATATCATGGCACTAGAAAAAGTGCAGAGGCGGGCTACAAAATTAATAAAAGGATTGGAACATATCAGCTATGAAGAAAGGTTAACAAATTTAAACCTATTTAGTTTAGAAAAACGTCGCCTGAGAGGGGATATGATAACATTATACAAATATATTCGGGGCCAATACAAACCATTGTGTGGAAATCTATTCACAAACCGGACTTTACATAGGACACGAGGCCATGCGTTTAGACTGGAAGAAAGAAGATTTCGTCTAAGGCAAAGGAAAGGTTTTTTTACTGTAAGAACAATCAGGATGTGGAATTCTCTGCCTGAAGAAGTGGTTTTATCAGAGTCCATACAGATGTTCAAACAGCTACTAGATGCATACTTGCAAAGACAGAATATTCAAGGATATAATCTTTCAATGTAGGGTAATAACTGCTTGATTCAAGGATAAATCTGACTGCCATTCTGGGGTCAATAAGGAATTTTTTGTCCTAGCTTGTTGCAAAATTGTGCTTCAAACTGGGTTTTTTTTTTTTTTTTTGGATCAACAGCAAAAAACAGGTGTGAGGAAGGCTGAACTTGATGGACGCAAGTCTCTTTTCAGCTATCTAACTATGTAACTATATATAGATAATATATGCTAAGCATGCTAAGAATGGGGCGTGTGCCTTGCGCTTTTTATCCAACTCTGGTATGACAAGAGATCTGTGCTTATTCTTCTCCAAAGCAAAAGCAGCATGACCCCGACGTGATTTGAACACGCAACCTTCTGATCTGGAGTCAGACGCGCTACCGTTGCGCCACGAGGTCTCACTGTGCAGTTGGGAGTGGTCGTCAACAGAGTAGCCAACAAAGGTAGGTTATTTCCCCCAACCGACATAAAATTAGATAGATTCTGACATATTAAATATTCAGCCTAAAGAGGAAAGAAAATAAGTACTTTTCTTTTCAGCACAATACCACTGTAATTGAAGGCAAAGCCAAACAGAAAGGCACCAGCTAGCCAGTTTCTGTGTTTGCGGCAATGTGAAGCCATACCGGTTTAATTACATTACAATGGAACATGCAAATGCTGGGGTGAATCGTGCATGGTGTGGAATTCTCCACGTGACTTACTCTTTGCTAGCTTTATATTTAGGACAATTTGTGGCCTCTTTCAAGTGAGAAGAAAGATGTTAAATTCTCTTCCTAAAGAAGGTGTTTTATGGCATTCAGTAGATGTATTTCAGGATGGCCTCGATGTTCTTGTGGCAAAGCTGGAAACTATGCCACTATAGTATCTAAAGTGGGTATTGTGACACAGCTTGTTGATCCAAGGAGAAATCGGAAATGCAAATATGGAGTTCTAAAGGAATCCTGCTTCCCAATTTGGGGCACAATTGAAAATGACTTCAGGTCTTTCATTTTTTTCCCTTTCTCCTTCATTTGGAACAACAAGGGGAAGAAGGGTGGGTGAATGGTTGAACCTGAGTCTTCTTTTCATCCTGAATTACTTTTGTAACTTTCTGTGATACTGTTCCATGTTTAAATATCAAAGGAGTATGAAACAAGTGCATTTCCAAGCCTACGTAAGTTGCACCTTGTGGCAAATAAGGAAGCGGTATTCAAACGGCGTGATGCGTTTATGGAAGAAAAAAGGAGCTTGATGGCAGCGGTGGGATTCGAACCCACGCCCCCGAAGAGACTGGAGCCTTAATCCAGCGCCTTAGACCGCTCGGCCACGCTACCTGCGCATGTTTCCGGCGGCTGTGTACTCACAACACGCACGCCATTTGGCAGCGTTCTGATCATTTCATTTTTTTTCTTGTCAAAAGGTTGCAAGTCCCGACAATATCTTTCCACACTCATGTGGCACTGCTGGCGGCATAGCTCATTTAGAGCGCCTTCACCTCTACAGGACGGCAAAAATACAAGAAAACTAGATCAATTCTAAAATATTACACATCCCCCTCTATTTATTCTCACACAGAACAAATATTATCCTAATATATATAAATATATATATATATATATATATCAAAAGAGTTTGAAGCGCAAGTTCCTCGTGTTACATTCAGGTGAAAGCTGCTAGCGTGTCAAATGACCACCAACAGGTGCAAACACAAGATAACAATTCACCACCAGCATAGGGAAAGTGCTGTGCCCAGTATTCAGCATTCAAATGCTGCCTCTAGGAAATCAATTCATGAACCTGTTTTGACTGGGAGTAAAGCAAAAAAAAAGGAGGAACCCTTAAAATGACACGCTAAATTAACAAGAGGACTCTATTTTTGGGTCCCGACCCCCAGGTTAAAAACCACAGAATTCATTTGAAACAGTCAGGAATCCTGCAGCATGTCAATTTTACCTACTGTAGATCAGCAGGACTTTTCCAGTTTTGGCCATCAACATAATGAAATAATCCAAGTACGGGATATATAGATAATATATGCTAAGCATGCTAAGAATGGGGCGTGTGCCTTGCGCTTTTTATCCAACTCTGGTATGACAAGAGATCTGTGCTTATTCTTCTCCAAAGCAAAAGCAGCATGACCCCGACGTGATTTGAACACGCAACCTTCTGATCTGGAGTCAGACGCGCTACCGTTGCGCCACGAGGTCTCACTGTGCAGGTGGGAGTGGTCGTCAACAGAGTAGCCAACAAAGGTAGGTTATTTCCCCCAACCGACATAAAATTAGATAGATTCTGACATATTAAATATTCAGCCTAAAGAGGAAAGAAAATAAGTACTTTTCTTTTCAGCACAATACCACTGTAATTGAAGGCAAAGCCAAACAGAAAGGCACCAGCTAGCCAGTTTCTGTGTTTGCGGCAATGTGAAGCCATACCGGTTTAATTACATTACAATGGAACATGCAAATGCTGGGGTGAATCGTGCATGGTGTGGAATTCTCCACGTGACTTACTCTTTGCTAGCTTTATATTTAGGACAATTTGTGGCCTCTTTCAAGTGAGAAGAAAGATGTTAAATTCTCTTCCTAAAGAAGGTGTTTTATGGCATTCAGTAGATGTATTTGAGGATGGCCTCGATGTTCTTGTGGCAAAGCTGGAAACTATGCCACTATAGTATCTAAAGTGGGTATTGTGACACAGCTTGTTGATCCAAGGAGAAATCGGAAATGCAAATATGGAGTTCTAAAGGAATCCTGCTTCCCAATTTGGGGCACAATTGAAAATGACTTCAGGTCTTTCATTTTTTTCCCTTTCTCCTTCATTTGGAACAACAAGGGGAAGAAGGGTGGGTGAATGGTTGAACCTGAGTCTTCTTTTCATCCTGAATTACTTTTGTAACTTTCTGTGATACTGTTCCATGTTTAAATATCAAAGGAGTATGAAACAAGTGCATTTCCAAGCCTACGTAAGTTGCACCTTGTGGCAAATAAGGAAGCGGTATTCAAACGGCGTGATGCGTTTATGGAAGAAAAAAGGAGCTTGATGGCAGCGGTGGGATTCGAACCCACGCCCCCGAAGAGACTGGAGCCTTAATCCAGCGCCTTAGACCGCTCGGCCACGCTACCTGCGCATGTTTCCGGCGGCTGTGTACTCACAACACGCACGCCATTTGGCAGCGTTCTGATCATTTCATTTTCTTTCTTGTCAAAAGGTTGCAAGTCCCGACAATATCTTTCCACACTCATGTGGCACTGCTGGCGGCATAGCTCATTTAGAGCGCCTTCACCTCTACAGGACGGCAAAAATACAAGAAAACTAGATCAATTCTAAAATATTACACATCCCCCTCTATTTATTCTCACACAGAACAAATATTATCCTAATATATATAAATATATATATATATATATATATATATCAAAAGAGTTTGAAGCGCAAGTTCCTCGTGTTACATTCAGGTGAAAGCTGCTAGCGTGTCAAATGACCACCAACAGGTGCAAACACAAGATAACAATTCACCACCAGCATAGGGAAAGTGCTGTGCCCAGTATTCAGCATTCAAATGCTGCCTCTAGGAAATCAATTCATGAACCTGTTTTGACTGGGAGTAAAGCAAAAAAAAAAGGAGGAACCCTTAAAATGACACGCTAAATTAACAAGAGGACTCTATTTTTGGGTCCCGACCCCCAGGTTAAAAACCACAGAATTAATTTGAAACAGTCAGGAATCCTACAGCATGTCAATTTTACCTACTGTAGATCAGCAGGACTTTTCCAGTTTTGGCCATCAACATAATGAAATAATCCAAGTACGGGATATATAGATAATATATGCTAAGCATGCTAAGAATGGGGCGTGTGCCTTGCGCTTTTTATCCAACTCTGGTATGACAAGAGATCTGTGCTTATTCTTCTCCAAAGCAAAAGCAGCATGACCCCGACGTGATTTGAACACGCAACCTTCTGATCTGGAGTCAGACGCGCTACCGTTGCGCCACAAGGTCTCACTGTGCAGGTGGGAGTGGTCGTCAACAGAGTAGCCAACAAAGGTAGGTTATTTCCCCCAACCGACATAAAATTAGATAGATTCTGACATATTAAATATTCAGCCTAAAGAGGAAAGAAAATAAGTACTTTTCTTTTCAGCACAATACCACTGTAATTGAAGGCAAAGCCAAACAGAAAGGCACCAGCTAGCCAGTTTCTGTGTTTGCGGCAATGTGAAGCCATACCGGTTTAATTACATTACAATGGAACATGCAAATGCTGGGGTGAATCGTGCATGGTGTGGAATTCTCCACGTGACTTACTCTTTGCTAGCTTTATATTTAGGACAATTTGTGGCCTCTTTCAAGTGAGAAGAAAGATGTTAAATTCTCTTCCTAAAGAAGGTGTTTTATGGCATTCAGTAGATGTATTTGAGGATGGCCTCGATGTTCTTGTGGCAAAGCTGGAAACTATGCCACTATAGTATCTAAAGTGGGTATTGTGACACAGCTTGTTGATCCAAGGAGAAATCGGAAATGCAAATATGGAGTTCTAAAGGAATCCTGCTTCCCAATTTGGGGCACAATTGAAAATGACTTCAGGTCTTTCATTTTTTTCCCTTTCTCCTTCATTTGGAACAACAAGGGGAAGAAGGGTGGGTGAATGGTTGAACCTGAGTCTTCTTTTCATCCTGAATTACTTTTGTAACTTTCTGTGATACTGTTCCATGTTTAAATATCAAAGGAGTATGAAACAAGTGCATTTCCAAGCCTACGTAAGTTGCACCTTGTGGCAAATAAGGAAGCGGTATTCAAACGGCGTGATGCGTTTATGGAAGAAAAAAGGAGCTTGATGGCAGCGGTGGGATTCGAACCCACGCCCCCGAAGAGACTGGAGCCTTAATCCAGCGCCTTAGACCGCTCGGCCACGCTACCTGCGCATGTTTCCGACGGCTGTGTACTCACAACACGCACGCCATTTGGCAGCGTTCTGATCATTTCATTTTCTTTCTTGTCAAAAGGTTGCAAGTCCCGACAATATCTTTCCACACTCATGTGGCACTGCTGGCGGCATAGCTCATTTAGAGCGCCTTCACCTCTACAGGACGGCAAAAATACAAGAAAACTAGATCAATTCTAAAATATTACACATAGACATCTCACACAGAACAAATATTATCCTAATATATATAAATATATATATATATATATATCAAAAGAGTTTGAAGCGCAAGTTCCTCGTGTTACATTCAGGTGAAAGCTGCTAGCGTGTCAAATGACCACCAACAGGTGCAAACACAAGATAACAATTCACCACCAGCATAGGGAAAGTGCTGTGCCCAGTATTCAGCATTCAAATGCTGCCTCTAGGAAATCAATTCATGAACCTGTTTTGACTGGGAGTAAAGCAAAAAAAAAAGGAGGAACCCTTAAAATGACACGCTAAATTAACAAGAGGACTCTATTTTTGGGTCCCGACCCCCAGGTTAAAAACCACAGAATTCATTTGAAACAGTCAGGAATCCTGCAGCATGTCAATTTTACCTACTGTAGATCAGCAGGACTTTTCCAGTTTTGGCCATCAACATAATGAAATAATCCAAGTACGGGATATAACATTTTTATAAATGATCTTGAAGACAGCATTGAAAGTCATGTTTCAGTGTTTGCAGATGACACAAAACTTTGTAAAATAATACAATGTGAGCAAGATATTACTTTGCTGCAGAAGGATTTAGATAGACTGGAGGACTGGGCACTCAAATGGCAGATGAAATTTAATGTTGAAAAATGCAAAGTTATGCACTTCGGCGTAAAGAATACACAAGCAACGTATACCCTTAATGGAAGCGAATTAGGGATAACAACACACGAAAAGGACTTGGGAATTGTTATAGACAACAAACTATGCAACAATGTGCAATGTCAATCAGCAGTGGCCAAGGCCAGTAAGGTATTGTCATGCATGAAAAAGGGCATTCATTCTCGGGACGAGAATATCATTTTGCCTCTCTATAAATCACTGGTAAGACCACATATTGAATATGCTGTGCAATTTTGGGCACCTGTTCTAAAGAAGGATATCATGGCACTAGAAAAAGTGCAGAGGCGGGCTACAAAATTAATAAAAGGATTGGAACATATCAGCTATGAAGAAAGGTTAACAAATTTAAACCTATTTAGTTTAGAAAAACGTCGCCTGAGAGGGGATATGATAACATTATACAAATATATTCGGGGCCAATACAAACCATTGTGTGGAAATCTATTCACAAACCGGACTTTACATAGGACACGAGGCCATGCGTTTAGACTGGAAGAAAGAAGATTTCGTCTAAGGCAAAGGAAAGGTTTTTTTACTGTAAGAACAATCAGGATGTGGAATTCTCTGCCTGAAGAAGTGGTTTTATCAGAGTCCATACAGATGTTCAAACAGCTACTAGATGCATACTTGCAAAGACAGAATATTCAAGGATATAATCTTTCAATGTAGGGTAATAACTGCTTGATTCAAGGATAAATCTGACTGCCATTCTGGGGTCAATAAGGAATTTTTTGTCCTAGCTTGTTGCAAAATTGTGCTTCAAACTGGGTTTTTTTTTTTTGTTTTTTTTTTTTTTTTTTGGATCAACAGCAAAAAACAGGTGTGAGGAAGGCTGAACTTGATGGACGCAAGTCTCTTTTCAGCTATCTAACTATGTAACTATATATAGATAATATATGCTAAGCATGCTAAGAATGGGGCGTGTGCCTTGCGCTTTTTATCCAACTCTGGTATGACAAGAGATCTGTGCTTATTCTTCTCCAAAGCAAAAGCAGCATGACCCCGACGTGATTTGAACACGCAACCTTCTGATCTGGAGTCAGACGCGCTACCGTTGCGCCACGAGGTCTCACTGTGCAGGTGGGAGTGGTCGTCAACAGAGTAGCCAACAAAGGTAGGTTATTTCCCCCAACCGACATAAAATTAGATAGATTCTGACATATTAAATATTCAGCCTAAAGAGGAAAGAAAATAAGTACTTTTCTTTTCAGCACAATACCACTGTAATTGAAGGCAAAGCCAAACAGAAAGGCACCAGCTAGCCAGTTTCTGTGTTTGCGGCAATGTGAAGCCATACCGGTTTAATTACATTACAATGGAACATGCAAATGCTGGGGTGAATCGTGCATGGTGTGGAATTCTCCACGTGACTTACTCTTTGCTAGCTTTATATTTAGGACAATTTGTGGCCTCTTTCAAGTGAGAAGAAAGATGTTAAATTCTCTTCCTAAAGAAGGTGTTTTATGGCATTCAGTAGATGTATTTCAGGATGGCCTCGATGTTCTTGTGGCAAAGCTGGAAACTATGCCACTATAGTATCTAAAGTGGGTATTGCGACACAGCTTGTTGATCCAAGGAGAAATCGGAAATGCAAATATGGAGTTCTAAAGGAATCCTGCTTCCCAATTTGGGGCACAATTGAAAATGACTTCAGGTCTTTCATTTTTTTCCCTTTCTCCTTCATTTGGAACAACAAGGGGAAGAAGGGTGGGTGAATGGTTGAACCTGAGTCTTCTTTTCATCCTGAATTACTTTTGTAACTTTCTGTGATACTGTTCCATGTTTAAATATCAAAGGAGTATGAAACAAGTGCATTTCCAAGCCTACGTAAGTTGCACCTTGTGGCAAATAAGGAAGCGGTATTCAAACGGCGTGATGCGTTTATGGAAGAAAAAAGGAGCTTGATGGCAGCGGTGGGATTCGAACCCACGCCCCCGAAGAGACTGGAGCCTTAATCCAGCGCCTTAGACCGCTCGGCCACGCTACCTGCGCATGTTTCCGGCGGCTGTGTACTCACAACACGCACGCCATTTGGCAGCGTTCTGATCATTTCATTTTTTTTCTTGTCAAAAGGTTGCAAGTCCCGACAATATCTTTCCACACTCATGTGGCACTGCTGGCGGCATAGCTCATTTAGAGCGCCTTCACCTCTACAGGACGGCAAAAATACAAGAAAACTAGATCAATTCTAAAATATTACACATCCCCCTCTATTTATTCTCACACAGAACAAATATTATCCTAATATATATAAATATATATATATATATATATCAAAAGAGTTTGAAGCGCAAGTTCCTCGTGTTACATTCAGGTGAAAGCTGCTAGCGTGTCAAATGACCACCAACAGGTGCAAACACAAGATAACAATTCACCACCAGCATAGGGAAAGTGCTGTGCCCAGTATTCAGCATTCAAATGCTGCCTCTAGGAAATCAATTCATGAACCTGTTTTGACTGGGAGTAAAGCAAAAAAAAAAGGAGGAACCCTTAAAATGACACGCTAAATTAACAAGAGGACTCTATTTTTGGGTCCCGACCCCCAGGTTAAAAACCACAGAATTCATTTGAAACAGTCAGGAATCCTACAGCATGTCAATTTTACCTACTGTAGATCAGCAGGACTTTTCCAGTTTTGGCCATCAACATAATGAAATAATCCAAGTACGGGATATATAGATAATATATGCTAAGCATGCTAAGAATGGGGCGTGTGCCTTGCGCTTTTTATCCAACTCTGGTATGACAAGAGATCTGTGCTTATTCTTCTCCAAAGCAAAAGCAGCATGACCCCGACGTGATTTGAACACGCAACCTTCTGATCTGGAGTCAGACGCGCTACCGTTGCGCCACAAGGTCTCACTGTGCAGGTGGGAGTGGTCGTCAACAGAGTAGCCAACAAAGGTAGGTTATTTCCCCCAACCGACATAAAATTAGATAGATTCTGACATATTAAATATTCAGCCTAAAGAGGAAAGAAAATAAGTACTTTTCTTTTCAGCACAATACCACTGTAATTGAAGGCAAAGCCAAACAGAAAGGCACTGCACCAGCTAGCCAGTTTCTGTGTTTGCGGCAATGTGAAGCCATACCGGTTTAATTACATTACAATGGAACATGCAAATGCTGGGGTGAATCGTGCATGGTGTGGAATTCTCCACGTGACTTACTCTTTGCTAGCTTTATATTTAGGACAATTTGTGGCCTCTTTCAAGTGAGAAGAAAGATGTTAAATTCTCTTCCTAAAGAAGGTGTTTTATGGCATTCAGTAGATGTATTTGAGGATGGCCTCGATGTTCTTGTGGCAAAGCTGGAAACTATGCCACTATAGTATCTAAAGTGGGTATTGTGACACAGCTTGTTGATCCAAGGAGAAATCGGAAATGCACATATGGAGTTCTAAAGGAATCCTGCTTCCCAATTTGGGGCACAATTGAAAATGACTTCAGGCCTTTCATTTTTTTCCCTTTCTCCTTCATTTGGAACAACAAGGGGAAGAAGGGTGGGTGAATGGTTGAACCTGAGTCTTCTTTTCATCCTGAATTACTTTTGTAACTTTCTGTGATACTGTTCCATGTTTAAATATCAAAGAAGTCTGAAACAAGTGCATTTCCAAGCCTACGTAAGTTGCACCTTGTGGCAAATAAGGAAGCGGTATTCAAACGGCGTGATGCGTTTATGGAAGAAAAAAGGAGCTTGATGGCAGCGGTGGGATTCGAACCCACGCCCCCGAAGAGACTGGAGCCTTAATCCAGCGCCTTAGACCGCTCGGCCACGCTACCTGCGCATGTTTCCGGCGGCTGTGTACTCACAACACGCACGTCATTTGGCAGCGTTCTGATCATTTCATTTTCTTTCTTGTCAAAAGGTTGCAAGTCCCGACAATATCTTTCCACACTCATGTGGCACTGCTGGCGGCATAGCTCATTTAGAGCGCCTTCACCTCTACAGGACGGCAAAAATACAAGAAAACTAGATCAATTCTAAAATATTACACATCCCCCTCTATTTATTCTCACACAGAACAAATATTATCCTAATATATATATATATATATATATATATATATATCAAAAGAGTTTGAAGCGCAAGTTCCTCGTGTTACATTCAGGTGAAAGCTGCTAGCGTGTCAAATGACCACCAACAGGTGCAAACACAAGATAACAATTCACCACCAGCATAGGGAAAGTGCTGTGCCCAGTATTCAGCATTCAAATGCTGCCTCTAGGAAATCAATTCATGAACCTGTTTTGACTGGGAGTAAAGCAAAAAAAAAAAAGGAGGAACCCTTAAAATGACACGCTAAATTAACAAGAGGACTCTATTTTTGGGTCCCGACCCCCAGGTTAAAAACCACAGAATTCATTTGAAACAGTCAGGAATCCTGCAGCATGTCAATTTTACCTACTGTAGATCAGCAGGACTTTTCCAGTTTTGGCCATCAACATAATGAAATAATCCAAGTACGGGATATATAGATAATATATGCTAAGCATGCTAAGAATGGGGCGTGTGCCTTGCGCTTTTTATCCAACTCTGGTATGACAAGAGATCTGTGCTTATTCTTCTCCAAAGCAAAAGCAGCATGACCCCGACGTGATTTGAACACGCATCCTTCTGATCTGGAGTCAGACGCGCTACCGTTGCGCCACAAGGTCTCACTGTGCTGGTGGGAGTGGTTGTCAA